>NC_137174.1:98425200-99025200 GCF_951804945.1 Podarcis cretensis
GGGAACAAGCTTGTTTTCTCCTGCTCCAGAAGGGAGGACCTGGACCAATGGATTCATAGAATTGTATACAGTGGTACCTTGGTTCTCAAACTTAATCCATTCTGGGAGTCCGTTCGACTTCCAAAACAGTTCAAAAACCAAGGTGTGGCTTCCGATTGGCTGCAGGAGCTTCCTGCACTCAATCGGAAGCTGTGGAAGCTGTGTCGGACGTTCAGCTCCCAAAAAAGTTCGCAAACGGGAAAACTCACTTCAGGGTTTGCAGCGTTCGGGAGCCAATTTGTTCAGGAACCAAGCCGTTCTAGTACCAAGGTACCACTGTAGTTTGAAGGGACTCCCAGAGTCATCTATTCCAACCCCCTGTAATACTGGAATCTCAGCTAAAGCATTCAAATGTCAAGAGAAGAAATTTCAACTAAACATTAGGAAGAACTTTCTGATGATAAGAGCCATTGCAAAGCGGAACAGACTCCCTTGGGAAGTTGTAGACTCTCCTTCCTTGGAGGTATTTAAGCAGAAGCTGGATGGCCATCTGTCAGGGATTCTTCAGCTTTCATTCCTGCATTGCAGGGGGTTGGAATAAATGACCTTTGGGGTCCCTTCCAACTCTACAATTCTTTGATTCGATAAATCTATTGGTTGAGGTCCTACCCTCCAGAGCAGGAGAAAACAAGCTTGCTCCACCTTCCATGTGACAGCCCTTGGGATATCTGCAGATAATAATAATAATAATAATAATAATAATAATAATAATTTATATCCTGCCTTCCCCAGCCGAAGCTGGGCTCAGAGCAGCTAACAACGATAAAGTAACACAGCATTCTAAAATCAATTCATTCTAAAATCAATTCAAAATCAAATTAATGGCAACCATTGGGCTAGAGTTCTGTGAGGATTACCAAAGGAGTGGGTCAGGCTATGCCTTGGCCAAAGGCCTGGTGGAAGAGCTCTGTCTTGCAGGCCCTGCGGAAAGATGTCAAGTCCATCAGGGCCCTAGTCTCTTGTGATGGAGCATTCCACCAGATCGGGGCCACAGCCGAAAAAGCCCTGGCTCTGGTTGAGGCCAGCCTAACCTCCCTGTGGCCCGGGATCTCCAAGATGTTTTTGTTTGAAGACTGTAAGGTCCTCTGTGGGGCATACCAGGAGAGGCGGTCCCGTAGGTATGAGGGTCCTAGGCCATATAGGGCTTTAAAGGTTAAAACCAGCACCTTAAACCTGATCCTGTACTCCACCGGGAGCCAGTGCAGCTAGTATAGCACCGGGTGAATGTGATCCCGCAGCGAGGACCCCGTAAGGAGTCTCACCATGGCATTCTGCACCCGCTGGATTTTCTGGGTCAGTCTCAAGGGCAGCCCCACGTAGAGCGAGTTACAATAATCCAGTCTGGAGGTGACCGTCGCATGGATCACAGTGGCTAGGTCAGGGCGAGAGAATCATAGAATCCTAGAGTTGGAAGAGACCACAAGGGCCATCGAGTCCAACCCTCTGCCAAGCAGGAAACACCATCAGAGCACTCCTGACATATGGTTGTCAAGCCTCTGCTTAAAGACCTCCAAAGAAGGAGACTCCACCACACTCCTTGGCAGCAAATTCCACTGTCAAACAGCTCTTACTGTCAGGAAGTTCTTCCTAATGTTTAGGTGGAATCTTCTTTCTTGTAGTTTGGAACCATTGCTCCGTGTCCGCTTCTCTGGAGCAGCAGAAAACAACCTTTCTCCCTCCTCTATGTGACATCCTTTTATATATTTGAACATGGCTATCATATCACCCCTTAACCTCCTCTTCTCCAGGCTAAACATGCCCAGCTCCCTTAGCCGTTCCTCATAAGGCATCGTTTCCAGGCCTTTGACCATTTTGGTAAGGTAAGAGGTGAGGAGCCAACTGCTTAGTTATCATATCTACAACTCTACAGTCCCCTGGTGCTGCAGTGCTTTCATTTTCCTGCTTTGATTTCAAGACTTCCTTCCCCACAATTCACAACTCATGTGTGGGATTATTCCCCCACCCCACTCCAATTTGCACCGCCCCCATCCTTATTAACTTGTTGCCCTCTAACTGATGAAGTGCTACGGAGCAGTTTCACGGTAAATCATGTTCCGGTTTTATAAAACCAGACTTGTTCCTTTCTTTTTGGTGTTTATTTATTTAAAAGGCCAAAAACTTATAGTAAAGAGAGAGGAAAATAATATATGTTTTTTCCTGGCTCTCAGACAGCCTTTAACTATGAAAAGGCAATTTTCTCTGCTCACAGCCCAACAATTCTCTCTCTCCCATTGCCACCCTGCTATTGTGTCTCAAGGATGTTGCAGCCCCTTTAAGCTTCTGCTGAAGAAGTGGGCTGTGAAATTGACTAGGAGGAAAACCAAAACAGACCATGCAAACCTGGGAATATGAAAGGCAAGGGGGGGGGGGAATGATGTGTCTTGCCTTTCTTTAAAACTCTGCCTTCCATGGCGCATAAGCACGCACAGAGTGCTTCACATCAACACCCTCCAAGGGGGAAGAGCAGAGTCTACTCATCGGTGCAAGTCTCCCCTTCTTTTCTCCGCTCCCCGATGGGCAGCTGCAGGGGGCTGATTTTGGGAAGTCCAGCTTTGCAAGCCACCCAAGAGGTATTTTATTTAATTCATAAAATTCACACATCGCTTGATTGCAAAACTCACACACAGGCCTCCAAGCGATTTACAAAGAGAATAAAGCAATAAAATTATAGTAAAAAAAAAACAACCACACCAACTCTTTGAAACATTCAAATAACATTTAAATAAGAGCCAGTGTGGTGTAGTGGTTCAGAGTGTTGGATTTGGACCTGGGGGAGCAGGGTTCGAATCCCCACTCAGTCATAAAACTCACTGGGTGACCTGGGGCCAGTCACCATCTATCAACCTAGCCTACATCACAGGGTTGTTGTGAGGAGAAAATGGAGAGGAGGAAAGCCATGTGCACCACCTCGGGCTCCTTTGAAGAAAAGGTGCTCTGTGGATGTAATAAACACACACACACACACACACACACACACACACACAGGCTCTTATTAATATCTTTAAGAAATAATTTTTAAATAAAGTCTCTTCAATTGCGATGATTACTATGCCAAGGTTTTGGGGTTTTTAAGCACATAGGGATACACAGCATAGGGACGCGGGTGGCACTGTGTGTTAAACCACAGAGCCTAGGGCTTGTCAATCAGAAGGTCGGCGGTTCGAATCCCCACGACGGGGTGAGCTCCCGTTGCTCAGTCCCTGCTCCTGCCCACCTAGCAGTTCGAAAGCACATCCAAGTGCAAGTAGATAAATAGGTACCGCTCCAGCGGGAAGGTAAACAGCATTTCCATGTGCTGCTCTGGTTCGCCAGAAGCGGCTTAGTCCTGCTGGCCACATGACCTGGAAGCTGGACGCCGGCTTCCTTGGCCAGTAAAGCGAGATGAGCGCCACAACCCCAGAGTCGGTCACGACTGGACCTAATGGTCAGGGGTCCCTTTACCTTTTACTATGCCAAGGTTTTGGGTTTTTAAGCACATTTCACAGCATAAGAAGAATAAATGCCACGGCAAAAGTCAAAAAGCACAAGACATGCAGTAAAAAGGCATGAACTATATTACTGCATACATCAACCCCTTAAAAATACAAGGGAGAGTTTGGACCTTGAACACAGGGAGAAGTATGGTGGCACCATGAAGGCACAGTTGCTGTTGCACTGAACAAAATGTTTTTCAAAAAACAAAACCACTAGATATAGTGCATTAATAGTCATTTTCTCATCCCATTCCCCCCTCCACTTTGGCCTACTCTGCACCCATTGGCACATTTAAATGCAAAGTGCTCGTTCGGTTTCAGCAAATGAACATGGAAATCAGGAGGGTAACAAATGCAGGCTGAGGGGTGTTTGCTAGCAGCCGCTGGCTCTGAAATAGGGTCGCCTTCCAGGAGATGACATGCTCTGTCAAAATGTGCCCCCTGGTTCTGCAGGGCTGGAAATTATCATAAGGCAGATCCTCCGGGGGCACTTTGAGAGAAGAACAGAACAGCGTCTCTCCTCTCTGACTTCATGTAAGTAGAAGAAGGAAGTTTGGTAGAATATTAAAATGCTTCCTTGCCCCACCCCAGGGATGGCAATTAATATGAAGTTTGAAGAGATTTTTTTTTTTATTTTATCCAGGGGGAGGGGAAGCAAGGAGCAGGCAAGCTCTGGCAGATTAATCGTGGCTTCAACTGTAGGATAAAAGAGAGCCTTTTGTAAAGCCAAAAGAACTGAAATGATGATTAGGGATGTGGTAGGTAAAGGTAAAGGGACCTCTGACCATCAGGTCCAGTCGTGACCAACTCTGGGGTTGCGGCACTCATCTCGCTTTATTGGCTGAGGGAGCCGGCATGCAGCTTCCGGGTCATGTGGCCAGCATGACTAAGCCACTTCTGGCGAACCAGAGCAGCGCATGGAAACGCCGTTTACCTTCCCGCCAGAGTGGTACCTATTTATCTACTTGCACTTTGACGTGCTTTCAAACTGCTAGGTTGGCAGGAGCAGGGACCGAGCAACAGGAGCTCACCCCATCATGGGGATTCGAACCACCGACCTTCTGATCGTCCCTCCAGGGGTGTGGTAAAGCTGCATATATTATGGGTTGTAGTTACAGGACGATGAGATGTGGAGGTGATGACCCCTACTTCATATGGCTTTCTTTTTTCTTTTTTTAAAAAGGAGCGGACAGATTTGTAGAGGAAAAGTGCCTTATTAAGAGCTTGTTGAAAGGAGCTTCCCTGTTCAGAGGCACTCTACCTCAGAGCTCCAGCTGCAGGGACAATTGAAATACTTTATTGTCTCTTGTACAACTTGTATACAGTGAGATTACACGAGCACCCGCCACTCAGCAATCTTAGTCTTAATTCCCCTCGTTTACTGACGCACACCCACCAAACCCGAAAGTCAGTTGCCCTGTTGTTATCTTTTCATTCAGCAGCCTAACAGCCCACGGATAGAAGCTGTTCTTTACCCTGTTGGTGCGACTAATCATGCTTCTGTATCTTCTGCCCGAGGGCAGGAGATCAAGAAAGTGCCGGCCAGGGTGTGAATAATCATCCCTGAGATTTTTCCTCATTCTCCTGAGGCAACATTCTTCCGCTATTTCATCCAGCAGATTCACGGGACAGCCCATAATATATTGTGCAGTATTCCCCACCCTCTGTAGGCACTTCCTATCAGTTGATGTCAAACCAGCGTACCACACCGTGATGCAGTATGAAAGGACACTTTCTATTGTGGACCGGTAGAAGGAGATCATCAAATGTTGATTGACATCATTCTTTTGCAATACTCTGAGAAGATGGAGTCTCTGTTAGGCTTTCTTAACCACCTGGGTTGTATTGATTTTCCAAGTAAGGTCTTCACTGAGATAAACTCCTAGGAATTGAAAGAAAAAGACTCTCTCCACACAGCCCTCCCTGATGTACAGCGAGGATAGACAATCAGCTGATTAATAACAGGACTTAGGGTCTTAGTAGACCACAAGCTAAACATGTGTCCGAGGGACATGGGTGGCGCTGTGGGTTAAACCACAGAGCCTAGGACTTGCTGATCAGAAGGTTGGTGGTTCGAATCCCCGCGACGGAGTGAGCTTTCAAAAACCATATTGTCAGAAAAGCACTGTTTAATGTCTGGATAAAATATAAAGACCTTTTGGAGAGTAAAACCCCAAGGTGGTTATCACCCATGGAAGCGAAAGCTTTGAAAAAACTTAATATGGAGGCAAAATGGCCAAAATATTGGGAAATTTTGGAACAGGAGGGTGACAAATTGAAATTGCAGAGTTATGAGAAAATTAAAGATAAGGTGCGAGACTGGCTGCATTATTTTCAAATAAGAGAGGCTTACAATTTGGATAAAAAAATTGGTTTCCAGGTGGAAAAATCAAAATTAGAAACAGAACTGTTAGAACCCAGTGCTAAGATACTATCAAGAATGTATAATTTGCTGTTGAAATGGAACACTGAGGAAGAAACGGTAAAATCTGCTATGATAAAATGGGCACAAGATATAGGTCATAATATTATGTTTGCTGACTGGGAGCAGTTGTGGACCACTGGGATTAAATTTACGGCATGTAATGCCCTAAGAGAGAATATTATGAAAATGATGTACAGGTGGTACATGACCCCAGTCAAGCTTGCAAAAATCTATCATTTGCCCGATAATAAATGTTGGAAATGTAAAGAAACTGATGGTACATTCTCTCACCTTTGGTGGACGTGCCCAAGGATCAAGGCTTTCTGGGAAATGATCTATAATGAAATGAAAAAGGTATTTAAATATACTTTCCTGAAGAATCCAGAGGCCTTTCTCCTGGGCATAGCCGGCCAATTGGTGCCAAAGAAGGACAGAACTTTCTTTATGTACGCTACAGCAGCAGCAAGAATACTCATTGCAAAGCATTGGAAGACACAAGACCTACCCACCCTGGAAGAATGGCAGATGCAAGTAATGGACTACATGGAAATGGCGGAAATGACGGGCAGAATCCGAGATCAGGGAGACAAGCTGGTGGAAGAAGATTGGAAGAAATTTAAAATCTACTTACAGAAATATTGTAAAATTTTGGAATGTTGATGACATTGAAATGAAACGAAGGGGTTCTAGTAATAAGATAAATGCAAGACTGGAGTGATATCAGGTTAAAATCTGAAGTTATAATATATGAAGAAAAATAATATGAATTTGCTGAACAAATTTTTAAATGGAATACAAAAAAGGAAGGCGTGAGGAAGTCAGGAAAATAAGTTAACTAAAGATGAGAAATTAAAAAAGAGGGATTTTTTGTTTTTTGTTTTTCTTTATGTTGAGTGTTTGCATTTTTGTATTTTTGTACTTTTGTGTTTTTGTATTTCCCTTGTGTCTTTTCTATTTCTTGTTATACAATTTCTCTATTGTTAAAATCTAATAAAATATTATTTTTTTAAAAAAACAGTACTACTGCCAACAATGTCATCGGGCAAAAGTTAGGCCCCTGCCTCAGGGCGCATACAATCAAAAGAAGGCAGAGATTGGGCCGAGGAGGGAGAGGCATGGGTATCAAGCACACGGGATGACTAGGTGATCATCTACTTCCAGTGGTTTATAATTAATCTTCATTATCCTTTCCCAGAGACTAGTTGTTGATTTTGTAAGTCCACCAAATACATCTCCAATCCCCTGACTTCCAGAATTCAATTAATCTGGAACTTTTTCAAAGGCAGGCAAATGCGATACGCTCTGTATAATGATTCAACAAGCTTTCTAAAAAATAGTAATAATGCAGGAAGAGCCCATGAGAATTGCTGTTACTTTTTGCGCCTCCCCCATTAAATCCCTGGTCTTCTTCTGCTGAGAATGTTTCACCTCACAAAACTACCAATTACCAATTTTTCCAACAGAAGAGAATAAATCTTAGCCGACAGCCCTTTAATCTCCCCAAGGTTCATGTGAAATCTTCTCATTTGGTAATGGCCTGTAACAGCCTATTAAAAAGTGAAAAGTGGAATAGAATCTGACTTGGACATCTTAAAGACCTGCAAGACCAACTCATATCACTTTTCAGCCCAGTCTCTTAACTTTCAGAAACCACCTTGAGTTTGTGGTCAAATTCCCAGTCTCAATGGTACTTTATAGGTGCAAACTGGCAACTCTCCTTTTATCATTCTTCAGCCTTGTATCATTCTGTACCCATTTCATGTACAGAAGAACTGAGGCAGAGCTTCCATCCAAGTGACTCAGGGCTGCGACTAGGATCAAGTCTGTCTGTCTGTCTCTCTGTCTGTCTGGTTGGTTGGTTGGTTTGGTTGATAAAATTTATATACCGCTTGATTGTAGAAAGAACCTTGGAGCAGTTTCCAAAACGGATGAAACCAAAAAATACTCACTGAATTTCATTTTTACAGCAATAATTTAAAACGTACAAAAAGTTAAAGCCACAATAGACGGAAAGAAATTAAAACTCACACCAGCTCTCTGTGTAGGCTTGTCTAAACCAGAATGCTTTTATCAGGTGCAGAAAAGAATACACTGAAGGCGCCTGATTGCTATCAAGTGGCAGGGAGTTCCAAAGTGTAGCTGCTGTCACACTAAACAGTCAAGTTCCTACAAAGGTGGCATGGGTATTATGTGGCACCTGCAATATGGCAATTCTGCCAATCAAAGCAGTTGTGTTGGTATATGTGGAGTAAGACGGTCTCGTAGGTAAACTGGTCCCAAGTTGTTAAGGGCTTTATATACAGTACTAATAGTAACACCTTGACCTCAGCGCAGTAGCAAATTTGCAACCAGTACAGATCTCTGAGCCACAGGTGTTCTATGCTGACAAAGCCCAGCTTTGCACACTGTCCCAGGGTACCACCTTCAGAGTGGTAAAAATAGCACACCAAAATGCAGTAAATTAGGGAAATTTCCTTGAGAGAATGAGTATGCAAAGATAAATTTGCTCTAAAATGCTGGTTAATTATCTTCCCTTTTCAAATTGCAAACAGATGTTGCAAACTGAACAGAGAGAGAGAGAGAGAGTGCAAAATGAGTAGATCCATCCACCCATGGTGTAAGCAGAAAATTGATAGAACCCAATGACAGCAACACTCATAAAGTTTAGCATTATTCATGCCTGACTTTACCTTTGTGGAAACAGAAATAGAGACATGTAATGAATGGGGAACGGAATTCATAACACAGTGAAGCAGATGGAAAAAAAGCATTTTCTAAAGGGAGGTTAGAAAATACTCCCCACCCCCCAGGTCAGATGAGAACATTAGTCCAACATCCTCTTTTCACAGTGGCCAACTAGATGCTTACAAGAAACCTGCAGCCAGGATCTGAGCGCATTCAGAAACACGCAACATTTGACTGCAGAGGGAGCCCAACATACGTTTCAATTGGATGTATTGCCATTGTGTTTCACTAGTTAATCCATATTTTACTTGCAAAGTCTTCTATTCCACAAATTTGTAATTTTCATCAATTAGGGGATTTAATGTCACAATACCTTTTTTCATCCAATTTTGCCAAATTATTACTTGATTTCGATTTTTTTAATTTTGGGTTGGCCCATATTGTTAATTTCTCGTGCTGATAGGGGTCATCCTTATTATTTTTATTTATATGTTCATCCAAATTTTTATAGGTGCTTTAATAGTCTCCGGGATAATAGGATATTTCATAAAATTGGAGCAGAGTTTAGTCCACCCTACAAGAGGTTCAAAGAAACTATATTCGAGAGTAGCCCAATTGGGATTCCGGTTAACTCTCCAAAAATTAGTATTACTCAGCAGGTAGGCCTGGTGATATGGTTCCAGATTTGGGAGACCAAAGCAACCTTTCTGGCTTTGTACCCCATAGGCATGATCTAAATAGCTGATCCTCTAAGAATGTATAAAAGCTTTGGAACGACATTCATTTTGAGGACATTAACCTTTCCCCAAAGGGAGAGGTTTAGAGGTCCCCACTTTTCAATATCAAAAGAAATCTCATTTATAATTTGATTCAAATTTAATTTTACAATTTGGTCTATATCTGATGAAATCATTATACCCAGGTATTTAATAAAGTCTTTGTACATCCGAAATTGATGGTTTCTATACAATGTAGCCCTTGGCCCAATTGGTAAAATCTCTGATTTTGTCCAATTTATAGAATATCCCGATATTCTGCCAAAGGTTTTTATTTTCTCCATAATTTTTGGAATTGTATCTTCTGGTTTTGTAATAAATAAAATGATATCATCCACAAATAATACAATTTTGTAATTATCTTTGTTGTGTTTTACACCCAATCTCGTCTTTGGTCTTCTTGCTATTAGCTACCACAAGACAAGGGACGCGGGTGGCACTGTGGGTTAAACCATAGAGACTAGGACTTGCCAATCACGAGGTCGGCAGTTCAAATCCCCACAACGGGGTGAGCTCCCGTTGCTCGGTCCCTGCTCCTGCCAACCTAGCAGTTCGAAAGCACATCAAGTGCAAGTAGATAAATAGGTACTGCTCCGGCGGGAAGGTAAACGGCGTTTCCGTGCACTGCTCTGGTTCGCCAGAAGTGGCTTAGTCATGCTGGCCACATGACTCGGAAGCTGTACGCCGGCTCCTTCAGCCAATAAAAGCGAGATGAGCGCCACAACCCCAGAGTTGGCCATGACTGGACCTAATGATCAGGGTCCCTTTACCTTTACTTACCACAAGACAAGAAATAGCCTCCCACTGGAAATCTCGAGAGTCAATGCCACAAGAGATTGTTGGAGGAAGAACTTAGGGACAGAGATTGCTGCTCTCCAGCGGCACAATGGTGATTGCTTCAAACATGTTAAAACTTGGTTAGATTTGCACCGGCCCTCATCCACGTTTAAACAAACGTTTCTCACTTAGGCAAGAACAAATCACAGACACTCTGTGATTTGCAAATAAGTGATTTGCAAATAAGTGAATGTTTTATTCACAGGGTTTCCAGAAGTTACAGCAAACAAGTCTCCATCCGTCAGCATGAAAATGAAGATGAAGTAGGTGCCTTACAAAAGGATTGTGCAATATTCAGGCTAGCAAAGATGCAGGCTTTAAAATCTCCCTTTTGGAGAGATTCAGTTCACTTGGTTTTTCTTCCAGCTGGGAGCCAATAGCTGCATGGCTCCTTGCTAGTTCCAGGAGGCATGAAGAGAAAAAAAACTGAGGAGGGGGGAGGGGGCGCAGAGGCTACTGAGTCCTGCTAAGCCACACCCACTTGCAACTTGAGCTCAGGGCTCAGGTTAACCCTTTTGTACACACAAGTGTGAGTTAGAATCTACTATATTACAAAGAGATGTGGTATAACTCCATAAGGGATTGTAGCTCTCTTGGAACCCCTAACAAACCACCTCCAAGTAATTCAAGGGAGACTAAACTCAATTCCTTTGACAAAGAATGGCTCCCCTTTTGAAAGTTTATTAAGGATGGGCGTGGATTTAGACAGCCTCCAGTGATTCAGTCATCTTCATGGCAGGGTTATTTGATGGAGTTTGGGCTTTTGGAGGTATAGATTGAGGTTGAATCCTGACAAGACAGAAGTACTGTTCTTGGGGGACAGGAGGCGGGCAGGTGTGGAGGACTCCCTGGTCCTGAATGGGGTAACTGTGCCCCTGAAGGACCAGGTGCACAGCCTGGGAGTCATTCTGGACTCACAGCTGTCCATGGAGGCGCAGGTCCATTCTGTGTCCAGGGCAGCTGTTTATCAGCTCCATCTGGTACGTAGGCTGAGACCCTCCCTGACCACGGACTGTCTTGTCAGAGTGGTGCATGCTCTGGTTATCTCCCGCTTGGACTACTGCAATGCGCTCTACGTGGGGCTGCCTTTGAAGGTGACCCGCAAACTACAACTAATCCAAAATGCAGCAGCTAGACTGGTGACTGGGAGCAGCCGCCGAGACCACATAACGCCAGTCTTGAAAGACCTACATTGGCTCCCAGTATGTTTCTGAGCACAATTCAAAGTATTGGTGCTGACCTTTAAAGCCCTAAACAGCCTCGGTTCCAGTATACCTGAAGGAGCGTCTCCACCCCCATCATTCTGCCCGGACACTGAGGTCCAGCTCTGAGGACCTTCTGGCGGTTCCCTCGCTGCAAG
This sequence comes from Podarcis cretensis, assembly GCF_951804945.1. NCBI lineage: Eukaryota > Metazoa > Chordata > Lepidosauria > Squamata > Lacertidae > Podarcis > Podarcis cretensis. The sequence continues at coordinate 98,436,796 of NC_137174.1, forward strand.
AATTCAAGTTACAGGGAACCAGGCAGAGGGCCTTCTTGGTGGTGGCGCCCGCCCTGTGGAACGCCCTCCTACCAGATGTCAAAGAGAACAACAACTACCAGACTTTTAGGAGACATCTGAAGGCAGCCCTGTTTAGGGAAGCTTTTAATGTTTGATGTATTACGGTATTTTGATATTTTGTTGGAAGCTGCCCAGAGTGGCTGGGGAAGCCCAGCCAGATGGGCAGGGTATAAATAATAAATTATTAATAATAATAATTAATAATGGAGCTGGTACACAGTTGCCCTGGACACGGATTTAACCTGTGCTTCTGTGGACAGCTGTGAGTCCAAAATGACTCCCAGGCTGCGCACCTGGTCCTTCAGGGGCACAGTTACCCCATTCAGGACCAGGGAATCCTCCACACCTGTCCGCCTCCTGTCCCCCAGAAACAGTACTTCTGTCTTGTCAGGATTCAATCTCAATCTGTTAGCCGCCATCCATCCTCCAACTGCCTCCAGACACTCACACAGGACCGTCACCGCCTTCACTGGTTCTGATTTGAAAGAGAGGTAGAGCTGGGTATCATCCGCATACTGATGAATACCCAGCCCCAACCCCCTGATGATCTCTCCCAGCGGCTGCATGTAGATGTTGAAAAGCATGGGGGAGAGGACAGAACCCTGAGGCACCCCACAAGTGAGAGCCCAGGGGTCTGAACACTCATCCCCCCACCACCACTTTCTGAACACAACCCAGGAGGAAGGAGCGGAACCACTGTATGACAGTGCCCCCAAGCTCCCAGCCCCTCAAGATGGTCCAGAAGGATGTTATGGTCGATGATATCAAACACCGCTGAGAGATCCAGCAGAACTAGGAAACAGCTCTCACCTTTGTCCCTAGCCCGCCAGAGATCATCAACCAGTGCGATCAAGGCAGTTTCAGTCCCGTGATGAGGCCTGAATCCCGAATGGAAGGGATCCAAATGGTCCGCTTCTTCCAGGCGTGCCTGGAGTTGTTCAGCAACCACTCGCTCAATCACCTTGCCCAAGAATGGAAGATTTGAGACTGGGCGATAGTTGGCCATCGTGGCCGCATCTAAACATGGTTTTTTAAGAAGTGGTTTAATAACCGCCTCTTTCAGCGGGTCTGGGAAGGCTCCCTCACGGAGGGAAGCATTCACCACCCCACGAAGCCCATCGCCCAGTCCTTCCCAGCTAGCTTTTATAAGCCAGGATGGGCAAGGATCCAGGAGACAGGTGGTTGGCTTCACTCGTCCAGGCAGCCTGTCCACATCCTCGGAGGTAACAGATTGGAATTGATCCCACGCAATTTGACTAGACAGGTCTCTAGCACTCTCCCGCCCCGGCCCTGCTCCCACGGTGGCGTCTACCTCTTCCTGAATCTGAGTGACTTTATCTGCAAAAAACTTTGCAAAAACATTGCAGGAGATCATGTGGCCCATACTGGGCCCTGATGTAACAGGTGGTTCCGCTAAATTGCGGACCACCTGGAAAAGTCTCCTGCTTGCTGTTTTCTGCAGATCCAATAGAGGCAGTGAAGAAAGTCTTCTTCGCCGTCGCTACAGCCACTTGGTAGGCTCGACATTGAGCTCTAACCTGTGTCCGGTCAGCTTCAGAATGGGTCATCCGCCACCGGCGCTCTAGCCGTCTCAACGATTGTTTCATTGCCCTCAGATCCGTGGAAAACCATGGGGCTGTCCGGGCTCCATGCAATCAGAGAGGGCGCTTCGGAGCCAAACAGTCAATAGCTCTGGTTAACTCCACATTCCAGCGGGTCACCAGGGAATCAGCTGAAAGGCCATCAACATGGGATAAAGCATCCCCTACCACTCTCTGGAAACCATTTGGATCCATTAAGTGGCAGGGGCGGACCATCCGAATCGGTCCCACCTCCCTGCAGAGGGGAAGGGTTGCAGAGAAGTCCAGTTGCACCAGGAAGTGGTCTGACCATGGCACTTCTTTCGTTTCGCTTTTACTTAGTGTCAGATCACCAACATCCATAGAGGTAAACACCAGTTCCAAGGCATGTCCGCGGCTATGGGTTGGGCCAAACTTATTCAGGGACAGCCCCATGGAGGCCATGCTTTCCACGAAGTCCTGAGCGTCCCCTTGTAAGGTTGTGTCGGCATGGATGTTAAAATCCCCTAGGACGACCGAGGTAGGTGTCTCCAGGAGAACATTCGCCACGACCTGAAGCAGCTCGGGCAGGGAATCCTTGGTGCAGCGGGGAGGTCGGTACATCAAAAGGAATCCTGTACTGCCCTTATTGCCCAACTTCCAGAACATGCACTCAGAGAACTGGGTCTTCCCAATAGGACGCCTGGTGCAAACTAATGACTTCCTAAAAATTACTGCAACCCCCCCTCCCCGCCCACAAGGCCTGGGTTGCTGTGCGTAAGAAAACTTGGTGGACAAGTAGTGGCAAGAACAGGCCCATCTGCTTCATCCAACCAAGTCTCTGTTACACATGCCAGGTCAAATCCTCCATCCATGATCAAGTCATGGATGGCAGTGGTCTTATGAATCATTGACCTGGCATTGCACAGCAGCACCTTCAGGTCATGTGGGTATCCGTTGCTGATTCTAGTATCCGTCCAGTCAGGACCAGACCCGGAGGCAGGGATAGTCCTCAGATGACTGCCTCCTCTGTAATGACATGGTCTGGTCTTAGCGTAACTCCTCCTCCTACCCGTGATCACTGAGATCGGTTGTCCCAGCGCATCCCCCTCTGTGGAACATGCCCCAGCCATTTTGTTGGCTGGGACCCACTCCCCGGCAGCCCTGACCCCTCCCCTTAAGAACAAAATAAGACCTTAAAACAATAAAAACAAAAAGAAAACAAAAAGAAACCCCAGAAAACAAAAAAAACCCAATACAAATAAAAACTGAAAAAATTACAAATCCATCAAAATCAAACAAATTCCCAACTAAACATCGATCCCACCCCCATCCCCGCATATACAAAAATAAAATAAAATAAAAAGGAAAAGGAAAATTTTAAAACATTTTAAAAAGAACTCTGCACCCCTCCGAATCCCCCTGGGCTGCAGCAGCAGTGACAGCAACCGTCCCTATGAGGCCCTGGGCCAGGTGGTGAGTGGCAGGAGCAGGGCCCTCAGGCACTCACACAGGAGAGTCCTCCTGGGCAGCAGAGCGCAGCCCAGGATGATAATAATAATAATAATAATAATAATAATAATAATAATATTACTACTATTATCAGACTTAATATTTTATGTAATTCTGTCATACTCCATTTTACCATAGTTGTCCATTATTTTTGTCATTTGTTGCTGTTGAAGATAAGAATAAACAACAAATTGTAAAATAAATAAATGAAGGGAAGCCATCTGAATTGGTGGCCACCTCTGCTGCCTCCTGCGTCTCTTTCCATATTTTCACTTAGCATGAGGTTCTCCTCTGCCGGCTACTCTGTGTCCGTGTCGTTCATCCCCAGCTTGTGAATTTGCAAGCTGCTTTATAGAAGCCTCTGCGTTCAAGAAAATATGTAAGAATCCAACAAGGGACAAGGATGTGCGCAAGTATAAACAGGAACAAGAGAACCTGCAGAGGGGGCATAGAAGGGACTTGAGAGCCTCAGATATTAGAACACCAGATTGATGGATAGGACACAATGGTGTAAGGACTGACATCATCCGAAACCAGGAAGAAGGGACATTGGATAAAACCAGAATGAGAATTTCTTTTTTATAAATCTTTTTTTTTTTTAATTAGTGTAATACTAATGAAATACTAAAATGAGCTGGAAAGGAATTAATTGGCTTTAGCAAAAAGGTTTGAAGGAGTTAAGTTTAAATACGGTTTAAATTTTGAAATTTTAATGTTTCGAAGGTATGATAAGGTTATAGAAATTAATGGTAAATTGAATTGTAAAATTTTCAAAGGTTAATGATGTTGAAATGAAATGAAGTGGTTCTAGTTATAAGGTAAAATAAGAACTTGTAAGAATGGACTGATATTAGATGAAAATCTGAAGTTATTACATATGAGGATAAACAGTTAAGGGTAAATTAAGAGGATATGAATTTGCTGAACCAACTTTTAAATGGAATACAAAAAGGGAGGTGAGAGGAAGTCAGGAAAATAAGTAAATGAATGGTAAGAAACTGAAAAGAGAGATTTTTATTATTATTATTTTATTTTTCTGTGTTAAATTTTTGGCTTTTGTATTTTTCTTGTGTTTTTTTGGTTGCCGTTCTGTGGCTTTTTTCTTGTTAAAATCTAATAAAATATCATTTTATATATATATATATATATATATATATATACACCTCTGGGACGCAGGTGGCGCTGTGGGTTAAAGCCTCAGCGCCTAGGGCTTGCCGATCGAAAGGTCGGCGGTTCGAATCCCTGCGGCGGGGTGCGCTCCCGCTGCTCGGTCCCAGCGCCTGCCAACCTAGCAGTTCGAAAGCACCTCCGGGTGCAAGTAGATAAATAGGGACCGCTTACCAGCGGGAAGGTAAACGGCGTTTCCGTGTGCGGCTCTGGCTCGCCAGAGCAGCGATGTCACGCTGGCCACGTGACCCGGAAGTGTCTCCGGACAGCGCTGGCCCCTGGCCTCTTGAGTGAGATGGGCGCACAACCCCAGAGTCTGTCAAGACTGGCCCGTACGGGCAGGGGTACCTTTACCTTTACCTTTATATAAGCCTCTGCATTCTCTCCTCCCCAAAGTTGCTGAGAAGGCTCGCTGAGGACTTCTCGCCAGCCAGGGCAAGGAAATCGAAACCATACGTGACTGTGTCGCCATGGTGCCTGCCGTCGGGGTCACCTGCCGCTGCGCCAACCTGGTGCCTGAAAATGAATCCGCCCCAAATCTGGCCACTTCCATGAAAAACAACTCATCATCTCGTTTCCATGTGCGGTTATGTCTTCAGAAATGGAGGCGTGAGCACACACAGCCTGACACCGGGATGCTCTTTCACAGGGCTAATGAGCAAAGGCAATCAGGGAGACGAAAGGGCTGGAAAATGATCTATGGTATTAATAAAGAAAGGGGGTGGATCTCCAACCGCAGGCCATGTGCCATGATACTATTAATATTTCTGGTGCCTACACTCTTTTGCTCCCTGCTAAATAACCAGCGTTTTATGTTAGAGGGCTTTTGCATAAATTAGTGCGGGAATTATTTCAATAAACACACATACATGCAGCTTATTCGTGTTCAGTGACTGCAGTTCCTTTCAACAAGGCTTCGGAAACATTTGTATTCAGTTCTGGAAGGCTGAAATCTTGTATACCCTTCAACAATTTTCCGGTGAAAATAAATAATAATAATACAGACATAGTAAAGGTAAAGGGACCCCTGACCATTAGGTCCAGTGGTGACCGACTCTGGGGTTGCGGCGCTCATCTCGCTTTATTGGCCGATGGAGCCAGCATACAGCTTCCGGGTCATGTGGCCAGCATGACTAAGCCGCTTCTGGTGAACCAGAGCAGCGCACGGAAACGCCGTTTACCTTCCCGCTGGAGCGATACTTATTTATCTACTTGCACTTTGATGTACTTTCGAACTGCTAGGTTGGCAGGAGCAGGGACTGAGCGACAGGAGCTCACCCCATCGCGGGGATTCAAACTGCTGACCTTCTGATCAGCAAGTCCTAGGCTCTGTGGTTTAACCCACAGCGCCACCCGCGTCCCGCATAAACACACATACATGCAGCTTATTCGTGTTCAGTGACTGCAGTTGTTTAGCATTCCTTTTAAGAAGGCTTGAGAAACATTTGGATTCAGTTCTGGAAGGCTGAAATCTTGTATACCCTTCAACCATTCTCTGGTGGTGATGATGATGATGACAATAATAATAATAATAATAATATCACTCCAGTTCTGCCCTCACAAGGTCTCAGAATAACTCTCATTCGACTTGGTTGCCCCAGCCATTCAGGGCAGCTTCCAACATATATAGGGACACAGGTGGCGCTGTGGTCTAAACTACTTGAACCTCTTGAGCTTCCTGATCGGAAGGTTGGCAGTTCAAATCCACGCGATGGGGTGAGCTCGCGTTGCTCTGTCCCAGCTGCTGCCAACCTAGCAGTTCGAAAGCACACCAGCGCAAGTAGATAAATAGGTACCACTGCAGCGGGAAGGTAAATGGCTTTTCTGTGAGCTCTGGTTTCCGTCATGGTGTCCCATTGCGCCAGAAGCAGTTTAGTCATGCTGGTCACATGACCCAGAAAACTGTCTGTGGACAAACGCCAGCTCCCTCGGCCTGAAGCGAGATGAGTGCCACACCCCTTTGACTGGACTTAACTATCCAGGGGTCCTTTACCTTTTTACCTTATATAAACATAATAAAACATTAAACATTAAAAAACTTCCCTATAGGGGTTGCCTTCAGATGTCTTCTAAAGGCTGTAGAGTTACTTATCTTCTTGGCTTAGGGGTTGAATAACCCCATACCCTCCAACGTTTCTCTAATGAAAATAGGGACATCCTACAAAAATCAGGGGTTTCTGTCCTCACACACCTCTCCATCCTTCACCAAGCAAGCAAGAGGCACGATCACGGTCCTGTTCCACCGCCGTGGAGTAGTCCAATGGCAGGTGTGGCTTGTAGAGACTCCCGAGGGCCAGAGAGAGAGGTCTGGAGGGATGCGTTTGGACCCTGGGTCCTGACGCTTCTCACCTGATCTCTGAGCCATCAACCATCCTGATGAAACCATCTGGAACATTGAATCTCTTTCTGATGGCGGCAAAGGAAACCAGCAGTGGGGCTATAGAAAGGGGGGGGCGGATCTGTGGAGCACCAGCAGAAGAATATTGAGAGTATCAAAATACCAATTTATTTGAATCAAATCTGATCAGATTTATTGCAAGCCGTTTAGGAGTCTCTCCCAGAAAAGGATACATGATTTGATAAAGAAAGCGCATGATAGGAGATATGGGCAATTGAGAGACGTCTTAAATTCCTTCACTCTTTTGAAAAATACAATAGAGAACATATATAATTATATTGAGATATCCGATTGGGTCGCTTACTTAATTGTGAAATATGATGAACGCTAAATATTTTTAACGTCTCTGGTGCTTTTTCTTTTGACCTCTGAACATATTGGTACTTCATCTAGGAATCAGTGAGTAATATCTGTCTTACTTAAAATATGGTTTTAAAGAAGGGCGGGGGCATTTCAGTTTTATGAGGCGCAAGCAAATGCCACAACACTTGTGATATTGTTTGTGATACAGTTAATGTACAAAAACTTAAGTGTGCACCTCCTAATTCACCCCAAACTCTGACTCCCTCCTTTGGCAATCTTCACAGAACTTTGGCCTAATGGTTGCTATCAATTTGAGTTGAATTAATTTTATAATGAAATGATTTTAGAATGTTGTACTATTTTATTGTTGTTAGCCGCCTTGAGCCCGGATTCGGCTGGAGAGGGCGGGATATAAATAAAATTATTATTATTATTATTATTATTATTATTATTATTATTATTATTTCCTAGCAGTGCTTTTTAAGGCTGGACTCTGCTTTCAAATGTGCACCTTTCTCTTGGAGCACTGCTGGACTGTCTCTGTGTTCAGGAGGTATTCAATCCCACCCTGGAAAATTCATTTTATGCTACTACAATTGATCGGGAGGTATTGTGTAGCAAACAACCTTTCCCGAAAGATCAGACGTTTTGTGATAAGGAAAATGATGGAAAGATACACCGCAAAGTGTATGGCACAATTTTCTAACTTTCCGGCAAACAGATCAGAGTGAATGTTCATAGACTAGCCAACATTTTCTCCCTGCAAACAAATCAGGATGCTCAATAAGCAGGTGGTCTGGAGGCGCCCCGTGATGCTATGCATAATTCAGGTTGCCAAGTGTCCAGAAAAACACATGCCTGATGTGCTCCTCTAATTCTAACAGCAGCTCGGTCTGCATAAATGAACATGCAAAGCTTTTCGCATCAACGTTTTCGCCTGCAGACCAGGAGCCTTGCTAGAAAACCTGAAAGGAGCTGTGGGCAGGGGCCAGCCATGTAAATTTGCAGAAAAACAACCAAGCACAGAGAAGCCATGCTGGGTGAAAGAGAGGCAAACTGAATGAAATAAGGGGAAAAGGAAAATCGAAGACATAATAGGTTGAAATGTATAATACTAAATAAGATTGGAAAGAGGGTAAGGAATTGCTGAATTTGATTGTGTAAAGGGGAACGCAGAAAAGGGAGATGTGAGGAAGTCAGGAAAGAGGGTTATGAAGATGGTTAGTAAAAAACTAGATTTTTATGCTTTTCTTTTTGTTTGTTTTTTTCCGTTATACCTTGTATTGTGTTTTAAATGTTTATGTTGAATACTTGTTTTTTTTATGCAAAATTTTAATAAATATTTCATAAAAAAAAAGAAAGAGAGGCAAACTGAACTAAAATAAAGATGAGCGGTGGCACCAGCTCAGCAGCCTAAGGACACATTCACAATTTCAAATCGCAGGCGAACCTCTATTTGAGAATGCTGTGCCCGCCCTTCACGAGGAATGGAAAGGGAAAGTAGAGGATTTGTAATGCAAATGTGCTTTCTGGCTAATTTAGCATTTAAATTGCCTAAGCAATTTAGACAGCAGCAGCAACAATCCACATGCACACCTGCAAACTTCTGAGCATAAGGCACTTCGCTTCTGAACACCAGTTGCAAGGAATCTGGGGAGAGCTGCTGCCCTGCTCAGGGGCTGCTGCCAAGCCTCCCAGAGGCATCTGGTACCCCCCCCCCCCAAGAAGAAGATGCTAGGTTGTTGTTGTTTAGTCGTGTCAGACTCTTTGTGACCCCCTGGACCAGAGCACGCCAGGCACTCCTGTCTTCCACTGCCTCCCACAGTTTGGTCAAACTCACATTCGTAGCTTCAAGAACACTGTCCAACCATTTCGTCCTCTGTCGTCCCCTTCTCCTTGTGCCCTCCATCTTTCCCAACACCAGTGTCTTTTCCAGGGAGTCTTCTCTTCTCCTGAGGTGGCCAAAGTATTGGAGCCTTAGCTCAGGATCTGTCCTTCCAGTGAGCACTCAGGTCTGATTTCCTTCAGAATGGAGAGGTTTGATCTTCTTGCAGTCCATGGGACTCTCAGATCCAGCAGGGAAATTCTTAAGTCCAACTTTGGCAGGTGCTATGGGAACAAAGGACGGTTAATTCACTTGCTGCTTGCGCATTCCTAACAGACGGGCGCTTATTCTCTGTTGTCAAGACTTTAGAAACTTGTGAAGTAAGAAAACTGCCTCACATCCTGGTTAGACACGTTTCTGGCTTCCAATCCATTTGGAGAGGTCTCCAGGTCCCCGCAGAAAACTGAGGGCAGGTGAAAAGGCCAAGCACCCAATTGCAGCTGCTTTACCTCGGAGATCCACGCACAAAGGGGGTCGGCTAAGGTTAACTTGAGAGTTCATTCTGCCTGCAGCGATGAGAGGGGTGTGGTGCTGGCTCCCTTTGGATCTCAGCCCCCCCACCTTTTCGCATTTGTGCAAAGCTTGGAGGACATGGGAAAGCTCACTCAAGTAGTTGCTGAACCTCAGACTAGTGGGGTGTTCTCAAAATTAGGGGTGTTTGAGGAAACAGTAGTGATAGAGAGTAGTAGTCAACCATGTTTTTCTCAGAAATTAATGGATCTCACTAATTCATTTCAGTCTGTCTGCTCTGAGTCAAACACAGACGAATTCTTTTCCTTGATGGGCCATAGGTGCATGGTACCATCATGGAATTCTACTCAATACTGATCCAGAGCAGATTCCGACGTATAGTCAGCAGAGTAAAAGCTTAAACAAGATTCCCCAAAAATAGATCAGAAGCAATTGATATTTCGGGACGCAGGTGGCGCTGCGGGTTAAAGCCTCAGCGCCTAGGACTTGCCGATCGAAAGGTCGGCGGTTCAAATCCCTGCGGCGGGGTGCGCTCCCGCTGCTCGGTCCCAGCGCCTGCCAACCTAGCAGTTCGAAAGCACCTCCGGGTGCAAGTAGATAAATAGGGACCGCTTACCAGCGGGAAGGTAAACGGCGTTTCCGTGTGCGGCTCTGGCTCGCCAGAGCAGCGATGTCACGCTGGCCACGTGACCCGGAAGTGTCTCCGGACAGCGCTGGCCCCCGGCCTCTTGAGTGAGATGGGCGCACAACCCCAGAGTCTGTCAAGACTGGCCCGTATGGGCAGGGGTACCTTTACCTTTACCTTTAATTGATATTTCATCTGGCAGAGCTTTAATGCTACTGGAGGCAAATGAGCATGATCGTCACAAATCCAATGCATTCAGGATTGGCACCATCCATAAGAAATCCAGTTGCAGCAGACTTAACTTAAACTTACAATAAGTCTAAAACTTAACACTATCTATGTACAGAATACTACACCAGCAGGAAGAGAGATAAAGTGTGAAACCCAGGCTCCTTCTGGCCTCTTATTATAGTCAGCATGACCTTGACAGAAAGAGATAACAGAGCCAATTGAAACCAGCTGCGCTCAGCTTCTCCGAAGGAATAGCCCAAACATCATGAACCTCTGCTTGCTTCTTTCACACAGAGAAGCTTCCAGAACCCTCCTGAATTAATTAGAATAGGAAAGATCAATCACACATCAGATCAATACTTTCTGCACTAAGTGCAAACTGACAGGTACAGTCCCTGGTCTGAAACCCTGGAGAGCTGCTGCCAGTCCGTGTAGGCAGTACTGAGTGGGATGGACCAGAAGGTCTGACCAGGGGCATAGCATTGAGGGGTGCCAGGGAGACTGTGGCCCCAGGCACACAATTTTTGAGGGCGTGGGAACCAGGCGCACTTATGCAAGCGTGGTCTGGTCTAGTACTCCTCTCTGCCCGCCAAGGGCTGTTCACGAAGAACGCGAGTCAGGAGTGGGCTTCCATTAATTTATTTCATACAATTTATACACCACTTGTTATTAAAAAAAAAACAAACCCTCAAAAGTGATTTACCAAAAAGACAAAGCAATAAAATTATCAATAAGAATTAATAACTATTTAAGGCTTTTAGAAATATAAAATAGCAAAAGGCAAAATCGCTTTGATTTTCTACAAATCTGGTTAGACTGTCTAAACCAAAATGGGATGGAGTTCCAAAGTGCTGGTGCTGCCCCACACTTTTGTGTGACCTTAGAGTTCATTTCCAGCACTGATAAGCAATTCATAGGCTCAGCATGTGCTCAGAGGCAGCCTTGCCATTTCGCTCTGTCTTTCTGGGTGGAGGAGCTGGGTGGATTCTTCTAAGAGAAAGCGAAGAAGATCCAAGGAGTCCTGCTCTAAAATGCAGCCACAAAATACTTCCCGTATCTGCGAGTTTCTGGGCAGAGGGGATCCCTGAAGCTAAGAAATCTGAAAGCCACAGATGCAGAGATAAGACAGTTTTGCATAGGTGCATATAAACATCCTTTTAAATCAGTCGGCCTTTTTTCCCCACCGCCAGTTTCCCAGTATGTTTGACAGGTAAACTAATCAGGATTCCATTATCTGCTTGACTCACATGCCCCCCTCCTCTGCTCCACAAAGCCCACCTGCCTATCTGCTCCTATTGAAAAGCTTATTCAATTGATTTGCTTTTGTTTTTAAGTTTATTCAACTGATTTGCTTTTGTTTTCAGCACTCCTCCTTCTTCTCAAATAACCTGTCGTTTTCACAATGTAGCTTCCAACATCCCCTTCAGCAGAGGCTCTGAGCTAATGGTCATAATGCAGCCGCCTGTTGCCACCTAGTGGAAAAGAAGAATGAACACCTGGAAATCTAACCAAAGGAAGCGAAGAATCAAAGGCCTTCCGGTGTCTGACCAAGCATCCATCCCAGTTCTGGCTTCATTGTGCCGCAAAGTGGCAGGCCTGATGAAACTCCTGGTGAGAGATTTAAATGGAATATTATGAAGGATTTATGAAGAGATTTAAATGGAATATTATGAAGTGGGACGCAGGTGGCGCTGTGGGTTAAAGCCTCAGCGCCTAGGGCTTGCCGATTGAAAGGTCGGCGGTTCGAATCCCTGCGGCGGGGTGCGCTCCCGCTGCTCGGTCCCAGCGCCTGCCAACCTAGCAGTTCGAAAGCACCTCCGGGTGCAAGTAGATAAATAGGGACCGCTTACCAGCGGGAAGGTAAACGGCGTTTCCGTGTGCGGCTCTGGCTCGCCAGAGCAGCGATGTCACGCTGGCCACGTGACCCGGAAGTGTCTCCGGACAGCGCTGGCCCCTGGCCTCTTAAGTGAGATGGGCGCACAACCCCAGAGTCTGTCAAGACTGGCCCGTATGGGCAGGGGTACCTTTACCTTTACCTTTTATGAAGGATTTCATCCATTCTTAAGGAAATCAGCCCTGGGTGCTCACTGGAAGGACAGATCCCGAAGCTGAGGCTCCAAGACTTTGGCCACCTCATGAGAAGAGAAGACTCCCTGGAAAAGACCCTGAAAAGATGGAGGGCACAAGGAGAAGGGGACAACAGAGGACGAGATGGTTGGACAGTGTTCTCAAAGCTACCAGCATGAGTCTGACCAAACTGTGGGAGGCAGTGGAAGACAGGAGTGCCTGGGGTGCTCTGGTCCAGGGGGTCACGAAGAGTCGGACACAACTAAACAGCTAAACACACACAGCCTTGGCCAACTGGGAGCCGTCCAGGTGCGTTGGACTACAATTCCCATCAGCCCCAGCCAGCACAGAATGGATGCTCAAAGATTCATTGGGATGTCCCACACGTGCCTCTATTCTTTTAGAGCAATTTTAGCCCACTCTTCAGGCAAAAAGGCTCCCAGAGTAGCTTTTTTTTGGGGGGGGGAACAATACTGTCCAGGGTTGTAAAGACTGTGGAGAGAAGAATTGGGTTCACTCTTCCCACCTTGGATCAAATCTACGCTTCTAGGTGCCATAAGAAATCTGCAGAGATAGCGCAGGATAGTGCGCACCCCGGAAATGATCTCTTTCAGCTTCTGCCTTCTGGAAGAAGGTACGGGGTTATAAAGACTGGACTAGCCGCCTGAGAAACAGTTTCTATCCAAATGCGATTTTGGTTTTAAATGCAGTGTAAGGAGTCTCTGTTGGAGTATATTGTATTTAATTATGGGGTATGAGTTTTTAGGGGGCTAACCAGGTTGGGATAGCTGGGCTAGCAGGCTTGTTGGCTTTTGAATGTCCTATGTAGATTTTTCAATTTCATTGTTCTGTATGGGACAATGACAATAAAGATTATCATATCGTTCAGGCAGTAAATTAAAAAAACACTGTCCCTGCCTGCAGGCTATCTTTTTGAAACAAGAAACAGCACACAAGGGAAGAGGGGGAAAAACAACTCAGGCACCAATTCGTAAACAGTTGCTTTTATAACTGGTACAGTTCAGGGGTAGGTGTCTGGTGGAGAGGGTCTTTTGGCAAAGTGGATGGAATGCCTACTCCCACATCATGAGAAGACTCCCTGGAAAAGACCCTGATGTTGGGAAAGATGGAGGGCACAAGGAGAAGGGGATGACAGAGGATGAGATGGTTGGACAGTGTTCTCGAAGCTACCAGCATGAGTCTGACCAAACTGCAGGAGGCAGTGGAAGACAGGAGTGCCTGGTGTGCTCTGGTCCAGGAGGTCACAAAGAGTCAGACACAACAAAACAACAACAACAACTCCCAAGTGACCTTTGATGAAGAGGAAGCCTTGATGGAGCTAGTGGAGAGTTTTTTCTCAGTACCGCCCTGATGATGGGGACTGCTTGATCTGCACAGCCCCATATGCAGTGGTCCAGCTGAGTCTTTACTGAGCAAGTGTCTCTCTCCATAATCCTTGGTCACCCTCCCGACCGGACGTCTGGTTTGCAATCAAGTCCTCAACAAATGAAATTGAGGAATAGAATGAAAGTTTACTCCCCTCACTCTTTCTCCCCTTCTCTTTTCTCCCCCATCTTTATGCTGTCTATAACATTAGTGCCTCACGTCGAATATGAATGATCTGTAGAAAGAACTCTATGAACTGAAAGCAGAGATGCTGTATGTACTTTTGCAATCAAGGAAAATCTTTAAGAAGAACAATTTTAAGAATGAAATTAAGTACATATACACAGTGCTCTTTTTTTCTAAAAAATTGTTTAGGGGTACTCTCATTTTCCTACTCGTATTGAAATAGGTAAAGGTAAAGGTACCCCTGCCCGTACGGGCCAGTCTTGACAGACTCTGGGGTTGTGCGCCCATCTCACTTAAGAGGCCGAGGGCCACCACTGTCCGGAGACACTTCCGGGTCACGTGGCCAGCGTGACAAAGCTGCATCTGGCGAGCCAGCGCAGCACACGGAAACGCCGTTTACCTTCCCGCCAGTAAGTGGTCCCTATTTATCTACTTGCACCCGGGGGTGCTTTCAAACTGCTAGGTTGGCAGACGCTGGGACCGAGCAACGGGAGCGCACCCTGCCGCAGGGATTCGAACCGCCGACCTTTCGATCGGCAAGCTCTAGGCGCTGAGGCTTTTACCCACAGCGCCACCTGCGTCCCTCGTATTGAAATACTGCCCCTCAATTAGGCTAAACTCAGATTCACAAAATGTTGAGGGGTATGCATACCCCCCAGAAAAAAGCACTGCATGTACCTAAGCGTATATTCTTTCCCATATAGGCCTTGATTGGCCTTGCCTCTTGTCAAACCTAAGCTGCATAAGGTCTGGTCCAATTTCAGATCCTAGCACCTGGCTGCTTAATTTAAACGGATATGCTTGCAAGTAATGGACTATATGGAATTGGCAGAAATGACTGGCAGAATCCGAGACCAAGGAGAAGAGTTGGTGGAAGAAGATTGGAAGAAATTTAAAATCTATCTACAGAAACATTGTAAAATTTTTGAATGTTAATGACGTTGGAATGAAACGAAGTGGTTCTAGTAACAAGGTAAAATAAGAATATGTAAGAAGGGATGGATTTGGATGAAAATGTGAAACTAGAATTTGTGTGGATAAATAATTAAGGACAAAACATGAGGTTATGAATTTGCTGAATTAATTTTTAACTGGAATACAAAAAAGGGAGGTGCGAGGAAGTCAGGAAAATAGGTAAATGAAGATAAGATATCATTAAAGAGGCTTTTTTTTTTAGTTTTGTATTTTTTTTTTACCTTTTCTTTTTATGTTAAATTTTTGGTTTTGAATGTTTGTATTTCTGTGTATGTGTGTGTGTGTGTTATGATTTTGTAACTCTTTTTTGTCAAAAAATTCAATAAATATTAATTAATTTAAACGGATATGCATTTCAGGGGCCCTTTCGAGCTCTACAGCCCCATGTTCTACAATTCTATCCTGCCCCCTGCTCAGTTTTCGTGTTCCTGCTCTGCAGCTTGTAAGAACCTAAGAAGAATGGCCTCTCTAGTCCATCATCCTGTTCTCACAGTGGCCTTCCAGAAGCCTGTGGGGAAATCACAAGCAGAATCCAAGCACAAGAGCCCCTCTCCACTCCTCTGGCTTCCAGCAACTGGTATCCGGAGGCTTTTTTTTTTTTTTTTTGCCCCCCACCGTGGAGGCAGACCTTCTTCCTCGGTGATCACTCATAGCCAAGAAAGATTGTGAATGAATTTATTATTTCAGTCACAGACCAGTTCCAGCCCACATACAATATCAAAGAAGTCATAAAACACAATAGGGATACATTTGAATTTGCGATTAGGTATAACAAGGACAATACAGATATAACAACAGTTAAAAAAATATATAAATTAAAACTAACATATAACCTAAAATTATCATTTAAGGCCTTAATCATTATGATAGCACAGCTTGTTCCCTAAGTTTCATGGCAATCGCACAGAATTTGGCTACCTTAACGTGATCTCAGGATCCTTGTCCTCTACCAGGGATTTTAGACATTGAAGTTCAGATTCATTTGGAGATTTTTGCATAGTAGGGGGAATAAATACCGAGCATATATCCCTGTAGAAACAGCAGCATAACAAGGCATGAGAGACAGTTTCTACCTCCATCCATCTGCAGGGGCAGACTCATTTTGTGTATGATTTACCCTCAAAAATCTGCCCTTCAATAAGGCAGATGGCAGCACATTGAATCTAGCAAGGGTAAATGACCGTCTGTATTTAGGTATTTGCAATTTTGACAGATAATTTGCTGGGGTAAATCCTCTCCCATTCTCTTTTATTGCTGGGTGTTTATTCCTCTGGCTCACGTCGCATTGCAGTTCCACATCCCAAATTCATTGGCAGATTATTGCTCTAGCTCAAGAAAGATGGTCTTCCATGAACACAGTCTTAACAGCGAGTCTGTAGTGACAGTGGAGGCCTATTCTGGATCCACACGTCCTTCCCCAGTGGGGACATAGTTTTAGCCATCATGGCTATTAGCCCCAACCTGGGCAAGGAGAGTTAGCTTTGCCTCGGTTCTCCATCCCTGGTATAGTAAACTCCCTTTTTGACTACTAAAGTGCTTTGTGCATGGGCATGCATATTTGTGGTACGACAAGGTTAAAGTACATAAAGCATTTAAAAACTATATTGTCAGGAAAGCATTGTTCAATGTTTGGATAAGATATAAAGATTTATTGGAAAATAAAACTCCAAGGTGGTTGTCACCAATGGAAGCGAAAGCCTTTAAAAGGCTTAATATGGAGTCCAAATGGCCAAAATATTGGGAAATTTTGGAGCAAGAGGGAGATAAATTGAAATTGCAGAGTTTTGAGAAACTAAAAAACAAAGTGCGAGATTGGCTTCATTACCATCAGATAATGGAGGCTTATAAATTGGACAAGAAAATTGGATTCCAGGTGGAAAAATCGAAATTAGAAACAGAATTGTTAGAACCCAAAACTAAGGTTTTGTCAAAGATGTATAACTTGCTGTTGAAATGGAACACTCAGGATGAAACGGTGAAGCCTGCTATGATTAAATGGGCACAGGATGTTGGACATAATATTATGATGGCTGACTGGGAACAGTTATGGACCACTGGTATGAAACTTACGGCATGTAATGCCTTAGGAGAGAATATCATGAAAATGATTTACAGGTGGTACATGACCCCAGTCAAGCTTGCTAAAATTTATCATTTGCCCGATAACAAATGTTGGAAGTGTAAAGAGACTGAAGGTACATTCTTTCACCTTTGGTGGACGTGCCCAAAGATTAAGGCTTTCTGGGAAATGATCTATCATGAACTGAAAAAGGTATTTAAATATACCTTCCTTAAGAAACCAGAGGCCTTTCTTCTGGGCATGGTCGGCCAATTGGTGCCAAACAAAGATAGAACTTTTTTTATGTATGCAACAACAGCAGCAAGAATACTCATCGCGAAGTATTGGAAGACACAAGATTTACCCACTCTGGAAGAATGGCAGATGAAGGTGATAGACTATATGGGACTAGCAGAAATGACCGGCAGAATCCGAGACCAGGGAAAAGAGTCGGCGGAAGAAGACTGGAAGAAATTTAAAGACTATTTACAGCGGCATTGCAAAATCAATGGACATTAGAGGGATGTTGGACAGAAATTAAGTGGTTACCAGCTGTAATGTAAAGGTTGAGTAATAAGTTATAATAAGTTATAATAAGGATTTGCTGAGTTAAGAATTTGAACTGGAATACAAAAGGGGGAGGTGAGAGGAGATCTGGGAAACAAGTTGATGGAAATAAGAAATGGAAATTATATTTGTTTTAATGGTTTTTTTAATTTTGTATTTTTGTATTTTTGTCATTTTTTGTGTATTTTTTTGTATTAATTTGGAAACTCTAATAAATATTTATATAGGTAAAGGTAAAGGTACCCCTGCCCGTACGGGCCAGTCTTGACAGACTCTGGGGTTGTGCGCCCATCTCACTTAAGAGGCCAGGGGCCAGCGCTGTCCGGAGACACTTCCGGGTCACGTGGCCAGCGTGACATCGCTGCTCTGGCCAGAGCCGCACACGGAAACGCCGTTTACCTTCCCGCTGGTAAGCGGTCCCTATTTATCTACTTGCACCCGGAGGTGCTTTCGAACTGCTAGGTTGGCAGGCGCTGGGACCGAGCAGCGGGAGCGCACCCCGCCGCAGGGATTCGAACCGCCGACCTTTCGATCGGCAAGTCCTAGGCGCTGAGGCTTTAACCTTTAGCGCCACCTGCGTCCCCTTAATATTTATATATATATATATAAATTAAGTGCTTTGTGCATGGGGCTGCCCTTGAAAACATTATAGAAACCTCATGCATTACAGTCAACGGCTGCTAGTCAACTAACTGGGACTGGACTATAGGGGCACATCACACCATTCTGCTTGCAGCCCAAGGCAAGGTACTGGCTTGACCCATTCACAGACTGGGAATACTTCTCCATAGTTACCCACCCAGTTTGTGGCGGTGTGTGGCTTTGAGCCAGAAGTCCTCACCAGCCTGCTTCTAATCACCCAGAGTTGACAGTCGATTCTCACCTGCCTTCTGCCCACTTCAGGAATAAATAATGTACAGTACTCTGTGTACAGAAGGTTCTAGGTTCAATATCTGGCATCTACAGCTAAAAGGAACAGGTAGCAGGTAAAGATAAATATATACATATACACATGTGCCTGCCTGGAAACAATCCACTTATAAGGAAGCATCAAATGGCCAAGCCTTGCCTGTTCTTAAGAACATGAATTACAACTTTACACATGCAATCCTTTGAACTCTCTAATTATAGGATCAGGGCCGGATTTAGGTTTGATGAGGCCCTAAGCTACTGGTGATAACGGAGCCCTTTATACGTGCAGCTGTCCTTTGTCAACAACAAATTGTCACTGCTTTTTGTGTTGAATATATGCTATATTGTAATTGATGGACTTAATAGGTATCTCAAGCCATTTGCACATAACAAAACATGTATTTTATTAAAGTAATTGTTGAAAGGTCCATGCAGAATGCAAAGTCCATGCAGAATGTAAAGTAAAGGGACCCCTGATCATTAGGTCCAGTTGCAGACAACTCTGGGGTTCAGGCGCTCATCTCACTTTACTGGCGTACAGCTTCCCAGGTCATGTGGCCAGCATGACTAAGCCGCTTCTGGTGAACCAGAGCAGCACACGGCAAACACCGTTTACCTTCCCGCTGGAGCGGTACCTATTTATCTACTTGCACTATGTGCTTTCGAACTGCTAGGTTGGCAGGAGCAGGGACCGAGCAACGGGAACTCACCCCGTCGCGGGGATTCGAACCGCCGACCTTAATGCAGAATGTAGGCACCCTAAACAGCGGTACCTCTGGTTAAGAACTTAATTTGTTCCAGAGGTCTGTTCTTAACCCACCACATGATTTCTGATCTCAACCTGAAGCAAAGTTCTTAACCCGAGGTACTATTTCTGGGTTAGCAGAGTCTGTAACCTTAAGCGTCCGTAACCCGAGGCACCACTGTATATAGAAATGAGCAAACCAGTGATGTTTTAGGGAGCAGGCTAGCAGGCGAGGCCCATTACTTACATCATAGGAGCCTACACCACACAAAACACTGTTGCTGTATGTAGGTTTTATTTGCTTTTTATCTTATATTTTGGAAATGTACATCCAGGTTTTGTGGTTTTTTTGGAGTGGGGCTCTAAGCTTTAGTTTATATAGTACGTAAATCCGGCACTGAATAGGATACTGAAATAATAATTTCAGGGTCGTGTGTTCAAGCCCCACATTGTGCAAAATATTCCTGCCTTGACGGGGGCTGGACTTGATGGTCCCTTCCAATTATATGATTCTATTAAAATCACCCAACAACTTCTTTGCCTTGCTGAGGGTTCCCCATGTGGGTGGGGGAGGGGGGGAAGGGCAGGGAAGCAACTTCAGATTCATTTTTAAAAGTGAACAGTAACCATCTCAATTTTGCAAGCTTCAGATGACGAGAGAAGAGTTGCAATTAAAAGAAGACTGAAAATGAAACTTGTTGAAACATTTAAAACAATTCTGAAGTGGTATTATTTTACTTGCTGGGAGGAGGGAGAAAAGGTACACCATCTGTTAGCAAAGCGAAATGTTTGCCTTGACAAATAGATTTCACAGTGTGGTCAGCTAAACTGTGTAGAATTTCCAGCAGGCGGATTCTGCTTGTTTTCTACCCAGCATTCTTTAGCAGCAGCAGCACACAGAATACATTCACCCTAGATATTTCCGATGAGCTGATGGCTTTGGAATATTTTCAGCACAGATCAAATTAAAGGTGCTCAGAACTCCATATTCCATCTAATGACTCAAAGAGGAAAAAGGAGATTGAAACTGAATTCCCAAATCCTATATGTTAATACAATCTCCAAATAAATTCACATTGCCTAAGCTGCATATTCACCACCCACCACCCCCAAAGGCTTCCAGGAACTATAGTTTACCCCTCACTGCACTACAATTCCCAGCACCCTTAACAAACTACTATTCCAATGACTCTTTGGGGAGGGTGTGTGTGCTTAAAATGTATGGCGTGTACACAGCCTTAAATACACAATATTTCCCCAACATGTTGGAATAAAGGAAGCAGTTTTATGAAAAATCAGGTCACGGTTTAGGTTTCTAACTCAGTGCTATTTATGCTGACTGGCAATTTTTTAAACGGGATTTCTCCAGCCCTACCTGGAAGCGCTTGGCATCAAACCTGGAACTTTTTACATGCAAAGCACATGGTCTACCACATGGTCTTCCCCCAAAGGATCACCCATTATGGAGAAGGCATATTTTTTGTCGCACGTGCCTGAATACTTTGCCAGGATACAATACAATGCCTTCGGATCCCCCAGGGCTTAGGTATGGTATCTACTACACATGCACACCCACACCCCGTTTATTCCTGCACCTGGCCAACTACCCTAGATCAGCCTCCTCAGTCCGGAACACTGTATGCTAGAACCATATAGAACCGTGCAGCAGATAGCTACAGAATAAATACTGGTTGCCTGTCTCCGGGCTTGACCTAGCTTCTCCTTCGGTTTTGACTCTCCAACCGAGGATGAGGAATGCACACGCGTCCCTCAACCCAGCGGGTCCCTAATCCCCCTCCAGCCTCTCCAAATCTCTGCTTCACCTAGATGCTTGCAAGCACGCGCGTACTTTCCGGGAAGTAAACCCCACTGAACCCAGTTAATAGCCATGCATAGATGAAGCCCAATTCCTAAAGCACCCGCTTCTCCACCAACACATCTTTACAGCGCTGTGATCTAGGGGGCTTACTGCCAGGTAAGTCTGCACAGTGCTGGATCCTTGTCTCCCACCTCGCTAGGCGGTTTCCCCAACCCCCCCCCCCCCCCCGAGAAACCAGCACACAAAATGGGCAGCCCCACATGGTTGAAGACAGACCAGCGCCACGTGCTCCTCTTCCTTCACTCCGCCACTTCCGCCCGTCAGCGCAGGCCTATCGCAGCTCTCGCACTTACCAGCGCTGCCGCCCTATTGGCTGCGTCCTTTCCACCCGCCTTCGAATTAGGCGCGGTTTCTGATTGGGCGGGGCGGGCCTTGCTGCTCTCGGCTCCCCCCGCCTACTCCGAAAGAGCCCGAGGAGTGGCTCCTCATCTCGGCGAGGGGGCGGGCGGTGGGCTCCGCGAGCGCCGATTGGTTAAGGCAGCGCCGCGGGGCGGGAGAAAGAGTTAAGCTAGTCCTCGACCTCACTCTTTTCGGTTCGGGCCGAGACTCGAGCGAGGCGCCAGGAGCGAGCGGAGGCTTCTTTCGACGCTCTACACATCCGGACAACCCCGCCGCCATTATGGTGAAGCTCGCCAAGGTGAGCGCCGCGGCCTACATGGTGGGAAGGGAGAGAAAGGCCCACAACATGGAGGCCCCTTTCTTTGGCCCGCGCGGGATTCTGAGGGAGGGGGAAACGAGGGCGGCGTGACGCGCGCGCGCGCGGCGGTTTCGAGGCCTCCCGCAGGTTTCACTGAGGGGGAATTAAGCGGCGGGTGGGAGAGAGAATAAGAAGATGCTGCGGTTTCAAGGACCCCCCCCAACCAACCAACCAACGGCCTCTCAAAGCGGCGCGCGCACGCCGCGGTCGGGCGGTTTCTAGAGGCCCATCGCCCTTTCCAACGGGATCGAGAGGGAAAGAGCGGGCGGGCGGGCGCGAGCGCGCCACACGAGGAGTTTCTAGGCGCCCTCCGCTCCCTCTCAGCCGGAATCTTTTAAACGCGCTCGACGTACGTCCCACGGGCGGGGCGGGGCGGGGTGGGGGGGGCGCGCGCGCATACGCGGGTCAGCCGAGCTTAGCTTAGCGCAGCCTAGCTTGGCGGGCGCGCGAGCGAGCGGGTTTTCGAGGGGAGGGAGGGGGCGCGTTAGGAGCGGGCCTCGCGCGCGCGCGCTTCGGCGTCGTCGCGCCGTGGCCACGTGATCCCGGTCCGTGCGTAGCGGAGCACGTGGGAAGGGAAAGGAAGCCGCTCTCCAGGGGGGGGTTCCACGTGGTGCGGCATCGCGGGCCTTGCGGCCTTCGCCGCAGCCGCCTGGATCTGGTCCCTCCGGCCACGCGGCTGCGGAGGGAAACCTCACACGAGCAACGGGTCAGCCGATGGCTGGTGGCGGGGAAAGCGGAGCTGGGACTGCTTTTGGTGCCCACGAGGCTCCCGGGGGAAGCAGCCACTGGGGGGGGGGGTTTCGCCGGTCTTCGTACCTCGGAGGGCTCCTCTCGGGAATCCTGAGGCAGCCGACCCGTTTGGAGTCCCCTCTGTCGTAGGGATATTGGGTATCTCCATGCAGAACCAGATTGATCTCCCGACAGGCGCAAAAACACGGAGTAAAGCTGTAAAGCGGGCGGGAGCAAAGAACATTTTATAATTCCTGAATAGCCTAGAGAGTGAATCCCACATGCCCTCTGAAGTGCTTGTACGTGATGCTTCAGTGGTGGGGGGGGATTTGCTCCTGTAGCACAGTGAGCTTGCATATGGTTGGGCGGAATGTGTCTGTATTAATGGAGTATAGTTCAGAGGCCTGCTGGTGTTCTTAATATAACTAAGCACATGGTGTTAAGTTCCAGTGAGATCGGTGGGACTTAACTGCCATGTGCTAGTTATCAGTGGGGCTTTGCATTGCCTGCCTGTGGTTGGATTGTGGCAGCAGTAGTAAGAGGGAAGCAAGGCTGGAATGTTTAATGTTAATTAGTTAAGCATTCCCATTCAGATGGGAAGATCTCCTGTATGAAAAAGAGGAAGGTCTAAGGTATGGGTGTTTAAGCAATTGCGCTTCACTGCGAACTGTTAAAAGGAGTAGCACGCTTTTCAGTAAGTAAGGAGACTTTATTACAAGTGTATCCTGATAGCAGCAATTTTGAGCATTGGGAAAAACAGACTTCTAACTCTTACTCTGTCTCCCACCAGAACGTTAAAAGCCAGCCTAAACAGAAGAAAATGGCTCCTCCTCCAAAGGATGTGGACGACAGTGAAGAGGAAGAATCTTCAGAAGAGGAGGAGAGCAGTGAGGAAGAGGTAAGAATTTGGCCTTTAGTGCTTGAATCCGGTCAGTGTAACCTTAAATCCAATGTCTTAAGGTGCTTGTCAATATTTAGCCTGAAGTTGAGCCAAATCTTGCTTTCCTGCCTAAATCCTTACACTTCAGGTGTCAAGGAAATAAACAAACTATCTGACTTTTAGAAGAATGCAGACCTGTATCTGGAAGTTTTTAATGTTTTATGTTTCTACCCAGAGTGGCTGGGGAAACCAAGCCAGATGGCCAGGGTACAAATAATACATATTTTATACCTTATATTACTATTACTAGGGTTAAAGTAGCTCATTGGCTGAAAAATCAAGTTTTGGGCAGAGAAAAAAAGATTGCATGAAATGGAAGGTACTCCTAGGGGCAAAGGTCAAAGTCTTAAGTTAATTTCTCTTCCTAAGTCCCATCTATATATGTTACCTCATAGTAGTCCTTAGTGGTAATTCCTAAGGAGATCCAACTGTGTTAATTTGTGGAGCAAACTAGTGGTTAGAGATTGTTGTACCATGCAATCCTTTGCATGTTGACTTGGAAACAAACCTTGCTGTGTTCAGGTGGGCTTACTCCCAAGTAAGGAAGCAAGAATCATAACAATATTCTCAGTTTTGCATCCATCTTAGATTGCATGGTGTCTTGTTGACTGGAATATTTCTCTTCCCGCAGATGGTTCCCCAGAAGAAAGCAGTTACCCCAGCAAAAGCAGCAGCCGTAGCCACTCCCAACAAAAAAGCAGCAACTCCTGGTAAGAAGATAGTGGCTACCCCAGCCAAAAAAGCTGTGGCTACCCCAGCAAAGAAAGCTGCTACTCCACTGAAGAAGACACCGGTTCCTGCCAAAGGAGCAAAAAATGGGAAGAATGCCAAGAAAGAAGAGAGTGAAGAGGAGGAAGATGAGGAGGAGGAGGATAGCGAAGAGGAGGAAGGTGAATTGGGTGGGGTAAATTACTTTAGTAAACTGAAATTGCTATTGCCAGATTCAGAAAAGTTTCTGGCTTTAGCAGCAAATCATTCAAAGCAAGCAAAAATACACGAGAACAGCATGATATTTCTTGTGCGC
This sequence comes from Podarcis cretensis, assembly GCF_951804945.1. Classification (NCBI taxonomy): domain Eukaryota; kingdom Metazoa; phylum Chordata; class Lepidosauria; order Squamata; family Lacertidae; genus Podarcis; species Podarcis cretensis. Next base: position 98,461,173 of record NC_137174.1, read on the forward strand.
GCGCTCTCTCTCTCTATATATATACACACACACACATAATGTGTGTGTGCGCTACTGAGTTTTATAGTACAAGATGGTCACCATTTGGAGTCTGCTGCCTTGCATGAACCATATGATTCGTTTCAATCCTTTAGGTAGTTAGGTCTTGAATCATGGTTTCTGGTTCTCATCATGCAGTTAGAGGTTCAGTAGGCCTTTATAAATGTTCCAGTATTGATCTTTCAACAACTGCTGATAAATTGCTTCATGCAGATGAATCTGAGGAGGAGCCTGCAGTGCCAGTAAGGAAAGCCGTGCAGGCGGCAGGGAAAAAGCCTGTAGCCGCTGTAGCTGCCATATCAGCCAAACAAGAGTCTGAGGATGATGAAGATGACGAAGATGAGGAGGAGGAAGACGGTAAGGCTCTTTCATTTATGAGAAGCATATGTAGGGATTATTCTGAGTCATACAGTTTCAGAATAAATAGTTGGTTGGAAAAAGCAGAATAGGTTGAGATAACTTGCTGCCTTGTTTGAGTCTAGATACCAGCACAGATGATGATTATTGGGACTTAATACTGATCTTGTGATGTCTCTAGTATGAGCTGATGTGTTGGATGTATAAACAGTGCCCATAGCGGGGGCATACTAATCCTGCTTCCCAGCTGAATCAAGACACAATAAACTTAAATCTGGACACACTGGCACATCAAAATGGCAGGCTTGACTCACATTCCAAACTGTGGTTTGCACAGTTCTTGCTTTTTGAGTTGTCTGATTCTGTGACCTTGCACAGTGACATCACCGAGGCTCGTGACTCTCATGTTCATAAGCATAGTTTTGTAGTAACAACCATAATTTTTTTAAGGAGTCAAAGTGAGCAAGAGGAGTTGTTCTTGAGTGCATCTCTTTGATACAGTGGCTATGCACTGTGAGTCTTACCTAAAAGAGCTCCCTGTGGTTCTAGAATCTGAAGATGAGCCCATGGAGATCACCCCAGCAAAAGGGAAAAAAGCTGCGCTGGCAAAAACGGCACCAGTAAAAGTCACACCTGCTAAAGCCGCCAAAGAAGATTCTGAGGATGAGGAAGATGATGACGAGGAGGAGGATGACGATGACGAAGAGGACGATGAAGAGGAGGAAGGTGAGTTGGCCATCTCTGAAGTCCCTCAGAGCTCTCAAAACACTGCAGTTGTCTTGCCTTCTGCTTTGGTCCTAGAGCTGGAAATGATGAATTCTCGCTGAGCTGATGTGGTACCAATCACATATGAACACATTCTGAAGATAGTCAAGTCCTGATCCAGCTGCCCCCTTCTGGTGTGCTCCGTGCACCCTCTGGGATCTTTCTGACACCTCCTTTGCTTCCCTTCCCACTACAGAGAACGTGCAAGAAATGTCTGGAAAAAGAAAGAAGGAAATGGCCAAGCAGAAAGGAGCCCCAGATGCCAAGAAAAAGAAAGTGGAAGGTGAGAAATCCACCATGTTTTCACTTCTTCTTTTGATTGACCCTTGAAAAAGCCTGGTAACCTATCCCATAATGCCTCTGTGCAGAGTAAGGCCAATTTCCAACACCTAACCTAAAAGTTAAATCCAAGGATATGCCTCTTCAAGTAGGAGAGGCTTTGATTCTTGGGGTGCTGAAGCCAAGTGTAGCGCCCACATACTGTTTGTGTCACATCTCAGGGATCCCACAGTGGCTTTTTTTCAAGGATCCCTTTACTTATTAGCATGCTGCCTGTTAAAATGGACATCTGTGAGGCTTTAAAAGGGTGCTATGGAGCATGAGAATTAAGAGGAAAAGAGACTAGAAGAGGTGGGTAAAGGAAGAATAAGGGCAAGTACTTTTGGTATGCACTTGGGAGAATGGAAGGTCCTTGTTGCACTGCTCCAGTGAGTGTGCAGTATACTCTTTGTGCAGCATAGTTACCAGTGGAAATGACAGCTACCGTATTTTTTGCACCATAACAATCACTTTTTTCCTCCTAGAAAGTTAGAGGAAATGTCTGTGCGTGTTATGGAGCGAATGCCTGTGGGTGGTGGTGGGGATTTGCTGCAGTCGTGAGCAGAGGATCCATGGTTCCCCTTCCTTCCCTCCTCCGTGGTTACAAAGCATGGATCCTCAGGATTTTTGCATTGGGCTACTCCAAACTCACTGTCAGATCACATGTCTGTGCCCACAGCATGAACCACAAAAATATATCCACTATTTCGTTTAGAATATTTTTTTTCTTGTTTTCCTCCTCTAAAAACTACGTGCGTGTTATGGTCTGGTGCGTGTTATAGAGCGAAAAATACGGTAATTTTGAGAGATTCCCAGGCTTGGTGCACTAAGAGTTTTGCACAGGTGGCTCCACCAGCCCTTACTGTAGTCATTTCCTAGAAGTGTTTGCATAACTCATGTAATCTCCCATTAACTTTTTAGAAGCTGCCTTCTCCATCTTCATGGGCAACCTGAATGGAAACAAAGACTTTGAGGAACTGAAAGTTGCCGTCAAGGATTTCTTTGCCAAAAAGGATCTTGAAGTGCAAGAAGTCAGAATTGGAAACTCAAAGTAAGAACTAAGTTTACTTGTGTATATTATGAAATCTTAAGAATTCTTTAAAAGTAAAAACTTCACTTTAAAACATCTTTCTGTTGTGGCAAGGAGGAAGTGAATGCTTCTTCGGTCTAGGGATGAAGAGCATACAGTGGTGCCTCGCAAGACGGAAAACCCGCTAGACGAAAGGGTTTTCCATTTTGGAGGCGCTTCGCAAAACGAATTTCCCTATGGGCTTGCTTCGCAAGACGAAAATGTCTTGCGAGTTCCTGCGGGTTTTTTCCCCTTTCCCCCCTTCCCCCCCTTTTCCTAAGCCTCTAAGCCGCTTATCAGCTGATCGCTAAAAGCCGCTAATAGCGCTAATCCGCTAAGCTGTCAATGGGCTTGCTTCGCACGACGAAAAAACCGCTATACGAAGAGCCTCACGGAATGGATTAATTTCGTCTTGCGAGGCACCACTGTATTTTGTTGGACAGCAACTCCTATCATCTCTGGCCATGCTGCTTGGGGCCAGTGGGAGTTAGGAGGCCTGACAGCAACTGGAGGGGACACACATGTTCTCCATCCCTGAATTAGACACTCGTGCAAAAAGTAGCATTTGTTCCGGAGATAAGGAGACTGCTGCATCTTACAGTGGTTCTTCCAGGAGAAGAGTGGGTAGCAGAAGGATAATACTTTAACTGGATTTTGAATGAGACTGCTGTAAAACATGTTAACTTTTAAAGCTCTGCAAGCAGTCATCACCTGAAATGTGACAAAGTTTCTGTGTCCCCTTGCAAATACTACACATGTTCAGCCTAGTGTATCCATTGGGTAGACTTGCCATTTTTTAGATGCCACATTAAGGCTGTTGTTTACTTTGGTTACCTTGTGGATATTTGGGTTGAACACTGAAAATAAACCTTCTGTTCTGCAGGAGGTTTGGCTATGTGGATTTCTCATCGGAAGCTGATGTGGATAAAGCACTTAAGCTAAATGGAAAGAAATTATTGGGCTTGGAAATAAAACTGGAAAAAGCAAAGACCAGGGAGTGCATCCAAGAGAACAAGAAGGGTAAGCTCTCTTTTTAGTACAAGCTTGATATTCTTGGACCCTCTTATTGCTCTCATGGACGAAGGACTTTAAAGCAGCCTTTGCCTGCACATGTTCCTGCGTGTTCAAAGTACTTTTCTCTGGGCCTATAACCTCTTGTGGTGTTTGCTTTTTAGAGAGAGATGCGAGGACTATCTTTGTGAAGAACCTTTCTTACAGTATAACCCAAGAAGACCTGCAAGAAGTCTTTGACAATGCCCTGGAAGTCAGGCTGGTGTCCAAGGATGGAAATAGCAAAGGGTATGTAGCTCCATTAGCACGAGGTTGTGGGCTGCATTGTTGTGAACCCTTCCATTCAGCAGCAGAATTCCCCAGCTACTCTGCATATGCTTTTCTATCCAGGAAATCTTAAAAGTTCTGATCCTCCTTCTACCCAACATGATTTCAAATTTGTTGTACTACAACAGGGCTGTATCTGTCTGTCGGAGTTTTTTCACTCCCCTGCAAGGTTCATTGTAATGAACGTACCTTTGGGATGGTGTTGAATATCATTGCTAGCTATTTTCATCTAGAGAATTTTCTCCCCAAGACTTTCAGAACAAACTTGCCATTTTTGTGTTCTCCCCATCCCTCAGGATTGCCTACATTGAGTTTAAATCCGAGGCAGACGCAGAGAAAGCGATGGAGGAAAAGCAAGGGATGGAGATTGAGGGCCGTGCCATCATGCTTGACTACACTGGTGAGAAGAGCCAGGTGGATGGCAGAAAATTCAGTAAAGGAGGACAGCCAGGTAATCTGCTTTGGTGCATTCAGTTGTTATCTGGTGTTGGAATTGGCTTGGCATGACAAAACACTGAAAGATGACTGCAGAGAAGCTGCGGTCATTACAGTGACATACAGTGGTACCTCGGGTTAAGTACTTAATTCGTTCCGGAGGTTTGTTCTTAACCTGAAGCACCACTTTAGCTAATGGGGCCTCCTGCTGCAGGTGTGCCACCAGAGCACGATTTCTGTTCTCAACCTGAAGCAAAGTTCTTAACCCGAGGTACCACTGTACTCCCAATTCTCAAAAGGCATCTTGCCTTGAAAAAAGAGGCTTAGTTGGTTTCTGCTTCCTTTTGATGACCCGTTAGAATTTTGGTTGCCCTGGAGCTTCAGCTTACCTTATGTAAGTGTGGGTGGGTGTTTGTGGTTTCCTTTCCTGGAAACATTTCTTTAGCCTCCTGCAGCCTCAGCTGCCAGCACTTTCTGAACCGTACATACATAAAGTTCCACGAGAGCCATTGCATCTTAGCATGGGCAACCAGGAAAGCTAACAACAAACACCTGCACCCCACCTGCAACTAGTCTAACCAAAATGTTCTCTCTTCTTTGACAGTTTGTCAAAGGCAGTTCTGTTTCTTGTTAATAGATGGAGGAGAATGATAATAATAAGAATTAGTGGAAAATATTGGAGTGACCCTACAATGAGCCTTTCTTTTCTGCAGGTGGAGAGTCAAAGACCCTTGTTGTGAACAACCTCTCATATGATGCAACAGAAGAATCTCTCCAGGAAGTCTTTGAGAAAGCGGCAGCAATCAGGATCCCACAGAACAACCAGGGGAGGCCAAAAGGGTATGTAGGAGCAGGCGTGTGGCGACTTGATGATTAAATCCTCTCTCTTGACTAGGCAACACCTCAGAACATTAAATGTCATTTCCCTAGGAAGTTAGAACGCCTTAAGACTTGCCTGGCTGAAGTGTGTCTTTGGATTCAGATAATGATTGATGCTTGTTTAGCTGGAGGACAGAGTGGGTGGTTTAGAAGCTAGGCTGCTAAACGAAGGAAATAACATGCATTGTTGGGCTCGCTTTTGCCTCTGGCTGCACCCACCACTGGCTTGGGCTGAAGCTGTTTCCCCATCTACCCCTGTGACTCAGTTTCTTAACTTGACTCTGGCTTCTCTTTCTGCAGGTACGCATTTATAGACTTCCCCACAACTGAGGATGCAAAAGAAGCAATGAATTCCTTCAACAACACAGACATTGAAGGCCGGACAATCAGGCTGGAATTCAGCACACCAGGGGGACAAAACAGGAATTTCAATGCTAGAGGAGGATTTGGACGTAAGTCTTTCTCCGTGCCCTAACTTAAAATCATTTGAGGGTGGGGGTGGTGTTTTAATTAGCCCTTGCTGTATCAACAGGGCTAAAATTTTGTGTTTGTTTTTTATTCAGAGCAAAGCAAAACATTGTTTGTCAAAGGCTTGTCTGAGGAAACAACAGAAGAAACCTTGAAAGAGTCGTTTGAAGGCTCCGTTACTGCAAGAATAGTCACTGACAGAGATACTGGCTCATCCAAAGGGTAGGTAGAAAGCTCCCTCTGCCCCAGAGGTTTTGACATGATGGCAGGCACAAAAGTCTCACTGCTGCTGACCTCCCCTTGATCCCACCCTCCACTAGGCCTCTGCTTTGAGCTTCTCTGTGTAAACTCAGGAGCCTTCCTGCCTTCTCAATGAGCTCCTTCCTGCTGATAATCCAGTGGCAGGCTATGGATTCGCACGAGAAGAAGAGTAAAACTGCAGCCCTGACCTTCGGTGCCTTGTCTGCTTCAGATGAGCGACAGTCATTGCTGTGGGACAACCCTGCAACTTGCCTGCCTGCAGATTCATAGCATGCAGTGCAACCTGCAGTTAAGTTTGTGGATATCTACGTCTAGGATGGGCAAAATCCCCATCTATGTGGCTTTCACAAGTGTAGTCAGAAGCTTGGAGAGTAGAGCAGGAGACCCTTAGTCTCAAGGTTGTAGGTTGAGGCCCCACGTTAGGGGGGAAATATTCCTTCATTTCAGGGCCAGGGCATTTGAGCAGCATTGTTTGTAGCCATGCAGAAATCAGAACTACCACACCAGCATTAAATGTAATGTTTATTGTAGTTCAATTGACTTTGAACATAACTTTAGCTGGCACTTAAAAGTAAAGGGACCACTGACCATTAGGTCCAGTCATGACCGACTCTGGGTTTGCTGCGCTCATCCTGCCCTATAGGCTAAGGGAGCCGACATTTGTCCGCAGACAGCTTCTGGGTCACGTGGCCAGCATGACTAAGCCTGGCGAACCAGAGCAGCGCATGGAAACACGGTACCTATTTATCTACTTGCACTTTGACGTGCAAGTCCTAGGCTCTATGGTTTAACCCACAGCGCCACACGCGTCCCTATTAGCTGGTGCTTACCTGCATTTCAAAACAAATCTGGCCATCCTCTACAGGGGAGACCTGCCTTTTGTATGCATTTCCTAGACGGCAGAAAGTTAGCTGATACGTGGCTTGTTTGCTGCTCTTCTTTCAGGCTAAGTACTTCAGGAGTGCAGAGCAGCTGTTCTGTTGAAACCTAGTTGACACCCTTTGAGTCCCTTTGGCAGGAAGGTGGGCTAGGAAATTAGATGCCTCAGGAGTGTATTGCAGATAACTTGGGACAGTCTGAGTCTGTCCTCTTTCTACCCAGAAGGGCACCTGCTGTGTCTGTGCTTGTATTGCTCCCAGATTATTATTATTTTGTGACGCACTGCTTGGTTGTGTCTCATTTGGCCCTATAATTCCTCCAAAGGGAGCTGTAATGATGATTGCAGGTATTAAAGATCCCTCCATCTGTTGTTGTTCTTCAGCAGCAGGGTAGAGTGTTGAAACTGTCCCCTGCTCTTTCCTAGATTTGGCTTTGTGGACTTCAGCTCCCCAGAAGAAGCCAAAGCAGCAAAGGAAGCCATGGAGGATGGAGAGATCGATGGAAACAAAGTGACCCTCGACTTTGCCAAGCCCAAGGGTGATGGATCGCGTGGCGGTGGCGGCTTCGGCCGTGGCGGCAGAGGAGGCCGGGGCGGCAGAGGAGGCTTTGGCGGACGGGGTGGCGGCAGAGGCTTTGGAGGTACTTGCGCTGATGCTGTTTGACCTTCCATATTTGAGTGGCAGTGTGTGAAGAGCTGGGATTTTTAAAAATTGCTCTTTTCCCCTCCACCCTCTTTATCTCTTTTAGGCAGAGGCGGCGGCTTCAGGGGAGGCAGAGGAGGAGGTGGCGACCACAAACCACAAGGAAAAAAGATAAAATTTGATGACTGAGTGGCTTGTCCCTATATCTGAAAGGACTCGGGTTTTTAATTCTGTCACTACCAGTATGACGGAGCCTTCTGAGGACATTCCAAGATGCGTTGCAGTCCCTCTTAAGAGCTACTTGGAAAAATTCCTTTCAATGAAGAAACAGCCATCTGACTGCCTGGCCACGCATATGAACTTTTAAAAAGCAACAAGAAATGTGGGAGTTGACCTGTGTCAGTGCATTTGTCCTGAATTTATAACGTTTTACCCCATGTACAAAATTAACTTCCTTATACATTTCTGTAGGGTTTTTCCTTTTTTTTTTTGTTTTTTGTTTATTTGCTGTAAAAATGCAAAAATGTTTTATCATTTGTGTCTTGGCACACTGTCTTGGACAGATTAAAGGGCCTAAACAGATTTCTTGTGTGTTTCTCAACAAAGTTCCAGGGGAATCCACAAACTAGCCAGGCAAATGGGGTTTTGCACAAAGCTTTGAAGGATTGCTGGGAACGGGGAGAGAAACCGGCTGTGTACCTTTACCTGCTCGATACTTTTGTACCCCCAACACCTGAAATTGTGCTTAAGCTACCATCACAGACAGAGATGCCATCAGTGATTCTTTAGTACACCTAATTCATTTTTCGAAGCGGGCACATAATTTTATGCTGTGAATTTCTCAGGTGGCAGAGGTCTCAGAAATATTCTCAAAAGTGAAAATTTACTTGCTTTTTTCTCAAGCATGGTGCAACATACACAAATGGGTGGAAACCAGCTTTAAGCAGGACCAGATAGGGGTTGAATGTTCTGTTGTAAGTTTGGTGGCTTCAAAGTGAGACATAATTGTGTTGTCTCAACTGAAATGGGAAACTTTACCCTTTGCTCTTTGCCTAACTATATTTCTCTAGAACCAAAGTGTTGCCCTCTAGTGATGTAGCTGTGTGCTAGAGCCTTTCAAGTAGGAGTTTTCTAAGATGGGGCTTATAAATCCTGGTTGGCTGCTCCTATTAAAACCTAACGCTATGGGTATTTTTTTGTCTCTTGTGAGTATGAAGAAAGTATAATATGACCTTGGGCCAGTCCCATTTTCCCAGGATTGTTTGGGGCAGGGGGAGCTTGAGGAAGTGCAGCTGCAAAAGGCAGGATAAAAATCACACTTAAATAATAATTGAACTCCAGTGTTCTTTCAAAGCTTGTGGACTCCTGCACAAACAAAGACCTATTGATGACTGTGTGTGCTCTGGTTGCCCTGCAAAGTTGAGAATCTATATTCCCAATTTCTTCAGAGGCAAAATAGTAAGGGGGTTGGTTGCTTTGTGCAGGTACAGTGGTGCCTCGCAAGAAGAAAAGAATCCGTTCCGCGAGTCTCTTGGTCTAGCGTTTTTTTTCGTCTTGCGAAGCAACCCTATTAGCGGATTAGCACTATTAGCGGCTTAGAAAAAGGGGGGGAGGAGCAAAAAAAATCACAAGATGTTTTCGTCTTGCAAAGCAAGCCCATAGGGGAATTTGTCTTGCGAAGCGCCTCGAAAAACGGAAAACCCTTTCGTGTAGCGGGTTTTTCGTCTTGCGGGGCACCACTGTATTTCCTTGGACTCTGCATTAGTACAGTAGCAGCTAAAGAAATGTGCTTTGGGCTTTTGGCACGTTAAATTCTGCTAGTTGGCCTCAATGCAGCATGCCGTCTCTGCCCTTTGGATGGCCTGATAATTTTAGGTGTTTTCTTTGTAGTCCATGGGAGCCCATGGCATCAGACAAAGCAACAAGGAAGGCTTTAGCAGGCAGAAACAAAATGGTTCTTGTGACCATTTTGCGTGTGGGGGAAGAGGGAACAGGAAGCAGGGAGAAAGTCTGGGCTGCTGGTGGTTTTTCTCCAGAAAGAGAAGGGGCTAATGTCTTTAAAACTTGGAATTAAGAGGGAAAGGGAAGCTTACAGGTGCAAGAGGTGGATGCAATAAGGGAGGAGGGATTGAAAGGGACGAGGGAGGTGTAGAGTCCAAGTTAGGAAAGCCAGAGCAGTGTGTCTTCAAGTCCCACCAGACCTGCTTCTTGGCCAGACTTGCTGAGGCTGATGGGAGTTGTAGTTCAACACCTGGCGACTCAAAGGTTCCCTGGTCTAAATCAGCTGCTGAATGGCCCTCCAGGGTTTCAGACAGGATGTTCCCAGCCCTTCTCTGGAGATGCCAGGGATTAAACGTGACTGTGACCTGCATGCAAAACCCAATGCCACTGGGGGCAGCCCTCTACCGCCTCATTAGAAAAAGCAGCTGCCAACCCATTAATAGTATGAGTGATAACTGTGGAAGCAGATGACCCTAGCTCTGATCCACACCTTGTGTTGGTGGATGGGCACAAAGAGCACTGGCAGCGAGACTCAGCCATTTTGGAAGCTGTTAGCAGAGACCCTCTTGAAATGGTAGGAAAGGTGTTGTTCTATGGGCTGAGCACTAGGTGGCAGCAGTACCCAAAGGAACTGGTTTGCTGGCAGTAGCCTGGGCTAGGCAACCTAAGGCCCGGGGGCCAGATGTGGCCCAATAGCCTCAATTTAGCCCGCAAGCGGTCCGGGAATCAGCGTGTTTTTACATGAGTAGAATGTGTCCTTTTATTTAAAATGCAAAAATTTTTACACATCGCTTGGGAAGACAGGCGAACTAATACCAGTGTACTGGAAGAATCAAAGATCACTAGTGTTGAAGCAATGATTCTTCAACATCAACTTCGCTGAACTGGTCATGTTGTGTGGATGCCTGATGATCGTCTTCCAAAGCAACTATATTCCGAACTTAATGGAAAGTGTAATGCCGGTGGTCAACAAAAGAGGTTTAAAGACTGTCTCAGGACAAATTTTTTTAAATGTATAAACACCGACAACTGGGAAACACTGGCCTGCAAGCGCTCCAGTTGGAGAACAGCCTTGACCAAAGGTGTCATGGGTTTTGAAGACATTTCGAACTCAGGACGCAAGGGAGAAACGTGCTAAGAGGAAGGCACGCTTGGCAAATCCACACCGTGATCAACTCCCACCCGGAAACCTATGTCCCCACTGTGGAAGGACGTGTGGATCCAGAATTGGCCTCCACAGTCACTTACGGACTCATTGTTAAAACCGTGTTCACGGAAGACAATCTTACTCAGAGATACAAAGAGATATCCTACAAGGAGCTCATGGTTCTTCCCCACCCACCTCGTCTCCATGCCATCTTCACAACAACCTGGCGAGGCAGGTTAAGGTGAAAGGCTGTGACTGGCCCAATATCACCCAGTGAGCTTCTGCAAAATTATTCAAGGCAGAGCTCAAAATGCAGACACCGCTTGTGGGATTGCTTCGAGGTAGGTTTGTGTACGCAAGCCCTAGAGCTTTCATGTGGTTCAATATTTATTCCTGGATGGAGGTCAAATTCCAGTTGATTAACGTATTCTTGGCACGTATCTGGGACAACTTTGACACCTACATCACTGCTGGTGGCCATGCGGCTTTTTCAAGTCCAGGAATCCAGCAAGCGATTCCTGCCGCACCTCGTTCACGGGTCAGCCTAGGACTGTTGGGTTACAGCCAGGCATGTCCAACTGGTAGATCACAAGGTGTTCCGGGTAGATCCTGGTCAATCTCTGGCCCTTCAGTAATCTCCTTACAAAAGAGCAAAAAACAAATAAACCCCAAACTTTGGCTTCCTAAAAAAAACCTCCATAACTTTGGGTAGATCACTGCTAGTCTTTTTACGACAATGTGTAGATCACTGCCAGTTTTTTTATACTGTGAGTAGATCGCAGTCTATTGGGAATTGGATGTCTCTGGATTACACCAATCCAGTGTGCAGTCCGTGCATTCTGCTTTCCTATTCGGGGATGGATAGGAAAATGATGAATTTTAACAAGATGAATTTTAACAGGGAGAAATGTAAAGTATTGCACTTGGGCCAAAAAAATGAGAGGCACAAATACAAGATGGGTGACACCTGGCTTGAGAGCAGTACATGTGAAAAGGATCTAGGAGTCTTGGTTGACCACAAACTTGACATGAGCCAACAGTGTGACGCGGCAGCTAAAAAAGCCAATGCAGTTCTGGGCTGCATCAATAGGAGTATAGCATCTAGATCAAGGGAAGTAATAGTGCCACTGTATTCTGCTCTGGTCAGACCTCACCTGGAGTACTGTGTCCAGTTCTGGGCACCACAGTTCAAGAAGGACACTGACAAACTGGAACGTGTCCAGAGGAGGGCAACCAAAATGGTCAAAGGCCTGGAAACGATGCCTTATGAGGAACGGCTAAGGGAGCTGGGCATGTTTAGCCTGGAGAAGAGGAGGTTAAGGGGTGATATGATAGCCATGTTCAAATATATAAAAGGATGTCACATAGAGGAGGGAGAAAGGTTGTTTTCTGCTGCTCCAGAGAAGCGGACACGGAGCAATGGTTCCAAACTACAAGAAAGAAGATTCCACCTAAACATTAGGAAGAACTTCCTGACAGTAAGAGCTGTTTGACAGTGGAATTTGCTGCCAAGGAGTGTGGTGGAGTCTCCTTCTTTGGAGGTCTTTAAGCAGAGACTTGACAACCATATGTCAGGAGTGCTCTGATGGTGTTTCCTGCTTGGCAGGGGGTTGGACTCGATGGCCCTTGTGGTCTCTTCCAACTCTATGATTCTATGATTCTATGAGTGATTGTCTCAGTTCAATTCATGTACATAGAACCACAGAACAGATTCCTCAGGGGACGCCCTCCCAGCAGATGCCAAGGCAATAAACAACTATTTTACTTTTAAAAGACAACTGAAGGCGGCCCTGTTTAGGGAGATTTTAATGTCTGATGCTGTATTGTTTTTAATATTCGGTTGGAAGCCGCCCAGAGTGGCTGTGGAAACCCAGCCAGATGGGTGGGGTATAAATAATAAATTATTATTATTATTATTATTATTATAGGGACACGGGTGGCCCTGTGGGTTAAACCAAAGAGCCTAGGGCTTGCCGATCAGAAGGTCAGCGGTTCGAATCCCCGCGACGGGGTGAGCTCCTGTTGTTCGGTCCCTGCTCCTGCCAACCTAGCAGTTCGAAAGCACGTCAAAGTTCAAGTAGATAAACAGGTACCGCTCCGGCAGGAAGGTAAATGGCGTTTCCGTGCACTGCTCTGGTTCGTCAGAAGCGGCTTAGTCCTGCTGGCCACATGACGCGGAAGCTGTACGCCGGCTCCCTTGGCCATTAAAGCGAGATGAGCGCCGCAGCCCCAGAGTCGTCTGTGATTGGACCTAATGGTTAGGGGCGCCTTTACCTTTATTATTATTATTATTATTATTATTATTATTATTATTATTATAGTCCAGCCCCCTGCAATGCAGGAATCTTGGCTAAAGCATTCCTGAGAGATGGCTATCCCACCTCAGCTTAAAAACCTCTAAGGAAAAACCCGAGGGAGACCGTTCCACTGTCATACAGCTCTGTCAGAAAGCCCTTCCTAAGGTTCAGTGGGAATCTCCTTTCTCAAAATCCGAATGGTTGGGTCCTCCCCTTTGGAGCAGCAGAAAACAAGCTTGCTCTCTGCCTCCATCTTCCACCTGAAGTTATTTGATCAGCATCATCAACAGGTCATGAGCCCGGAACAGGTGTAGTTAGTCAGTTACCTTACCTGCCCTGCCCTTTTTCAGTTGACCTTCTTCCCTGTTGGGTTTCTAGTCTTATCTGTTTCATGTAAGTGTCAAGCAAGACTGTTAAGAGGCTATAAAGCTGCCATTCCTGACTCAGCTCAGTGATGGAGCATCTCTTTTGCATGCAGAAGAGACCCATTCTGAAGTCTTTGACAGCTACGCCCAGTCAGGGCAGACAAGATCAGGGTGGTCCAATCCTATTTTGGAGGCCCTCGGCAGCATTCAAGAAAAAACATCTTAAAAACCATTTAAAATCAAGGTTTGTGTCCTGCGTTTAACAAGCATACATCTGTTTGTGCCTTAGTTTAATCATTAAATCTCTTAAATGTGTATTTCACTATATACAAGGTGTGACTGGAAAGCTTGATGAATGGCCACAGAAATCGGACAGCGAGAAATATTCAAACATACACACCTTACAGGCCTTCAAAGTAGTCAATGCACCATTGACAACGTTCGTAGAACTGTCGGAAACTTCTGAAGTCCCTCTTTTCGTACTGCTTTCAGTTCCCTCGTCACAGCAGCTTGGACGTGTGAAATGTTGGAAAATCTGTGCCCTTTCAGTGAAGATTTCCGTTTCGGAAAAAGAAAAAAATCCAGTTGGAACAGATCAGGTGAATATGGACGGTAGGACAATTCAGTAACCTCAGTAACGATTTATGCAATTCTTCCGCCATCATTCAGATGGACAAACGCCGATCCACAAACTCATGGACTCTGTCGACATTTGCCGCCGTTCTGCTCGTCGACGGTCTGCCAGACTGAGGGTCATCTTCAATGGTTTGCCACCCTTCACGGAAACATTTAAACTATTCACACACCATCTATCGAGTTACATTTAGTGGGTTTGCGACGCCAAGTGTATGTTTGAATATTTCTCGCTGTCCTGTTTCTGTGACCATTCACCGAACTTTCTGGTCACACCTTGTATTTAATTAAATATACTGTGTATATTAAATGTACTGTGAACACTTTATGACACGGAAATTTAATTCAGGGTGTGGTCTGCGGCTTCTGTGCCCAAGTCCTATTGCAGTTCACTTGGTCTGAGTCCGCCCTGCGATAGACGAATGGGCAGGCTGCATAGGAGGCAACATCTCATGTTCCTGACCTGTAGATGAAGTCGAAGGAGATCTTGCCACTTTGAACTGTCCCCCCTCCCAGCTAAATAACTATGCCCTGTTGGCGGTATCTCCTCAAAGTGCTGCCCAGTTGCCACTGACCCCCTGACAGGGCTTTCTCGGTGGTGGCTCCCCATTTGTGGGATGCCCTCTCTGGTAAGGCACGTTCTTCTCTGATTTTTGGGAGAAATTTCAATACCTTCCTGTTCATACCAAACACTTGACAGCTGCCCACCGCAACCTTGAAATTAGCAACTGGGAAGGAAGGCGTGTGATTTTTTTAAAAAAAATGTTTCAGATGGTTTCCATGCCCTTAAACAGGTTTTGTTTTATTTTCAGTTGCATTGCTTTAGCCTTTTGATGTTTGCTAGCCTGGGCTCCTTTGTATTTGATATACAAATTATACACCAGGTGTATAATTGATATATCATCACACACCAGGTGAAAATGCTCCTCTTTAACCAGGCCTTTGGCTGATTGACATCCATGCCCTTTGTGTTGTGGAACAAGGAATTATTGGGTTGTTCTTATTTTGATTATATATTTTGTGTTTTTTATGTTGTGATTTTGTTGTGAATCACCCTGAGATCTACGTGCATAGGGCAGTATACAATTTTAGATTATTATTATTATTGAATTGCAAAGTTAGAAATAACTCCAAAATTCCTCTAGCCCAACTCCTTGCAATGCAGGAATCCCAACTAAATAATCCCTGACAGGTGGCCACAAAATCTCTGCTTAACACCTGCAAGAAGGGGGAGTCCACCACTTTCCGAAGGGAGTCCGTTCCACAGTCAAGCAGCTCTTACCGTCAGAAAGTTCTGGCAGATCATAATCATAGAGACTCTCTCTCTCTCTCTCTCTCTCTCTTTCTCTCTCTCTCACTGACACACTAGTTTTCTACTTGCGGGGTAGGGCAGGGGTGTGGGTGGGTGTCCATTTACTTAATGCTGGGGGAGCATTCAACCAGGTCTCCTGACTGACTGGCTGCAGTCCTAAATGCTGCGCATGGTTTTATTTGCCTCATTCTGCTACATGCGTCTTATGAGATCCAATGAGTTTTCTTGTTACACGAACACAGAATTGCGGCGTAAAACCTGCAGGGAACTTTTGGCTATGAATAAACAACCCCCCTTTCCAAACACCCAGCGGAATCATGCTTGCTTTGCATTTCCACGCCGGCGCTCTCACATTTGCAACCAATCTCCTTTCTTCTTTTTAGCACAAACCTTTATTTAGAAACCCAAAAAAAATCCATAAATCTTATGGCAATCATATGTACAACTCCACTATGTCGAAGCAACACACACAGAGAGAAAGATCTGCAAGCATCCACAATGTTTCTGAGTGTGCAATGGAACCTGCTATAAATAATAGACATTCAGAGACACTGCAGACACATATAAATTATAGCACGTGTGTCTTCTCATAAATAGAGATTGCAGAAGGATTTCCACCGCAAGCGATGGTCGTCAGGCGCAGCCCGGGATGAGATACCGTGCCAGCCGCTCCCACTGGAAGTGAAACTGAGCAGGAATAAAAAAATCAGTTGCTTCTTGGAGGGAGGGGCAAGTGTCCCTCCTCCCCTCCCCCTTGGAAAAAAAATCATCATAAATTAAAAGTTTCACAGTAATAAACGTCACTCAAAAGTCTGACCGGAGTCTTTGCCGTTGGAACGACCCACAGCACAAGAAGCCATTTCCTGGAGCCGGCTCTGTCGTTGGGGAGCGTGAACAACTTTTCTATGCAACTGCTACACTAAGGAAAGAGGGAAACATCATGCAGTTGGCTACAGAGAACAGCCAATGAGCAAAGCTCATCTCACCCCAGCTGTACCAGATGTTTTGTTCCTGGCTGTGGCATCGCTCAATATTAAGTCCTCCATCACGCTGTGGGCTGGTTGACACATGTTCAAGCTCCTCTTTGAAACATTCTGCCTTCCACCTGTTCAAGCAACCGGCCACATCCTAAAGCTTTCCAACTCTTCTCCAATCAACAGGAAGGGATGTGGGTCAGAATTGCCCCATGCCTCTCCCAACTCATCCAAGCCCCCTTTGCATCGCAGCAAATCGCGCCCAAAGGATCTCTTCGCACTCCTTCCAAATAAAACGAAGATTCCTGAATTTCAGCACTTTAATTAAAATCAAGTGAAATTGGATGACGCTTTGAAAATGTCTTAAGGACCGGCTTGCGAAATGTATATTATTTACTTATTGGATAAGGACATTCTTAAAATGAAGATAGCCAACTCTGCCACAGCAGGAACAAAACATCTGGTACAGCTGGGGTGAGATGGGACAGGACAGGAGAGGCGGAATCTTTTGCCCAATTTACCACTTGTAGGGGACCAAGCAAGATGAGGTGGTTCCCCAACATCAGAGCCGGGAGGAAGCGCCTGCCTCAGGCGGTACAAGTGCGAGAGGCGGCGCTCTGCCAGCGAGGGAGCTGTTCTGGCGCACGGCATTGCCACTCATCTTTTCTGTCCCCAGGGGAGCACTGGGGCTCCCACCAGGGTGCGGCGGTGGCAGCAGAAGTGGTGGGATGCAAAAGGAAGCAGGGCAGGAGCTGCCAATTCCCATTTCGCCGCAGGTGGCAAAATAGGATGGGCCGCCCCTGCCCGACATCAAGGGGAGTGAAGTAGGTGAGAGTCAATTACAGCAAAATTCGAGGTAGCGTTTAATTGGAGATTGTAGTTTCAACAGCAAGAGGTTGGCTGATTAGGGCCTCGTCAATACTGGGCGCGAAATGGCAACAGCTAAGTTACAATTGGCAGGCAATCAAAAACACCTCGTGGCTTTTCCCTTATCTAAATAATCTTCCTTTGTTGAATTTTGGAGTTTCTTATAATTTGTCAGAAGCGTTTGTCCCCTGCCTATCGTTGGATCAATCTTATTTTATTACTCTGGATTCTGCCTGTTCCTTTTTAAGTATGGACTGAAAATATGGGATTGGGATAGGACTAAAGGGTGGGTGGGTGGGTGGCCAGGGGCTGGAAGAGCGTACAAATGTACCTGTGTGTGCAAAACTTGCCCGGTTTCACACCAGGGCGTTGGGAGGAAGCAGTTTCTCACCTCGTAACTTCTATGAAAGAAGCACATGGTGCCCGATGTACGTTCCGCCCAATAATAGAGCCGGCTCGAGGTCCTGGGATCGGCTGTTGCCCAGACAGGTCACAAGGATAAAAATGCATCTGGAACACACTGACAGATCCCTGCTTTACAGGGAAAACTCTAGGTAAGAAATGCATTCTTATTCAACCATAACTTATCTTTTAAAAGTTAAATATACCCCCCCATGTGATACAGTCAGCCGGGGGGGGGGGGCTTGCTTTTGCCCCTCAACTGGAAGACAGTCGTTGGATGGGTTTTCTTCCTTTCAATTTTGGATGCGTTTCTTGTTTTAAGTTACCACACAGAGAGAAAATACACACACAAAAATCCCTCTCCCCTCATGGTGACACTTCTTTTTTCTTAAAAAAAAACAAAACTGGCCTCGGTTTATAGATGGTGTCATGTCGATAGATGTTTTGGACTACAATTTCTGTCAGAGGCAGCCAGTGCCACTGGGAGTTATAGTGCCAACACATCGGGGCACCAAGTTGGCAAAGATGGCAATCAAGTGTTACACAGCTTAGAGAGGGCTGGTCTTTCCCTCGGGAAGGAATTTCTGTGAGAAAGACGCACAGGCACTTCTGCAGCCAGCCATGCCCGAAGGAGATGCACGCTGGCCTGTTAGCAACATCACCTCCCACCCCAAGCAGAGCAATTTCCAAACCGTTCTTTCTCTGAAATTTCCCGCAACAAACAGCAAGGAAGGGAGAGGAAGAGTTCATATTTCAAGTGTTGGTTCAAAAACACGTTCCACTCTCTTTTGAACGGTCCACTCTTTCGCACATACACAAACGCGCACACAGAGTTGTGTCTTAGCTTCGGGACCAGCCCTCAGCTGAAAAGTATGCCGCAAAACGAACAGCAACAAAAGGGGCATCTCTGCCCTACTTTGGTCTGGTCACCACAGAGAACCTTCCGGTATCTCTGCAAGAAAGCTGGTAGAAGAACCTCCAGGGCTGAGCAGCCCATCTTTGTCAAACTCTCTTCCGAGGCATCCAAAAAAAACCACCAAAAGGGGAATAAAATACCCCCAAAATAAACTTTTCAGAGATTCCAGTCCACCTTCAAACACCCCCTTCCCAAAAATATATGGTTCCACCTTCAACACCATTGGAAAAGACAGTGCTGGGTGTTGGCTCATGGCTCTGAGTAACAAATGTCTTCCCCTTAAGCGTTTCCCCCTCAGAGAGAGATAACAGGGAGAGCTAAAGGATCTGGAGCTTTCTGGAGCACGTCAAGTTACTGTGAACCAGATCCCACATGGCCAGCAGCTCTGAGGGGAGGAGTTTATGAACCACCAGCATGCTCTGGTAGAAGCATGGCTCCTTGTTCATCTTGCTGTTCTTGTTTTTCACGATGCCAAACGTCTTGAAGCCAGCGTGGGCCACGGGCGTCACCTTGAGGACCTCCAAGCACATGCCCAAGAAGACGTCATCGATGGGGTAGAGCTCCAGGCTCTCCGAGACTCTGTGGAGCTTCTTGGCTAGAGGGCCATCCATGACAAAGCCACCACCGCCTGCATAAGGCGGGTAGGTGTTCTTGTTGTACAAGGCGTTGGGGATGTAGTACTTGTTCTCCTTCTTGCGAATGGGCCGGGCCTTGAAGAGGACATCCCCCACAAACAGGTTGTCCGCCTTCTGGTCCTGCAGGAACTCCAGGATGTTGCTGGGGCTCACGTAGACGTCGTCGTCGCCCTTGAAGATGTACCTCACGTGGTCGCAGTAGATGCTGAACCACTTGAGGAAGTGGACTTCCTTGAGGGTGAGGTTGAAGAAGCTGTCCAGGAAGTCCCACTGCAAGATGTCCCCGTAGATGCGATCCTCATAGTCGAGGAGCTTCTGGTAATTGGCCCGCTCCTCTTCCTTGGCGGCCACGCCCAGGAGGAAGAGGGTTCTCACCTTCCTGCCCTCCATCTCTCTCTCCTGGCCCCACGTCCTACGGATGGCCTCTCGCCGGTCGTGCTGGGTGATGATGGACTTCACCACGATCAGCAGGTGGGTGTCTCCGCGGCACTTCTCCGCGTGGTTGATCAGCATGGGGAAATAGCGGCAGTGGCGGTACAGCATGAACTGCCGGAAGTTGGGCTCCAGGCCTTTGAACCAGTCCTCCTTGCTGAAGTTCTGGTTGGCAGAGCAGTTGACGGAGGTGACGTCCCAAGACCGCACCGCCTTCTCCGTCACTTCCGCGGCCTTGAGAGCCGGGCCCTGGTTCTTCCAGAAGTCGGTGGCGACGGGGAGCACGCCGTCCCGCTTCTGAGCTTTCACGGACTCCTGGGCCGCGAGTTCTTTTTGCGGCTGGCCCTGGAGCAACTGGCTGGGCGCCATTCCTCGCTGCAAAACCGTCACCGTCACCACCAGCAGGAAGGAGAGGAAGACGCTTCTGTAGAGGGTTTTCTTCCTACGGTAAAAAACAAAGCAAGGGGTCAAAGCTGGGGGCAACACAATAATAATAATAATTTATTATTTATACCCCGCCCATCTGTCTGGGTTTCCCCAGTCACTCTGGGTGGCCCCCAACAGAATATTAAAAACACCAAACATTAAAAACTTCCCCAAACAGGGCTGCCTTTAGATGACTTCTAAAAGTCAGATAGTTGTTAATTTCCTTGACATCTGATGGGAGGGCATTCCACAGGGTGGGTGCCACCACCGAGAAGGCCCTCTGCCTGACTCCCTGTAACCTCACTTCTCGCAGGGAGGGAACCACCAGAAGGCACTTGGCACTAACAATACTAACACACTCTAGTCATCTTCTTGGAGAAAGGATATGATTAGATAAAAATAATAATAATAATTTATTTATTATTTATTATTTATACCCCGCCCATCTGGCTGGGCTTCCCCAGCCCCTCTGGGTGGCTTCCCAAAAAATATTAAAATACTGTAACTGACTGCTGAATACATATAGATGGCAAACTTTGGCTATTCTCCTACATAACGTTGGTGTCAGAAGCCCTGATTTGTTCTGTTCTTTTTAACAAGCTCACAGGTACATTCATTTGAATGACAGCTTTCAAAAAGAGGTGGGGGGGGGAAGCAAGTTAAAAACTTTACTCAGAAAAGATATTAATGGAGATTAGATAGCCCAGACAAGTTTCCAAAAACTATTACTTGTTTAGTGTTGCATCAAAATTATCCTGTTTGTTCCTTAACTTATAACTATGGTTTTATCTGCTCTTATAAGAGTTTCCGCAACCAGGCACTGCTGTTCTTTATTCTGTGAGCTCCTGATAAAAAGGTAAAGGTACCCCTGCCCGTACAGGCCAGTCTTGACAGACTCTGGGGTTGTGCGCCCATCTCACTTAAGAGGCCAGGGGCCAGCGCTGTCCGGAGACACTTCCGGGTCACGTGGCCAGCGTGACATCGCTGCTCTGGCGAGCCAGAGCCGCACACGGAAACGCCGTTTACCTTCCCGCTGGTAAGCGGTCCCTATTTATCTACTTGCACCCGGAGGTGCTTTCGAACTGCTAGGTTGGCAGGCGCTGGGACCGAGCAGCGGGAGCGCACCCCGCCGCAGGGATTCGAACCGCCGACCTTTCGATCGGCAAGTCCTAGGCGCTGAGGCTTTAACCCACAGTGCCACCTGCGTCCCCTGTGAGCTCCTGATAGGTGCTTTGATTTAATCTTACCCTAAATCTCTTTGTGAAGTTGCTTACGCCTAGGAAGCAGGCTATAAAAATCCTTGAAATAAGAAAATGGTGACGTCGTATCATTATTTACGAGCCCTGCTCACACTGATGTACATTGATATCCTTTTCCAGGTGTTCTGGGCAGACATGTGCGGCTGCAGTAAGTTGGAAGGGATGTGCCGGCCCTATTGTTGGGCAAAGTGAGGAGTTTGCTTCAGGCAGCAGGTGCTGAGAGCAGACACAGCACCCACCCACCCCTGGCTGTTTCTCCCAAGCCGATCCCTTCAACTAGAAGACAAGAGTTCGGTTTGCCACCTTGTTCATCCTGGACCTCCTAAACTGCTGCCCCTAGTATAGGACTTTCTTTTATGTCTTCTGAATCTTCCTACAGAAAGCTTCAGGGGATGTGCCTGCATTCTAGGCGTTATGAGAGAGGGAGGAAAGCTTTTCTCATAAACTTCTGTCATGTCATTTCTCACTTACCTTTTCTCTAAACCAGTGTTTCCCAAACTTGAGTCTCCAGATTTTATTTTTTCTTCACTACACTTCCCATCATCCCTGACCACTGGTCCTGCTAGCTAGGGATGATGGGAGTTGTAGTCCAAAAAACAACTGAAGACCCAAATTTGGGAAACATGGCTCAAAATCAAACAAACCCAAATGTTGCAAAGTTTTTTAGGAAGACCCCAAAATTGTTGTGCTTTTCTTAGACAACCCCCAAAGTTATTGAGCTTCTTTTTACAAAAACACCAATTTTCGATTGAGATCCAGGACAAAGCAACACATTTCAGAAATCCCCCCGGACGTCAATTCTGCCTTTGAAATCCTGGTAATGTCTGGCAAAACCCTAGGTAAAGGTAAAGGGACCCCTGACCATTAGGTCCAGTCGTGACCGACTCTGGGGTTGCGGCGCTCATCTCGCTTTACTGGCCGAGGGAGCCGGCGTACAGCTTCTGGGTCATGTGACCAGCAGGACTAAGCCGCTTCTGGCGAACCAGAGCAGCACACGGAAACACAGTTTACCTTCCTGACGGAGCAGTACCTATTTATCTACTTGCACTTTGACGTGCTTTTGAACTGCTAGGTTGTCAGGAGCAGGGACCGAACAATGGAAGCTCACCCCGTCGCAGGGATTCAAACCACCCACCTTCTGATCGGCAAGTTCTAGGCTCTGTGGTTTAACCCACAGTGCCAAACCCTAGCTTTAGCCAAAAAGGCTTACAGAGTTCAGGAGTGAAAAGCCAAGAGAAGCCACAGATAGGTTTGATCAGTCATTTCCACGCAGGTTTGAAGAAATTTAAGTTTAGCTATGAAAACCAAGCAGGAGAAAATAACAGGAAAGGACCGACAACCTAAGTGCGATTTTGCTGATGGAATAAAATGGTCCCAAAGCGCTAGGGAATCGTTGCAAGTTTTCAGTACTTTCCACCCGACCTGAGACATCCCACCAGAGACGTCAGCAGCCAAAATTTATTCCATTAGCAAAAAACTGAACATCTACCCAGGGCAGTGTCCAATTTCCGCAGGCTTACACACACACACCCCTCCCTGTGTTTCTAAATCCCTCACATTCCAGTCACCTGGGCTCTCTCCATCAGTTTGCTACCGGCAAAGGGAGGGGGGGAAAGGCAGCAGTCAAGTTTCTGTTTGCAGAATGGGGCCTTCCCTGAATAGAAGGAGGTCTGTTTGCCGGCCTCGGGGTCTACAGAGGACATTCTTCGCCCTCAAAGCAAGACCGTAGCGGGGAAGGGCCGGGGGGGGGGGAGAGAAACACGGAGTTCATCATTAGGGCTCTTTGATGCTTGTTGCATCGAATAAGTGCGCAATGTTCAGAGAGGCACACGCCTCCCATCACTTCGGCCAGACAGGAACTGGAGGTTTTCCCTCTGCAACTGCCATACGCTCCCCTGCTCCCCTGCTCCTCTCTCGTCTGCCCGCTATCTTAATCAAAGCATCGCCTGGCAAGGTTAAACCAAGGAGGACGGGGAGGCTGGCTGCTGCAGAGTGTTGTGAACAAAATCTGCCCTTCTTCCCTTATGGGGTATCCAAGCGCTCGTATAGAGTCCTTAAGTGGGTTCCCTATCGGTAGGCAAAAATAACAGAGGCCAACCAGAGAATATTGAGAAGCAAAGCAGCTAGGTAAAGGTAAAGGTACCCCTGCCCGTACGGGCCAGTCTTGACAGACTCTGGGGTTGTGCGCCCATCTCACTTAAGAGGCCAGGGGCCAGCGCTGTCCGGAGACACTTCCGGGTCACGTGGCCAGCGTGACATTGCTGCTCTGGCAAGCCAGAGCCGCACATGGAAACGCTGTTTACCTTCCCGCTGGTAAGCGGTCCCTATTTATCTGCTTGCACCCGGAGGTGCTTTCGAACTGCTAGGTTGGCAGGCGCTGGGACCGAGCAGCGGGAGCGCACCCCGCCGCAGGGATTCGAACCGCCGACCTTTCGATCGGCAAGTCCTAGGCGCTGAGGCTTTAACCCAGAACTGTTGCAACCGGGTGCTCCCCTCTCACGCTGGATAGGAGGAGGACCAGAACCAAGGTGCGTCCGCCCTTATATAGACATTTCAAATTCCCTGGAGCTCAAGACCACCCCTCCATACATCATACATACATCACAGAAGGGGCGTAACCCCAAGACCACCCCCACAAACATCATACGTACATCACAGAAAAGGCGGTCTACAACAGAAATTTGAACGTTGTTGTTTTTCCTGCCTGCCAAGTTATCTGATCATGCCTTATCTGATTGTCTTTCCTGGTAGTCCGGCCATTCATTTGAGATTGTGATTTCCCAATTCCAGAGACAATGGGGAGGTTCCCTCACCCCCTCCCTCGTTGCAGAGAAAACATTTGGTCTGTTTGGGAGTCAAAATGGTTTCAGGGTGGTCCAGACATGCTGCTCCAGACATGTGGTCCACACATCTATGTATGTGCTTGGTTGGTACATTTGTGAGCATTTATTTTATATATAAGACCTTAAATTTGTTATTACAAGAGTCAATCTGATAGAAAATAGAAGCTTTGCCACCTGACCCCACCCCACTCACCATTCCCCCCTCCACCTCTTTCCCCCTTTTCTTCCTAATGTAACACTAACGTCTCAACAAATGAAACATATCTGTAGAAAATGTAACTTGAAAAAAAGAGACATTGCACAAACTAAGAAATCTTTAATTTACAGTCGTACCTCTTGTTACGTTCGGTTCAGGTTACGTCTTTTCAGGTTGTGTCCCGCGGAAAGGGTTACTTCCAGGTTTCGCTGCTCGCGCAGACGCTCAAAAATGAGGTCATGTGCATGTGCAGACGCGGGTTGTGTTCTGCTCATGTTGCGAACGGGGCTACATACGCTTCAGATTACAGACTCCGCTAACCCAGAAATAGTACCTCGGGTTATGAACTTTGCTTCAGGATGAGAACAGAAATCGTGCTCCGGCGGCAGCAGGAGGCCCCATTAGCTAAAGTGGTGCTTCAGGTTAAGAACAGTTTCAGTTTAAGAACAGACCTCCGGAACGAATTAAGTACTTAACCCAAAGTACCACTGTATTATAACACACACACACACACACACACACACACACACACACACACACACACATCTTTCCATGTATTAGATAAGGTTTTCTTGACTCAAAAATCATGTCAAAAAACTAGGATCATCCTATACACGGATAGTGGCATGGGGGGGGGGAGTTGCGTGCCGCCAGCCAGCTGGTTGGCGGCCCATGGTCTAGGGAGCTTCCCGTCCTCAGTGGTGGTGGGGAGAGCGGGTGCCCACTTTGCCAACCCCCAGCAATGGCCCTGCTGGGGTGATGGCATGCGTGCAATCCCCCCTTTTAAAAAAGCCCAACAACTTGGGGCCATCTCCCCTCATTTTCTTTAAAAATTAGCCCCCCAAAAATAGGGGGCGTCTTATACATGGGGACATCTTATACACCGAAAAATACAGTGTGTGTGTGTGTAAGCTTTTCTGCCTCTCTTAATGGACATCCAATCCTAGAATTGTAGAGTTGGGACCCAGAGGGTCATCTAGTCCAACTCTACAATGCAGGAATCGCAACTAAAGCATGAAAGAAGAGTCCACCACCTTATGAAGAAGTCCGTTCCACTGTCGAACAGCTCTTGCTGTCAGAAAGGTCTTCCTGATGTTTAGTCAGAACCTCCTTTCTTGTAAAAGAGAGTTGTTCTTGCAGTGCACAGTTTAAACCGTGGAACTCCCTGCCACATGAGGCAGGGATGATCACCAACATGGGCAGCTTGAAAAGAGGATTAGACAAATTCATGGAGGTGGAGAGGGCTATCAACGGCTACCAGCCAGGATGGCTGTTGCTCTGCCTCCACAGTCGGGAGGCAGCAATGCTTCTGTATTGCAGGAGGGGAGTTCGAATCCTGCTCTTGTGTTCAAATCCTGCTTGCTGATTTCTCACAGTCATCTGAGTGGCTACTATGAGAACAGGATGCTAGCAGTTCCAGCAATTTGAGTGTTATAATAAAGGGAAAAAATGTTTTCTCTTTCCACTTTTACCATGCTATGGATTATTTCATATCCTTCTTCTATCATGTCACCACTTGCATTTTCTCTGAATTTAAAAGTCCCAAGCCCTGCAAATATTTCCTCATGCAGAGGGTCACTCCATCCCCTCAATAATTTTGGTGGCCCTTTTCTGAACCTTATCCGGCTCTGCAATATCCTTTTTTGGGTGTGGTGACCAGAACTGCGCAACTGTATTTCAAATGTGGTCGTACCATAGCTCCGTATAACAGTACAATGGTACCTCGGGTTACATACGCTTCAGGTTACAGACGCTTCAAGTTACAGACTCTGCTAACCCAGAAATATTTATTTTTTTTTAAGATATTTATTAAGGTTTAACAATTACCAATAAAAGAAAAACAGACAATAATAATAAGGGGGGGAAAAGAAAAGATTTTTTTTTTACAATACTTCAGAACTATAAAGAAGATACCATACTAAAAAGAAAAAAGAAAAACAATACAACTAAACAATAACATTTAAAAAACACTAACATCCAGTATTCTCGTATCTTAATCTTTCATTTACTTATTTCCTTGACTTCCTCACGCCACCCTTTTTGTATTCTAATTCATAATTGTTTCAGCAAGTCCTTTCCCTCTTTCTCAGATTTTGTTCCATAAATTTATCTTAACGCGATTTAACCTTGAATTTTTCACTTTAACCCATTAACAATCCAATTTAACTTAATTCTTTACAACCTTTCTGCTAAGACCATGTAAATTCACTCCAGCATCTTTCTAACATTCATTAATTTTACAATATTTTTTTAAATATACTTTACATTTTTTCCAATCTTCTTCCATCGACTCTTCTCCCTGGTCTCGGATTCTACCAGTCATAACCCAGAAATATTACCTCGGGTTAAGAACTTTGCTTCAGGATGAGAACAGAAATTGCGCGGCGGCAGCAGCAGCGGGAGGCCCAATTAGCTAAAGTGGTGCTTCAGGTTAAGAACAGGCCTCCGGAACAACTTAAGTTCTTAACCCGAGGTACCACTGTATTATGATTCTTCATTCACTGCCAGACATCCCGGCTCCTCTGCTGCACAATATCCTTTCTCCACAATGTGTTGCTCAAAACAACTTGCAGATGGCAATGACAACACAAAAACACAACCAAGAGGACACAAAACTACCAGACTAAAAACACCAGCAAGAAAATGACAACGCCAGGAAGGGCGACACCCATAACGGCACCCTAAGCAGCAACAGCGGCAGAAGCTGGCTTAAACGGGAACGCCTGCAATTGCTAGCAGAACCCACACAAAGAAAGGGAAGATTAGAACCTGGGGCTCATGCACACCCACCTTCACTCTGCATTTCTAGACAGTGAGCCAGGTTTTCCAGGTCTGGGTTAGAGCTCTTTTCTTCTTCATTCGGTTCTGCCTGGCGCTTTCCACGTGAAAACCCACTTTCCCCCGCCAAACAGGGCAATCTGCAGAAAACCCGAATTGCTGTTTGTTCCGATTCAGCGTTAAAGAGCAGGTTTTCCTGGGGAAAGGGGCAGGGGTTAGGGGGAGTGCCCAGCCCAGGCTGGGACAGTGTGGATCTGAGCCTTATAAAGTGCAGCCTTTTTTCCGCCATATTGCTGCACTGGCATAACGGTGCGCATGAACGTTCTGGCAGATGCTCTTAAAAGCGTCAACAATGCTGAGAAGCATAGAAAACGTCAAGTTCTCATCAGACCGTGCTCCAAAGTTATCATCCGGTTCTTAACCGTGATGATGAAGCATGGTGACATAGGTGAATTTGAGATCCTTGATGATCACAGAGCTGGGAAGTTTGTTGTCAATCTCACAGGCAGACTCAACAAGTGTGGTGAGATCAGCCCCAGATCTGATGTCCAACTGAAGGATTTGGAAAAGTGGCAGAACAACCTGCTACCTTCAAGCCAGTTTGGGTACATTGTGCTGACAACTTCGGCTGGCATCATGGACCACAGTTGCATTTGGTTTTGAATTAAGGTGCTGGAGGAGACTCTTGAGAGTCCCATAGACTGTAAGAAGATCCAACCTCTCCATTCTTAAGGAAATCAGCCCTGAGTGTTCCCTGGAAGGACAGATCCTGAAGCTGAGGCTCCAAGACTTTGGCCACCTCCTGAGAAGAGAAGACTCCCTGGAAAAGACCCTGACGTTGGGAAAGATGGAGGGCCCAAGGAGAAGGGGACGACAGAGGACGAGATGGTTGGATACTGTTCTCGAAGCTACCAGCATGAGTCTGACCAAACTGCGGGAGGCAGTGGAAGACAGGAGTGCCTGGCGTGTTCTGGTCCAGGGGGTCACGAAAAGACGGACACGACTAAACGACTAAACAACAAGTTGCATTTGGCCCCTGGCTTCCGGCCACTTGCGACCAAGTGAAGATGCCCGGGTGTCAGGATTTGTTGTTGTTTAGTCGTTTAGTCGTGTCCGACTCTTCGTGACCCCATGGACCAGAGAACGCCAGGCACTCCTGTCCTCCACTGCCCCCCGCAGCTTGGTCAGACTCATGCTGGTAACCTCGAAAACACTATCCAACCATCTCGTCCTCTGTCGCCCCCTTCTCCTTGTGCCCTCCATCTTTCCCAACATCAGGGTCTTCTCCAGGGAGTCTTCTCTTCTCATGAGGTGGCCAAAGTACTGGAGCCTCAGCTTCAGGATCTGTCCTTCCAGTGAGCACTCAGGGCTGATTTCCTTCAGAATGGAGAGGTTTGATCTTCTTGCAGTCCATGGGACTCTCAAGAGTCTCCTCCAGCACCATAATTCAAAAGCATCAATTCTTCGGCGATCAGCCTGCTTTATGGTCCAGCTCTCACTTCCATACATCACTACTGGGAAAACCATAGCTTTAACTATACGGACCTTTGTTGGCAAGGTGATGTCTCTACTTCTCAAGATGCTGTCTAGGCCTGTCATTGCCCTTCTCCCAAGAAGCAGGCGTCTTTTAATTTTGTGGGTGCTGTCACCATCTGCAGTGATCATGGAGCCCAAGAAAGTAAAATCTCTCACTGCCTCCATTTCTTCCCCTTCTATTTGCCAGGAGGTGATGGGACCAGTAGCCATGATCTTCGTTTTTTTGATGTTGAGCTTCAGACCATATTTTGCACTCTCCTCTTTCACCCTCAATAAAAGGTTCTTTAATTCCTCCTCACTTTCTGCCATCAAGGTTGTGTCATCTGCATATCTGAGGTTGTTGATATTTCTTCCAGCAATCTTAATTCCGGCTAGGGATTCATCCAGCCCAGCCTTTCGCATGATGAATTCTGCATATAAGTTAAATAAGCAGGGAGACAAAATGCAGCCTTGTCGTACTCCTTTCCCAATTTTGAACCAGTCAGTTGTTCCATATCCAGTTCTAACTGTAGCTTCTTGTCCCACATAGAGATTTCTCAGGAGACAGATGAGGTGATCAGGCACTCCCATTTCTTTAAGAACTTGCCATAGTTTGCCATGGTCGACACAGTCAAAGGCTTTTGCATAGTCAATGAAGCAGAAGTAAATGTCTTTCTGGAACTCTCTAGCTTTCTCCATAATCCAGCGCATGTTTGCAATTTGGTCTCTGGTTCCTCTGCCTCTTCTAAATCCAGCTTGCACTTCTGGGAGTTCTCGGTCCACATACTGGGGTGTCAGGTTAGCACCTGACATCTCCGCCATCCAGGGATCATTGGATCTGGACTGTTTTTGCACACTAATACCACATCCCGTAGAATTCTATCCATTATATTTTATCAGCACGATCAGAACCAATTTCGGGAACCGAAATGCTTTTTCTGTGAACCTCAGCAGGAGCAGTGAACAACGTTAATTGTTGTCGCTTGTCTCCACATCCCCCACGCACTGCCCTGCTCACACCTGTGAAGAATATTGTTACATTATGAATGGTACCTTAAGAAAAAGAGGTAGGAATAATCCAGTATATACATGGGCTGTCCCTGGCTCAAGGAACTTTTCTTCTTTACGTTCTCAAAGTTCTTGACTGAGCTCAAGGTTGTCATCTGAATTAGTCGAATGTTTAACTGTGGATCAGTCTCAATCAGTCCATCATTTGAAAGGTGAGACTATGGGTAGGCAACCTAAGGGCCCGTGGGCTGGATGCGGCCCAATCGCCTTCTCAATCTGGCCCGCGGACGGTCCGGGAATCAGCACGTTTTTACATGAGTAGAATGTGTCCTTTTATTTAAAATGCATCTCTGGGTTATTTGTGGGGCACAGGAATTTGTTCATTCCCCCCCCCCCCAAATATAGTCCAGCCCCCCCCCACAAGGTCTGAGGGAAGGTGGACTGGTTCACAGCTGGAAAAGGTTGCTGACCCCTGTTTTTATGCCTTCTCCATCTCTCCAACTCTTTCTCTCATAGAATCATATAATTCTAGCCTTAGAAGGGACCCGAAGTGTCACCTAGTCCAACTCCCTGCGATGCAGGGATCGCAGCTGGGAACTCGGTCAGCAATGGGGGTGACTCCAGCTGTAGCTGGTGTACAACACTTTGCAGATAACTCATGCTGAACTTCAAAGAATTCAGGTGTTCTTTGGACCTGTATACTCTGGAAATCACAGCTGGCCCATCCCTACCAGAGCAAAAAACACTGTTGAGGTTACATAAACCATAGCTGGTGTTTGGGTGACCCGTCAGTTCCCACCATAACAGGATACCCTCCAACACTCCTCAGACCCTCCTCAAGCCCCCATTTTTTGTATCCCCCCTGCTGGACTGGCCCCCTGCTGAAAAAGTTTGCTGACCCCTGGGTAAGACGTACAGTGGTGCCCCGCA
Source organism: Podarcis cretensis (assembly GCF_951804945.1). NCBI lineage: Eukaryota > Metazoa > Chordata > Lepidosauria > Squamata > Lacertidae > Podarcis > Podarcis cretensis. Next base: position 98,491,558 of record NC_137174.1, read on the forward strand.
AGACGAATGCCTCGCAAGACGGAAAACCCGCTAGATGAAAGAGTTTTCCATTTTGGAGGTGCTTCGCAAAACGAATTTCCTATGGGCTTGCTTCGCAAGACAAAAATGTCTTGCGAGTTCCTGCGGGGGGGTTTTTCCTCCCCCCCCCTTTTCTAAGCTGCTAAGCCACTTATCCGCTAAGACGATAAGCCGCTAAAAGCCGCTAAACCGCTAATAGCGCTAATCTGCTAAGCCGTCAATGGGCTTGCTTCGCAAGACGAAAAAAACGCTAGACGAAGAGACTCGCGGAACGGATTCTTTTCGTCTTGCGAGGCACCACTGTATGGGATGCTGGACGGATCCGGCAAGCTGCTCTGATATTCTTCTTTTATTGTTAGTGTGGGATAGCAGCCATCAGCCAGCCTCTCTGAAAGCCACGTTTCCCAGGATCCTTTAGGCAAAGCTGTTAACACTCAGAAACATATTAAATGTGCAAATGTTTGCAGTAGAAAAACAGGGACCATTTCATCAAGCTGGCTCTCCTGGTTGGGACGGGACAGACCAGTTTGGCTCGATTCACATTTCCAGGGAGAGCAAAGGCGAAGCATTTCTCCTCTAGATTTCAAGTGCCCAGAGGGCATCAGCCTAGTATCCTATCTTATCAAGAACTGAAATGACCCCTGCCCAGTGGCTGGTGCAATTCAGAAGGGCAGTTTCCATCCATTGGGCCTGGGAGCTACAAGAGCAGTTGCACGTTCCCAAGAGTCACCTTTTTTATAATAATGCTTTATTCTTTTTTCCAGACAGAAAGTTACATTTGTTACTCAACAACTCTAATCCAGTTCAACAAAACTAGTGACTTTTGTCTGCTCACCCAACACTGGTGTTTATAACCCAAATTGCATACAATTGCATTTCAAGGTTCCCTCTTATCTAATTACATCCTCTCTAACATGTTTCTGAATATGCTCTGCTATTTTCTGACACTTCAATTTCCAGTCTTCTTTAAAAGAGTCTATCTTTTACCAAGGCCATCAGTTTTGCCACCTCTGCGAATTCCAAGAGTCGCCTTTTAAGAGGATCACTAAATCAATTCAGATAGTGCAAGACACTCCAAGGATGGGGAATCTATGACTCTTCAGGTGTTGTTAGACTCTGACTCTCAACAGCCCCAGTGAACCTGGCCAATTGTCAGGAGTGTGGGGGGGGGGTACAATCCTGCAACATCTGGAGAGCCACAGATTCCCCACCTGTGCTGTAACAAAACTGTTGGGCATTGTGAATGGGCTTTGGACTTTGTGCATCCTCTTCAGATTCCTTCCTTCCACAGTTTGAGGGAACCAGAGTTTAGTGTGACCTCCATATGAAGTAAACTATGGTTTGATAGACCTGGTGAAAAAAAGGAAGGAGGAAGAAAAAGAAGAGTATATCAGGCCAAGAAACCATTGCATCTCACCTGGGCCACTGCGCTCAGTGAAACTTCTACAGCATGTGTTCAGGGGGGAAGGTCTAGTCTTAGCAAACAAATTTAATACGTAATTTAATTCAGGGGGAAGGTCTGGTCTTAGCAAACAAATGTAATACATAATTCAGCACTTGACGTGCATTCTGCTACTAATCTTGGCAAACAACCACATGCTTCAGACATTTTATGGCGCTTAATTGTATTTAAACAATTTTATCTTTTGATTACTGAAGCCTTTTTCCACCCTGGGCTCCTTTGGAAGGCAGGGCAGGAAATAAATAAAGGTGTGTCCCTATCGTTCTCCTCCTCGATATGATGTGGGGCTGAAACAAGAGCTGATGGCCTACTCAGACTTTGTAAACCTCCACAAGGCCAGCCGCCTCACAGATCTGTAGACTGAGTCAAGGGACATATAACCCTTTTTTTCCTCTGCTAGGTGCTCTCCTGAAGTAGAGTATTTGCTGGGGGTGCTTGGGATTCCTCCACTAGCAGCTTCAGGGAAGAGATAATTCCCCAGAACTTCAGCAGGAGAGAAAAGGGTTAAATTTCTCACCTGCTTTGATTCAAGGATTCCCCAAACAGCTGCTGCAATTTGCATTTCTCAAATACCTGCAGGTTTCAAATACCCAGTGCTTTTTTCTGGGGGGGACGCTACCCCTAAACATTTTGTGAATCAAAGTTTGGCCTCGTTGAGGGACAGTATTTCAATATGAGTAGGAAAATGAGAGTACCCCATAGCATTTATTTATTTTTAGAACAAAAGCACTGCAAATACCTAAATGCAAAGATCAAGTTTGGCTCTTACTCAAACTTGGATCAATATAGACCAGGTTTATTTTTGTTGAGCTCTTTTTTTTTACTTTTTACAAAAACACCCAAGAAAAGTGATTATTCAGTTGACTTCTCTAAGATCTAGGACAAAGCCCCACCTTTAGGGGGAAACCCTTCCCCCATCAATTCCAAAATCCAGACTTAGGACTGCAGGTAGGTTTTTTCAGTGTTGAAGAGATATCTCTAAACGTGTGGAAAAAAAAGGCTTATATGGCTCAGGACCTCAATATCTTAAGGACCGCCTCTCCCCATATAAACTGACCTGGACCCTGCGCTTGCCATCTGAAACCCTTCTCTTATGTCCCCCATCGCAGAGAGATTTGGAGGGTGGCCTTTTCTGTAGTGGCTCCCCAACTGCTGTCCTTTTCCTTATCAATATTTGAATTGCAGAAAAAGGGAGGGGAAAATCAAAATTATGCTGGGCCATCACAACCCCTTTATTTTGGGACATGCTTAACATTTTATCTCGCAACTTTCTCCACACCTCTAAAGGTAACATTTGCAAACTCAAAATGGATCATAGAATCATAGAATCATAGAGTTGGAAGACCACAAGGGCCATCGAGTCCAACCCCCTGCCAAGCAGGAAACACCATCAGAGCACTCCTGACATATGGTTGTCAAGCCTCTGCGTAAAGACCTCCAAAGAAGGAGACTCCACCACACTCCTTGGCAGCAAATTCCACTGTCAAACAGCTCTTACTGTCAGGAGGTTCTTCCTAATGTTTTGGTGGAATCTTCTTTCTTGTAGTTTGGAGCCATTGCTCCGTGTCCGCTTCTCTGGAGCAGCAGAAAACAACCTTTCTCCCTCCTCTATGTGACATCCTTTTATATATTTGAACATGGCTATCATATCACCCCTTAACCTCCTCTTCTCCAGGCTAAACATGCCCAGCTCCCTTAGCCGTTCTTCATAAGGCATCGTTTCCAGGCCTTTGACCATTTTGGTTGCCCTCCTCTGGACACGTTCCAGTTTGTCAGTGTCCTTCTTGAACTGTGGTGCCCAGAACTGGACACAGTACTCCAGGTGAGGTCTGACCAGAGCAGAATACAGTGGCACTATTACTTCCCTTGATCTAGATGCTTTACTCCTATTGATGCAGCCCAGAATTGCATTGGCTTTTTTAGCTGCCGCGTCACACTGTTGGCTCATGTCAAGTTTGTGGTCAACCAAGACTCCTAGATCCTTTTCACATGTACTGCTCTCAAGACAGGTGTCACCCATCTTGTATTTGTGCCTCTCATTTTTTTTGCCCAAGTGCAATACTTTACATTTCTCCCTGTTAAAATTCATCTTGTTTGTTTTGGCCCAGTTCTCTATTTTATCGTTTTCAGCCTGTGTGTGAGCTCTCCATTGCTGTGGCAGGTCTTCTGCTTGTCTGCACTGGGTTACTGTGAGTAGCAGACTCTTGAGACTAGGCGGACCCTTGTTCTAAATCAGCAAGGTTCCCCTTTTCAAGAGCCTCTGAAAACTGAGAATTCAAAATCAGAAAAGAGGTAGCTGGAACGAGAAAGATAAAACTGCACACGGCAGAGAGAAAGAAGAGAAGCAGAGTCACTCCATCAGCTCGGCTGAGAAATCAGCAGCTTCTGATTTCTCCTCTCCCTGGTCGGTTTCAATTCCAGCTGGTCATTTCTAAGAACTTTGGATCCAAGAACTAATGCCTGAGTTTGCTTTTTTCCTCCTCCCTCCAACCTCTTTTCGTCTTGTGCTGTACTTTTTAGAATGTGAGCCTGAGAGCACCTACTCTAGCATCCTGTTTCCAACAGTGGCCAACGAGGTGCTCCCAAAGGCCCACAAGCAAAACAGGAAAGCAATGACCCTCCCCGTTGATTTGTCCTACACCATGTCTGAACATGGAGGTTCCATTTAGCTGTCATGGCTAGCTACTCTTCTAACTGAACATTACTTGGGAAGAAGCAAGAAGAGGTCAGGGATAGCAGCAGCAGTCATCTGAGCATAAGTCATTTATCTTCTACGGGGGTCTTAAAAGGTAAAGGTAAAGGTACCCCTGCCCGTACGGGCCAGTCTTGACAGACTCTGGGGTTGTGCGCCCATCTCACTTAAGAGGCCAGGGGCCAGCGCTGTCCGGAGACACTTCCGGGTCACGTGGCCAGCGTGACATCGCTGCTCTGGCGAGCCAGAGCCGCACACGGAAACGCCGTTTACCTTCCCGCTGGTAAGCGGTCCCTATTTATCTACTTGCACCCGGAGGTGCTTTCGAACTGCTAGGTTGGCAGGCGCTGGGACCGAGCAGCGGGAGCGCACCCCGCCGCAGGGATTCGAACCGCCGACCTTTCGATCGGCAAGTCCTAGGCGCTGAGGCTTTAACCCACAGCGCCACCTGCGTCCCTACGGGGGTCTTAGCAGACCACAAACTTGAGTCCACAGTGTGATGCAGCAGCCAAAAAAGCTAATACTATTCTAGGCTGCTACAACAGAAGTCAAGTGTCCAGATCAAGGGAAGTTATAGTCCTTTCTATTCAACCTCGGTTAGACCCCACCTGGAGTAACATGTCCAGTTCTGGGCACCACAATATAGTTAGTGTTGACAAGCTGGAACCTGTGCAGAAGAGTGAGACCAAGATTAACAAGGATCTAGAAACCAAGCCGAATGAGGAATGCTTGAAGGAGCTAGATATGTTTAGCCTGGAGAAGAGGAAACTAAGAGGAGATATGAGAGCCATCATCAAGTATCTGAAGGGTTGTCACATAGTATTTCATTCTGTTAACCACCATGAGATCTTTTGATGAAGGACAGCGTATAAATTTAATAAATAAAATATTTTTTAAAAAAACTGAAGATGGAGCGAGTTTGATTCTAGGTCATTCTTGTGGCATTTTGGGAGGCCTCTGGCCAGTCTAGGAGCCCTCCAGACGTGCATTTATGCCACACATGACCTTGTTTTCAATTTTTTTTTGCACCTGCAGAAGTTTCAGGGCAGACATACGGCAACTTCCTGCTAAAATCCTGCAAATTTTCTTACAGCAAACGTTCTGGGATTATTCTTAATTTTTGTGCTGCTTCTGTTGCTCTATCATGCGAGAGCTCCCCTCCAGACGGCAATCGTGCAACAGTGTTGCAGCAGCATCACAGAACAACTGATAAAGCAGATTGACTTGTGGACGGTGCAGCATAAATCCACCGCTAATGCCGCTGATCGCTGAAGAATTGATGCTTTTGAATTATGGTGCTGGAGGAGACTGTTGAGAGTCCCATGGACTGCAAGAAGATCAAACCTCTCCGTTCTGAAGGAAATCAGCCCTGAGTGCTCACTGGAAGGACATATCCTGAAGCTGAGGCTCCAAGACTTTGGCCACCTCATGAGAAGAGAAGACTCCCTGGAAAAGACCCTGATGTTGGGAAAGATGGAGGGCGTAAGGAGAAGGGGATGACAGAGGACGAGATGGTGGGACAGTGTTCTCGAAGCCACCAGCATAAGTTTGACCAAACTGCGGGAGGCAGTGGAAGACAGGAGTGCCTGGCGTGCTCTGGTCCATGGGGTCACGAAGAGGCGGACACGACTAAACGACTAAACAGCAACAACAATGCACAACCATTGCATCAATGACGCAATGCAGAATGCGCCTGTAAAAAATGGAAAACCCACCCTACTGGCCTGAAGGGGCCCTTGATTCAGCAGGAGGGCTATTCACACAATCTGAACTTTTTCTCATTGAGCGAGCAATCCCTGCTTGGGAAAAGACTCTGTGAGCTAGATGCAAGAGTTTAAAACAGAGGGACTCTTGTACGCTGCAGCACGTCAAATACAAGTTGAATATGGAAGGCACAACTTTAGACTAGCAAGCTTTGTGCCAACATTTTTTTAAAAAAATATTATTTTTTGAAAAAACAACAACATACCACTATGTTTCATCCACTGAAGAAAATTACAGAGGTTGCAGAGACACGGTCTGTGATGCAGCCAAAGTCAAGTTCCGCTGGTTTTCAACAAGACTTGGGGCTTCACTGTGGCTGGATCAGGCCATCGCCCTGCGTTACGTTAGGCTGCAGCCTGGCAAAATGAGAAGGAATGGGAAAGGAAAACTACAAGCCCAGGAAAATCTGCCCTAAGGCATAAGGGAGGTACTATCCAATGTTTCACCCCCACCCCCACTTTGAAGATTTATAATGTGCAAACAATAAGATGTGCAAAACAATAAAAATAAGATAAACTGCAAAAGGTGATGCACTCAGAAAACGAAAAGCAATAAAGCTGTATCTACAGTTGTACAATATTACTTAAAATGTCTGTGGCTGGACTTCCGGGTTAGCGCTGCCGATTAATGGCGGATTCCCTCCGAGCTCCGGAGGGAATCGGCTCCGCAGGATCGGGTCTTGTCCGCGCCGGCGACGCGGGGACCCTTAAAAATCACAGGCGCGGATGCCTGTGAACGTGGTGGCTCGGCGGGCACCATTTGCGCCCCCCCAAACCGCGAAGGAGCCTTTTTAAAGGCTCAGGAACGGGGACGGGGGACGGCGCGGTGCTGTGAGTCGATTGCTCCTTCTGCGGAGCGAAGCCGCATGCCATTGCCGGAGAAGCGCTGACTTTTTCCTTGAAACATTCGGACTCAAAAACAAGAACCCGTGAGTAAACATGGAATTTGGATCTTAAACAAATTTTTCCTGAATTGGGAACGAGCGGGGAAGGGTCAAAAAGGAAGTCGCCCCCCCCCTTTGAGTAGATATTCTAACGCAAAGAGCTTGCAACTTAAGGTCGAGAGAACTTTTTTTAAAAAAAAAAAAAAAAACTTCATGGCTTGACGCTATAAACTTTACCGGAGGATAAACTTGACGTTTGGAGCTAAAGTTTCACCCCCCCCCAGAACCCGGGGGCGCCCCGTGAGAGAACCTGTTGAGGAACTATTGAAGATTTTGACAGCTGTCAAAATAGTTGTCAAAAGGAAAGGATAAAGGGAACTTTGTCTTTGTTGCATCTGCTGGCTATATTTGTTGCAACTTCTAGAAAATAAGGGAGAGCAGCTACAAATTAACTTACTGACTGGTTTTTAAACTGAGAGACACTGTAAAAATGGCTGAAAGAAGCAATAATCAGACTAAACTCAACAAAATACTGGCTCTCCTGGGAAAGTTACAAGATCAGACAGATGTTTTGACTACAAATGCGAACACCCTGGCCCTGGCAGTAAACAACATTGCTGAAGCTGACAGGGAGTGGAGGCAGGAAGTTTATATACATCAACAACAAGAGGAATTTGAGAGTCACGAGACTGTGGATTTTGAGGAAAAGGAAGGTGGACTGGTAATTTTGCAGATGTCAAGGGAGAATTACAGCTTGGGGCCTGGCATGCAGACAACAAAGGAGAATAAAAACTTGAGGTGGAAAGTTTGGACTGAGTTGGAAATTGCAAATTTGAGAGTGGAGCACCTCATTAGCATTAATCTTAAATATGGAGGGCCAACTGGAAAAATCATGGATCTTGTTGGGTCAGAGCCCCTTCGAGCCTTGGGGCTTAACCTAAAGGACTATCCAAGAGGCCGGCAGAGAGGAACTGAGGGTGACTTGAGAGCCTCGGACGTGAGATCTCCAGGTTAAACAGTATTGATTGATGAACATTTATTGGGGACCAAACCGGGAAAGGGGGGTTGGAGTTTGGTAATCCAAAGGGTACAGAATTCTTAATTACTTACTTTTAATTTGTTTTGATATTTGTATGGAAGTTGGGAAAGCTATGGAAGGGAAATATTGACTTTAAGAAATATGTTAAAGAATAAGAAATGATGTATAAGATGTTTAAGATTAGATAAGCTAAAATTGGTGTCTAAAATGGTTAAAAGGAAATGAAAATGAGGAATGTAATAATAATTTTATGGAAGAATGAGGAAAGGTAAAATTACAGTATGTCAAAATTATTAAGTTTAAGGTTGAGAATTAAGTAATAAGGATTTGCAGGACTAATAACTTGAACTGGAATACAAGAAGGGGAGGGGAGAGGAGGTCTAAGAAAGAAGTTATATGAAAATAAGCAATTGAAATTTCATTTGTTTTTAATTGTTTTCTTTTTCTAAATTTTTGTATTTTCTGTTATTTTTTCTTTTTTTTGTGTGTGTCTATGTGTATTATTGAAATGCTAATAAACATTTATTAAAAAAATAAAAATAAAATGTCTGTGGCTGTAACCAGGTGGCCTGTTTGCTTGGCATTCATCCTGCTCTGCTTCAAGGGAAGATAAGACAGTGTTGCGTTAAGCAAATGTTATATTACACTTTCCAGTGAATTTTTCTGGTAGTTGCTTCTGGGGAGATTAGATGGGCGTTGCGTCAGGTCAAGTGTCACTCTGATTCTTCCCACACTGGCAATTTCCCTCACCACTTTCCTTATCGCAAAACGTATTATCTTGTCAGGGAAGCGGGTTTCTTGCGCAAGACCTCTCTGTCACCCACAGTTGTGCAGCCTGGATTTGCAGATATGGGAATAGCGACAGTCTGGAAGCACCCTGGGACATCCTTCGGGGGTCGCCTTTTTAAACAAAAGCAACAAAAGCGACTGTCCCAAATACCAAGGTGCTCAGCTCTTGTCTAATTTAAGTTGGCAACTTATTCCAGAGAACCTTTGTGTAGTACATTTCCAGGGATTTAAAAACGCGGCGCGTTCCATTATCCCAATAAAGAGCTTCGAGGTTTTTTCTTCTTCTTACAATGGAGCAGTATTTAAATTGCATGAAATAAATAAATACTCTTTTCAACATCCTTGTAAGGTAGGCCAATGCTGTAATCCCCATGTTTCGGAAGACAAGCTGAGGGCAAGAGAATACCGTATTTTTTGCTCTATAAGACTCACTTTTTCCCTTCTAAAAAGTAAGGGGAAATGTGTGTGTGTCTTATGGAGTGAATGCAGGCTGCGCAGCTATCCCAGAAGCCAGAACAGCAAGAGGGATTGCTGCTTTCACTGCGCAGTGATCCCTCTTGCTGTTCTGGCTTCTGAGATTCAGAATATTTTTTTTCTTGTTTTCCTCCTCCAAAAACTAGGTGCGTCTTGTGGTCTGGTGTGTCTTAGAGAGCGAAAAATACAGTAGATCACCAGCACCCATTCAGTTTGCGGCAGAACAGAGAACACACTTTGTGCTCCTGCCACTCTCTCCAGGAGCACCTAAGAGCTCTTTGGCCAACTGTGACTCGTGTCCTGCAGCAACAGATTTTTAATAAAAAACGGGGGAGTGACTGCCAGCATTTTAGCACGCAGCAAAACTGCATACCCTGACCTGAAGCCCAATATCTGGATGTGGAAGCATACTCTGCAGAGATGAAAAAAAAACATTTTGTGCATGGTCAGAGGCACCCTCCACATCACACAATCTAAAGCCTGGCATTTGGAAATAAGGTAAGAATGCCAATTTATTTTAAACCAGCGCAGGAGTCACCACCGCCCCGCTCTTGATAGTTCTAAAAACTGGACTCAGCTTTGGTTTATCAATTAAATCTGTGGCATGTGACTCCTTGTCCAGTCTTAATGCAAACACTGTCCGCGGTCATTTTTTACTGGTATGCTAAGCTAACCAACTTTTTTTCAAAGACAAGTTAGTCTTGTTTTCAACGCGTCATTTAAGTGACCCTATGAAATCCAACCTGCCATTATTTGTACTTATTGCTGCAGCTGATCAAGTGGAGAATTTGGGAGGTCAGTTCTGTATATTTATCTACTTTTATTTACTGCGTCTATATCTCTCCTTCATTTCCCAGGTTCTCCCCCTCCTCATTTAATTCCCACAACAATCCTGTGAGGTACCTTAGGCTGAGAAAGGCAGCCCAAGGGCACCCCATGTGACCGCAGCTTCACAGAATCGCAGTTGGAACAAGGGTCATCTAGTCCAACCCCCTGCAATCTCAATGTGGGATTCGAACCCACAACCCTGGGATTAAGTGTCTCATGCTCTGCCGACTGAGCTATCCCCACAGGCTGAGTGGGCATTTGAACCCTGGTCTCCCAGATCCTAGTCCAATGCTCTAACCACAACACCACACAGGCTCTGACGACACAAAAGATAAATTATTTTTATTTTTATTTCAGTGGGGAAATCCACCTTTCCAGCACTTTACTAGATTACTCTTCTGAATGCTGCCAATCCTGGAAATTACACGAGAGGAACAAGCAGCTAAATAGCTAGAGCTTACTCATACAGTTCCTGGCTGCTGCCCTGACCCAGCCGCAGGTGTGTGGCTCTCTCCCCAGTTGTGAAATTAACACTTTCTTTCCATCAAAAGTGAAATTGAGACCCTCAGGCGTAATGCGTTACGGCTGATGCTTGGAACAAAATAAATGAAACTTCAGCCTGGAAAGATGAAATGAAACCTAAAAAGGTTAAAGCTTGTGCAAGGGGAAGATAAGGAAAAGCTCTTCATAAGGGGAATTTCCTCCATATGTGGTGGACTTGTACTAAGGTGAAAGCCTTCTGGGATGTTGTATATAATGAATTGAAAAAGGTATTTAAGTAGAATTTTAGTAAAAAAAAAAAACAGAGGCTTTTTTGTTGGGGTTAATTGGTGAGGAATTTTTTAAAAAAGATGTAAATTTGTTCATGTATGCCACAACAGCTGCAAGAATACTTCTGGCCCAGAAATGGAAGCAGCAGGAACTTCCTATATTGGAAGATTAGGAGATAAAGATGGTTGAATACATGGAGTTGGCAAAGCTGATGGGGAAAATCCAGAATCAGCGTGACAAACTGTTTCAAAAGGACTGGAGCAAATTTATATCTTATATGAAAGAAAACTGTAAACGTTTGAAAATGTTTGTAGGTCTGAGTTGAAATGTTTGGTAATGTGAAAATAAGGAGGTGATTTACATATAAGGAAGTGAATGTCAAAAGAAGATATAAGGTAAAAAAAGTGGCTATGGAAATGCGAAGAATTGGTAAAAGAGTTTGGAAGTCAGAAAGAGGGAGGGAAGGATTGCTTTGTGTGAGCAATGCTTTAAGTCATGGATTTGTGTGATGAAAATGTAATGAAATATGGAAAACTTAATAAAAATTATGATAAGAAAGGAGAAGCCCTTCGTAGAACCATAGAATTGTAGAGTTGGGGGTACCCAAGGGGTCATCTAGTCCAACCCCCTACAATGCAGGAATCTCGGCTAAAGCATCCATGGCGGATGGCCCTCCAACCTCTGCTTTCAGCTAGCAGTTTAGATCCCAATGCACAAAATCTCCCCTGTGGCAGATCTGCCATTTCCTGTTGCTCTATGCAAAAAGAACAAAAGAAAACAGAAAAAACGCAAGTCACCCGCTCAGAAGCTTTCAGCTATAAAACAGGCTGTAGATTCTCATCCGTGGAAGCAGCAGCGGTCCGAATTAAGTGACAGCAGATCTTTAGAGGAGATATTTAGGAGGGACAGTGTGGTGTAGTGGTCAGAGCATCAGACTAAGACCTGGGACATGAAGGTTCAAATCCCCACTTGGCCATGAAGGTCTCGCCTTTGGCCAGTTGCTGCCTCTCAGCCTAACCTTCCTCACAGGGTTAACCCTGAACCCCTTGGAGGAAAAGGTGGGATAAAAATGGAGTAAAATAATTAAATAGGAGGTGTCAAAAGACACTTCCAGACAACCTAGTTATTGAGCACCCATCTTCATTTGTTGCAGGGAGATTGGACTGTGTGTTCTATTTGATGAGCAGTTGCACTGTGGGTTAAACTAGGACTTGCCGATCAGAAGGTCGGCAGTTTGAATCCCCGCGACGGGGTGAGCTCCCGTTGCTCGGTCCCTGCTTCTGCCCACCTAGCAGTTTGAAAGCACGTCAAAGTGCAAGTAGATAAATAGGTACCACTCCAGCAGGAAGGTAAATGGCGTTTCCGTGCACTGCTCTGGTTCGCCAGAACCGGCTTAGTCATGCTGGCCACATGACCCAGAAGCTGTACGCCGGCTCCCTCGGCCAGTAAAGCAAGATGAGCACCGCAACCCCAGAGTCGGTCACGACTGGACCTAATGGTCAGGGGTCCCTTTACCTTAATTCTTATATCTATATAACCTATCAATTGTGAAGGAAATCAGCCCTGAGTGCTCACTGGAAGGACATATCCTGAAGGTGAGGCTCCAAGACTTTGGCTACCTCATGAGAAGAGAAGACTCCCTGGAAAAGACCCTGATGTTGGGAAAGATGGAGGGCACAAGGAGAAGGGGACGGCAGAGGACGAGATGGTTGGACAGTGTTCTCGAAGCTTCCAGCATGAGTTTGACCAAACTGTGGGAGGCAGTGGAAGACAGGAGTGCCAGGGGTGCTCTGGTCCAGGGGGTCACGAAGAGTCGGACACGACTAAACGACTCAACAGCAACAATTCTTATATGTTTGCGGGGAGGTTAGAGGGATGATGTGTCAAAAGCAAGTGTTCCAAAAGCAAGCGTTCCCTCCGCACTGCCCTTTCCCTTATCCTTTTCACATCTTCACTTTCCTTATCGCAAAAAGTCTGATCTTCCGGGGAAGCAGGTTTGTTGCACAAGACACTCCCAACCAGCTATTTAATGATGCAACAGCAGCGAGAACGTTGGTAGCCAGTCATTGGGAAGGAAATTATTTCCTAACAAAAGGGTTATGGTTAAGTAAACTATGTGAGTACCTGGAGTTAGCAAAACTGACGTATTCAATAAGGTATAAATCAAAAATTATAATTCAGAAACAATGGGAATGCTTAAACGAGTATTTATACAAGCAGGGCTCAAATATGGAAGGTTGGTTGTGCCTAGACTAACCTTGTGAAGAATATAGAGAACATAAATATTTGACTGATTATGAAAGAATCTAAGGGAGGGAAATGATTGAAGAACAGATGTAAAGGCGAGCAAGATAACTAAGAGACGAGTGCTGAAAGTCTTTTATAATATTTTAACTAAGATTTATATATTGTAATGCTTGAAGCATGAATTTGGTAATATTATTGGTTATAAAAAGTATTTTCTTTGTTAGTTTGCATTTTGGAAAACATGTATATAAATGTGTTTACAGTGCTATGTATCTTTTTTGTTTCTTTTTCCTTTTCTTTTCTTGTAAAATTCAATAAAAAATAATAATGATGATGATGCAACCTGACTGTGCGGCAGGTGACTGAACCCCCCCCCCCAAAAAAAAATAGCCACCAACTTCTCCGGAGCGCCATACAGAGATGGTGCAGAAAAGGAGATCCTCTTCCGCTCCGCTCTCATTCCTTCCGATTTCTGGAGGTTGTGCGAACTTGTCCCAAATCAACTCGCCCCTTTGTTACAGGAGGAAGATACAGATTTTGCTGCAAATTCACCTAGAGCTAAAACCCCCCAGGAGCCAAGATACAGCAGCAGCCTGACATCTAAGGCAGCTTCCATCTTTCCCAACAGATAACACAAGATGGTGAGTCCCTGGCATTTCCTGGTAGGTCTATAAACCCTGGAGAGTTAGCAGTCAATGTACAATACTGAGTAAACAAATATGCCCCTGTGTTGCAAAATATGAGCCAGTAATAGCAAAAGCAACACCATGGCCAGAAACAATTACAACGTGAAAAACTTTATGAAATAATTCAAAACATTGTAATTGTTTCTGGCCATCGTGTTGCTTTTAATATTGCTAACGTACAATACTGAACTTGATGGACCAAATTTATCCTGTGCAAGGGAACTTGCAAAAAGGTTGGTGCCAGTGGTCTCTTCTTATCTTTAGCCAGGATGAACAGAAGGTCTGTTGTAGTTCATGAACAGACCACTGGCCAGTGTTCTAGCACAGGCTTCCTCAACCTCAGCCCTCCAGATGTTTTGAGACTACAATTCCCATCATCCCTGACCACTGGTCCTGCTAGCTAGGAATCATGGGAGTTGTAGGCCAAAAACATCTGGAGGGCCGAGGTTGAGGAAGCCTGTTCTAGCAGACCCCCTAAATGGACCTTGATTTGATCAAGCAAGCAACTGCTCATGTTTCAAAGCAAGAGTTTCATACTCTGGATCGCCAAGCAGAAAATCAGTGGCAGCTCAGTTGTTAAACTGGATCCACACTCCTGGCTCTGCAGATGTGCAACACGCCAGTTGACTAGTATCCTATTCTCTCTTTTAAAAAATAATAATAATAATGAAGGAATAAATAAGAGTTTGACCACTTGTCCTTCACTCCAACCACCGCCATCAGCATCATATTTTGATTTGCAAGTTGCTCAAGGGATGGGCTATCCTTACGACAACTCTGCGAGGCAGGTTGGGTTGAAAGTGTGTGACGCTCAGCACCAAGTCATCCACGGAGCCCTATGGGTGAAAAGAGGCTTGAACACAAGCCCCCCACACACACACCTGTGATCCAATTACTCGGGAGTAAGCCCCACTAAATATAGGAAGACCTCTGCATAATCATCATACACAGGATCACACCATAAGTCGTAGGTCTCGGTAATCTTTTGATTTCAGGATGAAAACCTCAAACCGAAAAAATGCAAGACTGGAATGGAAAGATAGGGTTGTTTCTGGGAAGGATCCGTTACAGGAAGCTACAGTTGGCCAGCATCTTTGGCCACCAACTTCTCTCTCTCTCTCTCAGCTGCAGATCTGCATTTCCTAACTCCCTAAATGCATTGAAAGTCCTACCCATTGATATACAGTGGTACCTTGGGTTACATACGCTTCAGGTTACATACACTTCAGGTTACAGACTCTGTTAACCCAGAAATTTTACCTCGGGTTAAGAACTTTGCTTCAGGATGAGAACAGAAATCGTGCTCCGGCGGCACGGCAGCAGCAGGAGGCCCCATTAGCTAAAGTGGTGCTTCAGGTTAAGAACAGACCTCCAGAATGAATTAAGTACTTAACCCGAGGTACCACTGTACTGTCAGCTAGATATACTGTCAGCTAATAAGAGAAAATATGAAGAACTTTGCCGGAGCAATGCAACTCATATGCAATGCATATGACTCTCAGATCTGCATTTCCTAACTTCCTAAATGCATTGAAAGTCCTACCCATTGATATACTGCCAGCCAGTAAAAGAAAATATGAACTTTGCCGGAGCAATGCAATGGGCCCATCGAGTCCAGCAGCCTGTGCTCCCAGTGGCCAAACAGACAGACAGCACAGGGAACCTGCAAGTGGGCTCCAAAAACCGGCATTCAGAGGCGCACTGAACATCTCCGCTGTGGCCAGCAAGCCACTAGAAAACTCCCTTTATTTCTGTCCTGAATCTCCTATCCTCCAGCTTCCCTGGATGACCCTGTACCCTAGGATTATGAAAGAGGGAGAAAACCGTCTCACTGTCCATTTTCTAGACACCATCTCAGACATCTCTACCATTGTCCTCCCCAACCCTTTAATTCGCTTTTTCTCTGAACTAAGAAATCCCAAACGCTGCAACCCTTCTGGAGAGGGTGTCGTCGCCCTTTTCTGAACATTTTCCCAACTCCACAATAGCCTTTTCGAGGTCCAAGAACCAGAAATGCACACAGAATTAATTCTGAGCCGGGTCTCGCCACTAGAGCAGCCTTAAGATATTGCCAGTTCTGATTCGGATCTCTCTCCTCTTAACAAATCCCCTAGTATGGAATTTGAACTTTACACCCTGCAGAGTTTCAACATCTTCATCCAGCCACCCCCAGGCCCACATAACTTGTCGCCTTTTGTTTTTTACAAGAACACTGAAGCCCGGGCATAAAAAAATAAAATTAAATGGGATGGGGGCGAGTGAAGCAAAGCACAGAAAAGATGAATACAGTGGTACCTCGGGTTACATACGCTTCAGGTTACATACGCTTCAGGTTACAGACTCTGCTAACCCAGAAATAATACCTCGGGTTAAGAACTTTGCTTCAGGATGAGAACAGAAATCGTGCTCCAGCGGCACAGCAGCAGCAGGAGGCTCCATTAGCTAAAGTGGTGCTTCAGGTTAAGAACAGTTTCAGGTTAAGAACCGACCTCCGGAACGAATTAAGTACTTAACCCGAGGTACCACTGTACTGGGGTGGGTTACTCTGAAAACAAGAGCTGGAGTTGAAGAAAACCACTCTGCTCCACGCTCTGAATCACAACCCCTAGGATGGTGTTTTAGCAGGAAAGGCAAAGGAAGGAGGGAGGATGAGAAAAACTCACGCTGAAAAAGAAGGAAGGGATGAATTGGGATGCTCAACTTAGCCAGCGAAAGATGGGAAGGAAAGAGGCGATTCTTTAAACGCGCGTCTTGGAGAGCCCAAAAAAGGACCCTCGGAGTTGGAGCGACGCACAGCTGGGAAAGATGCAAATCGAAGAGGTTTCTTTTGAGAAAAAGAAAAAACTCACCACTGGAACATGCTGGACGCCTCGGAGAAGTTTCTCTGGGTTGGAGGAGCACAAAGAGAGGCGTCCCGGGGTCCCCACGCGGAGCGCAGGCAGCAGCAGCGGGGATGGGGATGGATGGCACCAGCTTCTGAGCCCGAGGAGAAGCGCCCTGCCGCCGCCGCCGCCGGACCCTCCTCTCGCTCGGCCGAAAGGTGGAGCCAGCAAGGAGCGCGCCTCTCGCCCGCAGGTGCTTAACCCTTCCGCCGCTGCGGGGCTCCACGTGCGCGCGCGCGCGCGCCCATCCACCCGGCGGCTGCTAGAGCGAGCGAGCGCGCTGGAAAACTCAAGATCTACCCACCCTGGAAGAGTGGCAGATGCAGCTGATGGACTATATGCAACTGGCCGAGATGACTGGAAGAATTCTAGACCTGGGAGAAGAGAGGGTTGAAGAAGACTGGAAGAAATTCAAGATTTATTTACAAAAGTATTGTAATTTGGTCGAAGGCTAAGAAGGATGCTAGATCATAAATAACTGCCTACCATTGAATTAGATTTGAATTTGACGATAAGTGAGATTGAGGAAAATATAAAATTTTTGGAGAATTATTAGATTAAATTAATTGAACGAGATTTAAGAATGTAAACAAGATGATAAATTGCTGGAAAAAGGTCACAATGATGTAAGTGGGAGTGGGAGACGTGAGGGAGTCCAAAGAAGTTTTGAAAAATGTGTTATGATACATGTTACATTGTTTATCATTTTTGCATTTTGTATTTAAAAAAAAATCTCAATAAATATTTATAAAAAAAAAAAAATAGAGCGAGCGAGCGCATCTCGGGGAAGGAACTTCCAGGCAGTGCCGGATTGACGTACAGTAATAATAATAATAATAATAATAATAATAATAATAATAATTAATAATAATTTATTATTTATACCCCGCCCATCTGGCTGGGCCTCCCCAGCCACTCTGGGCGGCTTCCATAAAAACCAAAAATACAGTAAAATATACAGTATAATTACAGTAATTAATTAATACTGTACGTCAATCCGGCACTGCCTGGAAGCTCCTTCCCCACTGCCCGGAAGCTCCTTAATTAATTAATTATAATAATTTATTATTTGTACCCCGCCCATCTGGCTGGGTTTCCCCAGCCACTCTGGGCAGCTTCCAACAAAGATAAAAAATACATTAAAATGTCACACATTAAAAACTTCCCTGAACAAGCTCTAGTTTAGGGCCCCACGCTCTTGGGGGCACCCCAAAAATGTAAAGGAAACAAAAACTGGATGTATGTTTCCAAAAGATAAAACAAAAAACAAATAAAATAAAACCTGTGTTTGCATTATTAGGTTTGTTGTGAACAAATAATCATTTTAAGTTAGAGCTTAGTAATTATTTCACTATTAATATACTTCTTCTTAATTGTATTTCAGTTCAACAGATACTTTGATAACATAGATACTTTGTTATGTGCAAATGGCTTTAGATACCTGTTAGGTCCATCAATTACCATATAGCATATATTCAGCACAAAAAAAGTGACAATTTGTTGTTGACAAAGGACAGCTGGACATATAAAGGGCCCCGTTAACTTCAGTAGCTTAGGGCCTCATCAAACTTAAATCCAGCCCTGCTTCCAGGCTGCAAGCTTGCAGCTCACACAGCATTCTTCGGCAGGGAGGAGACGGCTGCATGGCCAGCAATCGTGACCTTGTTTTGGAATTGATTTTTTTAAAAAAATTACATCACCATGATACCTGGGAAGGGGAGTCAGTTTACAGTGGCAGGTAGTTCCATCGGTTACAATTGCAAAGACTTTTTTTGTTGTTGTTGAAAAAAGTAATCATAGAACTGTAGAGTGGGGATGGAACCCAAAGGTCATCTAGGCCAACCCCTCGCAGTGCAGGAATCGCGGCTAAATGGGTTGAGTTACTGCAGACTTGGGCAACCCAGTGCCCTCCAGTTGTGTCTCTGGGGCCAATGGGAGTTGTACTCCAAAATATATGGGCAAAGGTTGCATTAGGAGGTGGAGGACTTTAAAAATATACACATATACAAGATGGGTGACACCTGGCTTGAGAGCAGTACATGTGAAAAGGATCTAGGAGTCTTGGTTGGCCACAAACTTGACATGAGCCAACAGTGTGATGCGGCAGCTAAAAATGCCAATGCAATTCTGGGCTGCATCAATAGGAGTAAAGCATCTAGATCAAGGGAAGTAATAGTGCCACTGTATTCTGCTCTGGTCAGACCTCACCTGGAGTACTGTGTCCAGTTCTGGGCACCACAGTTGAAGAAGGACACTGACAAACTGGAACGTGTCCAGAGGAGGGCAACCAAAATGGTCAAAGGCCTGGAAACGATGCCTTATGAGGAACGGCTAAGGGAGCTGGGCATGTTTAGCCTGGAGAAGAGGAGGTTAAGGGGTGATATGATAGCCATGTTCAAATATATAAAAGGATGTCACATAGAGGAGGGAGAAAGGTTGTTTTCTGCTGCTCCAGAGAAGCGGACACGGAGCAATGGTTCCAAACTACAAGAAAGAAGATTCCACCTAAACATTAGGAAGAACTTCCTGACAGTAAGAGCTGTTCGACAGTGGAATTTGCTGCCAGGGAGTGTGGTGGAGTCTCCTTCTTTGGAGGTCTTTAAGCAGAGGCTTGACAACCATATGTCAGGGGTGCTCTGATGGTGTTTCCTGCTTGGCAGGGGGTTGGACTCAATGGCCCTTGTGGTCTCTTCCAACTCTATGATTCTATGATTCTATGATATTGCTTGCTCTTTTAAGATTTTGTCTTGTTGGAGTGGGGTCCTGGGGGGAACTGCTTGATGTTGAACTCCAGCTCCCATCAGCCCCAGCAAGTGGGGGTCAGTGGTCAGGGATTATGGGATTTGTAGTCCAGGAACATCAGCCCTGGTTCTCTTCCTAATCTAATGCCACTTTCCGTGTTGGAAAAGCAATCTGTAGTCAGTTAAAATAAATTGTTGTTGTTTAGTCATTTAGTCGTGTCCGACTCTTCGTGACCCCCTGGACCAGAGCACGCCAGGCTCTCCTGTCTTCCACTCCCTCCCTCATGGTCAAACTCATGCTGGTAGCTTTGAGAACACTGTCCCACCATCTCGTCCTCTGTCGTCCCCTTCTCCTTGTGCCCTCCATCTTTCCCAACATCAGGGTCTTTTCCAGGGAGTCTTCTCTTCTCATGAGGTGGCCAAAGACTTGGAGCCTCAGCTTCAGGATCTGTCCTTCCAGTGAGCACTCAGGGCTGATTTCCTTCAGAATGGATCGGTTTGATCTTCTTGCAGTCCATGGGACTCTCAAGAGTCTCCTCCAACACCATAATTCAAAAGCATCCATTCTTTGGCGATCAGCCTTCTTTATGGTCCAGCTCTCACATTTAAAATAAATACGTATGTGTAAAAATAGTTAATGCATGGGAAAGCTGGCCCCTGTCACAACAGAATGCTGCACTAGATGGGGCTTTGGGTCTGATCCAGCTAGCAATGTATCCAAGCAAACATTTTTACAGATGACCCAACCTGTTCTTCCAGGTTAATGAAAGCAAGGTGCAGCATCAAAAGCTCTGGGTGAATGGGGTGCATTTCCTGCAATATTATGCCAAAATTTGCAAGTTCTAAAAAGAGGGCAGTTTTTAAAAGGTACTGTCAGAAATAGACTTGTTCCTTGGAGGTGATTGACATGCTGTCAAATCAGCATATGCATATACAGTTGGAATTGTGAACAAGTCATTTGACTCATTAGCATTTGAAACTTCCCTCTTCCCACCCAGAGTCCTCATAATAGATTTAATTACAGAGAGACAGTAACAAGGCCAGATTCCAAGGTCAAAATATGCAGGAACCCGAAATTGGATTCCAGTCTTGAGCTTGGAGGTCGCTTGAGCTATGAATACTTTCTGCGTAGAATTTAGTTCCTGAAGAGACAAAATATTATTTATTTATTTTTAAAAGTGGTTCTGTTTATGAATCGCATTGCATGGAGCGTCAACAGTCGAAACAACTTAAAACAATTCCATATATCGAAAGCCATTTCATATGTGAAAACAAGGTCTGATCTGATGCAAATATGGATTGGGACAAATAAAATATCCAACTTCAAAGGGGTTGTTGAAAAAAGGAAGGTCTTCAACAAACACATATAAATGACAATAGAGAGATATGGGAGGGAGTTCCACACTAAAGGCTTGATTCCTATATTGTATGGAACAGACTTTTTGATAAAGATGATATCTGCAGCGGTTTCCTGGTCTCATGGATGAGAGATAAGAGCCAAGGCCAAGAGTTTCAGTAGGTCAACGTCACCTTCTTAGTCCCAGGGATACACAGAAATTGAAATTATACATGTATAAAGGACCAGTCTAGCTTGGTGTGCACATTTTTTTTGATCCTCGGAAATCTGAATCAGGCAAAACTGAAATGCAGCAGTTACCGTATTTTTCGCTCTATAACACGCACCCGACCATAACACGCACGTAGTTTTTAGAGGAGGAAAATCCGTAGGCATGCCACCCGTAGGCATTCCCTCCATAACACGCACAGACATTTCCCCTTACTTTCTAGGAGGAAAAAAGTGAGTGTTATGGTGCAAAAAATACGGTATACATGACTCAAAATAACTTTGTTATTAAAAGGCGAAAGATTTATACGATCTGAAGAGAAACCAGAGTATTGTTATTGGACTTCCGGGTTAGCGCGATCGGCTAATGGCGGATTCCCTCCGAGCTCCGGAGGGAGTCTGCTCAACGGGGGCTGGGTCTTGCCGTGCCGGCGACACGGGGACCCTTTAAAACCACGGGCGTGAATGCCCGGGGACGTGGTGACTCAGCGGGCACCGTTAGCGCCCTCCCGACCCGCGAAGGAGCCTTTTTAAAGGCTACGGAACGGGTGCCGGGGAGCGGTGTGGTGCTGTGAGTCCTCTGCTTCCCCCGCTGAGTGAAGCCGCAAGCCATTTGCCGGACAGCGCTGACTTCTTCCATCTAAAATTCGGACTTAAATTTAAGAACAACAACCCGTGAGTAATTTGGAACCGAACTTTTTAAATTATTTCGTTTATGGATCTGGTACGAGCGGGGGGAGGTGAAAAGAGGAAGTCCACCTCACCCCCATTGTAAACAGTCTAACAGCAAGGATCTGCCAACTAAGGTTGTGAGAAGAGTCGTCGGTTATCTTTGGTGATTGGATAAAAGATATTAATTCCACGGACTTTAAAAGATCAAGTTATCGTGCTGGAGGGCAAGAGCTTATATGTTTTGATTAAGTACCACTTTTCTAGAGACCGGGAGTAACTCGTGAAAGAGCCTGTGGTGGACTTACAGGAAGCCTTTGACAGCTGTCAGATTAGCTGTCAAAGTTTGGAAAGAACTGAAAGTTTTAACTTTAGCCGGTTATTTTGATATAAAGTAACTTAAAGCAAAGGAAGATTGATACAAACAACATTGACTTTTGGGTCGGAAGTGAAAGGAATACTAAGTAACAAGAATCCCTCTAGAGGGGATTCACGGACACTACAAGATGGAAATACGTCGGGAAATACGAGCAGAGCTGCAAGAGCTGGTCGTTCTCATGAGAAAGCTGCAAGAGACGTATGAGCAAGGTCATGTTTGGTCTACAAGCCCTTCAAAGTCGAAACCTACAGAAAATATAGCTACTGAGATGGAAAAGGGCCTGATACTCAAAACACGGGCAGCTGGACAAGAAATGAAACTAAAGAAAGAAGAGGAGGAAAAGACACTTGTTAAACAAGGGACGGCCGAAGTGATACAGAAGACAAATGAGAGCCGAGGACTTATCAAGATGATTTCAAACCCGACCAGAGTGAAAGTTGGACTAGCTGGGATGTATGAACTTAAGAAACAAAGACGGAGCTTCACATTTAAACAACTTGACTTGGTTGAAAAAATCACTGACAGTATTGAGAAAGTACTTTTTCGAGTTTGGGTATTTAACATAAAAGATTTCCAAAGAAGCCGGCTGAGAGGGACTGAAGGGGACTTGAGAGCCTCGGATGTAAGGGCACCGGGCTAAAAAGATAGACTTACGGATTTAGGTTTGGGGTGGAAACCGGGGATGGAAAAGGAGGGCTTGGGAGCCCGAAAGGGGCCTGATTTTCACTATGTAGTGTAAAAATCCTCTTTTCTTTTTTTATGTCATTCATTAGTAATAAAATGGGGAATTCGTGGATGGGAACCAGGGACAACCTTAGGAAAAGTATTTTTATTTTGTTTTTGATTTTTTCTGTTCTCTTATCTTTCGTATATATGAATAAGGTATATAGTTTAAGTGTCATTGATTAGACTAAAGTAAACAATAACATTGAAATAATGGCTAAAATAAGTGATGATATTAAGGTAAAAACTTGCTGAACAAATATGGGAAATGGAATACAAGAAGGGGAGGCGTGGGGAAGTCCAGAAAAGAAGCTATTGAAAATGGGATTTAAAAGGTGGAATCTCTTTTTCTTTTTCTTTTTTTCTTTTTTTCTTCTTTTTTTCTTTTTTTCCTTTTTATGTATGTATTTTTGCTATTTGTATCTTTTAGAAATGATAATAAACATTATTTTTTAAAAAAACAAAATAACTTTGTTATTTTAGCCAGGATCTCCCTTGGACTTTTAAAGCACTGGTTCCCAGAGTGAGAGGTACAACCCCCTGGGCAGCAGTGAGATTACCTGGAGATGTAAATGAGTATCAGACTTTGAGAAGTTGGTATTCCTGGATCAAGTTCATCCGTTTTGTTGGATTAAATGAACTAGTTTTGATTGGAATTCAATCAATGTGCAATTAATTATTTCTGTTTTGAATTTTATGGTGTTATCATCTTCCATCATGCAAACCGCTATTCTGAATAATGCGTTTTATAGGGTCGGGCAGGGGGCTCTGTGGATGAATTTTTGGAACCACGGGGTCAGAGGCATGAAAAACTTTGGGAACTACTGGTTTGAACAGACCTTTAGCCTGATGGGCTCATTTGCCGGTTGTTGTTTAATGATCTGCATTTTCACAGGCCGATGATTGTGTGTGTGTGTGTGTGTGTGTGTGTGTGTGTGTGTTGTATATATGTGTTTTGTGTTTTCGTTTTGTTAGCTACCTTGGCCAATGTGGAAAGGCAGAAAGAAAATGGAAATATGCAAAGCCTGACATGCAGCCAGATCATTATCGGATCCTGTGGAAAAGTTCTAATGAGATCCTTAATGAGAGAGCGAGAGAAAGAGAGCATAGAAACCTGGTCTCTCAGTTTGTTTAAAATGGTCTCTGATCAATCTAGCTTTAACTGTGGTCTTATTACTCAAACCAGGAAACATTGGTATCTGAAGAAGTGTGCATGCACACGAAAGCTCATACCAAGAACTAACTTAGTTGGTCTTTAAGGTGCTACTGGAAGGAATTTTTTTATTTTGTTTTGGCTCTGGCAGACCAACACGGCTACCTATCTGTAACAGGAAACATTGCTTAAAGATTAGTGACTGACCAGGATTTATATGTGTTGTATGATGCAATGAGCAAACATTGTGTTGGGAATCAGAAATTTGGGTGGGGATTTAGCTTTCTTTATCTGTGGACTTTTGTAATAAATTAACCTCAGGGTTTTTTCCTGGAAGAGTTCCTGTATTTAAAGCCTCAGACCTCGGTCCGATTGCTGATAGAACTTCTACAGCAGAGCTTCCCAAACTGTGTGTCGCGATACATTAGTGTGTCGGCTATAGTGTGTGGTTGTGTCGTGTGAACACTCCACGAGTTCCTCTCGGGCCCGGAAAAGGGTTAGTTTAACCTCCCCCTTGCTGTAAAACAGAATTGCTGTGTCGTGAAATGATGCATGTCTAAAAAGTGTGTCGCCAGTATGAAAAGTTTGGAAAGCTCTGTTCTACAGAGTTCGCCTAATTCAGGACCAGGGTAGACAGTAAAGGTAAAGGGACCCCTGACCATTAGGTCCAGTCGTGACCGACTCTGGGGTTGCGGCGCTCATCTCGCTTTATTGGCTGAGGGAGCCGGCGTACAGCTTCTGGATCATGTGGCCAGCATGATTAAGCCGCTTCTGGCGAAGCAGAGCAGCGCACGGAAACGCTGTTTACCTTCCAGCTGGAGCGGTACCTATTTATCTACTTGCACTTTGACGTGCTTTCGAACTGCTAAGTGGGCAGGAGCAGGGATTGAGCAACGGGAGCTCACCCCGTCACAGGGATTCAAACCGCCGACCTTCTGATCGGCAAGTCCTAGGCTCTATGGTTTGTATATGCAGATAAATAATTCTGACAGACCTCCTGCTCCTCTGGGAAAAGTTCTTCAAATGACTGGGTGCCGAAAATTGTTTTGTTTTTGCTCTGTGCAGTAATAGTAGAAAGTGTTTCTCTGAGGCTGTGCAGAGTGCCTTTCTTTCCCAGCGCATCCCCACCCCACACAAATGCGGAGGGCAATTGCAAAGTGATTAAATGTGTTTCAAGTACCAGATTATTCCAAGTTTTGTGCAGGAGACCAGATTTAGCAAAGTGCAGAGCTGCCACTTTTGCAAGTAGAATGTAAAATGCGTAGAATGTTTTTTTCACACATGATAAAAATCAGTATTTTAGTGTGACAGCGCCTGTACTCTGCAAACTCCCTGCTTTTGCTGTATTTTTCTCAGCACTTGCTGAATATATTTCTGTTAAAGAAAGCCGACTCAGCCATACTGTTTTATTTCATTATATATATTTGTTTTTTAAGTATCTATCCTCTTAACCCCTTCCTGTAGCCCTGGCATCTTAAGCATCTAGACTGGGTAATCTCTCACACTGGGCAACATTTTAATTCTAGACTGCTGACCAGATTTATTCGTAAATTATGATTTTCACTTTCGCAGGCTTAGCTTGCATGGCTGGTTACTCAGAAGTAAGTCCCGCTCACTCCCAGGTAAGTGGGTGCAGGACTGCTGCCTAAATTCTGCAGAAAACACTGACCTGAAACCCCACAGTTAACACAAGAGAACAGCATAAAATGAAATGATCCTTATCAAACCAGAAATCCATTTTGCTTAATACCTAATTCTGTGAGGAATGTTAGGGGCTGCTGGGTGTCATTTTAATCAGATACTCTGGATTATTGCTTTCAAAGCATGCATAGTTTCAAAATGTGCATCGGAAACTAGGAAGCAGTTGAGCTGCCAACCTTTTTTCGGGCAAGGCTCCTGTCCTGTGCCTTTAATAGAAAGGTGAAAGGTGAAACTCAGCGGACCTTACTTTCTTTAGCAGGCAAAATGCACCATACCTGCTTGGAAGTTGGCTTTTGAGGCCAATGGGAAGCACAAAGGATCTTTACTATTTTTATTTTATTTTTAAAGCATCAACTCTACCTTCCCTGAAATTTCAGGGAAAGGCCCATGGTCCATTTGAAGCAGATTGCTTTGCTCCAGGGAACTTGGAGTTGGCTCCTGTTGTAAACAAAAATTGCCCTTTTCCCCTTATGGGGTATCCAAGAGCCCATATAGAGTCCTTACGTAGGTTCCCTATTGGTAGGAGAGAATAACAGAGCCCAACCAGAGAATATTGAGAAGCAAAGCAGCTAGTTAGCCTGATCTTTATTGAGCTGTTGCAACAGGGTGCTCCCCTCACACGCAGGAGAGGAGGAGGAACCCCGAAAAATGGTGCGCAAGGCCTTATAAAGACTTTTGAAATTGCCACCCTGTAGATCAAGACCACCCCCAGAAACATCATACATACATCACAGAAGGGGTGTAACCTAAGACCACCCCTCAGATACTTTATACCTACATCACAGAAAAGGCGGTCTACAACAGAAATTTGAGTGCGTTGTTTATCTCCTGTCTGGCAGGTTACCTTGATTGGATTTCCTGGGGAGCCTGGCTAGTCTTTTGTAATGATAAATAGTTCCTGGGCAAGGTCACAGGCTCACACCCTATTCATATCTTAAATGTGCCCTTAAGACAGGATTTGTGAGGAAAGAGACAATGGGGAGGTTTCCCACTTTGACCTTACAGAGAAAACATTTGCTCAATTTAGGAATCAAAATGGTTCCAGGTCTGTCTTCCTGTGCTGATCTATGTAGGTGCTTGGTTGGTACGCTTATGAACATTACCATATATCTAAGACCTCGAAATTCCTATTACAGAGGTGAATGTAACCTCAGCCGTACTGAAAGAAGCAGCTCATCATTTTGGTTCAGAGTGTGACAAGCCCAACAAGTTCATGCTTTGCCGCTGAGAAGAAAAGGACCCAGGGAAATGTTTAAAGGAAGGCAAGGAAGTGAACAAGTGTGCAATGGAATTCTTCAGGCAGCTTAAGCTACACTGTGAGGAGCTATTTACCCAATACTGGACTTGCATTGACTATAATAACCTGCTAGAGCTTCGCCAGTGGCGCAAGTAGCAGTAGCAGGTCCTGGATGAGTGCGTCCTGGATAAGTTGGGCTGGGTGAGACCTGATCTGGGACAGCTGTCAAAGGTCACTAAAGTGAAGACTGACCGGCCACTGCCTGAGAATCCCTATCATTCTGGGCAAAGTCCACAACCAAACCCACCAACTGAAGGCGAGTTGCAGACGTCCAAATATGGAAGCAAGTTGTCCTTCTTTAACTTCTAAAGTGGCTATCTTGGCTCCTTCAAAACAATGCCAGACTTCTTGATGGCTGTAAATAACTCTTTCCCGGTGTGTTTTGAATGCCCTCTGTATTTGGTAGTCATTATGGTGCTGGAGGAGACTCTTGAGAGTCCCACGGACTGCAAGAAGATCCAACCTCTCCATTCTGAAGGAAATCAGCCCTGAGTGCTCACTGGAAGGACAGATCCTGAAGCTGAGGCTCCAATACTTTGGCACCTCAGGAGAAGAGAAGACTCCCTGGAAAAGACCCTGATGTTGGGAAAGATGGAGGGCACAAGGAGAAGGGGACGACAGAGGGCGAGATGGTGGGACAGTGTTCTCGAAGCTGCCAGCATGAGTTTGACCATGAGGGAGGGAGTGGAAGACAGGAGTGCCTGGCGTGCTCTGGTCCAGGGGGTCACGAAGAGTCGGACACGACTAAACGACTAAACAACAACAACAAAGGATAATAAACTTCAAATGGTAAAAAAATAAAAAATAAAAATACTTTTTGACATAGTGCACTGTTAAACTATGGAACTCACTGCCACATGACATGCGATGGCCACCAACCTAGATGGCTTCAGAACAGGATTAGACAAATTCACGGAGGAGAATGCTCTTGATGGCTCCTAGCCAAGATGGCTCTGCCCTGCTTCTCCAGACAGAGGCAGCAGCGCTTTGGAATGCCAGTCGCTTTGCGTGTGTCCCATGGGCATCCGGTTTTCCACTGTGAGAAGGGGTGCTGTGCTAGATGGGGCCACTGGCCTGATCCGCTGGGCTCTCCTGATGCCCTTAGGAAGACGGGCGTTGTCAACATCTGCAAACAGAGCTGCTTTTTGGGCTCTGGGAGCAGTAGAGCTGTCCGGGAGACTCAGTGCCCCAGCGGTGCAGTAAAAATCGTGGTTATCATTTCCTATTGCAGTAAAAATAAAAGGGCCTGCACTTATTAAGAAATTCTTTCCACGAATACTAGTGGTTTCCAGGCTCTGTGAGCTTATGACAGCTGCATCCTGAATGCAGCTACTTCAGGAGATGGTGCTGGGGAGGGGAGGGGGGGTCCAAGCACGCCCAGCCCCTCGTAGATGAGGAGGAATGTGGAGGATGATTTGCAGCAAAATGGCAAGCGGGAGAGGCACACACAGCTGCAGCAAAAATATTAAAAGTCTAAAGAAGTGGTTCGCAAGGTTTGTGGTGCTACCCCCCAGGGATGACCTAGGGGGGCGCTAAGAAGCAAGGGGGTGTTGAGCCGGGATCAGTGACTACCAGACTTTGAAAATCTGATTTCCCTGGATCAAGTCCACCAGCTTTGCTGAACTGATGAGACTAAATACAGTGGCACCTCAGGTTAAGTACTTAATTCGTTCGGGAGGCATAGCTGTCAAGCGTCCCTTATTTGGCGGGACAGTCCCTTATTCCAGCGCCATGTCCCGCTGCTGTCCCTTATGTCCCTTAAATAAGCTACTGAAGGTAATGGGGCCCTTTCTATGTCCAGCTGTCCTTTGTCAGCAACAAATTATTGCTGTTTCTTTGCGTTGAATATATGCTATATGGTAATTTATGGACCTAATAGGTATCTAAAGCCATTTGCACGCAACAAAATATGTATTTTATCAAAGTAATTGTTGATCCCTTATTTTGGCTGCTGATCCCTTATTTTTGAGGCTGCTGGTCCCTTATTTTCAAATCTTAAGTTGACAGCTATGTCTGGAGGTCCGTTCTTAACCTGAAACTGTTCTTAACCTGAAGCACTTTAGCTAATGGGGCCTCCTGCTGCCGCCGTGCAATTTCTGTCCTCATCCTGAAGCAAAATTATTAACCCGAGGTACTATTTCTGGGTTAGCGGAGTCTGTAACCTGAAAGATATGTAACCTGAAGCGTATGTAACCCGAGGTACCACTGTAGTTTTAACTGGGTTTTGAACCAATGTGGAATTAATGGTTACAGTTTTGAATTTTATTTTATCTTCCTTGGGGGGGGGGGTGCAAACCGCTCTTCTGAATACTGCTTTTTATAGGGTCAGGTAGGGGGCACCAGAGATGCGGAACAAAGGGGGAGGTGACCCGGAAAAGTTTGGGAGCCACGGGCGTGAAGTCTGTTTAGTGGCAGCCAAGCAAGCGTTACGGTGGTGGCATTTTGTGAAAGAAGGTTATTTTAGTTGGCTTCTCTGGGCAAACCACTGGAGATTCAGCATGATAAAATTAATTAAAACATACCTGGGATCTCTTCGGCGAGAGGGATGATCAAACATGGTGATCTTTTGGGTCAAAAACGACATTAGAATATTTGCTGAGAATGTGGTATTTGCTGAGAAGGCCCACTGCAATGTTAATTAATAGCTTTCTCCTTGCAAGTTCTGTCTCTTTTATTACTCCCTGTTCAGCACCGCTGGGGGAGTTTTATGCAGAAAGGCTTCTAAGCATCTCACAAAATATAAAAACCAATGACACAACATTACAGCTTAAACCTCCACAATTAGAACCACAATAATACGCGTTCCACAGTTCTAATAAATAATTATTTCAGTGTGGCAGCACTCCCTGCTTATTGACATCAGGCAGAGTCCTTCACTGCTATAGACATTTTTGTTTAGGCATACATTCAGAATGTTTAAATGTCTTTTATACTGGTTTTTACCTCATTGTTGATTTTCACGTTTTATGTTTTGAATAGTTTTATAACTGGTTTTAATTCATTGTATTCTTTTTGCAAATCCCTTCAAGGCCGATGGTTTTGTTTTTACACACAAGCAGTATATAAAGAACAGGTTTACTAGCTGCTTTGCTTCTCAATATTCTCTGGTTGGCCTCTGTTATCTTCTCCCACCAACAGGGAACCTACGCAAGGACTCTATATGGGCTCTTGGATACCCCATAAGGGAAAAAGGGCAATTTTTGTTTACAACAGTGGTGATGCAGTAAAAGTGTCAGATCAGGATGGGGCAGGGGGCAGGCGGAGAGAGACCCACGTTCATGCCGACAGAAGAAGAGCCTGTTGCAGGATCAGGCCTCCCCTCCTGTGGTTTCCATCAACTGGGATTCAGAAGTGCCGCTGCCAGAGCCATCCTGCCTAGCAACCATCGATAACCCTCTCCTCCTCCACAAATTTGTCTAATCCTCTTCAAAAGCCGTCTAGGTTGGTGGCCTCCTGTGGCAGGGAGTTCCACAGTCTAACTGTGCACTGCATGAAGTATAGGCGCCAACCATGCTGCACAACTGCCAATTGATGTGCCACTGCCAATGCCCGGGCTGATTTCAGCCACACAAGAGGGCAGAATGGGGCTCATGCACAACAACTGACGCACGCAATGACCCCAAACAAAAGACTCATGCGAATGGGGAGTTGCCTATGCTTTCTCTCATCTGTCCTAAATCTTCCAACCTTTCATTGAATGTCCACTAGTTCTAGCATTACAGTGGTACCTCGGGTTAAGAACTTAATTCATTCTGGAGGTCTGTTCTTAACCTGAAACTGTTCTTAACCTGAAGCACCACTTTAGCTAATGGGGCCTCCCGCTGCCGCCATGCCTCCAGAGCACGATTTCTGTTCTCATCCTGAAGCAAAGTTCTTTTTTTTTCTGAAGCAAAGTTCTTAACCCAAGGTACTATTTCTGGGTTAGCGGAGTCTGTAACCTGAAGCGTATGTAACCTCAAGCGTATGTAACCCGAGGTACCACTGTATAGGAGAGAGGGAGAAAAAAAAATTTGCTCTCCTCTTTCTCTATACCACGGATAACTTTCTAAACGTCTATGGTGTCGTCTCTCCCTTGCCTTTTCTCTAAAAAGTCCCCAACTCTCCAACTTTTCTTCATTGCTCCTTGCTCCTTTGAGTTGCCTTTTTCTGAACGTCTTCCAAATCTACAATATCCTTTTTCAGGTGAGGCAGCCAGAACGGCACACAATATCCCAAAACTGCAGTTGTACCATAGATTTGTCTTCTATTTAAAAAAATCATTTTTATTGATTTCCCAGTAAAAACAGCCCATCAACATATCCACTTCGTAATCCAATTAAAAACAATAAACTAAAAATAAAAAAACAACAACCAAATTACAGTCCAAATTGTTAATTACTAATTTTTCCGGGCACCCCATAGTCTGGACCTGTGAAGAATATCTCCAATATTCCTGCCTCTTCTTGTTGCTTTCATATTTTCCACATTCTGATCTTAACGCTTTAAAGCTCTCCGTCCCTGGCTGCACCACAGATTTGTCTAATGGCGTTATGATGCTGGCAGTTTTCTTTTAAATTCTCCACTCAGAGGGTGACCCTGGACCCCCCAACCCCTTCATCTCAGCCTAGGGTTGTTGTGAAGCCGAGACGGAGGGTGGGGAGAACCAGACTGAAAAGGGGGTTGGATATTTTTGGGGGAAGCCAAATGACTGATGAAACTGTAGAACAAAGCCCAGTTTTTTTCTGATTATGGGCCAGCACCCTTTTCTTTCTCCATCTCTGCTCCGACCTGGGATAAATCAGTTCCCAAAAGTAAGATATTCCTCCAAGACTAATTAGGTATTCCGGGCTGAACCCAAGATAAAGGGGGGGGGAAGGGGATGATGGGAAATTCCACAGGATTCCCCCCCAGTTGCTAAAGCCAGTCCCTGATATAGAGGAACAAAGGGATTCCTTTTGCAAGAAGGGCATGCATACAGATGAGGCCAGGGCCTGGGACATCTGAAATAGCCTTTCTCCTGAGGGTGAAGACCACAATATGCATCTTCTCTCTCTCTTTTTTTAATATAATATTTATTCAGAATTTAAGAATAACAAAAAGAAGAAAAATACAAAAAAATACAAAATACAAAATACAAAATACAAAATACAAAATACAAAATACAAAATACAAAATACAAAGTACAAAATGAAATAACAACACCAAAAGAGAAAAAATAGATCCACTTAAAAAAAAACTAATTAAACCTTTACATAACTTTCTTCCTTTACTTATTTCCTTGACCTCCTCTCACCTCCCAGTTTTGTATTCTAATTCAAATCGTTATTTCAGCAAATCCTTCCAACCTTATTTTCATTTGAGTAATTTAATATAATATATTACAATTTATCGTCCTCTCTTTCGTCAATTTCAACAACTCATCTTTACTTAGTCCTTTATGTCATTTCAACCAAAACCATCTAGTTTTCTTTTTCCAACATCTTTCTAACAGTCCTTGATTTTACAATATTTTTGAAGATATACTTTAAATTTTTTCCAATCTTCTTCCATTGACTCTTCTCCCTGGTCCCGGATTCTGGCAGTCATCTCAGCCAATTCCATATAGTCCATCACTTTCGTCTGCCATTCTTCTCGGGTGGGTAATTCTTGTGTCTTCACAATATGCATCTTCTCAAGGAAGATTAAATGAAGCTTCAGATAATGCTAATTATTTTTACAAGCCTGAGATGCAAAGCTGTCATGCAGATCCACATATTGCCCAAGGTGATCTATTTTACTTTTGCAATGCTCCTTCAGTTCACTGTTGCTGTTTTTCAGAAAGGGGGAAGGTGAGCATTGCAACATCCTGTTTTTTATTTTTCAGTGTTTTTTTAAGGTTTCCACCTTATTACAAACAGAGTTTTGCCGTGTTGGAAGGATCCCCAAGGGAATCACAGGTAAAAATCCTTGACAGGTGACCATTCAGGTAAAGGTAAAGGACCCCTGGACGGGTTAAGTCCAGTCAAAGGCAACTATGGGGTTGCAGCGCTCATCTTGCTTTCAGACTGAGGGAGCCGGTGTTTGTCAAGAGACAGCTTTCCAGGTCATGTGGCCAGCAGGACTAAACTTCTTCTGGCACAACGGGACACCATGACAAAAACCAGAGCGCACGGAATCGCTGTTTACCTTCCCGCTGCAGTGGTATCTATTTATCTACTCACACTGGTGTGCTTTTGAACTGGCAGGTTGGCAGAAGCTGGGACAGAGCAATGGGAGCTCACTCCATCACAGGGATTTGAACCGCCAACCTTCTGATCAGCAAGCCCAAGAGGCTCAGTGGTTTAGACCACAGCGCCATCCACGTCCCTTTGACCACCCAACCTCTGCTTCAAAACTTATTATTATTATTATTATTATTATTATTATTATTATTATCATCATCCACTTCACGGAGGCTTACGTAGTTCTCCTCCTCCCTATTTTATCCCCTGCGAAGTAGGTTAGGCGGTGTGATAGGAATTTTGAGGTCTTAGATATATCTTAAGTGTTCATAAATGTACCAACCAAGCATGTACATAGATCAGCACAGGAAGACAGACCTGAAACCATTTTGATTCCCAAACTGAGCAAATGTTTTCTCTGCAAGGTCAAAGGAAAATGGAAAAGCCTCCCCATTGTCTTTTCCTTCACAAATCCTGTCTTAAAGACACATTTAAGATATGATAGGGTGTGAGGCTGTGACGTGATTCAGGAACTAAGTATTTATCATTACAAAAGACTGGCCAGGCTCCCCAGGCAATCCAATCAAGTGACCATTAAACAGGTAACCTGGCAGACAGGAGGTAAACAAAGCACTCAGATTTCTGCTGTAGACCACCCTTTCTGTGATGTAGGTATGATGTATCTGGGGGGGGGGGTCTTGAGTTCCAGGGTAGGGAATTTAAAATGTCTATATAAGGCCTTGCACGCCATTGTTCTGGGTTCCTCCTCCCTCCTGCGTGTGGGGAGTGAGGACCCTGTTACAACAGATCAATAAAGACCAGGCTTACTAGCTGTTTTGCTTCTCAATATTCTCTGGTTGGCCTCTGTTATTTTCTCCTACCGATGGGGAACCTATGTAAGGACTCTATATGGGCTCTTGGATACCCCATAAGGCAGTGTTTCCCAACCTTGGGCCTCCAGCTGTTTTTGGACTACAACTCCCATCATCCCTAGCTAGCAAGACCAGTGGTCAGGGATGATGGGAATTGTAGTTCAAAAACAGCTGGAGGCCCAAGGTTGGGAAACACTGCCATAAGGGAAGGGGGGCAGATTTTTGTTTACAACAGAGGAAAAGCAGTGACTGGCACCCAAGGTCACCCGGTGAACTTCCTGGCTGAGTGGGGATTCGAACCTTAGTCTCCCAGGTCCTGCTCTGACACCCTAACCACTACACTAGTTCTCTTATATTCCCAGTGTGGTGTAGTGGTTAAGAGCGGTAGTCTCGTAATCTGGGGAACCAGGTTCGCGTCTCCGCTCCTCCACATGCAGCTGCTGGGTGACCTTGAGCCAGTCACACTTCTCTGAAGTCTCTCAGCCCCACTCACCCCACAGAGTGTTTGTTGTGGGGGTGGAAGGGAAAGGAGATTGTGAGCCGCTTTGAGACTCCTTAAAGGGAGTGAAAGGCGGGATATCAAATCCAAACTCTTCTTCTTCTTCTTCTTCTTCCCATGCAGAAGGGACAAAGCAATGTTACCCTCATTGTGCAGATACAAGATGAGAAGGAGGGAAACGGCAAGTGATTCAAGGCTGGATTGCTGCGATGTGCTCTTTGCGGAGCTTGCCTTGTAGTTGGTTTGGAAGCTGTATTTGTGAAGGATGCTGCAGCGCTGTTGCTGCCAATAGTGAGACCCTGGCAGGTTACTACTAGTACACGCAAACCTTCAAAGGTTGGGACCTGTTTATCACCCCATACGCACCCACTCAGCTGCTTTGATTGGCGGAACTAGCACTCTAACGGGTGCCACACAATTCTGCCGCACAATTCTCGTTTGTATTTGTAAGAATTCAGATTTTTAGCTTGGCAGCACCCATCCTGTGGAACTCCCTGCCTCTTGACACCAGGCAAACTTCTTCTTCACTGTATGCTTGTCAACATTTTTTGTTTAGGTAAGCCTCTCCAGACATGTAGAATGATGGCAGGTGTTTTAATCTGGTCTTAGCTTATAGCTAATTTTAATTATTTTCTTAATGTTTTAGATAGTTGCTTTTAACTTTTTGTTGTTGTTACTGATACACTGATTGGATGATTCTTTCTGTAAACCATATAATGCTATATAAATGTTATCAATCAGTCTATTAAAATAATGCATGGGCTCAAAGTCATGAAGTACAAGAGTTAGGCCCTCTGAGACAACTTCTGCAAAGTTCAAATATACAAAAGATAAACACGGAACTGGTAACAAAATATTGGCGATAAAAATCTTAGCTGTTGCTGTGGTCCCATTTGCAGCCTGCAGTGGCGGGGCGGGGGGGGGAGAGAGAGAGAGAGAGAGAGAGAAGGCACTTGATCCCCACTGAATCCTAAACATATTTGCTAATTAATTCTCATTCAGTAATTTCGCCACGGACCTCCTTTTGAAGACCTTTTATTGGAGAATGGCGCCTTTCACAATGTCCTGGGGAGGCAGAAATTCAATCTGCAGTGAATGGGCACCAGCTAATCTCCCAATGTATACATTTGAGCTTGGAAATTTAAAAGACAAAAGAGAGTCCGATAAGATTGATTTGCCAGGGGGAGAAACCAGGAAACAGGGATTGCCCCTTAGGAAAGCAGGACACTTGGGAAATATATCCATAGGGCTCTGCCGGGAAACACCATGAATTAATTACCACCAGCTTAAGCACTTAGTAATTTAAGAGTGATTGCATGCAGTCCATAACATTCCTTGCTCATATCAAGCCGAGAAGGCAATTAAAAAAAAAAAATTATTGGTTTTTCACAAAAATTTAAACAAACAAATGTTGTTTAGTCGTTTAGTCGTGTCCGACTCTTCGTGGCCCCCTGGACCAGAGCACGCCAGGCACTCCTATCTTCCACTGCCTCCCGCAGTTTGGTCAAACTCATATTTGTAGCTTTGAGAACACTGTCCCATGATCTCATCCTCCGTCGTCCCCTTCTCCTTGTGCCCTCCATCTTTTCCAGGGAGTCTTCTCTTCTCATGAGGTGGCCAAAGTCTTGGAGTCTCAGCTTCAGGATCTGTCCTTCCAGTGAGCACTCAGGGCTGATTTCCTTAAGAATGGATCAGTTTGATCTTCTTGCAGTCCATGGGACTCTCAAGAGTCTCCTCCAGCACCATAATTCAAAAGCATCCATTCTTCGGCAATCAGCCTTCTTTATGGTCCAGCTCTCACTTCCATTCATCACTACTGGGAAAGGCATGGCTTTAACTATACGGACCTTTGTTGGTAAGGTGATGTCTCTGCAAACAAATACACACATATAAACAAACAAACATAGATCATAGTCTTTATAAACCTTGATTTAATTAACATAGTTTAGTGACTTCCTCGTATCCCCCTGGTTGGATTTTAATATATATCATTTTAACGGTTTTCCAAATAAGTGTTCTTATAAAATTAACTTTATCTTGACACCTTTCTTTCTTCCCAATTCCATATGAAACATATTAATCCATCACATAATACATATTGTAGTCCTAAGCCTGTCCGGTATTTGCAAGGTTTTTCCAACTAATTTAACTTAACATATTTAACTAAATAGTCATTAAATTTCTTCCATTCTTCCTGGAACTCCTCCTCCTTCTGGTCGCGGACTCTTCCGGTCAGGTCAGCTAGCTCCGAAAAATCCATCATTTTCATCTGCCATTCTTCCACTGTTGCTATTTCCTGGGTCTTCCAGTTCTTAGCTAGTAAAATTCGAACAGTAGTTGTGGCATACAAAAATAATTTAACATCTTTCTTGGGCAATTTCAAACCTGTTATTCCAAGAAGAAAAGCCTCTGGTTTCTTTATAAATGTATATTTCAACATTTTTTCAATTCATTATAAATCTTTTCCCAGAAGTCCTTCACCTTGGGGGGCAATTTTTTTTAACAAGATGATTAAAAGGGTGCTCTCTAGAAGGCTAATACTGAAGGGACACAGCTCAGTGGGTGCAGCAGCTGCTCTGCATGTGTTGTTGTTGTTTAGTCGTGTAGTCGTGTCCGACTCTTCTTGACCCCCTGGATCAGAGCACGCCAGGCACTCCTGTCTTCCACTGCCTCCTGCAGTTTAGTCAAACTCAGGCTGGTAGCTTTGAGAACACTGTCCAACCATCTCGTCCTGTCGTCCCCTTCTCCTTGGGCCCTCCATCTTTCCCAGCATCAGGGTCTTTTCCAGGGAGTCTTCTCTTCTCATGAGGTGGCTAAAGTCTTGGAGTCTCAACTTCAGGATCTGTCCTTCCAGTGAGCACTCAGGGCTGATTTCCTTCAGAATGGATCAGTTTGATCTTCTTGCAGTCCATGGGACTCTCAAGAGTCTCCTCCAGCACCAGAATTCAAAAGCATCAATTCTTTGATGATCAGCCTTCTTTATGGTCCAGCTCTCACTTCCATACATCACTACTGGGAAAACCATGGCTTTAATTATACGGACCTTTGTTGGCAAGGTGATGTCTCTGCTCTGTATGTAGAAGGTCCCAGATTCCCAACCCTGCATGGAGCTGAACCTGAGACCTTCTACACTCAAGGCAGCTGCTCTACCTTCCTCAGGTTGAGGAAGGGCCAGAGCTCAGTGGATGGGCAAAGGGGCGAAGACAAATTCGAGGAGGACTTGTCAAACATGTTCAGCAACGTCTGCCGTCTGGAATCCGCATAGAATCGTAGAATTTTATAGTTGGAAGGTACCCCCAGAGTCATCTAGTCTAACCCCCTGAAAGGCAGGAAGCTGAGAGGGAGAGGAGAGGCTCCGCCACAACTTCTGTTTTACAACCAAGAGTTAGCATAAAGCAGAAAAGTTCAGAAAAAGGCATGCAGCCAGCTGCAAACCCCAGGAAGCTTAACCATCACTGTAATGGCAGTGAAATAAAAAATGTAAGGTCTTATATATATATAATAAATGTTCATAAATGTACCAACCAAGCGCGTACATAGATGCGTGGACCACATGTCTGGAGCAGCATGTCTGGACCACCCTGAAACCATTTTGACTCCCAGACTGACCAAATGTTTTCTCTGCAAGGAGGGAGGGGGTGAGGGAACCTCCCCATTGTCTCAGGAATTGGGAAATCACCATCTCAATGGAATGGCCAGACTACCAGGAAAGGCAATCAGATAAGGCATTATCAGATAACCTGGCAGACAGGAAAAACTACATGCAAATTTCTGTTGTAGACCACATTTTCTGTGATGTAGGTATGATGTTTGTGGGGGGTGGTCTTGGGTTACATCCCTTCTGTGATGTATGTATGATGTATGGTGGGGTGGTCTGGAGCTCCAGGGCAGGGAATTTAAAAAGGGCGGACACACCTTGTTTCTGGGTCCTCCTCCTTTCCTGCGTGAGAGGGGAGCACCCTGTTGCAACAGATCAATAAAGATCAGGCTTACTAGCTGCTTTGCTTCTCAATATTCTCTGGTTGGCCTCTGTTCTTTTCTCCTACTGATGGAGAACCTACAATGGACTCTACAAGGGCTCTTGTGTCCCCCCTAAGGGAATAAGGGCAGATTTTGTTTATTACAGCAGGAAATCACATAACTGATTCATAGAGTCAAGTACATGACGTTCCCTGTTACTGTGTGTACCAGATGATCTGCACAACAGGACAGGGTGCCTGACAACAATTATTACTATTATTATTATTTAGTGAATTTATATACTGCCCTATTCCTGCTGGTCTCAGGATCAGACCTCCAAGTGTCCCTATTTTCCAGGGACAGTCCCGGATTTACAGAAGCCGTCTTGATTTCTGAACTGATCCCAGAATGTCCTGCTTTTCCTTAGGACAGCCTTATTTTCTTCTGAGAAATGTTGGGGGTTACGCAGTTATGCAACCCTGGAGCCAAGGAGATAAGTGACTCTGCAACCTTTAGAAGACACCTGAAGGCAGCTGATATAAGCAAAGCATTTCCTTCGACCTTGTAGAGAAATATTTGAGGTGACTGAGAGGGTCAAAATGGCTTTAGGACTTTTCCTATGGGTTTCAGACATGTGGTTTATATATTTATGTACGTGTTTGCTTGGTACATTTATGAACATTTATTATATTCCTAAGACCTTAAAATTCTTATAACACAGCCCTGTATGTGGAAGTTTTTTTAAAAAATGTTTAATATTTTAGTATGTTTTTATTTACATTGGAGGCTGCCCAGGGTGTCTAGGGCAACCCAGCCAGATGGATGGGAAATAAATAATAAAATTATGATGATTATTATGGAATAGGACATCCCTATTTTCCCCGGAGAAATGTTGGAGGGTATGCAATATTCTTAAACAGCAGCCTTTTAGGGCATCTTCTTCTTCATCTGCCCTTCATCCCAAGGTCCCCAGGAAGGGTGACAACAATTTGAAATGCAACATAAAAACAGATTAAAGCAAATTACTATCTACCCAAAAGTGGATAGAGAAACGTTTTTCTCCCTCTCTCATAGCACTAGAACTTGGTGGACATTCCACAAAGATGAATGTTGGAAAATCCAGGACAGATAAAAGAAAGGGGTTCTTTACGCCGTTAAGTAGCTAAACTATGGAACTCCCTGCTTTCTGGTCTGGTCCTGAGCAGGATTGCTCCTGAAAAGACAGGTGGTGAAAAGAAGATCAGCCATCAATGAGGTGGTACGGCCTCCTCAGTGGCTTTCAGCAGCGTGAGGTCTGGCTTGGCGAGGAGATGTCATTGCAGATGGATGTCCCGGACACCGCAGACGATTCGATCCATCAGGGCATCATCTAGGTCTCGGAACTCGCAGTGCATTGCAGCCTGTCGCAGGTCGGTGGTGTAGTTGTTGATTGACTCCCCCTCTGCCTGCTTCTGGTGGTAAAACGCATGGCGGGCAGCAGTCTTGGACGGCTTTGCATAGTGGTTGCGGAGCTTCTCTTGGATCGTGTCCCACGGTGTTGCCTGGACTGCTTCAGGCGCAACCAATGCTCGGGCCGTCTCAAACACCTCAGGCCCACAGAGGCTGAGGAATAGGCCCCGCTTCCGCTTCTTTGATAATCCTGTCAGCTCATTGGCTTGGAGGTAGCAGTTGAACCGAGCGAGGTAGGAGTCCCATGATTCAGAGGCTGGCGCAAACGGCGGTAGAGGCACAAGTGAAGCCATGATTCCGATGCCGACGTGAAGGGCGATGGATGGAACACAGTGCTCTAGCCAGAACAGTCAGCTCTGAATTGGTTCTGCTCCGTGATTTTGCTCAGTGTTTCAGCTCTGTGATTCAGCTCCGTGATTCAGCTCTGCTCAGAGGGTGGCCACATCTGGCTGTGCTCTGATGTCCATCGATCCCATCCTCGTTGCCAGTGTTAAGTTGTGGGTGAGCATATCAGATGACACAGCGATTCTTCAAACAGCTCTTGTTTATTCACAGGCCAGGCCAGAACTGAACTGAAGGGCTCAGTCAGCCTGCTTATATAGAGCTCCAGTACAATGTAACTGTAACAATTTTCTAAAACTATCCAATCACTGAACGTCACTTTCGACCCCTTATTTGCATAACTATCTACAGTATACCCCTGCTGGCCCAGGTGAGAACTTCAGTACATAACAGTGGTTACTCGGGAATATACTATAAACATTCACAAACGGATCCATGGCATGGGCTTCAAGAAGCGGGCTCCTCGTGCTCTCAAGGAGATCCGTAAATTTGCAATGAGGGAGATGGGGACTCCTGATGTACGCATTGACACCTGCTTGAACAAGGCTGTCTGGGCAAAAGGAGTAAGGAATGTTCCTTACCGTATCCCTGTGCGTTTAGCCAGAAAACGCAATGAAGACGAGGATTCGCCTAATAAACTGTATACACTGGTCACATATGTGCCAGTTACCACTTTGAAAAGCCTACAGACTGTCAATGTGGATGAAAACTAATCTTTCATTACAATAAAAATGTTATGACATTAAAAAAAACTTTAAAACCGTGGAACTCCCTGCCACAGGAGGAAGTGATGGCCAACTTGGATGGCTTTAAAAAGAGGATTAGACAGATTTGTGGAGGAGGAGAGGACTATCCCTTGTTTCTAGTCTGGAGGGCTCTGCTCTGGTCCACGGTTGGAGGCAGCGATTCTTCTGAATCTCAGTTGCTGGAAACCACAGGAGCAAAGAGTTGCTCTTGTGTTTGAATCTTGCTTGCTGGTTTCCCACACTGACCTGGTTGGCAACTGTGAGAACAGGATCCCAGACTTGATGGACCACTGGCCTGATCCAGCAGGCTAATATCTAATATCTAAACGTAATATCTAGGGTCTGCAGAGGTCCGGTTAGCTCTGGTGGTGTATTAGGTTTATTTGTCTACTTCAGCCATGCCTGTTGATTTCAATGGCACCTGGAACCTTGTCAGCAGTGACAACTTTGAAGGCTACATGGTGGCTTTAGGTATCGATTTTGCCACTCACAAGATAGCCAAAATGCTGAAGCCTCAAAAAGTCTTCAAACAAGATGGGGACTCGTTTTCCATCAGCACAACCAGCACTTTCCGCAGCTATTTAGTCGAGTTCAGAATTGGAGAGGAGTTTGAAGAAGACCAGAAAGGCTTGGACAATAGAAAATGCAAGAGTGTGGTTAACTGGGACGGCGACAAGATTGTTTGTGTCCAGACTGGAGAGAAGAAGAACAGAGGCTGGACCCACTGGATTGAAGGAGATGACCTGTACCTGGAACTCCGATGAGAAGACCAAGTAAGCAGGCAGGTTTTCAAACGAGCGTGAAGTTGGTTCCTGCGATATTCCCCAAATGACAACAGTGCAAAGAACCACATACAGGAGCGTTTATGCGTAGCGGCACTTCAGACATGGAGTGATAACTGAAAAGACAGCTTTACAGGTCAAACCTTCTTCCTCCATCCCTGGTGCTCTTTTTGTAAAAGCATTCCAACCTGATCCTTGGAACAAACGTAACTGTTAAACTGCACTTACCACGTAACTTCATTATTAACAACAACAACAACAACAACAACAACATCTAGACCAGAGCAGCATGTTCATTGATATGCCTCGGAATGGCCGACTTAAACCTAAAATTCGCGGACTTCCATCCAATCCTTACACGATGAAGAGAAGCAGAGCTCGGAATGGCTGGGTCTCTTGCCGCTGCAGGTGGGCGGACGGGAGTTCTGCTCAGACTGAAGATGGCTATCCCTGCTACAGGAAGAAAGGGCATCGTTTTCTGGCCTGGCAAGGAAAACGAAAAGTCAAAGAACAGTGAATGCTTGTAACTGAAAACGATTATCATGCAAGAATTATTGCCTCCTGCATTTCCTGTAACAGAGAGGCATTTTGCATCGCAGGCTCTTATTCTTACATTCTTACTATCGCAAGAAAAGCATAGTTCCTCAAAAATATAAATCGGATTTTATTAGCCAAAAAATGGAAAACACAAGAATTACCAGCGGTAGAAGAATGGCAGATTAAGATGATGGAGTTTATGGAGCTGGCTGATCTCACCGGGAGAATCTGCGGCC
Organism: Podarcis cretensis; assembly: GCF_951804945.1. Taxonomy (NCBI): domain Eukaryota; kingdom Metazoa; phylum Chordata; class Lepidosauria; order Squamata; family Lacertidae; genus Podarcis; species Podarcis cretensis. Next base: position 98,533,922 of record NC_137174.1, read on the forward strand.
AAGAAGACTGGGAGAAATTTAAAGACTACTTGAATAAATATTGTAATATTAAAGATATGTAATCACTTGAAAGAAACAGTTAGGCCTAGGATAAAAATGGAATTAAATTTATAAATAAGAAAATGTACAATAAGGAAAGTTATGTAAAATGATTAGCACTGTGACATGGTCTTTTGAAACACTGATATTGGAAACTGCTATATATACTGTAATTACTAAGAAATTCAGATGGAAGAGATTTGAGGAAGCCAAATAATATGTTTATGAAGATGGATTTTGATTAATTACCAGTAATTAAGTGATAGTCAAGTGATGATCTGTTGTATTGTATGTTTCATATTCTTTTTTTCTGTTTCATTCTTTTTCCTTTATTATTGTCAACTTTTTCTTTTTTCGTTATGTTTATGTATGAAAAATAATAAATATTATTGTTATATATATATATATATATATATATATATATATATATATATCTCAAGAGTCAAGGGCCAAGGTAAATTCTTACGAAGAAAACTCTATCGTGAAGGAGCCAGACACACGTCCTGGGGGGGGGGGGGAACTGCCAAGTCCCCTGCCACCTCTGCTGATCTACAAGAGGGTCTGTAGGGAAGGGCCTGTGCCTGGGACAGGTATGCGGAATGTACTGTGTTCGATTCTCAACATGGCCAGTTCATACGCCCAAGAAGCAGGTGCTCAGTGTAAGATCTCTTCAAAGCATTCATATAGCCGTGCTCATGCTAATCCTCTTAACTTATTGCATTTCTCTTATTTCCACTGACCCGTAGCACAAGCATGCTTTGCATTCGTAAGGTCTCAGTTTTAATCCTCAGCGTCATCAGTAAAGAATCTGGGGGAGTCCTTTGCGTTTCGTCCTGGAGAGCCACTTCCACGCAGAACAGACAATACTGGCTTATGTGCAGTGGTGGCCTGGCAGCAAAGGGCAGCTTTCTGTACTCACAGCCAGGAAAATGTATTTGCTGCTGGACCTCATGGAAAGGAACTTTGCCCACGCTCAGAGAAACTAAGCTCAAGGTGCCAATTTTTGTGTGAATGAAAGATGGCAGCCGTGTTTGGTTATGCTTTCCAGATCCTCATCAATTCCCACCCGCTGAAAAGCTTCCTGCAAAAATTATTATGAGCAGAAATTTAAAACATGGCATGCAATAGTAAAAAGTCAGATTCTTAAGAGATGGGGGAGAAAGGGGTATAAAGCAGATTATATATCTATATCTATCTATCATCTATCTATCTATCTATATCTACAGTATCTATATCTATCTGTGTGTGTGTGTGTGTGTGTGTGTGTGTGTGAGAGAGAGAGAGAGAGAGAGAGAGAGAGAGAGAGAGAGAATCCTCCAGATGTTGTTGGACTCCAACTCCCTCCAGCCCCTAGGCATTCTGGCCAATGGATGATAGGAGCTGGAGTCCAACAACATCTGGACTGCCACAGCTTCCCTGCTTGTCTTAGCTGTAAAAAGGTAAAGGTAAATGTACCCAGCATCTTAAAAAGCAGAGACATCACCTTGCCAACAAAGGTCCGTATAGTTAAAGCCATGGTTTTCCCAGTAGTGATGTATGGAAGTGAGAGCTGGACCATAAAGAAGGCTGATCGCTGAAGAATTGATGCTTTTGAATTCTGGTGCTGGAGGAGACTCTTGAGAGTCCCATGGACTGCAAGAAGATCAAACCTCTCCATTCTGAAGGAAATCAGCCCTGAGTGCTCACTGGAAGGACAGATCCTGAAGCTGAGACTCCAATACTTTGGCCACCTCATGAGAAGAGAAGACTCCCTGGAAAAGACCCTGATGTTGGGAAAGATGGAGGGCACAAGGAGAAGGGGATGGCAGAGGACGAGATGGTGGGACAGTGTTCTCAAAGCTACCAGCATGAGTTTGACCAAACTGCGGGAGGCAGTGGAAGACAGAAGTGCCTGGCATGCTCTGGTCCAGGGGGTCACGAAGAGTCGGACACGACTAAACGACTCAACAACAACAAAAGGTACCCCTGACAGTTAAGTCCAGTCGCGGCGCTCATCTCGCTTTACAAACTGAGAGAGCCGGTGTTTGTCCACTTCCGCAGACAGTTTTTTCTGGGTCATGTGGCCAGCATGACTAAGCCGCTTCTGGTGAACCAGAGCGGCGCACAGAAACGCCATTTACCTTTCCACCGGAGCGGTACCTATTTATCTACTTGCACTTTGACGTGCCTTGGAACTGCTAGGTTGGCAAGAGATGGGACAAAGCAACAGGAGCTCACCCCATTGCAGGGATTCGAACCGTAGACCTTCAGATCGGCAAACCACAGCGCCACACCTAAGCTATTCAGAGTGTGCTGTTAAAAATAGCAACAAATGTGACCAATGCAGCAGACAATTAAACTGCAGAACTCATGTCCAGAGGATGGCTTTGAAAGATAAGAGAAATTCACGGAGGAGGAGAGGGTTATCAAAGTCTACTAGCCAAGACGGCTATTGCTCTGCCTCCACAGTCGGAGGCAATTATGCTTCTGAATGGAAACCCCAGGAGCGGAGAGGGTTCTCATGCTCAAATTTTGCTTGAGGGCTTCATCTTGCGCCATCTGGATGGGCAGCTGTGAGAGAGGATGCTCTGGGTCTGATCCAGCAGGGCTGTTCTTCTGGTGTCCAGATGTGGTTCATACAGGGGAGCTGTGATCTTCTGCCTCTCTCTGCTGAGTGAAACCCAGGCCAGCTTTTGCATACTGTGCCGAGCCGCCCTTTAGAAGGTAGGTGCTCAGCACCAAGGTGAATCTGCTGGGCCAAGTGCCTGCAATGCGCTCGTCTTGCAGGCAGTGATTTAAGAACTGTGCCTCCTTTGCTTGAGCTCTTAATCCCGTGCTTCCCTGCCCTTAATTCCTCATCCTCTCTGGCTTCTGGGTGTGCCTGCATCTGCAAACCCCAACACAGCAGTTCTCTCTGCCCTGCAGCAGCCTTTGCCCGTCTGCTTGAGTCGTCTTGCAGAAGGAGCTTGAACATCCACACACACACTGCCTCCATTCAGCGGCGCTTGGCTCCGAACACTGTTGCGCTTTTCACAGCTTCGATGCCCCTGGGATCTCTCTGGCACACTCGGATAACACTAGGTTCTTTTTCCCCCCTGAAGCAAATCACAAGGAGTGCATAGTGTGTGTGTTTGTGTGTGTGTGTGTGTGTGTGTGTGTGTGTGTGTGTTGCAGCTTCCCTTTGCAGGGGAGGGGCAGATGCTTCCACAAACAGCTGCTCTTTATCCTTCAAAGCCCTCAGTCCCCCTTTTTCTGTTTGAAATCAGCGCTGGGACAATCAGCCAACTGGTTTGGAGCATCTGCATCTGAGCACCTTCCAACGAAATCCAGAAATATGCTGACACGCATCCTGTCTGTTCCACCGTACCCTTGACAGTACAAGTCCAAAGTAGCCCATTGTTGTCGCCATCCTGCCTTCTCCCAGTTCTTCGTTATCTGCCAAGCATCCCAGCTCCTCAAACAGGGCTTGGCTATTTTCTCTGCTTCAGGTGACTGGGTGCTGCACAAAACTCCGCTATTCCCTGAAACAAGAAAATGCTCTTGGTTTTCTAAAAGCGAACAAACTGGCAGCTGCGAGGAGTTTCCAGAAAGTGTTATCACATAAGCAAAGACAACCTCCACTCCACCCTGCCGTGAGCTGGTTGCCCCTTGGTAATTACAAATGGGAAAATAAATATGCCCGAGGCAACAAATGTCCCAGTGTGACTCCAGAGAGATTCAGGGTTTAGGAAGGAAACGGCGCAGTCTCAAAGCTTTATTAAAAGGTGAAAGACTAAGCTTGTTAGGACAGAGGAAAGCAGTTTGGCTTGGAACGCCTTTAAAACAGCTGCAAATGCTACCAAGTGTAATAAAAAATTTAAGGTCTTATATGTATAATAAATGTTCATAAATTTACCAACCAAGCCTCACAGAAATTGGCCTTTTCTGGGATGAATTCAAGGGTCACTGTGGAAATCTGGTAGATGGAGAAACTCCACTGGCCACAACAGTTAAAGGTAAAGGTAAAGGGACCCCTGACCATTAGGTCCAGTCGTGGCCGACTCTGGGGTTGCGGCGTTCATCTCGCTTTACTGGCCGAGGGAGCCGGCGTACAGCTTCCGGGTCATGTGGCCAGCAGGACTAAGCCGCTGCTGGCGAACCAGAGCAGCGCACGGAAACGCCGTTTACCTTCCCGCCAGAGCGGTACCTATTTATCTACTTGCACTTTGACGTGCTTTCGAACTGCTAGGTTGGCAGGAGCAGGGACCGAGCAATGGGAGCTCACCCCATCGCAGGGATTCGAACTGTCAACCTTCTAATCGGCAGGCCCCAGGCTCTGTGGTTTAACCCACAGCGCCACCCGCATCCCAGAACAGTTACCCAACAGCTAATCGTTGTACACCTACCTATCAAACAAAGAAACAACAAGGGGTCTTCTTTTTTTGCTTGAAATGAGTAAATTATGTTTCAGATCCATTGCTTTATGGATTGGAAGTATTTCGTTAGTGACTGTGACATGTACTTCCTTTCTAATAATCTCTTATTGCCAGATCACAGTCTCACAGAATGCAAGCACTCTTTGTCTCAAAGGATGGATTCAAGACTGGTTCTTATCCCTGAAATGTTTAAGTCAGGTCTCTGTATCAGGGACCCCTCACCCACCGCCATAGTGCCACGGAGTGTAAGAACACTCAGCTTCAAAGTTTGTATTACTGTTATAAGAACATGATAAATGTTCATAACTGCATATATAAACCACATGTCTGAAACCCCACAGAAAAAGTCCTGAAACCATTTTGTCCCTCCCAAATTGACCTCAAATATTTCTCTGCAAGGTCGAAGGAAAATGGAAAATCCTCCCCATTGTCTTTTCCATCACAAATCCTGTCTTAAGGGTATGTCTGTGCTGTTTGAATAGTTACAGATAGGTAGCCGTGTTGGTCTGCCATAGTCAAAACAAAAAAAATTCCTTCCAGTAGCACCTTAAAGACCAACTAAGTTAGTTCTTGGTATGAGCTTTCGTGTGCTCATCACAGCTATCTGCCAATCACCCATTCCCACCACCCTTCTGAGTAATACCCCTCCCCACCTTCTCACTATATAGAAGGGTCTCGAAACTTCTGTTTCAGTGTATCTGAAGAAGTGTGCATGCACACGAAAGCTCATACCAAGAACTAACTTAGTTGGTCTTTAAGGTGCTACTGGAAGGAATTTTTTCTGTTTGAATAGGGTGAGCCTGTGACCTGGCTCAGGAACTAAGTATTTATCATTACAAAAGACTGGCCAGGCTCCCCAGGTAATCCAATCAAGTGACCATTAATAGGTAACCTGCCAGACAGGAGATAAACAAGGCACTCAGATTTCTGTTTTAGACCGCCTTTTCTGTGATGTAGGTATGATGTTTCTGGGGGTGGTCTTGGAGTCCAGGGAGGGCAATTTAAAATGTCTATATAAGGGCAGGCAGACCTTTGTTCAGGGTCCTCCTCCTTTCCTGCGTGTGAGGGGAACACCCTGTTGCAACAGATCAATAAAGATCAGGCTTACTAGCTGCTTTGCTTCTCAATATTCTCTGGTTGGCCTCTGTTATTTTCTCCAACCGATGGAGAACCTACAAAGGACTCTATAAGGGCTCTTGTGTCTCCCATAAGGGAATAAGGGCAGATTTTGTTTATTACACAAGGGTGCTTCCAATCAGGTATCTTTCCACAACGAGTGCTGCTCATGCTCTTTGCAGCGTCCACACAGTGTTAGCATCAAAATGCCAATCTGCATTTCCTCCCAATTTTATCTAAGTTGCCCTTTCTGTGGAAAATCTGATCTGTTAAATTTTGTTTTGTGTTTGATCTGTTGCCAAGGATGCTGTGATACCTGAACAACCTGTGCTGGTGAGGCCACGCCCACCTGTCCATCAACTGAGGTCATATGATGTCGGGCATTGGACTGGCGTAGCCGCGACACCAAAAACCAAAGGACGACTCAGCCTGCACAGCGGCAGGAAAAGGTGGCAAGTTCAAAAAACGCCACACTGAATCTGGAAAGGAAGCCCTCTCCAGAATCTTTCTTTAAAGCCTTTGTATTGCCATATTGCAGAAGATTATTGTTATTTTAAGGAGATTAGAGGGGTGCCTTTAACGTCCATTATAGTGCCTGAAGCCTGTGGGCCTTTAAGTGGTTAAATCTGTTCATTCCATAAAATGGTAGTTTCTGACATTTTCCAGATAAGCTTCCGCAAGGACCGTATCTCATGCTGTCACCTGCTAGAGAGGGAGTACAGATTTGTCTTAGGAGTTATGTATTGATTTCCTGCTAAGTGTTAGTCTTTTATTCCATACCCTGGATTTTAGTGTCTGGATTTTCTCGGGGCAGTCCTGGAATAACAAAAGCCATCTCAGCTTCTGATTTGATCCTGGAATGTCCTTATTTCTGCTGCCAGTGCTGCTGCCGCTGAGCTCAGGGAGAACGATGAGCTTGTCCCAAGCGACAGGATTAAAATCAGGATCAAGGGGTTTTCTTAAGACAATGGAAGGCGTGTGTCCTGTGTCCTGTTGGCCATAGAGGTGGTGGCCCTCGCTCTTCTTCTGATGGGAAATGCTCGGGGGGGGGGGGAAGGGATACAAAAAATGGGGGCTTGAGGAGGGTCTGAGGAGTGTTGGAGGGTATCCTGTTATGGTGGGAAGTGACGGGTCACCCAAACACCAGCTATGGTTTATGTAACCTCAACAGTGTTTTTTGCTCTGGTAGGGATGGACCAGCTGTGATTTCCAGAGTATACAGGTCCAAAAAACACCTGAATTCTTTGAGGTTCAGCATGAGTTATCTGGAAAGTGTTGTACACCAGCTACAGCTGGAGTCACCCCCATTGCTGACCGAGTTCCCAGCTGCGACCCCTGCATCGCAGGGAGTTGGACTAGATGACACTTCGGGTCCCTTATAATGCTAATGCTAATGCTAATGCTAATGCTAATGCTAATAATAATAATAATAATAATAATAATAATAATAATAATTTATTTTTACCCCGCCCATCTGGCTGGGTTTCCCCAGCCACTTTGGGCAGCTTCCAACAAAGATTAAAAATACAACAAAATGTCACACATTAAAAACTTCCCTAAACAGGGCTGCCTGCCTTCAGATGTCAGATAGTTGTGTATCATTGGAAATGCTAGAATTACCGGTATATGATTCTTTGCGAGAAAGAAGAGGGACATGGGTGGCGCTGTGGAGCCTAAGATTTGCCGATCAGAAGGTCGGTGGTTTGAATCCCTGCGACGGGGTGAGCTCCCGTTGCTCGGTCCCTGCTCCTGCCAACCTAGCAGTTCGAAAGCACGTCAAAGTGCAAGTAGATAAATAGGTACCGCTCCGGCGGGAAGGTAAATGGCATTTCTGTGCGCTGCTCTGGTTCGCCAGAAGTGGCTTAGTCATGCTGGCCACATGACCCGGAAGCTGTACGCCGGCTCCCTCGGCCAGTAAAGCGAGATGAGCGCCGCAACCCCAGAGTCGGTCACGACTGGACCTAATGGTCAGGGGTCCTTTACCTTTTATGAGAGAAAGAGCTGGAGAGATGGAGAAGGCATAAAACAGGGTTCAGCAACCTTTTTCAGCAGGGGGCTGGTCCACTGTCCCTCAGATCATGTGGTGGGTTGGACTATATTTTGGAGAGAAAAAATGAACGAATTTCTATGCCCCACAAATAACCCAGAGATGCATTTTAAATAAAAGCACACATTCTACTCATGTAAAAACACGCTGATTCCCAGACCGTCCGCAGGCCGGACTGAGAAGGCGATTGGGCCACATCTGGCCCCCAGGCCTTAGTTTGCCTACCCCTGCCATAAAACTGCAGTGCTCTGTCACTTTCTTGGAACTTTTTAATAAACTTGTTATTCTTTACCCTATTTGTGTGTTCACTGTGTTCTACCCACCAAGTGCCTCAAGTGTCATGGAAGAGCAGCGTATTGTTACTCATTCAATTTGATACTGCTGCTGGTTTAACCCCAGGGAGGTTTAATCCAGCCATCTTTGGAAATTTTACTATGGGCCCTGGGTGGGGTGAGGGAGTTCTTCGACAGCAAAATTTTGGCTTGGACCTGGGCAGCCCCATAGACTTTCCTGCCCCGGTTAATTTCAACTTTAGGGCAGCCTCTTAGAGTCAGTTTCGCTCACTAAATGAGCAGCATCTCTCGAAGGACAAAAGGCAAATTCACATTCCGTGGCCAGAGAGCGGAAACACCTGATCTCCATTTATTGTCTTCCTAGATGGTCACAGGGAAAATAATCTACACTCCCTTCTCCCAGCGGTGGAAATTTATTGCCTACTAATGCATTTCCTCCTTGCTTGACAAAAAGAGCCTACCCTGGAGCCAACCAGTTCTCCCCGCCCCCTTTACACACACAAATTGGAGATTATAAAGCAGAACGATTGCAACAAGGCATTCAGGGCAAAGGCAGCAGGTCTCGGGGCAGAGGGTGGGGTTGGTCCCAAGTGCGTAAGCATTGGGGCATCCTGGAAAATGTTTGCCAAGGGCTTGCCCGGAGTGGTTGGGTGCCAACTCTACCTGCTCCCCACAAGAGTACAAGTTGCAGTCTTGCCAAGCGTCCCCCCAGTTCTCCTTTCTTTACAGAGAGAAGGAAATCAGAGCAACTGGTGAGCAACTCTTTCCCCAGAAAACCACTTTGCGGTGGGAAAAGAGGGTTTGCAGCAGGGGTCAAGCAAACTTTTTCAGCAGGGGGCCGGTCCACTGTCCCTCAGACCATGTGGGGGGCCGGACTATATTTTGAGGCGGCGGGAAATGAATGAATTCCTTTGCCCCACAAATAACCCAGAAATGCATTTTAAATAAAAGCACACATTCTACTCATGTAAAAACACACTGATTCCCGGACCATCCACAGCCCAGACTGAGAAGGTGATTGGGCTGGATCCAGCCCCTGGGCCTTAGTTTGCGTACCCATGGTTTGCAGCGCATCCACACCTGAAACCCCAAACCCTATAGTGACCTGGTAGCACGTTCTTTAGACATATTCATTCCAATGCTGGGAGTTTAGAAGAGGAGGGAGCAAAGGGGCAAAGGGAAAGCAGGGAGATGGATAAAAGCACCTTGGCACAGCTATGCTCGGCTTGTAAATAAAAGCAAGTATTACAGAGATGCCCAAAGTCTCCAGAGTGTGCTCTCAACCAATGCAAACTGTTTTTGGGCCAAGAGCTATTGTGGCATTAATTAAATGGGGAAGTTTTTAGTGTTTGATGCTGTATTGTGTTTTTTTTACTATTTTGGGTTGGAAGCCTCCCAGAGTGGCTGGGGCAGTCAAATCAGATGGGAGGCATATAAGTAAATTATTATTATTATTATTATTATTATTATTATTATTATTAGCTATACCTGCCTTTTTTAAAAAAAATAAGAAGCGGCTATTAAAAGCCTAGAGGGACACAGGTGGCGCTGTGGATTAAACCACAGAGCCTAGGACTTGCTGATCAGAAGGTCGGCGGTTCGAATCCCTGCGACGGGGTGAGCTCCCGTTGCCCGGTCCCAGCTCCTGCCAACCTAGCAGTTCGAAAGCACGTCAAAGTGCAAGTTGATAAATAGGTACCGCTCTGGCGGGAAGGTAAACGGCGTTTCCGTGCGCTGCTCTGGTTCGCCAGAAGCGGCTTAGTCATGCTGGCCACATGACCCGGAAGCTGTACGCCAGCTCCCTCGGCCAATAAAGCGAGATGAGCGCCACAACCCCAGAGTCGGCCACGACTGGACCTAATGGTCAGGGGTCCCTTTACCTTATTAAAAGCCTAAAGCCAGCTGACCTCCTAAGCTCTGCAAATTCTCCAGGAACGAACGGATTTCTTGGGAATAAGAAAACCCTTTCATCATGAACGCTCTGGAAAAAGATGAGCTGGGACAGGCAACAAGTTGCTGCAAAGGGAGGAGGAAGAGGCAGGAAGAGAGGCCAGCAAAGGCATTTGGCAGTGCGAGGGTCCCCCTTTCATCACCACTGAAGTGTGCTGCTTCCTGCTATTGAGAACAGCAACGCTGAAAGCCAGTGAAACACACCAGGGGAAGCTCCACAATGCACAGGTTTGTTCCCCAGGAGCTCCCAGGCTCTGCCAAGGTCAGAGCGCCTGCCAGGCCCCAGATAAAGTCTAGCTTGTGCCGTGCCACATCTGTCGGCACAGGGCAGTGACACCCGGGTGCTTGTGCCATCTGCCGTTATCTTAGCTGCTCCCTGTTCCCAACAGCTCCTGCCTTGGATGGCACAAGGGGCTCCAGAGTTCTTTGGGGGGCAATTCCTTTATCAGGTCAACCAAAAAGCTTTCAAATCCTCCAAAGCTGCTCATTATAGAATCCTAGAATCCTAGAGTTGGAAGAGACCACAAGGGCCATTGAGTCCAACCCCCTGCCAAGCAGGAAACACCATCAGAGCACCCCTGACATATGGTTGTCAAGCCTCTGCTTAAAGACCTCCAAAGAAGGAGACTCCACCACACTCCTTGGCAGCAAATTCCACTGTCAAACAGCTCTTACTGTCAGGAAGTTCTTCCTAATGTTTAGGTGGAATCTTCTTTCTTGTAGTTTGGAACCATTGCTCCGTGTCCGCTTCTCTGGAGCAGCAGAAAACAACCTTTCTCCCTCCTCTATGTGACATCCTTTTATATATTTGAACATGGCTATCATATCACCCCTTAACCTCCTCTTCTCCAGGCTAAACATGCCCAGCTCCCTTAGCCGTTCCTCATAAAGCATCGTTTCCAGGCCTTTGACCATTTTGGTTGCCCTCCTCTGGACACGTTCCAGTTTCTCAGTGTCCTTCTTGAACTGTGGTGCCCAGAACTGGACACAGTACTCCAGGTGAGGTCTGACCAGAGCAGAATACAGTGGCACTATTACTTCCCTTGATCTAGATGCTATACTCCTATTGATGCAGCCCAGAATTGCATTGGCTTTTTTAGCTGCCGCGTCACACTGTTGGCTCATGTCAAGTTTGTGGTCAACCAAGACTCCTAGATCCTTTTCACATGTACTGCTCTCAAGCCAGGTGTCACCCATCTTGTATTTGTGCCTCTCATTTTTTTTGCCCAAGTGCAATACTTTACATTTCTCCCTGTTAAAATTCATCTTGTTTGTTTTGGCCCAGTTCTCTATTTTATCGTTTTCAGCCTGTGTGTGAGCTCTCCATTGCTGTGGCAGGTCTTCTGCTTGTCTGCACTGGGTTACTGTGAGTAGCAGACTCTTGAGACTAGGCGGACCCTTGTTCTAAATCAGCAAGGTTCCCCTTTTCAAGAGCCTCTGAAAACTGAGAATTCAAAATCAGAAAAGAGGTAGCTGGAACGAGAAGGATAAAACTGCACACGGCAGAGAGAAAGAAGAGAAGCAGAGTCACTCCAATTCATCTTGTTTGTTTTGGCCCAGTTCTCTGTCAAGGTCGTTTTGAAGTGTGATCCTGTCCTCTGGGGTGTTAGCCACCCCTCCCAGTTTGGTGTCATCTGCAAATTTGATCAGGATGCCCTTGAGTCCATCATCCAAGTCGTTGATAAAGATGTTGAATAAGACCGGGCCCAAGACAGAACCCTGTGGCACCCCACTAGTCACTCTTCTCCAGGATGAAGAGGAACCATTGATGAGCACCCTTTGGGTTCGGTCAGTCAGCCAGTTACAAATCCACTGAATGGTAGCATAGTCAAGTCCGCATTTTACCAGCTTCTTTACAAGAATATCATGGGGCACCTTGTCAAATGCCTTGCTGAAATCAAGGTAGGCTACATCCACTGCATTCCCTTCATCTACCAGGCTTGTAATTTTGTCAAAAAATGAGATCAGGTTCGTCTGACATGACTTATTTTTCAGAAATCCATGCTGACTATTGGTGATCACAGTATTCCTTTCTAGGTGCTCACAGACTGTTTGGGCTAGATGCGGCTGGAGGGCAGCAGGTTGGGGGAAGGCTGAGCTAGATGATCAGGGAAGCAGCAGCAGCAGAACTGGGCTGGTGGCAACCAATACTCCCGTTCCAGCAACCCCAATGCTTATTTGTTCTGCTGTTTTGTCCAGCTCTCAACTGGCTAATCTGGTTTTAGCCTCCACCGTGCCCTAGTCCATGTAGGGTTAATTAATTAATTAATTAATTAATTATAAAATAATAATAATTTATTTGTACCCTGCCCATGTGTCTGGGTTGCCCCAGCCGTCCTGGGCAGCTTCCAGCATATACAAAAAGATAATCAAACGTTAAAAACCTCCTTTAGATGTATTTCCCTCAGACACGTTGAATTCTCACAGCCACCTAGACCTCTTTATTTATTTCGGCTGCGTCAGACCAACACAGCTACCTACCTGAATCTACGACATTAATATGTTTATCCACGCTGCGTGTAAAATATAAAGGAAAGTGAAATAACAGTCCATTTGCTGCTCCCCAAAAAGGTACCTCAACATGTGTGTCTTTTCCCCATGGCCTCACGGAAAGGGTAGACTTGGCAAAAGAGCCCCATCTGTTCTCCCATCTTCAAAACTTCTGAGAACATGCTGAGATTCCCCAGGGAGATGGATCTGTTCAATGTATGATGAGAAGGGAAAGGGAGTGAGGGGGCCGGGGGCAGCAGGGATCAAAGAACCAGGCTTCAGAGGTCGTGTGCCAGGGGCAAAGCGATCCTGGCAGCATCTATGGGCTTCCTGGCTTCTCCTTGTGAGGAGGAAACGCAGGTCTACAGCCCACTCATGGGAAAGCACCAGAGGGGTTCTCAAAAACAGGAAGAGGACTACAAAGGGATGGAAGGGCAAGGGAGGAGACTTCTGAAGGCTGCACAAAGCCTTGCTTTCAAGATGCTCCAGGGACTATTTCTAGTATCTCTGGATTAAAACAACAACAGCCACCCCATCACCTTTCTCCTTCCCTACTCAACTTTCCTCCCTTGCCCAAAATGCAAGCATTAGCTTGCTCACCTGCTCTCTCGCTCTCTCCCACCCCCACTCAGTCTTTACACTCCTTTATACCCCTCTCCCGCCTCGCCAGATGGATCAGCCAAACTCCAGGTGTCAGGAACAGGCCAATCACATGTCACTGGGCAGCTAAAAGGTGAGTCAGGCCAGCTCTCTCCACTAGTGGAGGCTGCCCAGCAGCCTTCCCTAACCTCAGCCCTCCAAATGTTCTGGCAGTGGGTACCATGCTGCCCTGTGCAAGGCCAAAATTTGTCCCCTACCCGTCCTCACCCTGCCTTCCCAAAAACGGGTGCCTGGCTTCCTGGGAGGAAGTGCGAGGACTCAAGGACCCCGTCAGAGCCTCACGCCACCTTCCCAAAGGCCAGCGCCTTGCTTACAACTCCTGCTTGGCTCAGCGCAGTGTGTGGGTACCAATCACAGTCCAAAATCTGCCCTTGGTTCTGGGCTGCCCTGGCTGGGGCAGGCAGGAATTGTAGTTGGGGAAGGCTGCCCTATAGTTTCATGCAAGATCATTCTAAACAATCTCTGGTTTTGATTTAGGGGTAGAGATTATTAATAGGTTAAAGTATCGCTCTGTTGCAGCAGATATTTCTATTAGACCAGGGTCCTCCCATGTGATGCAGCTGCACATGTCTTTTAATGAACTGAACATACCGAAAGATGATGAAGGCTTGGGGAGGGCGAGAGAAGTTTGTGTGTGTGAACTTAATAGCGTTTGGCTTATTTTTTAGTTGCTATTTTGTTAATAGCTTTCCAGATTATAAATGCCTTTTTGATTTGTTTATCAAACAACATGACACATGCTGTAACTGTGATGCTTAAACTTATTTTTTACAGCGGGGGGGGGGGGAGTATTTGATCCCCTGCTAAATTTGCCCGTTTGCCCTCTGACGAAGAAATGACCTGTCCATAATTTTAATGGTAGGTTTATTGTGCGCTCCCGCTGCTCGGTCCCAGCGCCTGCCAACCTAGCAGTTCGAAAGCACCTCCGGGTGCAAGTAGATAAATAGGGACCGCTTACCAGCGGGAAGGTAAACGGCGTTTCCGTGTGCGGCTCTGGCTCGCCAGAGCAGCGATGTCACGCTGGCCACGTGACCCGGAAGTGTCTCCGGACAGCGCTGGCCCCTGGCCTCTTAAGTGAGATGGGCGCACAACCCCAGAGTCTGTCAAGACTGGCCCGTACGGGCAGGGGTACCTTTACCTTTACCTTTATTGTAGCTGCGAGAGACAGAATAACAACAGGAAAACTCCCAGAAACCCAGAAGACAAAAGTCAGAGATGGATGTGCATTATAATGAGTGAAATAAGTATCTGACCCCTTTGCAAAAGATGACTTAGTACTTGGTGGCAAAACCCTTGTTGGCAATTACAGAGGTCAGACGTTTCTTGTAGGCGGCCACCAGGTCTGCACACATCTCAGGAGGTATTTTGTTCCACTCCTCTTTGCAGATCCTCTCTAAGTCAGTAAGATTTCGAGGCTGACTTAGCAGGGGATCAAATACTTTCCCCCCTCACTGTAGTTGCTGTTTTGCTAATGGTGTTTTATGGATAGTAATGGCTTCACTGATTATATGATGTATGCTGTGATGTTCTTTATGTTTTTGTCCTTTATTGTTTGTAAGCTGGGATTCGTTTGAATGGAAAGCAATAAACCCAAATAAAGTCATGAGAAAGGCTGAAGGTGGATCTGTGTTACAGGCAGACGGACGGAAAGAAAGCTATGAGGGCAGGAGGCTGGGTAAATGCACGACTGACGTAAGACTGCAGGGTCTCTACCAAGGACGCAAACAGTAGCAAACCGGCTACTTGCTGTAAGCTCAAGTCCCTCAGGACACCCGGGTGGGCTTCCAGTCTGTGTTTTCTGGCAAAAAGCAAGGGACTCCTTGACTGTGCATTTGTGCCTGGAAGCAGTGATGTCCAAGGAATAAAACGTTCCTCCAGGCAGAATCCTTCAGCCAAGGTCCAAGGCAAGGTGCGTCCCATCAGATAGCGGCTGAAACTCAGTGCATCCACAGCCCTTCTGCTAACAAACCCCCCCCCCCTTGGCTCTGCTGGCTGCTACAGAAGCAAGGATCCCTGTTACAGGAACCTGGTCGAGTCTGTCCTTAAGCGCTCGCTCAGACAGGTGATTCCTGAGGAAAGGATCTGTCCTCACTTCCTGGAAGACTGGCTGCCTGCAGAGGAGAGAGAGGGAGGGAGGGAGGGAAGCTATCAGCTAAAGCAGAATTCAGGACTGAGCGCCTCAGCATTGGGGGTGAGGCTATGCCCACAATGGCCACGTCCTAGGGGATTAACAGGGAGTCTGTGGTGCCAGAGAATGTGGACCGTTTACTGTAAGACAGAGTCACAGTCACTTTGTTATTTACTTATTACACGTTACTGCTTCCTCATTCATGGCTTAGTCTCTTCACCAGCTAAGGACATCCTGGACGCTCAAAGGGAAGGGCTGCACACTTAAGAACACATCTTTGCCCATCACTATGGCAAACTCTCTGGGAGCAGCAGGGTTGCAAACTGCTTCCCAAGTTTGCATCTGTGCATGTGATCCTCAACAGCAGCGGCAGAGTCCCGTGGTTGGGGAAGGGTCCCGCTGCTTCTTTGCCCTTCCTCCAGTTCATAGCCCCCACCCCACCCTGCCTGGCTCCTTGCTGTCTCAAGACTGGGACTCGCCCCCCTCCCCGAAAACAAATTAGCCCCTTTGCATTGTTTGCTCAGTTTCCTGCCTTCAAAATGGGGCTGTGCCCTCCTCAATTTGAGAATTAATCAATGTCTGTGAAGCCTTCAGCAGATGAAGGATGACTACAGGAGCCGCTTATTTTTTAAAACCAGGCAAAAATTTGGAGTAAGGCTGCCTTCGAAGAAGAAGAAGAAGAAGAAGAAGAAGAAGAAGAAGAAGAAGAAGAAGCAGCAGCAGCAGCAGCAGCGGAGGAGTTTGGATTTGATATCCCGCTTTATCACTATCCAAAGGAGTCTCAAAGCGGCTCACAATCTCCTTTCCCTTCCTCCCCCACAACAAACACTCTGTGAGGTGAGTGGGGCTGAGAGACTTCAGAGAAGTGTGACTGGCCCAAGGTCACCCGGTAGCCGCATGTGGAGGAGCAGGGAAGTGAACCTGGTTCACCAGATTACGAGTCCACCGGTCTTAACCACTACACTACACAAAGCCCCATGAGATCCCTGGGCCACTTCCACCTGATTCAATTTCTATCCTGGAGCGAAATTTCCCTCTTTAGGGCTAGCAAGCCAAAAACCTTTGAGGAAGCTGTGCTCAGGCCTTTCTCCTTTGACCAGCACAAGCTGGATCACTGTATGACTCTGACAGCTTAGCCAAACTTAAGAACCATCAATAAGTGCCAGAACTAAGACGCATATCCCCCAAAATCTGAGGGATTTGAATTGCGGTTGACATAGAGGGAGCTTATTGTGTATAGTTTACTTAATTGAAGTAAAATTGGTTTTATAGGGGTGTTTTAACTTGGAACTGTTTAAATTGTATTGTTTATGGATAAATTTTGATGTATTGTTTTTAGATATGGGCCAATGGCCGTAATAAACCAATCAATCAATGACCAGCACAAGACTTGCTTAGTCAGGTAAGAAATCTTACTGCTTAAAATGTATGGAAGGGTTAGAAATGTGTTATCTTTAAGACAATGGTGGCCCAAATTGGGAAGGGCAACCACAAAAACCAAGTCATGCCACTAACAGGCAAAGGAAGGGGGAAGGAAGAAACTCCAGCTGCTATTTTCTTGTAAGCTATAGCTTTAAAAAAGCTATAATGATGTGGGTTTGCGTATGAGAGCGCCACAAACTCTCAAGTTGACACTGTATGGAGGACTTGGGCTTCCTATTCCACTCATTGCCCAGAAGTTCAGTTCCACTTTCCCTGGAAAGCGGGGAGTGTGTGGGCTTCAGGGCCCGCTTTCTTGGTGAGTCTACACTTTGCGCATTTCAGTCACACTTCCTTTTCAGCGTGACAATGAGCCAGCGGCAGGAGCGAAGCAGGAAGAGCACGAGGACTCCTGTGCGTGCTAGCAGAGCCCTCTTGATCCAGGCTGGACAGAGCTCCTATCGCAGGAAACAGAATGCAGAGGCAACAGGAGTAAACAGAGGATGGGGGGGCCGGGGGCGGGGGGGCTGCAGGGAGGCAGCAATGAATGCTTGACAGAGCGTGAGGCCAGAAGAAAAAAGCACCGAACCTGCCTGGAAAGCAGCTCCTCATTCCTAGTACCAGCTGTGCTAACCTTCTCATTTCGTGGACATGATGATAATAATTTTAATAATAATAATTTATTATTTATACCCCGCCCATCTGGCTGGGCTTCCCCAGCCACTCTGGGCGGCTTCCAAAAAAATATAAAAATACTGTAATACATCAAACATTAAAAGCTTCCCTGAACAGGGCTGCCTTCAGATGTCTTCTAAAAGTCTGGTATTTGTTGTTCTCTTTGACATCTGATGGGAGGACGTTCCACAGGGCGGGTGCCACCACCGAGAAGGCCCTCTGCCTGGTTCCCTGTAACTTGGCTTCTCGCAGGGAGGGAACCACCAGAAGGCCCTTGGCGCTGGACCTCAGGGTCCGGGCAGAACGATGGGGGTGGAGACGCTCCTTCAGATATACTGGACCGAGGCCGGTTAGGGCTTTAAATGATGAGGATGAGAACACTAAAAAAATCCTTCCCCTTTCCCGTCCTTCTGTCTGCTGCATGGCAAAGGAAGATGCCAGCTGCTATTCAGGTTGCTGACTTGGGCCCCAGGCTATGGGTGCTCAATGGTGCCCGCGACGTAACATGATGTCATGACGTCACATTGCGTAGGTGTGCTGCAGCAGCGCTTCCAAGGCTGTGCGGGTCCCCAGAGGTCATGTCCGAGGCCTCACAAGACCTCCGTTACAACTTCCAATTTTGCAGGGCCTCGGGCCTCCAACGCAGCTTCCGGTACCAAACTGGAAGTTGTGTCCGAGCCCCCACAATTTTTTTGTGTGGGTGCCCAGGGCCCCTAGAGTTGGCACCAGTGCAGCTATCCCCGAAGCCCCAGGAAGGAACTATCCTAGAGAAGCATGCACACTTCTCCAACACAATCCTTTTCTTAACCCGTCTGGCTGTGTGCCATCAAGCAACGAGGTATTATTTATCTGTTATCCACCCTGATACCCCAGAGCAGGTTACAGCAGCAAAGCACAGCATTAAAAACAATTTACAATAACAACCATAAAAAGAAGGTGAGTCCCAAAAACATACACCTCCCTTAGAGGGCAAAAGACAGGGTCAAAGATGTTTCCTGGAACCAGCCCAGACCATGCAAGTAAGGCGATTTTGCTCTTACTCTGCCTGCTCCTTGACGAGGATCCAGAAGAGCCAGGGCGGCTGGTCTGCTGGGGCCCAGACTGGGAGAACTGGGGAGCGATGGTTGGGATTTTGCCCCTTCCAGGCCTGGCACTCGGGAAGTCCGGGGAGCAAGGGAGCCTGGGTTTGCTGGGGAGGCCAGGAAGGAAGTCGCTGCAAGAGGGAGAAAAGGAATTAAAAAAGGGGGGACAGAGCAGCCTTTGCGACTTGGAGAAAGATGGGATATTAATCTTCTGAATTAATGAAGTCAACTGAGCACCACAAGACAAAGCAGAAGTTTGCAAGGAGTCTGGAATTCTGCAGCAAAAGACTCTGAATCCTACAACATTTTGAAAACGTATCAGATTAGCATCAATTGGTGTGGCAGACTTTAGTTTGGGCTGGCATCAGCCTTGTAACGAAATTGTTAAGTACCTGTTAAACAACTGACACGCTGGCAAGGAACAGCATTCATACCATTTATTCAGGCAAAAGTCCCACATAAATTCCTCCTCAAAATTCACATTTCCCATTAAATACTTTAGCTTAACCTTCCTGAGCCTGACGCTGCAGCAGCTGCCTAAGTAAACGGCCACTGAAGTGGATGCACATTCTCCACCTTCCTCTGGGGCTGTCCAATGCTAATTTGTAACCTCCTCAGGGCAGGGACCTGTCCTCTTGCACTATGTAAAGCAGCAGACGAATTGAACTGAATTTTATTATTATGGTCACAGACCAGTGCCAGCTCACTTACAGTATCAGGAAAATAATAAAACACAATAGGAATACACTGAATTGCAATTGGGTATAACAGAGACAATTCAGATATAGCGGCAGTTAAAATATAATAATAATAATAATTTATTATTTGTACCCCGCCCATCTGGCTGGGTTTCCCCAGCCACTCTGGGCGGCTTCCAACAAGGATGAAAAATACACTAAAATGTCACATATTAAAAACTTCCCTGAACAGGGCTGCCTTCAGATGTCTTCTGAATGTCAGGTAGTTGTTTATTGCTTTGACATCTGATGGGAGGGCATTCCACAGGGTGGGCGCCACTACCGAGAAGGCCCTCTGCCTGGTTCCCTGTAACTTGACCTCTCGCAGTGAGGGAACCGCCAGAAGGCCCTCGGAGCTGGACCTCAGTGTCCGGGCAGAACGATGGGGGAGGAGACGCTCCTTCAGGTATACTGGACCGAGGCCATTTAGGGCTTTAAAGGTCAGCACCAACACTTTGAATTGTGCTCGGAAACGTACTGGGAGCCAATGTAGGTCTTTCAAGACCGGTGTTATATGGTCTCGGTGGCCACTCCCAGTCACCAGTCTAGCTGCCGCATTAAATCTTGATCACTAAAATATAACCTAAAATTGTCATTTAAAACCTTAATCATTTTGGTAGTACAGCTTGTTCCCTAAGTTTTATGGCAGTCGCACAGAATTTGGCTGCCCTTAGCGTGATCTCTAGATCCTTGTCCTCTACCAGGAGTTTTAGACATTGAAGTTCAGACCCATTTGGAGATTTTTGTATAACAGGAGTGATAAATACAGAGTGTATATCCCCGTAGAAACGGCAGCATAACAAGACATGAGAGACAGTTTCTACCTCCATCAAGCTGCAGGGGCAGACTCGTTCCACGTATGGTTCAAGTAGATGCATCATATAACAGCAGGTGTTAATAGCTATGGAGAAGCTGCAGAAAGGAAGCCTGGGTCTTCCATTTGTCTCAGGGCTGAGTCCCAAAACTTCCTTTCACAAGGAAGTAGGAAGAACTGGCTCCATCAGGCCCATGTCCCATCTAGTCCTTCCTCCTGTTCTCACAGTGGCCAATCAGATTCCTGTGGGAAACCGGAAAGCAGGATCCGGCAAGCAGGATCCGAGCACAAGCCCTCTGCCCACCTTCTGTGGTTTCCAGCAACTGGGATTCAGAAACATGGCTGCCTCCAAATGTGGCCATCAGGGCCAGTAGCCATTGATAGCCCTCTCTTACATGAATTTGTCTCTTTTAAAGTCATCCCAGTTGGTCGCCATCAATGCCTCCTGCAGAAGCGAGTTCCACAGTTTAACTAGTTTAACTGCTGGGAAAAGCTCAGTGTCAGGCTGAGTTTACATGCAGCCGCATGTGAAAACTTGCCTCTGGGCATGGACAAAGTGAAAACACACACACACACACACACACTGCAGTGGTGCCCCGCAAGACGAACGCCTCGCAAGACGGAAAATCCGCTAGACGAAAGGGTTTTCCGTTTTGGAGGTGCTTCGCTAAACGAATTTCTCTATGGGGTTGCTTCGCAAGACGAAAAAATCTTGCGAGTTCCCGCGGGTTTTTTTCGCTCCCCCCCCCTTTCCTAAGCCGCTAAGCCGCTTATCAGCTGTTCCACTGATAAGCCGCTTAACAGCTGATCGCTAAAAGCCGCTAGACCGCTAATAGCGCTAGACGAAGAGAATCGCGGAACGGATTCTTTTCGTCTTGCGAGGCACCACTGTACTGCCTGTCTGCGACTTGGGGCTTAGGAAAAACCGATTTCTGGGCAAAGGAAGTGCTCGTGCCTTTCCTCCCCTCTTCTTGGTTTATTTGGTTTTTTAAAACTAAGCACAGAACACTCCGTTGTTAAGAGGGTTCTCTGGCTGCCTTAACAGCGGCCCCATTAACTACGAACCAACGCTGCAAAACAACTTCAACAGTTTGCAGGGGATTCCAAATTTTGGGATTCATAGTTAATGTTAAGTACAGACCCTGTGTTTCATATTGATTTCTCAATTTGTGGGGTGCTGAAAAACGCAGGGGTTTCGCTGCAAAAAAACCAACTGCAAATCTTTGGCCCAGGTTAATTTTCCTCTTAATAGCCAGGTTGTGGCCAGACAGGCAAGGAGCAACTCAGGTGCAGGAAAGGAGTAAAAAGTGATAGATTCCTGAGATGTCTCAGTTATAGAGAAGTAATTAAAATGGGACCTCAAAGGGTCTCTCACAAACAGGCCAACACAGATGCACCATCAAAGAAAGTCACTGTGAGGGACGGGTTTGAAAAAAGCAGGACTCTTCCCTCTTGAAAGGAATGTGGATGAGTTTGCAGAGCTTCCTCCACAGCCACCTGCCAGAGAGGTGGCCGTAAGAGTTAACAACCTCCCAGCTTCTCCATTTCCTCAAATTGCTCCCATTGTTTGAGACTTTGCTCTTGCAAACTGTTGCCATTGATGACTCAGGCCTGCTAATAAGGCAGTAAAAGCTCTCTTTGAACTGCCTTTCAGCCGCCCTGTTTGCTTGCTTCTTTTTACAGCCCTCTCTGCTATCTTTTCAGAAGATCTTGCAAACCCCCTTTCCAGTCCAGCAGGAAGCCTCTGGTCAAAAATAATAAATAATAATAATACAGAGATCATTATCTGGTAGAATCTCAATCCTCATAGTTAGAAACTGAACTCAGAGGGGTCCAGAACCAAATGGAGCGGATTCTAAACGTTTCGTTTAGCAAAACAGGCTGTAATGGCTTGTGGGCCATTTCTAAACACATGGTCCCCCCTCCCCGCAACTTTCACGATGCTCACTTCTTGTGCAATGATCTATTGGTATCTGACAGGTATTATCGATGACATCTGGAATGTATACAGACATGGACACTTGCTAAAGAACTTACGGCTCCTATTTAAATTTCAGTTTGAGATGAGATAGGCCTTTTGCCCAACCCATGGGAGCATCAGCCATGGAGCAGCCTTAGTACATCTAAATTACCTTGGTCTATATTTTGGGAATTGCCTCTAGCAGCTTGGGTGGGGGTGGGGGGAGTTGCTGGTGGAAATGGCACAAGGGGGAATGGGTTTCAAGCCAGCCAGCCAGCCAGCCGGCTCGTTCTGCCCCCAGCCCCAATTCCATTCAGGGGCTTTCGTGGTTCCTCTTAAACTCAGAGAACAATCTGTTCAGACATCCTGCGTCACGTCTGGTCTGGCCAAAACGTGCTCCATCAGCGAGCCCTTGTGGCTCTTCCTTCCTGTCTTCAAACTCACAAAGTAGAGGGAGAATACAGGGCTGTCTTATTTATTTATTACACCTTTCCTCCAAGGAGCTCATGACACTGTACATTGTTCTCCCTTTCCGCCATTTTACCCTCACAACAACCCTGCAAGGTCGATTAGGCGGAGAAAGAGGGAGCCATTTGCCCAAGGTCACCCAACGAGCTTCGCAGCCGAGCAGGGATTTGAACCCTGGTCTCTCCCAGGGGCTAGTCTGACACTCTGAACGCTACGTCTTGGTCTGCCTTGACGAGTGCTGCCTGCTCTGGTCTTCCCCGGCCTGCCTGGTGCCCTCCAACGGCAGGTGCCAGGCGTTGAATCTTTGAGCCTCACACAAGGAATGCATGTGACATACGCTCCGTGGAATTTGCCTTCAGGGAAAACAGTTTTTATTGGGGATACACAAACCAGTGCCTCAAATCACATCCAGATATGAAGCACCTGACAAGGGCATTGCAGAATCTCCCTCGATCTCCGTATGTGAAGCAAGTCAGCATTAACCAACCGCAACATCATGACCCAACCACAACCGGAGGGCAAATCAGTCAAGCTGGTGATGGGAATGAGCAGGGCTTCCGCAATACGACGGCGGCTAGGTGCTACTCTGGCAGGAAGAAGAAAGCGGGGCATGTGAGACATCCACCACAGAGACATAAATCTTTATCTGCTGGCTCTCTGTGTTCTCTCGCTTTCTTGGGAGAAACCACCTTGAAGGCATGCAAGCGAAAGAAAAGAAATTCTGCTCTGGTGACTCATAAGCCACAAATAGTTGGGGGAGAGAATAAAACGCAAGTAGAACAATGTTCTCTCACCTTCCCACCCACGCCAGGAAACATTTAGTTATCTTTCTAATATTACAACCAGGGAATCATTCAGGTATAGCATGGCATATACATTGGGGACGGACACACCACTACTTAGCTGGGATCCAAATGCAGCGTACCAGAGAATCACATAGCATGCCAGGGACCCAAGAACCTCAGGGCTGTATTCAACTAACTTTTGCTCAGAGTAGACCCTCTGGAATTAATGGCCAGGAGTAACTTAGTTCCATTAATCTCTGCGGGTCTACAGTGAGTAAAAGTTTGTTTCTTCATTTCTACGAAAGTGTAAGCAGGTAATCCTCATGGCTCCACAGAAAAAAGAACATCTAAAGATGCACCAGCACATAAAACCTTAAGAGAACATCTACCATCTTTGCTAATGAGGCACAGCGGGATCAAGCAATCCCTATCTATCTATCTATCTATCTATCTATCTATCTATCTATCTTTTATCTGAACTCATCTCCTACAAGTGACTGTGGGACAAAGGCAAGGCACTCGGGTATCTTACTGTCCTGGAAAAGAGTGTTCTTCAAGGATTTCCCTATCCAAGTAACACTGCACAAATAGAACCATGGGACCTTGGCATGAGTTCTTATGGTTTCTCCAGATCACTTTCTTCCCTGCTCAAGAACCCGTGCAGCTGTTAACTCCGCTGTCGTGCAAGACTGAAAACTATTTGCCCACCGCGGAGGTTCATTTATGGAGCTACCACGTTTTCAGAGCATCCGCACATTTTCTTGCCATTTCCTCCCTTTCGCCACTGTGAGCATCTGCGTGGGTTGCGGCTGCACAAAAGACAAGGGCATCAGTGGATGGCAACACAAAGAGTTGGGGCTGATGCTAAGCTGTGCCTGAACGGGAACCCAGCGGGAGCCCTGCTGAAACTGCTTGGAAACTGCCAAAAATGAAGAGTGAAAGGCAAGTAAAATAAATAAATCCCCTCTTCACCAGAACCCAGGGGCCAAATGCAGCTCTCCAGGCCTCTCTGTCTGGGCACCCACCTCAGTGGCCCTGATCCGTGCCCTCTTTCAAGTGCTTTTGGTCAGCTGGAATGTACCCTTGAACTGCATTGTGTTTTAAAATGCCTGGAGGGGTGTTTGTGCAAAAACCTGAGTTTGGGCTGGAATGCAGCCTACAGAGCAAAAGCGTGAATTGCCCCCGTTGCCCCCACCTGCTTGTTGTCTCTGTCCCTACGCACCATTTGCATGCGGCCCCTGGAAAGTTGCGCACAAGGGAATGTGGCCCTTGGCTCCTCAACCCTGATCTAGCCCAATGCCTTGCTTCTTTTTTCAGCCAGCCAGTTGCTTCCAAGAATCTTATAAGTAGGCATCACAAGGGTGATGGCCGTCCCGTGGGGTTCTGACTCCAGCAGGTGGGAATTGGGAGTTAGACTGCGACTAAACATGGAGGTTCCATTTCTCTACCATGGCTAACACTCTGCTGGATGAGACCATGGATCTCTCTAGTTCAGCACCCTGTTTGCAACAGCAGCAAGTCAGGTGGCTTCCAAGAAGCTTGCAAACCAGGAATGAAGACACACACAAACCCCTCTTTGTTCCTGATGCAGTTTATCTGCACCATTTCAAGACAACAGCTGTTTAACAGAAGAGGCCTAACTTCAGCGAAGTCAATTCCCACCTCAACCTCCTCTCTGGGCAACGCTTGGACACCCTGACACTTTTATAGCCCTCCGAAAGTGAACGTCATGCTATGCAGAGAGGCAACCAGAACTATATACACGCAGGTTGGATTTACATGGCACCTTCAAAAACACATTCGCCCCCTTGCAAAAAGGGGGTGAGGAACCTTCTCTCCTCTTCACCACTGCTGAGGGCTGCTTGCTCTTTGGGGACGCTCCGTTAACACCAAGCATAATTAGTGGCCCAAAAATAACAATAAAAGAAACAATGAACACAAGGGTATTGCCTCTGCTCTGCTTCCACAGCTGGAGGCAGCGGGAGAGAATGTGCTCTTGTGCTCGGATCCTGCTTGCAGATTTCCCGCAGATTTCACCTGGTTGGCCACTGTGAGAACAGGGTGTTGGCCTAGATGGGCCGTTGGCCTGATCCAGCCGGCTTTTCTTACGTTCTTAGTCTTCCACTTTGAAAGGGGAAAACACACATTGTGCAATGGAATGATTAACTGCGGCTACAGATTTTTGCCTTTGGGCTGCAAAACACAGGCTTCTGTTTCTTTAGCGCAGAAGTCCAGACTGGCTGCTTGGAGATGCTGGTTCCCGCAGCCAGGACGAGTCAAGGACATCTGCGGTTGCTGCCCCGGAACTGGGAGACGTCTGGAAGACTTATGAGCAAGTAAATCTATCTTACACCAAATCATTTGGGCCATTAATGTCATGATTCTTTATGAGACTTGGCTTGCTTTTGGTACACTGCAGCTCCTACAAGTTTTAAATCACGTTTTGCAACTAAAGACTCTGTAAACACACAGAAAAAGATATGGGTGAAATAACACCTTGGCCAACTTGGACGGCTTTAAAAGTTTTTAGACAAATTTATGGAGCAAAAAGCTGCCAACAGCTACTAGCCACCACCGCTATGTTCTACCTTCCTTGCCAGAGGAGATATGACTCTGAATACCGATCACTGGGAATCACAGGCAGGAAGAGTCCTGTTGCGCTCGGGTCCAGGCTTGTGGGCTCCCCTTAGGGATCTGACTAGCCCCTGCGAGAACAGGATGCTGGACCAGCCGAGAGCCCTGCTGACGTCCATGGCACTGATTCACACCCGTGAAATGTCACTTCTGCCCATTTGCCTCAGAACTTCCCCATTCACAAGAAACACATTCAAAGAAAAACGCTATGAATTATTATTTGGCCCCGAAGGCTAAGTGCAATTGATGGACAAAAGCTACAGTGGAATGTGAACATTTAGAGGAACAGACAACCTCAGAAAGTGGTGGACTCCCCTTCTTTGGAGTTTTCTAAACAGATGTTAGATAGCCACCTGTTAGGGATTCTTTACCTGTGATTCCCGCATTTAAGGGGTTACTCTATTCCAAACTTAAAAATGGAAAGCGTAATGCTGGTGGTCAACAAAAGAGGTTTAAAGACTCTCTCAAGGCAAATCTAAAAAAAATGTAGTATAAACACTGACAACTGGGAAACACTGGCCTGCGAGCGCTCCAGTTGGAGAAAAGCCTTTACCAAAGGTGTTGTGGGTTTTGAAGATGCAAGGGAGAAACGTGCTAAGAGGAAGGCATGCTTGGCAAACCCTCACCGTGATCAACTCCCACCCGGAAACCAATGTCCCCACTGTGGAAGGACGTGTGGATCCAGAACTGGCCTCCACAGTCACTTACGGACTCAATGTTAAAACCGTGTTCATGGAAGACAATATTACTTGGCTATGAGTGATCGCCAAAGAAAAATAAAGAAGAAATAGGGGGCTGAGCCAGGTGACCCTTGGGGTCCCTTCTGACTTTATGATTCTGCAATTCTAAAACACGCTACTTAAGAATTTACAGGCCACTCTTTCAATAGACCATACACTTACATACCTGTCTGACAGTCGGTCTACACTGTCCTGGGCAACATTGAAGGACTGGAGAGTCAGGATCTCAGCAGCTGATGGGGGAGAACCAACCATTCCAAGACACCCCAGGGACCCCTCAGAGGTTTCAGTTTCAACTGCTGTTTTAGAAAAGAAAGGCTTCAAGATTTGGGAGGTGGTGCTTTTTCTGCCAAATGTTTGGGCCCACATCTCGTGTCCCGTGCCCCGCCTGCTGGTCCACCCATCTTTCAAACCCTCTTGTGGCAATAACGTTCCCCCAACTTGATGCCCTGCAGTGGGTTTGGACTACAAATCCCATCATGCTGTCTGGTGCTGATGGGAGTTGTAGTCCAAAAATCGAGATGACACCAGATTGGGGGAGTGCTAGCAGCGTAATATCTAGACCAGAGCAGCATGCTCATTGATATGACTCGGAATGGCTGACTTAAACCTAAAATTCGCGGACTTCCATCCAATCCTTACACGATGAAGAGAAGCAGAGCTCGGAATGGCTGGGTCTCTTGCCGCTGCGGGTGGCGGGACGGGAGTTCTGCTCAGACTGGAGATGGCTATCCCTGCTACAGGAAGAAAGGGCATCGTTTTCTGGCCTGGCAAGGAAAACGAAAAGTCAAAGAACAGTGAATGCTTGTAACTGAAAACTATTACCGTGCAAGAATTATTGCCTCCTGCATTTCCTGTAATAGAGAGGCATTTTGCATCGCAAGCTGGCTTGCCAGCACCAAAGCAGCCTCGCGGTGCAGTTTTCCCCTTGTTTACTGAAGTCAGGACATTTTTGCAGAGGAGAACTCTGGGATTATGTACGCTGCTCCTTAGCAAAGCTGGGCAAAAGCCTTCTCTCAACTCATTCCACTGTGTCAGATCAAGATTTACATTTCCGTTTGATTCTGTCCCTTTTATAGTAAGCTGAATGCCTGCACCTGCCGTATAGGAAGTCTTCCATTGGCCCATTAGCTCATTACGGTCTGCTCTAGGCTTCCCTAATCTGGTGGCTCCCTCCCATAGGTTTTCGGACTGCAGCTCCAAACAATCCTGACCACTGGTCATGTTGGCTGGGCTAATGGGAACTGTTGTCCAACAATATGCCCAGAGATCTGCACCGGTTGCCGATTTGCTACTGGGCCAGGTTCAAGGTGTTGCTATTAGTATACAAAACCTTCATCAACTTGGGACCAGTTTACCTGCAAGATTGTCTTACTCCACATACGTCCACCTGACCACTTCCATGTAAGGAAATAGCACAGTTTTAGGTAGCGCACAATACCCATTCCGCCTTTGTAAGAAATCTTTAAGTGTGGCAGTACTTCCTGCCTACTGACCCCAAGCAGACACATTCCCTGTACTCTTTTGGGTGCCTGCTAAGAACATTGTTGTTTATAGACAAAAGCCTGCCCAGAAATGAAGAATGTGAACGTATGTTTCGATCTGTTTTTAGTCAATTGTTGACTTTATTTTTTGATTATTTAAAAGTTGTTTTTATGGTGATGGGAAAAGGAATTATCTGTGGGATTGAGTGTAGGTATGTTTGAACATTTTTAAGGATCGTATGAAATGTATGTTTGTATATTCGCAATATGTGTGTATTAATTTTAACAATAAAAACTTAAAAAATAATAATAATAAAAGTTGTTTTTATGTATTTATTTTATAAGTAAAATAAATTGATAGAGTGGCTGGAGTGGCTGGAGAAACCCAGACAGATGGGTGGGGTATGTATGTATGTATGTATGTATGTATGTATAAATAAATAAATAAATAAATTATTTTATTTTATTTTATTTTATTTTATTTTATTTTATTTTATTTTATTTTATTTTATTTTATTTTATTTTATTTTATTTTATTTTATTTTAATTTAATTTAATTTAATTTAATTTAATTTAATTTAATTTAATTTAATTTAATTTATATACCACCCTATGCCCAGACATCTCTGGGCAGGTCACAGAATAAAATCAAAATATAAAACCACAAAATACATAACCAAAATAAAAAAGCAACCCACTCGTAAACCACTTTGATGTTGTTTTTTATGTTTAGGTTTTTTCTACAAAAATCAACCAGTGTATAAATTTCAGGAAATAAATACGTTTCTGTCCTTGGTATGCCTTTCCCAATGATAATCTTGAACGATAATCTTGGTCATTTGATGGTCCTTTTTACCCAATGTTGACTTTTTAATTGTATACATTGCTTGTTTTATGTTGCTAATGCCGTTGGCTAATGTAAATAAAGTTTAACTATCTATCTACAGTGGTGCCTCACAAGACGAAAAGAATCCGTTCCGCGAGTCTTTTCATCTAGCGGTTTTTTCGTCTTGTGAAGCAAGCCCATTGACGGCTTAGCGGCTTAGCGCTATTAGCGGTTTAGCGGCTTTTAGCGGCTTAGCGGCTGAGCGGATAAGCGGCTTAGCGGCTTAGAAAAAGGGGGGCGGAGGGGGAAAAACCGCAGGAACTCGCAAGACATTTTCATCTTGCAAAGCAAGCCCATAGGAAATTCGTTTTGCGAAGCACCTCCAAAACGGAAAACCCTTTCGTCTAGCGGGTTTTTCGTCTTGCGAGGCATTCGTCTTGCGGGGCACCACTGTATCTAGGTTTCTGGTTGGCACCAGACTGGGGAAGGCTGGACTCCATTCTGATGGGTACCAGCTCTGTTATTTGGATAGGAATCTTCCAGCACCAATATTTCAGAGGTGTGGGAAACTGACCATGGGTCCTTCCGCACCCAACGCATATGATCTACTCCTGAGCTACAGTCTCTGGGCTGCCAGTTCCAATCCCTGAGGGTGACAGTGAAAGAAGCGTGAGACTTGGTGTTTGGGTTTTTTTTGGAGATTTCCACCTTTTCCACATTTGCATGCTGCTATTTAAATGCACTTGCGCCTAGAACTTTGCTTTTACCACGCTATTAAAATGCGACTGAGAAATCAATGTAAATGGCAGACATGCCGCATTCTGATGACAGGGCCTTTGCAAATGGCAAAGGCTTTCCTCAAATCCAGCTGAAAAAGAAATCACGATTCCACCTGGTCTGGAGAATGCCAAATTACCGTATTTTTCGCCCTATAGGACGCACTTTTCCCCCTCAAAAAATGAAGGGGAAATCTGGGTGCGTCCTATGGGGCGAATGCAGGCTTTCGCTGAAGCTTGGAGAGCGAGAGGGGTTGGTGCACACCGACCTCTCTCGCTCTCCAGGCTTCAGGAAGCTTATCAGCAAGCCTGGTGAGCCCGCGGGAGTTCCCACAGGGCTCCCTAGGCTGCGGATAGCAGCCTGCTGCACAGAGTGTGGGGCGCACTGAAGCAGAGCACCCCGCGCTTCAGGCAGACACCGGCCAGCCCCACAAGCTCGGGGGACAGCGGGGAGGCGCAGCGCCGCCATCCCTCTGTTCCCCGACCTGGTTTGATTTCCCCGACCTGGTTTTGGGGGGGAAATAAAGGAAATTTTTTTCCCTTTATTTTCCCCCCAAAAAACTAGGTTCGCCCTATGAGACGGAGCGTCCTATGGGACGAAAAATACGGTAAATTGCTAGGTCTGAAATGTGCCTTGCAGGAAGCGGCAGGTGAAATCTGAGGCTCCCAGGAGTGGCACCTGGGGCTGGGGCTGGTGCCCACATGACGCATCAAAAGGCCTGTGCAAGGGATTATCGCAATCCTTGTGATGTTATCTACAGTTGCAGCAGCTGTGGCAGAGGCGGTCCACTACGGCCACTCCATCCGTCTGGCTTGGACCAGCTGCTGTTTGGCTATTCCTGCTCCAGGACTTTGCAAGGTTGGTCCAAGGCGTTTCACAGCTTGTGACAGAGCAGCAAATGCTCCCTGTCCGTCTCTTCCCAAACATAATAATTTAATAATTTCTTTTTAAAAATCAAGGTGAATAGTACCCCTGACAGTAGCAACCCTCATTTACCTACTTTCTTTTTCTTTGCTCCATTCAAACCGCTGCCGCCCGCACCTCCCTGTCATCGTTCTTCTCTTGGACTACTGCAATGCGCTCTACGGGGCTCCCTTTGAAGGTGACCCGGAAACTGCAATTAATCCAGAATGCGGCAGCTAGACTGGTGACTGGGACTGGCCGCTGGGACCACATAACACCGGTCCTGAGAGATCCTCATTGGCTCCCAGTACGTTTCCGAGCACAATTCAAAGTGTTGGTGCTGACCTTTAAAGCCCTAAACGGCCTCGGTCCAGTATACCTGAAGGAGCGTCTCCACCCCCATCGTTCAGCCCGGACACTGAGGTCCAGCTCCGAGGGCCTTCTGGCGGTTCCCTCCCTGCGAGAAGTGAGGTTACAGGGAACCAGGCAGAGGGCCTTCTCAGTGGTGGCACCCGCCCTGTGGAATGCCCTCCCAGATGTCAAGGCAATAAACAACTATTTTACTTTTAAAAGACATCTGAAGGCGGCCCTGTTCAGGGACGTTTTTAATATTTAATGCTGTACTGTTTTTAACATTTTATTGGGAGCCGCCCAGGGTGGCTGGGGAAACTCAGACAGATGGGTGGGGTATAAATAATAAATAATAATAATAATTGTTGTTGTTTAGTCGTTTAGTCGTGTCCACCTCTTCGTGACCCCCTGGACCAGAGCACGCCAGGCACTCCTGTCCTCCACTGCCTCCCACAGTTTGGTCAGACTCGTGCTGGTAACATCGAAAACACTATCCAACCATCTCGTCCTCTGTCGCCCCCTTCTCCTTGTGCCCTCCATCTTTCCCAACATCAGGGTCTTCTCCAGGGAGTCTTCTCTTCTCAGCTTCACAATCTGTCCTTCCAGTGAGCACTCAGGGCTGATTTCCTTAAGAATGGAGAGGTTTGATCTTCTTGCAGTCCATGGGACTCTCAAGAGTCTCCTCCAGCACCAGAATTCAAAAGCATCAATTCTTTGGCGATCCGCCTTCTTTATGGTCCAGCTCTCACTTCCATACATCACTACTGGGAAAACCATGGCTTTAACTATACGAACCTTTGTTGGCAAGGTGATGTCTCTATTTCTCAAGATGCTGTCTAGGCCTGTCATTGCCCTTCTCCCAAGAAGCAGGCATCTTTTAATTTTCTGGCTGCTGTCACCATCTGCAGTGATCATGGAGCCCAAGAATGTAAAATCACTCACTGTCTCCATTTCTTCCCCTTCTATTTGCCAGGAGGTGATGGGACCAGTTATTATCATCATCATCATCATCATCATCATCATCATCTCTTTCTTTTCTCTCCCCTTCCATTCCACTCATGCTCAGTCGGCAGAGCATGAGACTCTTTATCTCAGGGCCAAGGGTTCGATCCCCAGGTTGGGTAAAAGATTCCTGTGTGGCAGGATGTTAGACTAGATGACCCTGTTGGTCCCTTCCAACTGTTCTATTCTACGATTCATGATTCTACGCTTCTCTTTGAAGCAGCATCTTGTGCACAAATAATGCTTCACTGAATACAAGGGGACTTAGTAAGCTGAGGGTGTTTTCCATTGCCCATTGCAAAATGAGCCATGAATCAGACTCTGAGTAAACAGGTACAGAGTTGCCACGGTGTAAATCTCTTTCCCTCCAATCCACATTAACACCATAGAATCATAGAATCATAGAGCTGGAAGAGACCACAAGGGCCATCGAGTCCAACCCCCTGCCAAGCAGGAAACACCATCAGAGCACTCCTGACATATGGATGTCAAGCCTCTGCTTAAAGACCTCCAAAGAAGGAGACTCCACCACACTCCTTGGCAGCAAATTCCACTGTCAAACAGCTCTTACTGTCAGGAAGTTCTTCCTAATGTTTAGGTGGAATCTTCTTTCTTGTAGTTTGGAGCCATTGCTCCGTGTCCGCTTCTCTGGAGCAGCAGAAAACAACCTTTCTCCCTCCTCTATGTGACATCCTTTTATATATTTGAACATGGCTATCATATCACCCCTTAACCTCCTCTTCTCCAGGCTAAACATGCCCAGCTCCCTTAGCCGTTCCTCATAAGGCATCGTTTCCAGGCCTTTGACCATTTTGGTTGCCCTCCTCTGGACCAGTACTTTGCTGCCCCTTTAGTAATAATAATAATAATAAATAATAAATTGTATTTATACCCCGCCCTCCCCAGCCAGAGCCGGGCTCAGGGCGGCTAACAACAATAAAATAAAATCACAGCAGAAACATAATAGGGGAAAAAGAGAGGGAGAAAAAAAAACCCAATTTAAAATACAGGTTAAAATGCAATTTAAAATGCAGCCTCATTTTAAAATAGCTGATAAATCAAGACCATAAGGGGAGGGAAATATAAGAGTCAGACCGAGTCCCAACCAAAGGCCAGGCGGAACAGCTCCGTCTTGCAGGCCCTGCGGAAAGATGTCAAGTCCTGCAGAGCCCTGGTCTCTTGTGACAGAGCGTTCCACCACGTCGGGGCCAGTGCTGAAAAGGCCCTGGCCCTAGCTGAAACCAATCTAACCTCCTTGAGGCTCGGGACCACCAAAGTGTTGTTATTTGTGGACCTTCAGCTGGCTGCCTGGCTCACAGCGTGGATGGAAAGTAGCTCGTGCCTGCTTCACAACCTGCTCCTCCCGCTCTGCCACCTCTGCTCTTCCCCAGCTGAGCAACAGTCAGTACAGTGGGAACAACTGAGAGCTTTGTGTTGTATCTGCTGTAGCAACTGCTGTGAGGGGCAGCTTGTGATGGGCCTGTGTGCTGGGGATTCCCTCAGCCGACTCTCGGGCTGGCACAAAACCAATCAATCAAACCAATCAAACTGCCCCCCTCCCCTCGCCTTTTGTGGGTGTTTGGCCCAGGAGCCATGGAAAAAGAGGTGCAGGGCTTGCTAGGCTGACCAGTGGGATGGCTCCGCTTGCCAGGTGGCAAGAGCACAGCAAGCTGCACAAATTTATTTCTTTATTTAAATTTATATGCCGCCCTTCATCCAAGGATGACAGGGTGGTTTAGGGTATAAAAACACACAACGTAATAACAAACAAAACTAAAGCGCCCCGCACACTGTCTTAAAGGCCACAGATTGTTTAATTAACCAAAGGCCCGGTTGAAGAGGAACATTTTCAGCTGGCGCCTAAAGGTGTATAATGAAGGTGCCAGGTGAGCCTCCCTTGGAATAGAATTCCACAAATGAGGAGCTACTGAAGATAAGGCTCGCTCTTGTGTTGCCACTCAGTTCTCATGTGGAGGCGTCACATCAAGAAGGGCCTCAGAGGATGACTGCAGGGTCCGGGACAGTTCATATGAGGAGAGGCAGCCCACCTGTCCAATCTGAAGAAGTAGCATCAGGCGAGTGCCAAGTGTCACAACGGGCAACAGGTGACTCTGAGCCACCTGCCATCGGGTATAACTGGCTCAAAGGAATCCAGAGAAGGCAGGAGCAACAGGGCACAGGAAGCAGAGTGTCTTTGCTCATCAGCCACCTGAGGTCAGTGTCTCATTTTGTCCAACCAGAGGGCTGACACTGCTCCCTCAGCAACCATGCTCAAACATGGAGGTTCCATTTGGCTATCTTGGCTGATACCAGTGCACTGGAATGCTTCAAGGAAGAGGCCTGCCTGATCAGAGCAAAGGCTGACATTATTTAGGCAACAGCCTTCCAATAAGGTACTTCGAGGAAGTCTCGTTTCACACTGCAGATGGCTTGCAGGAACAGAAGCACACCAACACTCCTGTTCCTTAGGGCAGGGGTTGGGGGGGCTGATACCCTTCAGATGTTGCTGGACTACATCTCCCATCATCCCTGCCATGCTGAGGTTGATGGGAGTTGGAGCCCAATGACTTAAGCATGGGCACAGGTTCCTACCTTAGGCTATTATTGACCATTTCCCAGTTTGCATGTGACATGGTGTGCTCCAAGGGAGCCTGTCTCTGGCATAGAATATTACATCATCATCATTATTATTATTATTAGTAGTAGTAGTATTATTATTATCATCATCATTACTACTACTACTACTATAGCAACCTTTAGTAAGCTGGAGCCTTCGAGTTGTTTTAGACTCCCAGCAGCCAGCTCAATGGTTAGGGATGACCAGAGTGGTACTCCTGCAATATCTGGAGGGCACCAGGTTGGGAAAGGCTACATTTCAGTATTGTGCTAGGGAAAATGCTTTCATCATCTATTCATTTCCCAACGCCTGGGTCTGAGAGCGGTTGCATCTCATCTCTCCTCCACCCTGAGTTTTCACAGCCTTGTGAGTGAAAATTGAGAGGGGAGAGAAAAAGGAGCAAAGAGGGGTAATTTCATGGCACTTATCCAGTGCATTGTTTAAACCTAACCACTTCACTATTTCCACGCTGGCTCTTTCTGTTGCTAAGTTCTGTTAGGTCTTGCAAATGGTGACAGCAGGGGGGAATTTAGGCAGAAAAGAAAGAGAAGCGGCAGAGAGTTTGTGAAAGCTATTACCTCTCTGCAGTGGTTGTGTGCTGTTCAAAAAGTAAAGGGAGGGAGGGAGTGACAGCAGGTGGAAAGCTTTAGATCTCACTATATTTTTAGAAGCATAATCCACCATATTGTAATAAGGAGGACTTCTCATTTTATCGTACCCGAAAACACCTAGAAAACGAAGAAAGCCCCAACTGCTAGGAAGGGCAATGAGAAGCCTGCTATTTTGCAAATGCCTCTTCTTCACATTTATGCAGTTTAAAAGCTTCCTGCCATGCACGCTGAGATGAAACACCAACCTTGGCTGGAAATGTCACAAGAAAACCAGCAAGGGCGCTTAAAAAACTAAGCAGATGACAGCCATTCCTGCAAACCAGGCCGCTCTTCCCAACGGTTCTGGCTGGCTCCCATGCTGGCTCCCTAATTTGGGTAATAATGCAAAAAGGGCTGTTGAGCCTGAGAAACAAAACCGGCTTCTTTGAACAACTATGTTCATATTGGTCAGATTTAGCTGCAATTCCTGCATTGCAAGGGATTGAACCAGCTGACCCTTTGGGTCTGTTCCAGCTCTACAATTCTATGCTTCTGAGATGATACCATATCACATTTTTGCGCGTCCAAAGCTTATCTGCCTCATCTTGCCAGCCTTACAACACCTTTCTGAAGACTGGAGCATTCACAGAACAGCAGCCTCTCTGCGCTTTTGCCCTCTGCACGCTTCCTGCTTCCTCCTGACCTTTACGCATTGTCTCCAAGTGTTTCTTTTGTTCTGCCTCTTTCTCCATACAGATTTGTACAAACATTGACACAGCATGGATGTGAACCTGTGGCCTTTCAGATGCTGCTAGGTGAGGACGGCAGGAGAAACATCTGGCAAGAAACACAGGACAGGAGGCGAGAGGCCTTGTGATTTCCCCTGCTCCTTTCCCTGAGTCACTGGCTCTTAAGAGCTGTAGCTTGAGGAAGCGGCTCCAGGGAGGGCGTAGGAGGGCCTGGCTAGCCCAAGGTCTTTATAGGAAGATGCACAGCAAAGATGGAGGTCGACACCAAAGGCAGGGCTTTGCCTATTCCACTCTGTTTCAAAAAATCTGCATCTAGAGACAATCCAAATATCACGGCAAAAAACCTGCAACTTGTGTCTGCATAACTTCGCCTGGATTTACTATGTTCTTACTATGTTCAGGCTGAGACCCTACCTGCCCGCGGACTGTCTCGCCAGAGTGGTGCATGCTCTGGTTATCTCCCGCTTGGACTACTGCAATGCGCTCTACGTGGGGCTACCTTTGAAGGTGACTCAGAAACTACAACTAATCCAGAATGCGGCAGCTAGACTGGTGACTGGGGGCGGCCGCCGAGACCACATAACACCGGTCTTGAAAGACCTACATTGGCTCCCAGTACGTTTCCGAGCACAATTCAAAGTGCTGGTGTTGACCTTTGAAGCCCTAAATGGCCTCGGCCCAGTATACCTGAAGGAGCGTCTCCTCCCCCATTGTTCTGCCCGGACACTGAGGTCCAGCACCGAGGGCCTTCTGGCGGTTCCCTCATTGCGAGAAGCAAAGCTACAGGGAACCAGGCAGAGGGCCTTCTCAGTAGTGGCGCCTGCCCTGTGGAACGCCCTCCCATCAGATGTCAAAGTGATAAATAACTACCTGACATTCAGAAGACATCTTAAGGCAGCCCTGTTCAGGGAAGTTTTTAATCTGTGATATTTTAGTGTATTTTTGGTTTTTATGGAAGCCGCCCAGAGTGGCTGGGGAAACCCAGCCAGATGGGCAGGGTACAAATAATAAATTATTATTATTATTATTATTATTATTATTATTAGTTATGGGGAGATGCAAAGAGCCACCCCACCCTTCCCGACAAAGGGCATATGCTGCTCTAAGTGAAAACTCCTTTAAAAAAACAAAGCAAGGGCAACGTCCTGTCTAATGCTGTTTTATTTTGTCAGAATCTTTCCATCAATCTGAATTGCATTTTCTTTGAACCAAGGTGAAAAGCAAAAGGCCTCCCAGCTTTTGGCTTGTTTGCCCAGACTTACGTTGGGTAGGCAGCCCTGTGGTGGCCGGGTGTCACAGGTCTTTGGAGGGGCTCGTCAATGCTTTGCGGGATGCTGGGGGTCGGCTTCTTCTTCGCTTTCGGGGTGTTGGTCATGATCTGAAATGAGGAGGAGAAATCAGCTGCACTAAACAGAGACCTCAGGAGGGGGACGCATCCTGAGTCCATGTTAGTGGTTGTCCAAAGGCCAGGTGCAGTGGGGAGGATGAAGAGGGTCAAGTCATGTCCCACCACCCCAGCCTCCCCCAACACATGGAGGGAACGTTCTAAGGCTTATTAGGCAAATCAGTGCCTTTTTTTAAAGAAAAAAAAGAAGGCAACGTTCTAAGGCTTATTAGGCTATTGCTACTAAAATCTGAACTGTGTCTTCAGGTTGGGTAAAAGGGAGGGAGGGATGTTCAGTTTGTCATTTTTCTCTTTTTGATACATAACTCAAGATACAATTTTTGGGTGAGTATAATACCCAACACTTGTCTCCAAAGCCACTACTTACTCCCAAGTATTCCGTGGTCAGGAGCTTCTCCCCCGACAACTCCCCCTGTTGAGGCTGCAACACTTCGTCTTTGTCCAGGTCGGCCTCCATGCTGTTGTGGTCTTCCTGCCATGACATGAAAGCAGAGAGTCAGGGACCCCCAAGAGCCGGGACAGTTCTCAGGTCACGGGAATAAACCATGTGACAGGCAAAGCCAATGAGATGCAGTGCATGGCTCCCAACGCTGTGCAGTGTCTTCTTTAGGCAAAAGCTGCTCAGCAGACACAAAATTACAGCTCTGTCAGCTGAGAGTCGGGCAAGGTGTCACCGTGGTTCTGCTCCTACCTAGAGGGTCATCTCCAGAGCACAGAAGCAGGTAGCCACTCTTGAGTCCACAACAGTTAAGTTATGGTGTTCCATAGGGTTTCATTCTGTCCCCAGTGCTATCCATCACCCTAAATTACTGAAGACAGCCATTAGGAGATTTGAGGCAAAGAGCCAACAGCTCACTGATGGGACCCAGCTCTATTTCTCTGTGTTGTCTGAGTTGGGAGATGCTGTGCAGGTTTTGGACTGGTGTCTGATCAGGATCAATAAAGTGAAACTGGATCCGAAGAAGGTGGAGGCTCTGTGGAGAGGTGGTTCCCTTGTCCGGGGCATTGGAGAAGTTGCCTGTTCTGGGCAGGGCTGAGCTCATTCTGAAGGAGCAAGGGCATGGGCTGGGGTGCTCCTAGCCCCTATGCCACACTGGTTCTCTGAAGTTACCGGAAGCAGCATGGAAGCAGCCATGGAAGTACAGTGGTGCCTCGCAAGACGAAATTAATCTGTTCCGCGAGTCTCTTCGTCTAGTGGTTTTTTCGTCTTGCGAAGCAAGCCTATTGACGGCTTAGCGGATTAGCGCTATTAGCGGCTTATCGGCTTAGCGGATAAGCAGATAAGCAGCTTAGCGGCTTAGAAAAAGGGGGGGAGAAGGAAAAAAAAACCCGCAGGAACTCGCAAGACATTTTCGTCTTGCGAAGCAAGCCCAAAGGAAATTCGTTTTGCGAAGCACCTCCAAAACGGAAAACCCTTTCGTCTAGCGGGTTTTCCGTCTTGCGAGGCATTCGTCTTGCGGGGCACCACTGTAGGGGCAACCATGCCACCCAGACAAGCAACACACAGGGGTTATGTCAGCTCAACGCAAGCTGGCAGGCAAGGGGAACAGCCTGCAAATCAGTGGTTCCCAAACGCTTTTGGTCCACCACCCCTTTGGTTCCATAAACACATCTCCAGTACCTCCTACCCTACAAAAAGCATTATTCAGAATAGCGGTTTGCATGACCCACTAAGGAAGCTTATGACTTAATAAAATTCAGCAACAATTGCACATTCGTTCAAAATCCAATTAGAACTATTTAGTTTAATCTATTCAGCAAAATAGGTGAACCTGATCTAGTGATTTTCATAGTCATTGACCCCTTCAGAGGTCCCCTGCTGCTTGCTTGTCTCTTAGCACCCCTCTAGGTGATCCCACCGACCCCCCCAGGGGGCAATGCGACCCCTTTGGGAACCACCGCTGTAAATGATCAAGGCAGCCGCGGACATCTGAGTATGGCATGCTTGGATTTTACTGTGCCTTTTACACGGATTGCCCAAATCCATGCTGAAAGGAAGCAGAAAGCAATAAAACTGTAGTGTCATCTCCAGAGTGGCAAAGGCCAGATGAAATAAACCCAGAACACTGGTATCACTGTTCACTGGGAGTAAACCGTTGCTGATGCAAGGAGAGGGGCTGAAATCTGCCCTTCGGGCTACAGAGGCCAAACTCTGTATAGGCTTCGAAAATAGGGGCTTGTTTGCGAAGGTGAGCTTTGCAGGAACAAGAATAGGAGACCCATACAAGGGAAACCGGCCAAAGAAATCCCCACTGAAGCTAACTCAATTCCGCTGCAGCTCTGACAAAATGTTCTTTCTAAACAGTTAAATGAAATTAGTCAAATAAATTGCCCCCAGAGTTTGCAGACTATTTGTACAATGAAGGAATTGAGCAGACATGCAAAGCCCATGATTTTCATTCCCTGATTTACACCAAATACTACACAGCATCCTTGTGAGTCTCCCTCTGGCCAGGGGGTGGGAGGAATTAAACTCACCAGCTGCTGCAGCGATTAAAACAATGAGCAGGAGGAACGTGCCCCAGGAGTGGAAGCCCTGCACAAGGACTTCCACTTGAGCAAAGGGTTTCTTCCCACCGTTGCGCCCCAAAATTGGCTCAGCAGAGGAAAGGAGGTAATTCTGTCTGAAAAGCTGAAACACTTGTGTAGACCGAATGTTCGTCATGGCGTAATGCTGAATTCCACCCATTTTTAAAATTAATAACAATTATTATTTATGTGGTGGCACTTTAGAGAGTTACATAAGCAAAAACCTGCCAGGTCTCTGCCCCAGGATGCTTACAATTTTAAGTTCAATTACTGCGGGGAGGGCAAGATGACACAGACAGATGGAGGAGGCAACCAAAACCAAGGGTGATCATGTGAAGAAGAAAATTATAACTTAATTCAGGCTATCGGCTCAAATGTGATTTGGAAGATCACGAAAATGTTGTGAGCTCATGCTTCCTTCCTTCCTTCCTTTTTTTTTTAAAAAAAATAATATTTATTACTTTTAAAGCTTACAAAAAAGAAAAGGAAGAAAGAAGACAAAAGAACAAAAAGAACAAAAAAGAGAAAAAAACAATACAATACATAAACAATACAAAACACAACCTTAACACATTAAACTAACACAATAAACTAAACCAAACAAAACAAAACAATTTAAAAACATACATCATACCTTTTCCATATTCTATCTTTCATTCCCCTTGACCTCCTCTCACCTCCCTCTTTCTATTCCACTTCCATTAATTGTTTCAGCAATTCCTTTCCATCTTTCTCTATTTTCTATCATATAAATGTCTTAACATATTTTTAATCTTATTTCCATTAAAATTAGTATACTTATTTAAGCTTAACTCCTTATAGCATTTCAGCTAAAGCCATAAAATTTCCTTCCAACATTTTTCTATCACTCATTAATTTTACAATATTTCTATATATAGACTTTAAATTTCCAATCTTCTTCCACCATCTCCTCTCCCCAGTCTCGGACTCTACCAGCCACTTCCGTCAACTCCATACAGTCCATCAACCTGGAGATCTTATGTCCGAGGCTCTTAACTCTTTTCCACGTCCCTTCTGCCAGTCTTCTTCATATTCTTTGATGCTGAAGAGCAGATCTCTGGGAAACTCCAATCCAACGATACTATTATTCCTTCTCGACAGGTCAGCTAAATTTCCATAATTAAAACTAGGATCCATAAAGTATTTCCGGGCATGTTTCAGAATTCCTCCAAATCCAAAGGCCCCCAGAACTCCAATCTCCTCCTGACCCATGTCCATATTCCAAAAGTCAGTTAATCCCTACATAGAGGGATCTTTCCAACTTTCCTTTTCTAGTCCAGGCCAGGCTCCGATCTTCAAAATCTGACTTTTTCTAGTCTCAATCATAAAGGGCCTCAACTTGTAGTCCTCAATTTGCCTCTGTAAGGCTAAGGCTCCCCCTTGTATTACTTTAGGTTCAACAACAGCAACTTTCTCCTTCTCCTTTTCAGCAATTTGTCCTGTTGAAATAGATTCCTGTGCCAAATCCTGAATAATTTCTGTATTGGTGCTCACTTTTGGTTCCAAAATGTCAATTTTAGTAGTCATAGCATCCATCTTTTTATGAAGCTGTTCCAACAAGTGGCTTATCTTAGAAAATGCAGTCCATAAGGCTTCTCCTGTCGACATTCTTGAATATCCAAGGTCAATCTCTAGTTCTCACAGTTCTTATCAAGCAGCTGGAGATTTCCCAGCTCCACTCTTGTAACAGTTTTAAAAGCTCCCTCTAGAGGGGAACAGTCTCCACTTGTATCAATCTTTTCCAACACAGATCAAAAAGTAAAGATAGTTTCAATTTTCAGATACTTTTCCTCCCTTTTAAACGCAGAAGCGGACAATGGAAACAATACATTTCTCTTATTTAACTGACTGTCAACATCCGTTCTCTTCGCTGTCAATGAACTCTCCCGAAACGTCAATCACTGGGAGCCCGTTCCCAGGTTCAGAGCAGTGGTAATTTAATTTTAATCACTCTCTCCTGCAGGATACACAGTCCAAAATTTTCCCCCTCTTCTCCTGCTTTCAAGGGGGGTCTAATAATTTCAATCGATGGAAGTTTAATCCTTTACATAAGGCTTTCCAAGACCTTAACTTGTAAGCTCTTTGCTTCAGTCTACTTACAAAAGGGGAAGGCGGACTTCCTGTTTTGAACCTTCACCTTCCCCGTTCGATGCCAAATTAAGATATTTAAAGATCCAATTTTCCGTTTTACTCATGGGTTGTTGTTTAAAATCCAATTGCCCACAAGAAAAAGTCAGCGCTCTCCGGCAACAGCAATGCGGCTTCACTCCGTGAAAGAAGCGGTCGATTCAAAGCACCGCGCCGCTC
The DNA here is from genome assembly GCF_951804945.1 of Podarcis cretensis. Taxonomy (NCBI): domain Eukaryota; kingdom Metazoa; phylum Chordata; class Lepidosauria; order Squamata; family Lacertidae; genus Podarcis; species Podarcis cretensis. The sequence goes on from NC_137174.1 coordinate 98,575,914, forward strand.
ACCCAACGGCGCTCCGGATCCCCAAAACAGGGTTTCCCCGTGAGTAGGGGAGGCACAAAAGGTGCCAGCCGAATCCCAGGTTCACAAGCTTCTTCCGCCTGTGATTTCAATGGGTCTCCGCCTTCGCCGTGGCGGTTCAGACCCAACTTTCCACGGAGCAAGTTCCTCCGGATCGGAGGAGCTCCACCATTGCCGGGGGCACCAACCCGGAAGTCCCCTCCCTCCCTCCCACCCTTCCTTCCTTCCTATCTCTCTCCTGTCTTATTTCTCCATTTCCTGCTCAGCAACAACTACAGTTTTTCATGAATTCCAAAATGGCACACCATAGGTAGTGCTTGCTCTCCAAAGCAGAATCAGAAACAAACCACCTGGCATTTAAGACACCGCCTTTCCCACAGGCCTGGGACTCGTCCAGCCTCAGTATCAGAGGCTCAACTCACTCGGGGTGCAGATGGGCTTGTTGCAGGATCCTGGCTCCTCAGCCCAAAGGTGAAGCCTGACCTAGGGCCTGGTGTAGGTTCTCCTGGTCTTCCTCTGATGCAGACTCCCCCAGCTGATCCATGCCACTCTGTTGTGTTTTACTGCATTTTAATAATAAATCTTTTTATAGGATATTGTGATTTTAAACTGTTCCAAGGCACCTGTAAGCAGTGCGCAGGCACTAGAAGAAAGGGGTAGAAAACGTTACGTCAATAAAAAATAATCACGGGAATAGAAAGCCTCCTCCTTGGCACAGTTTGGGAGGATGGCATTTTGTTTCCTGGGTTACGGAAAGAATGTGTTGACATAAACTCACACCTTTCTTGACAATGACAAAGGGAGTAGGTTTGTGGTTTCAGGATGCTTCTACAACTCTTCCTCTTGCAGGCTAAGACCTTGGTAGACACAGGTCAGTCCCTTACACAATTTCACCACCTCACAACAGCAGATTATTCCTTCCTGCATTCTGAAAGGAGAAGGGGTCCAACTGCTTACCGTGTGTCAACAAACGACTATTTGCTTAAAAACCAGGAACAATATCCTGCAAGAAGCTGGTAAGTATCCCTGGTGACGTTCAGGAAGTCAAGGCCTGCAAACCCATTTTGCAATCCAAGGATTAAACCTGCCCAAGCGGAGGAATAGAATTACAAGCTTAAGAACAGAAAAGGCCTGGCTCTCAACTGGACAGAGAGAACTCGGATTTCAGTCTCTGCCAAAATTGTTAATGCTTAAATCATTACAGTGCAGAGGCAAAGCTTAAAAGGCACCTTAGGTGAATTGCATGGCCGGAGGCAAGCTAAGAAGTTGATCCAACAAGCCACACGCCACCCTGCCGCTTCCTTTTGAAGTGTGGGGTGGGCACAACCTTTGGTGCAGCCAATGACAGGAGTCCTGAGATTGGGCAAGCAATTGGGTGCTCTGTGACCTAGGAGGCGGAGATAGTTCCCGTGCCCAATTGGCATCCGGACTGTCACCAGGGACATCACTGATAGGAGGAAGTGCTGGAGGTGGCTCCACGGTGGGAGGGTCTTTGGGAGGGTCCTGGCTATCAGGGTGTGGTGGAAGAAGAAGAAGAAGAAGAAGAAGAAGAAGAAGAAGAAGAAGAAGAAGAAGAATTATTTATTATTTGTACCCGGCCCATCTGGCTGGGTTTCCCCAGCCACTCTGGGCGGCTTCCAACAAAGATGAAAAATACACTAAAATGTCACACATTAAAAGCTTCCCTGAACAGGGCTGCCTTCAGATGTCTTCTGAATGTCAGGTAGTTGTTTATCGCTTTGACATCTGATGGGAGGGCGTTCCACAGGGCGGGCGCCACTACCGAGAAGGCCCTCTGCCTGGTTCCCTGTAACTTGGCCTCTCGCAGTGAGGGAACCGCCAGAAGGCCCTCGGTGCTGGACCTCAGTGTCCGGGCAGAACGAAGTGTGTTGTTGTTGTTGTTTAGTCGTTTAGTCGTGTCCGACTCTTCGTGACCCCCTGGACCAGAGCACGCCAGGCACTCCTGTCTTCCACTGCCTCCCGCAGCTTGGTCAGACTCATGTTTGTCGCTTCAAGAACACTGTCCCACCATCTCGTCCTCTGTCGTCCCCTTCTCCTTGTGCCCTCCACAGAAGTGGCAGAAGTGTACAAGCATGCTATAGTCCGATGGATAATTCAACTACAGAAGACGACAGCGGCAGCCTTGCTGGTTCAATCGGAAGTCTATCTGCTCAAGAATTCTCACGTCTCCCCTGCCCCTCCAAAAAAAGGAATAACTCTCAAGCCTTGATCAACAAAAGCAGATTACCCACAGGGCAAAGGTCAAACACATGCACCTCTTCACACATGCAAAGGGGAAAGAGTCAGTGTGGGCAGTGTGCTCTATCTGGATTCAAACCACTTCTCAGCTATGAAGTTACTATCTCTCTGTCAGGAGCCAAGTTGCACCATGGGCCTATTGTGTAGGCAAGAGATTAAGGTGCAAGAGATTCAGTGGTCTATGTATGCTAGACATGAGCTGTGGACCTGAATCAGGTCATACCCATAAGTCAAGGCCAAACAGCCCATGTGCAGAATAGCTGGTCAGCTGTGGGCGAACATTTCCCACCTCCCCAACCAGAAAAAGGTCTTAGTCCTCATTCTACAAAAAAGGCAACCTGTCCAGTACTGTTAAAAGCTGTACCAAAGAACTGAAACTTGCAGCCTAGCTGAACGCAAGCAAAGAAAATCAGGATTCTGGGTCATTGTAGCAGTCTGCAAGTCATACTTCACACATTCAGGTTTGGGGTTCCCGTGCCCCCCCCCCAAACTGTCTCACTATGTTTGCTAATCAGACATGTTCTGCAGATCTTCAGAGTGCTTCAAAAAGCTGCAAAACCTGCTTGACTGGAGATCAGAAAGGTCAAGAAAAAATTGACATGCATCAGTCAATGATGCTTCATTCATACTATTTACAGTTCTGTGAAAAACAACCATTGCTACACAGCGAAAGAGATAGAACCACAGCAATTGGGGTGTGGGGTGTGGGGGGTGACTTCTGTTACACAAATAAGTAAACTGTAAAGCTTAGAATTGCTTGCCTTCCACTCTTGGGAATGAAAAGTGCTCTGTAACTTGGAAGGTGAAACGGGAATGCGCTCTTAGGAATATTTTACAACCTCCCATCAGTCGCAGTGGGCCCTAAGCAGGAGACCTCGGTGGGCTCTGCCCCAAGTCTTTCGGATATTTCCAGGTATTCCCAAACTGAGGAGATTTCACCCCTCCCATATCCAAGAATCTCCTGGCTAGTCTGCTGATTCTCCAGAGAGGAGGAGCAGTGTTTTGCTTTCTACTTATTCAGCTCCAGCACCAAGTCAGTCAGTCAGTGTGTCGGAGAGAGAGAGAGACTGAGTGTTAGGGATCGTGTGTAGAGATAAGGTTGCTGCTAAGAGCAGCTGCAGACACGCAGTGTAGCATTCATTTATGCTTAGACCTATTTAGCTCTGTATATAGTTTTGTATTATAGTTGTAGTTATAGAATAAAAGAAGATATTCTACAGAGCTGCTCTCCGAGCTGTTTATACACTGCCAGACTCTGCTATACTCTGCTGTGCGACGACTGTATTGTGGAAGTGAATCCAGTGCTCACAACTCTAAGCTGTGAGTCCACAGCACTTTGACCTGGTGGTCTCTGGAAGTGCTACCCAGCTCGCCTAGCCCAGTCGGGGTTGAAGTGCATGAGTCCAGTTGGTGACACTGGCTCAAGGGCGATGCTGACACAAACTACAGCCTCATCTTCCCTTTAAATAGCCCGCAGAGCTTGTCCTTTTTGCCTTGCTGAACATGAGACAGAGGCCTCTGAGACAGAGACATTTGCTTTGGCAAATGATCCTTTCAAGCCCACAAATTTCACACTATTTATATCCCAGTATTTTCCCAGGAATTTCTCACCAGTTGTAATCGTGCTGGCACAGATGCACCAGATATTGCTGCGGTGGAAGAATGCAAGCAGGGCGGATGGAGGCTTATTATCAGAGCATCTTCTTTAAAACGTGCTCCGCAGGTTGGCCTGGTAATTAAGACAGGTCAGCACGTCCACATAACAAGCCCAAGGATTAGGACCAAGCTAAAACTGTTTCACTTTTTTGTGCATGCTTTGGCAGTGTCAAAAAACACCTCCCCTTTCTGATGATTTTTCAACACTCCTTGCCAACATGCTCATTTATTCATTTGAATTGCCCCTCACGTGCCCTCACCAAATTGCCTTCAGTGACCCGTCCAAGGCTAATAAAATGCTTTGTGATTTCACTTCGTGCTGTGACCTCACCAGAACTGATAAACTATGCCATCCCACTCAATACAGGATTCCTAACTGGATGGAATGAGCCATGTGACTATATTCAGGAAGAAGACTTGGGGAGGGGATGAAGAGGAACAGGGTGACAGGGAAACACCTAGGTCCAAATCCTGACTCTGTGGCTTCAGGGAAGTTTCTCTTCACCCCACCCCCACCCCTCGGCATCTCAGATGCAAAAGTACAGAGTTTTGTCCATCTTGTTCTGGAGAGTGAGATGAGCCCATTTCTGGAGGTCCAGGGTACCTCAGGGATCGCCCAAACCCTTGTACCGCAGCTCAAACACTCAAACAATCCACAGGAGCATCACTGGTCATTCCCTGAGTTGATGAAGCTCCACTATGAACCCCCAAATTGGGATCCCCTCCAAATCTGTGCCAAACTTTTGCAGTGTTTTGCACCAAAAAACAACAACCCCATTTTGCAGAGCCCCACCAATTCATCAATTGCTACTCAAACCTGGGGTCATAGCTATCAACCCTAGGTTTAAGAAGCAATTGCTCCATTTGTGGTGAGTGGCAAAAGACAGGGTTTTCACTGCAAAAAACAAACAAACAAAAACCCTGCAAAACTTTGGCACCGGTTTGCAGAGGATCCCAACTTTTGTAGTTCGTATTTATTGGGCCCATAAATGGAGCCTCCGGTGTCACTGGCCCAGTCCTGTGGAATACGCTGCCTTCTGTGCCAACTTTTAAACATCTGCTGAGAAGTTTTCTAGTCCGCCAGGCCTTTGCAGGCAATTAAGAATACATCCAGCTGCAATGGTTAAGTGTTAAGTCTTTTTTTTATACTGCTTATATTGTATGGTTTTGGTTTTATTGCTGTAAAACCACTGTGATGTGTGACACAGTGGTATAGAAATATTTTTATAAATAAATAAACCCAGCCACCAAGTTCAGCTGAAGCCTCGGTTTTCTTTTGCCTCTGCAATTGTCAGGTGAAAGTGCAGAGCCACGGTGGATCTCTGCTCCCTGACGGCAGCTCAGAGTTGAAAGCAGGAGACAGAGATTCACTCCTCTGAGCAGCCATCAGGTGTAGAGAGGGAGAAAATAGATGCAATTCTAGCTCCCATCATCTCTAGCTTCCAACTGGAGGATGTAGGTGCCCCAGGACTTGCTTGGTAGAGCAAGTGGACCTGCCTCCACTTCCCACCTCCAGCTTGCAAAACCCCTCCAAGTCTTGGCAGCTTCAAGCCAACAGGTGGACAGAGGGGCAGTAAATCCCCCTGCCTAATGTCATGCTGTGTCCCACAGGTAGAGGAAGAGGCCAAGGCAAGAACCTGCCCTTCTGGGAGGCAGGACCTGGCAGCACGGCTAGCCAAAATTGAGCGACCCAGAAATGTTATGGGGCACAGAGATATTATGACGGTCAAGTATTCCAGCCTCGCATAAGGCATAGTGAGCTCTTAAGACTTTCAGGCAATCCAGCTTATAAAACTTACCTCGTCATTATCTTCCTTCTCCTCATCATCAGACTCAGCGCTATCATCCAATGGATCTTCTAGAAGGAAACAAGATGAAACATAAGAGAAAATGAGCACAGCAGTTTGCTTCAGCAGAAGTTTCATTTAGCGGGTCCCTGTCCCCCCACCACTACCCTCATTTTCAACACTGACTGATATTTTTACTCTCTTTGGGCATGTTCCAAAGGGGACATTTCCCTGCACAAGCCATAATGAAAGTAGTGCTGTGTTAAGGCATTTGGCCTAACCATTTTCCATCACTTTATAGAGGGGTGGCCTTAAAATGGGCTCGGAAGTTCTTTGCAATTGGGTTGGGGGGCCGGGCAAAGCTGTAACATTTTGTGTTGGGAGAGGTGAGGTAGCAGACAGATGCAACCTTTCTCTTGCAGAACAGTGCTTGGGGCAACAGCAGAACTGCAGTGAGTAGCAGCTTGGTGACATTCCTCCCGGCAAACCTCCAGGGGAGAGGGTTTAAAACAACAACAACATCCAAGAACGGCCACATAAAACTTGAAATCATGATAAGCATCGCTCCCTTTTGGACACTGGCATTTGCACGGAGGAATGCTGCCAAGCTGCTGCTTCTTGTCCAAAGTTTTTCAGGTAAGAGAAAGACTGACCCTCTGCTCCCTTCTTATAAGAACATAAGAAGAGCCTGTTGGATCAGTCCAATGGCCTGTCCAGTCCAGCATCCTGTTCTCATTGTTGCCAACCAGATGACCATCCAACCTCTGCTTAAAAACCTCCAATGAAGGAGAGTCCACTGCTATCAGGTGCTGATGTGGTTGCTCGGGAGCAAACAGGCAAGACTCCAACCTGTCTTTTCCAGGCTTTATCTGTGCAAACTATTTACAGTGCAGAGTGTCGCAAGTCCATGTCTGCTCAGTCGCTAGCAGAATCTGGGAGCGGGCGGTCCTTATACTTTCCCCAGCATAACAGCCGTGTGGCCCTTAACCTTCTCCTCCCCTCTCTGCGCCAAAGACTACTGCGCAGAACGGGCACTGGCAAAGGGGGACTCGCCTCCCCTCCGCTTTGCTCAGTTGAGGCTCTCCCTAGCATCTTCTGATCCTTGCACCCCCTCCCCACTGGAGGTGTGGCTTCCCTCTTCACCAGAGGAAGAACTACTTTGCAAGACCTTCAGAGGCTCCCTGTAACACAACTGCCCTTCCACCTCTCGTCTCGGAGCTGATGGCAGTTCCCTGACAACTGCCTTCCAAGAAAGTCCATTCCACTGTCAAACAGCCCATGCCATCAGAAAGTTCTTCCTACTATTTAATGTTCCTATTATATGTGTGCTTCTAGATGAGTGTTTATTGTGGGAAGGGTGCTCCACATGCATGTAAACTTTCCAGGGAAGATCAGTTAAGTTTAAAAAAAACGCATTTATATTAACACAACAACCTGTTTATTGCAGTAAGATCCTGCCTGGAAGTACTCTAAAGACACCTAACTCCTCCATAATTTGTAATCTAAATGTATTTGCAAGCTGAGAAATGACTAGCTGAGTCACAATACAGTTCAGCTCACAGCTAGTGGCTATTTAGCTCGTGGCCAAACTATAGTATTCAAGCACATTGCTGCAAAATTTCCACTGATATGTTAAATGAATCGTGCTCTGCAGCTGACCACACAGAACAATCACGTGACTGCCTCATGATGGGCTGAAAGGCGACAGAGATGAAATTGCCATGCTAAAAGCTGCAATCCTAGTTCACTTACCAAGAAGTAAGTCTGGCTGAAATAAGTGGGCCTTATTCATGAGTAAACACAATTACTGCGATGCTGTAAGGCTGCAATCATAAGCACAATTACTTGGAAGTAAGCGCCAATGAACTCAGTGGCGTTTACCTGCAAGTGAACAGGTTTAGGAAAATGCTGCCAGGCTGCAACCGTCTGGAAGTCTTTCCAAATGAAATCAGTGGGGTTTACTTCTATGTATACGTGGTTATCATTGCAAGTGTTGTGTGAATTGATCCTAGAAGACGCACCTTCTGTTTCAGCTTTAAAACATCTGCTGAAAAAGTTTCTATTCCAGGGAAGATCAGGTAAGTTTAAGAAACATGTTGCCAACAACCCATTTGTTTTAAGTCTATTTCCATTAGGCCTATGCAAGGAATTAAAAGCACATATTTTATTTTATTTCTATACCCGAAGGTCTCAGGACGGTTCACATAAAGGACCACATACATAAAATCAAAACACAAACAAACCCTAAAAAGAGCCAGCATTTCAAAAAGGTTATAGGATGTAGATCAGGTCAGGCAAAGGCCTGGTTAAAAAGGAACCTTTTTGTCTGGCACCTAAAGGTGTATAGTGAAGGTGCCTGACAAACGTCCCCGGGGAAGTTCCATAATATTTCCATAATAGCTAGCTGATTTCTGATCTTAACATTTTAAATGTTTTTTATTGCATGATTTTGCATAAAATTATAAAGACTTATGATTTTAAAAAAATGAATAGTGGTATATAAACATTGATGCTCTCGGTCTGAAACTCCCTAGCCTGCCTTCACGTCTTCTGTTCCTTTGCCTGAGAGCAACAAAAGCTTTTTAATAAAGATTTTCAGCCCAGATGCGACTGTGTGTCCCTCTGACCTGATTTAAGCTGCTTGATAATAAACTCAATCTGCTGGATCATATCAGCGTTTCCTTCCTCGATGTAGCAGCGCAGAATGTCTTCCATTTCCTGGATGGGTTGGAAAACAGAGCAGTGTCAGTGGATCATACGGGTGACCTCAGCAAAGGGTCATTTCACTGGCAGCGCACATGGTTTGTTTAGCTTCAGAAAAGAACGTTGCGGTGAGAGAGCTGTGCCCAACTGCAGACATTCTGTTCTCTCCATCCACCAGAGCAGTGTCTGGCCATGGGAGGGAAAAAGCAGACATATTTCTGACACCTAAGTCAAACACAGAATGATTTAAGACTGGGTGTGCTGACCCCTGCAATTTCTCCAAATGCGGGAAACTCGACTGCATAATGTGTAATAGTGAAAACTCTCAAAACAAATGTGGTTCACAGCTTCTCAAAGTCTTCCATATCTCGCAGAGGCCAAACCAGAACAGTACCCAAATAGCACTTTGGGTAGGGCTTTTTTTCAGCCGGAACTCACCAGAACTCAGTTCCGGCACCTCTCAGGTGGGTGCCACTGCCATTCTAAGAGAACAAGGGAGGTGTTCATGGTGAGTTCTGGCACCTCTTTTTCTAGAAAAATAACACTGCATACAGGAACTTATTAAAAGTCACCAAGTAGCAAGTTAGCCTTTAGCTGCTCCTAATACAAGTATAGTATTAGGTATTGTATCCCAAAGTGAGGAGGAATTAAAGAACCTTTTATTGAGGGTGAAAGAGGAGAGTGCAAAATATGGTCTGAAGCTCAACATCAAAAAAACGAAGATCATGGCTACTGGTCCCATCACCTCCTGGCAAATAGAAGGGGAAGAAATGGAGGCAGTGAGAGATTTTACTTTCTTGGGCTCCATGATCACTGCAGATGGTGACAGCAGCCACGAAATTAAAAGACGCCTGCTTCTTGGGAGAAGGGCAATGACAGGCCTAGACAGCATCTTGAGAAGTAGAGACATCACCTTGCCAACAAAGGTCCGTATAGTTAAAGCTATGGTTTTCCCAGTAGTGATGTATGGAAGTGAGAGCTGGACCATAAAGAAGGCTGATCGCCGAAGAATTGATGCTTTTGAATTATGGTGCTGGAGGAGACTCTTGAGAGTCCCATGGACTGCAAGAAGATCAAACCTCTCCATTCTGAAGGAAATCAGCCCTGAGTGCTCACTGGAAGGACAGATTGTGAAGCTGAGGCTCCAGTACTTTGGCCACCTCATGAGAAGAGAAGACTCCCTGGAGAAGACCCTGATGTTGGGAAAGATGGAGGGCACAAGGAGAAGGGGGCGACAGAGGACGAGATGGTTGGACAGTGTTTTCGAGGTTACCAGCATGAGTCTGACCAAGCTGCGGGGGGCAGTGGAGGACAGGAGTGCCTGGCGTTCTCTGGTCCATGGGGTCACGAAGAGTCGGACACGACTAAACGACTAAACAACAACAACAACATTGTATCCCATTTGTCCTCACTGCCTTGTCGTGGCAAAGGGGCTTGAATAACTCAGAGAAGCTATGAGCTATGCCGTGCAGGGCCATCCAAGATGGACAGGTCATAGTGGAGAGTTTTGACCAAACGTGATCCACCTGGAGCAGGAACCAGCAAGCCACTTCAGTATCCCTGCCAAGAAAACTCCATGGACAAAGACAACAGGCATATAAAAGTTATGACACTGGAAGATGAGCCCCTCAGGTCAGAAGGCGTCCAACATGCTACTGAGGAAGAGCGGAGGACAAGTACAAGTAGATTCAGAGCTGATGAAGCGGCTGGGCCAAAGCCGAAAGGACACTCAGTTGCAGATATGCCTGGAAGCGAAAGGAAAGTCCAATGCTGTAAAGAAAAATATTGCATAGGAACCTGGAATGTAAGAACCATGAACCTTGGTAAGCTGGATGTGGTCAAAAATGAGATGGCAAGAATAAATATTGACATCCTGGGCATCAGTGAACTAAAATGGACGGGAATGGGCAAATTCAGTTTGGATGACCATCATATCTACTACTGTGGGCAAGAATCCCGTAAAAGAAATGGAGTGGCCCTCATAGTCAACAAAAGAGTGGCGAAAGCTGTACTGGGATGCAATCTCAAAAATGATAGAATGATCTCGATACGAATCCAAGGCAGACCTTTTAACATCACAGTAATCCAAGTTTATGCACCAACTACCGGTACTGAAGAAACTGAAATTGACCAATTCTATGAAGACTTACAACACTTTCTAGAAATGACACCAAAGAAGGACGTTCTCATTATAGGGGATTGGAATGTTAAAGTAGGGAGTCAAGAGATAAAAGGAACAACTGGCAAGTTTGGCCTTGGAATTCAAAACGAAGCAGGGCAAAGGCTAATAGAGTTCTGCCAAGAGAACAAGCTGGTCATCAAAAAAACTCTTTTCCAACAACACAAGAGACAACTCGACACATGGACATCACCAGATGGGCAGCATCAAAATCAGATTGATTATATTCTCTGCAGCCAAAGATGGAGAAGCTCTATACAGTCAGCAAAAACAAGACCTGGGCTGACTGTGGCTCAGATCATCAGCTTCTTATAGCAATATTCAAGCTTAAATTGAAGAAAGTAGGAAAAACCACTGGGCCGGTAAGATACAATCGAAATCAAATCTCTTATGAATACACAGTGGAAGTGAGGAACAAGTTTAAGGATTTAGATTTGGTGGACAGAGTGCCTGAAGAACTATGGATGGAGGCTCGTAACATTATACAGGAGGCAGCAACGAAAACCATCCCAATGAAAAGGAAATGCAAGAAAGCAAAGTGGCTGTCCAACGAGGTCTTACAAACAGTGGGGGAGAGAAGGCAAGCAAAATGCAAGGGAGATAGTGAAAGATACAGGAAATTGAATGCAGATTTCCAAAAAATAGCAAGAAGAAAGAGGGCCTTCTTAAACGAGCAATACAAAGAAATAGAGGAAAACAATAGAATGGGAAAAACCAGAGATCTGTTCAAGAAAATTGGAGATATGAAAGGAACATTTCTTACAAAGATTACCATAATAAAAGACAAGTGGAAAGGACCTAACAGAAGCAGAAGACATCAAGAAGAGGTGGCAAGAATATACAGAGGAATTATACCAGAAAGATATGGATGTCTCGTACACCCCAGGTAGTGTGGTTGCTGACCTTGAGCCAGACATCCTGGAGAGTGAAGTCAAATGGGCCTTAGAAAGCAATGCTAATAACAAGGCCAGTGGAAGTGATGATATTCTAGCTGAACTATTTAAAATTTTAAAAGATGATGCTGTTAAGGTGCTACACTCAATATGCCAGCAAGTTTGGAAAACTCAGCAGTGGCCAGAAGATTGGAGAAGATCAGTCTACATCCCAATCCCAAAGAAGGGCAGTGCCAAAGAATGTTCCAACTACCACACAATTGCACTCATTTCACACGCTAGCAAGGTTATATTTAAAATTCTACAAGGCAGGCTCAAGCAGTATGTGGACCGAGAACTCCCAGAAGTGCAAGCTGGATTTCGAAGGGGCAGAGGAACCAGAGACCAAATTGCAAACATGTGCTGGATTATGGAGAAAGCTAGAGAGTTCCAGAAAAACATCTACTTCTGCTTCATTGACTATGCAAAAGCCTTTGACTGTGTTGACCACAGCAAACTATGGCAAGTTCTTAAAGAAATGGGAGTGCCTGATCACCTCATCTGTCTCATGAGAAATCTCTATGTGGGACAAGAAGCTACAGTTAGAACTGGATATGGAACAACTGGTTGGTTCAAAATTGGGAAACGAGTACGACAAGGCTGTATATTGTCTCCCTGTTTATTAAACTTATATGCAGAATTCATCATGCGAAAGGCTGGGCTCCATGATCACTGCAGATGGTGACATCAGTTAGGAAATTAAAAGACGCCTGCTTCTTGGGAGAAAAGCAATGACAAACCTAGACAGCATCTTAAAAATCAGAGACATCGCATTGCCAATAAAGGTCCGTATAGTTAAAGCTATGGTTTTCCCAGTAGTGATGTATGGAAGTGAGAGCTGGACCATAAAGAAGGCCGATCGCCGAAAAATTGATGCTTTTGAATTCTGGTGCTGGAGGAGACTCTTGAGAGTCCCATGGACTACAAGAAGATCAAACCTCTCCATTCTGAAGGAAATCAGCCCTGAGTGCTCACTGGAAGGACAGATCGTGAAACTGAGGCTCCATTACTTTGGCCACCTCATGAGAAGAGAAGACTCCCTGGAAAAGACCCTGATGTTGGGAAAGATGGAGGGCACATTGCCCGAGAGGGGGCAATGACAATAAAATTATTATTATTATTATTATTATTATTATTATTATTATTATTATTACTACTACTACTACTACTACTACTACAACAAGGAGAAGGGGACGACAGAGGACAAGATGGTTGGACAGTGTTCTCAAAGCTACCAGCATGAGTTTGACCAAACTGCGGGAGGCAGTGGAAGACAGGAGTGCCTGGCGTGCTCTGGTCCAGGGGGTCACGAAGAGTCGGACACAACTAAACAACTAAACCACAACAACAACATCCCATTTGTCCATTAGGGTTGAAAAATCCAAACATATCTGCTTGCATTTTTTGCCTGTTAGAAGTTGCCAAGCCAATAATAAGATTCTAAGTTAAGAACGTCAAAGCTTCTCCTGGGGAGATTTTTTCATCTTTCCTTCTCAAGTGATACAGGATGAGTTGATGGTGAGTAGCAATTCAAAAACAAAGCTGTTTGATCCACCAATTTAAAAACCCTGCTGCAGTGTGTTCACAGATAGCTTTTTAGAATAGGCTAGGGGAGATAAGATAAGAATCACAGGCAAGAAGACAAACATCCATCAGGCTTACACTTAAAACGGATTTCGCATAATGGCACAGACCCAGAGTGAGAGCTAGCACAAATCAGAGCAGATACCAGCTTTTGTTGGGCTGTTTAGTTGTGGTGTATTGTTATCTCCCACCAAAACATTTCTGCAGAAGGCAATACATCACCTCTTCCCATTCAGCAAGACCAACTTACAAGGATACCGTACTGCCTCTTTCACAATGCCCTGCGGTTCCATTAAAGCCCTAATTTAACACAGATAACTTCTTGCAAGGGATGGAACTGATTCAGCCTACACCATTCTGTGACCTTGCAAATGTTACTTAGGAAGCAGCTGGCAAACCTCAGCCTTGGTCCAAGCCCACTGGTCTTTCTCCATTGTCCTCAGCGGCACTGCAGCTGCTGGCAAGACGCTCAGATCCTAAGTGGACAGAGCACCAGAACATGGAAGATCAACACTGCTGGCCTCAGGCTTTGAGGTCATGGCTTGTGTTCAGAAAAAGGCGAGAGAGAAACAGAATGCCAACTCAGGTGTGCTTGCATTGTCATTTTGCTATGCATTTACTGAACGAACTACCATCCCTGGGAAGGCCCATATACCTGGAGGGTGGGACCATTCCCCCCACCCCTGAAGATGTGCGTTATTTTGGTTGCAATCTGATGTGCACATACTTAGAAGAAAAACCCAGTAACCATGAAGTCACAGGGACTCCCTACTAGGTAAATATACTTAAAACAGAGCTGTTAATTATCAATAGATGGTCCACTTGCAGTTTGAAGGAACAAATGAAGGAAACAAATTCCCACAGGCATCTTGATGTCCAGCATGAAAAAAGATTGCTGGACTGGATGGGCCTTCAGTCTTATCATCAGAGATATTCTGAATGTTAAAGGGAGAAGGTGGAGAGCTCTGGGATTTGGAGTAAGTGCTCCTGTCCTTCTGAAAGGACAGATTCGGAGTAAGCATAGCTAATTCACTGGGAATGGGTACCCATTAAGGGAGACCTTAATACAGAATGTGTGGATTAACCAAGTAGTTGCTCTGGAAATTATCATGGAGGTAATTTGAATTTCCCTTAAAAAGTAGCATGGGATTACATCATGGGGACACAGCAACCATGCTACTGGGAGCATAGTATCATTCTGTCAGCACACCCACGAAGGAGGGGGCTGAGATCTCCTTCAGAAACCAAGTATCCCATTGAGGCATGAGGCCTTTTCAAGAAAGGAAAAAATACAACTTGAAAGCGAAGTATTGCAATCGAAAGTGAGGCAATTATTAGGAAATCCTAGCTTTCTCTCATTCACTGCTGCTGACTTAGCCCCTTGCTTTGTTTAGAGCAAATAACCAGCAGCCCGGGCTCTCTCACCATTGCTCGAGCTTCTTCTCGTATGGATGGAATAGCGAGGATGCTGTAAAGTGCCCCATTCACGTACGGATGAATCTGCAAATGAAAAGCAATGTATAAGCCCATTTCCCACCATCTGAGACACTGTCTAATGCTCATCCTCTCCCTCTTCTGTCCCACCTCCCCTCAAGAACCACATCTTCAGCAATGCCTTTCCAAGCTGCCCTGGACCATCACTTGTTCCTCCTTTACTCACCATGTAGTATTATGGCTAAAAGTGCAATGTTCAAGCCAGGAAATCCCCAGGTCATACCGTATTTTTCGCTCTATAAGACGCACTTTTTCCCTCCTAAAAAGTAAGGGGAAATGTGTGCGCGTCTTATGGAGTGAATGCAGGCTGCGTTGCTTTCGCTGAAGCCAGAACTGCAAGAGGGATTGCTGCGCAGCAATCCCTCTTGCTGTTCTGGCTTCAGGGATAGCCGCGCAAAGCCTCTTCAACAACATTTGATTCAGAATGGTTTTTTTCTTGTTTTCCTCCTCTAAAAACTAGGTACGTCTTATGGTCGGGTACGTCTTATAGAGTGAAAAATACGGTATTTCACTTCCACCATTAACTCAATTGGAGACCTTAGGCAAGTCAACCTCTCTGGGTCTCTATCCGCAGGGTGCAATTTGGAGGGATTAAGCCTGACCTATCTTGCAAAGGTGTATAAGATCAGAATACAAAGAATAAGATAAGAATATGAAACCCTTTGAATACGAAACACTATCCATTTTAGTCATGAGATGTTCCACACAAGTGTTCTCAAAGCCGCTTAAATAAAAAGTGAACACACCATAAAAACACAGCAATAAAAAATATTCATGTTTCCTGTCGCAATTGAACTGATTTATCGACAAAGTCCTAAATGGCTTGTGACCAGGATGCTTAAAAGACTGTCACTACCACCTGACGCTTGTCATTCACTAAGGTGGTGGTTCTCAAACTTTTTTCTCTGGGCCACACTTTCAGAAAACCATCTGCTTGTGCTATACCCAGTTTTTTTTATTGATAAAGAAATATGTTGGGAAACAAAAAGAAACACCCGGTAGCAGTGCTTCATTTATAACACAGAAAACAACTATTTTATAATATGATCACAGCACATCCAGAAAGGATAAAACAATTTAGCTACATAAGAACAGGAATCATTCTCAAAGCACGTGTATGCACCTTAAGTATGTACACAAATGCAATGAAAGGTGTGAGCTTGCTTTTGCTGGGAAATCTCATTTATATATCAGGTCTAGTTTGAGACAAACAAACTCTCATCTCCTCATCAACACAGAGAGGCCTTTCTCTTTTCTGATCTTTCACATTTGTCAAAGTTGAAAGTACCTGTTCACAACAGTATGTCCTGGAAAACTGCAAAAGAATAGCCAATGGCGTGGATACTATACTATACGTCATTGAAATGATCAATTTTTTCTTTGATTGCCCTTGAATCTTCCCGCCATCTTCTCCTGCCAAACCAGTGTGGTGCGCCACACCCTTTGAGAACCACTGCACTAAAGTTAGGTGGGGAGGCCCTTCTGCATGTCTTGCCACCATCTAAAGAAGTGGTGGCCAAACTTGGCCTTCCAGCAGTTGTTGGACTACAACTCCCATCAACCCTAGCTAACAGGACCAGCGGTCAGGGATGATGGGAACTGTAGTCCCAAAACAGCTGGAGGGCCAAGTTTGGCCACCGCTGGTCTAAAGTGTGGTCGACAGGAAGGCAGGATATCAGAAGCTGCTTCCAGAGATATTTTAAACAATTGTATGCACAAGGGCCAGAAAAAGAGATTGATATAGAACAATTCTTGAAGAAAAATGGGATGAAGGAAATCTCATGTCAAGACAAAGTGCTTCTGAATCAGAAAATAACTGAACAAGAAATAGAAGATGCCATTCAAAACATGAAACTAGGCAAATCTCCGGGACCTGATGGATTGACTTCTAAATATTACAAGGCTTTAAAAGAATGGCTAATACAACCACTGAAGGAAGTATGTAATGAAATTCTTGAGGGGAAAAAGGCACCTGATACGTGGAAAGAAGCTTATATCATGCTTATACCGAAGACAGAGACCGAAAAGACTCAATTGAAGAACTACCGCCCAATATCTTTACTAAATGTGGATTACAAAATTTTTGCTGACATTTTAGCTAAGAGATTGAAAAAAGTTTTGATGGGGGAGATTCATGGGGATCAAGCAGGCTTCCTCCCGAGAAGACACTTATCAGATAATGTAAGGAATATAATAGACATTTTGGAAATGCTAGAAGTAAATATAAATACAAAAGCTGTTTTGATATTTGTGGACGCAGAGAAAGCATTTGACAATATTTCTTGGACCTTTATGAAGAAGAATCTCCATGGGATGGGGGTAGGCCAAGGTTTTGAAAACGGTATAGGCGCAATTTATTCTGAACAAAAAGCAAAGCTAATTGTAAATAATGTTATTACAGAAGAACTTAGGATAGAAAAAGGGACACGTCAGGGGTGCCCAATTTCCCCACTACTTTTTATTTCGGTCCTGGAGGTGTTGCTGAACATGATAAGAAAAGACCAGCTGGTTAAAGGGGTTCAGGTCGGAGCGAGACAATATAAATTGAGAGCATTTGCAGATGATTTGGTACTTACATTGCAAGAGCCGGAATCTAGTACGAAAAGGGTTTTGGAATTAATTCAAGAGTTTGGCCAAGTGGCAGGATTTAAATTAAATAAATTAAAGACTAAGGTATTAGAGAAAAATCTAACAGTAAGAGAGAAGGAGAGGTTTCAGGATGAAACAAGTTTAATGTAAAATATTTGGGGATTAATATGACAGCTAAAAATTTGGTCAAACTTGAAGCTTTCTTTGTCTGGTCGAATAGCAGCTATTAAGATGAATGTATTGCCTAGAATGTTATTTCTGTTTCAAACACTACAAATTGTTGACAAGATGGAGTGTTTTAGGGGATGGCAGCGAGATATATCTAAATTTATCTGGCAGGGCAAAAAACCGAGAATAAAATTTAAGATTTTAACTGATGCAAAGGAAAGGGGGGGATTTGCCCTGCCAGAATTGAAACTTTACTATGAATCAGCAGCTTTCTGCTGGTTGAAGGATTGGCTGCTCCTTAAGAACACAGACATTTTAGATTTAGAAGGTTTTAATAACTTTTTTGGGTGGCATGCATATTTGTGGTATGACAAAGTTAAGGTTCATAAAGGCTTTAAAAATCATATTGTCAGGAAAGCATTGTACAATGTGTGGATCAGATATAAAGACCTACTGGAGAACAAAACTCCAAGGCGGCTTTCACCAATGGAGGCAAAAGCTGTGAAAAAACTTAATATGGAATGTATATGGCCGAAATATTGGGAACTCTTAGAACAGGAGGGTAGTAATTTTAAATTGCAGAGCTTTGAGAAATTAAAGGATAAAGTGAGAGATTGGCTTCACTATTACCAAATAATGGAGGTCTATAAGATGGATAAGAAAATTGGCTTCCAGGTGAAGAAATCTAAATTGGAAACAGAATTGTTAGAACCCAATATTAAGAATTTATCAAAAATGTATAACTTGCTGCTGAAATGGAATACGCAGGATGAAACAGTTAAATCAGCTATGATCAAGTGGGCGCAAGATATTGGTCATAACATTATGTTTGCTGACTGGGAAAGGTTGTGGACCACCGGAATGAAATTTACGGCGTGTAACGCCTTGAGAGAAAATATTATGAAAATGATCTATAGGTGGTACATGACCCCAGTCAAGCTTGCAAAAATTTACCACTTGTCAGATAACAAATGTTGGAAGTGTAAAGAAAGTGAAGGTTCATTTTTTCACCTCTGGTGGACGTGCCCAAGGATAAAGGCTTTCTGGGAAATGATATATAATGAAATGAAAAAGATGTTTAAATACACTTTCTTGAAGAAACCAGAGGCCTTTCTCCTGGGTATGGTCAGCCATGTGGTGTTAAAGAAGGACAGAACTTTGTTTTTATATGCAACAACAGCAGCAAGGATCCTTATTGCAAAGTATTGGAAGACATCAGACCTACCCACTCTGGAAGAATGGCAGATGAAGATGGCAGACTACATGGGACTCGCAGAGATGACGGGCAGAATCCGAGACCAGGAGAAAGAGACAGTGGAAGAAGATTGGAAGAAATTTAAGGACTATCTTAACAAACATTACAAGATTAAAGAATGTTAGATTGACATGGATTTTAAAACATTGTGGTTTTCAGAGACATTAGAGTAAGAAAAGGAATGGAATTTGTAAAAAAATTTGGGGAAATAAGGGAATGGAGTTGCTGATGGGATAATGAAACTAGAATACAAAACGGTGAGGTATGAGGAAGTCGGGGAAATTAGGTTGAGAAAATAAGTTTTAAAATTATACTTGTTGTCTTTTGTTTGTGTTTGTTTTTTATTGTAGTTGTTTTGTTTTTGTATGTTTTTATTGGAAATTTTAATAAATATTATTTTTTTTTAAAAAAAAAAAGGAAGGCAGGATACGGTTTTCCACCACTGAACCCAGGCTGTGAAATTCTTTGCTCCACAAGAGTTCTCCAGTCGTACAGTTCCAGGTACAAAGGCAACCTTCTCCAAACCGGAGACCGCCAGCTGTTTTGGACTGCAGTTCCCATCAGCCGCTGCCACCAAGGCGCTGCTGCTATTAATGCAATACTTTCAGTTTGCAAATTGCCCTCCAAAGCCACGGAAGCCAGTGGCTCTGTGTCCTGACATCTCCAGATGCTGACATCTGGAATCGGGAGAGCAACAGGTGGGTTTCTGCAGAAGGACCGCATGACACAGAGCATTGTGACTCAAGGTCAGAGAGATACTTTGAAGATAATTCCAGGAACTGGCAGTCTGGAATCCAAATGGGCTTGGTAAGAGTGATACAGCCATCTGACATTTCTTACTTTTTCTGTTACCCTTTGAGAATTCTAAAAAGAGGGCGGAGGGAAGAAGAGTGCCTTTGCAGAGTCCAGATAATTTCCCAAGATGAAGAACTTCAATTCGCCACCAAGGTATTTTCAGGAACAGTCACACACCCAGGTTTTTATTTGCAATAAATAGAAGATGTTCTGTTTTCATTTCTAAAAGTGCTTTATCTTTGCCTCCTTCCTTCTTTATACCTGCAAGTATTAGCTATAAAATTACCTCGTGGTTCTCATGGCCAAGGAGATCTGAGAGAACTTTGAGGACCTCGTTTGCAATGTCCACACACATTTTCTTCCCTGTGGAGGTTCAAAACACAGAGACAAAATTCCATTGAGTCAAAAGCATTCCTTAGAAGGAGAATTTTGATTTTGGCATTTTGATTTTCCCCAGACCCATTAATATGACCTGGGCTACCCTTCTAGATCTTAACTGCCTTGAGTCCCTGTCATGGAAAAATGGGAGGTATAAATAAATATATAAGAAGAAGAAAACAAAGAGGAAGAATTAACGGCACAACCTTTGGGATTTTTGAGATTTAGACCAGGAAGAGCCTGCTGGATCAGGCCAAGTTACAGGGAACCAGGCAGAGGGCCTTCTCGGTGGTGGCACCGGCCTTGTGGAATGCCCTCCCACCAGATGTCAAAGAGAACAACAACTACCAGACTTTTAGAAGACATCTGAAGGCAGCCCTGTTTAGGGAAGCTAAATACATTACTGTATTTTAATATTTTGTTGGAAGCCGCCCAGAGTGGCTGGGGAAGCCCAGCCAAATGAGTGGGGTATAAATAATACATTATTATTATTATTATTATTATTATTATTATTATTATTACCCATCTAGCCTAGCATCCTGCTCTCACAGTGATCTACCAGATACCTGCAGGAAGAGCTGGAAGACATCATTTTGGCTACCACAGAAGTAAAATGCGGACTTGACTATGCTACCACTCAGTGGATTTGTAACTGGCTGTCTGACCGAACCCAAAGGGTGCTCATCAATGGTTCCTCTTCATCCTGGAGAAGAGTGACTAGTGGGGTGCCACAGGGTTCTGTCTTGGGCCCGGTCTTATTCAACATCTTTATCAACGACTTGGATGATGGACTCAAGGGCATCCTGATCAAATTTGCAGATGACACCAAACTGGGAGGGGTGGCTAACACCCCAGAGGACAGGATCACACTTCAAAACGACCTTGACAGATTAGAGAACTGGGCCAAAACAAACAAGATGAATTTTAATAGGGAGAAATGTAAAGTATTGCACTTGGGCAAAAAAAATGAGAGGCATAAATACAAGATGGGTGACACCTGGCTTGAGAGCAGTACATGTGAAAAGGATCTAGGAGTCTTGGTTGACCACAAAGTTGACATGAGCCAACAGTGTGACGCAGCAGCTAAAAAAGCCAATGCAATTCTGGGCTGCATCAATAGGAGTATAGCATCTAGATCAAGGGAAGTAATAGTGCCACTGTATTCTGCTCTGGTCAGACCTCACCTGGAGTACTGTGTCCAGTTCTGGGCACCACAGTTCAAGAAGGACACTGACAAACTGGAACGTGTCCAGAGGAGGGCAACCAAAATGGTCAAAGGCCTGGAAACGATGCCTTATGAGGAACGGCTAAGGGAGCTGGGCATGTTTAGCCTGGAGAAGAGGAGGTTAAGGGGTGATATGATAGCCATGTTCAAATATATAAAAGGATGTCACATAGAGGAGGGAGAAAGGTTGTTTTCTGCTGCTCCAGAGAAGCGGACACGGAGCAATGGCTCCAAACTACAAGAAAGAAGATTCCACCTAAACATTAGGAAGAACTTCCTGACAGGAAGAGCTGTTTGACAGTGGAATTTGCTGCCAAGGAGTGTGGTGGAGTCTCCTTCTTTGGAGGTCTTTAAGCAGAGGCTTGACAACCATATGTCCGGAGTGCTCTGATGGTGTTTCCTGCTTGGCAGGGGGTTGGACTCGATGGCCCTTGTGGTCTCTTCCAACTCCATGATTCTATGATTCTATGAAATGCTACTGAGTTGGATGTGCTGATGGTCTGACTCAGTAGAAGGCACCAGGGAAGGTGGGAGGAGCTTTTGGGTTTTTCTGCCTCAGGTGCCAAAGAGGTTGGCTGCTATTAGGAACTGGGAGCAGGACTGCAATTTGCTTCAGGCAGCAAAACCTATTGTGCTGGCACTAGGTCAGCATTGTCTAGGGTTGAGTCTTTCCCACTCTCTGCTTACCCGATCCAATTTGGATAATATACAAGCCATTTTATCCGCACTGTGTTTCCAAACCAATTCGCAACAGACATCTGAGCAAACTAACCCAAGTCCTATTAGGCTACCTTTGACATGGGTGTGATTGAAAGGCCTTTGCCCCACAGATTCCTGCCTCTGGGCCTCCTCACCACTGGGATGTGCCCCACCCCACCCCAGAAAGCTCACCATGGGGAAATGCAGTCCCCAGGCTAAAAAAAGGTCTCCCATCCCCACTGCACATAATATTTCCTTACACGAACTGAAAGATACCTGAGCTCCGAAGGCAGAGGTTCATGAGCAAGGCTACGGAGTAGGCCAAAGTATAATCTGACATGCTGTCTGTATCTTTTAGTGCCTCCACCAACCACAGGATAAGCCCATCTTTGATCATAGTCGACTGCAGAGCCCGCCTGGGAATTCAAAGACAGCGACAAACCTTTGTTTGTTTGTTGATTATTATTAATAATCAATTAATAATCTCTGTGAGAACAGGATGCTGAGGTAGGCGGGCCTCTGACCCGATCCTGAGGGGCTCCTCTTAACATTCAAAAATCTGCCACTTCAAATCCATCACCTCCACTTAGCTTACATCCAGTGAGAAAATTTGCAAGATACAATCTCCTGGAATAACTAATTTGTGGCACATTGTGACCCCATCGCACAGTGAAGAATTTCACAAGACTGCTCAGCATGCTAACTGCAGGAAAAGCCAGCTCGTAATGTCTTAAACTGTGTACAAAGTGGTCCCATGAAATAGCCCTAAATCAGTTATCAGGGTGAGAAGAAGGAAGCCAGAAGGAAAGATGGGGCTTTTTTCTGTTTTTAAGCTAGCTACGAAGCCATAAATAGTCCCGATAGCAAGGCAGTTAATGTTTCACTCCCTTCTTTATGTCTCTGTCGCTCTCACCCCTTTCTTCAAATGTTAAAATAAACCATGACCCATAAAAAGAGCTAACGAAGGGATGTATTTATGGTTATTGCAGCAGCTGATATGGCTGGGGCCTATTTTCTCCTTTCTCCAGACAGACCCTTGGCTTATTTAACTCTTTCCTCACCCAGCTTACTCTGCTTGGCGTAAGGTGCCACCACTGGACACTCTTGCCAATTACTCAAAACTCAATGTAATCTGAACACACGTGACCTAGCATATTCCCCCCAACAAATGGAGGAGGCAGCTGAGAAACATTCAAACACAATGATTCCAAAGCTGGATACAAACATTTGTGCCCCGTCTATATTTCAAAAAGATTGGAAGCTTCAGCTGCCACAGACATAGCAGCCAAAGAGGAAGGTAGTCGGATCGTTATTGTCATGAAGTAGTGATCCTGTGAGCAAGTAATGCTGGGGGGGGGGGTGTCAGGCAGGTGGTAACAATTACTCCCCAAAGTGGGAACATGCGAAGGAGCTGGCTGGTTGCCAGCATTCCCCAGCCCCTACAAATCTTTGCGTTAACCTGCCGGGGAAGGGAGAAAACCCACTGTGTTTTAGACTTGCTGTTTGATGTTCTGTAGCTGGCACCAGAGAAGATGCCAAAAAAGCCTGGTAACCCGTTTGGTGCCTGTGTGTGACTGATTAGTAGCTTGGAGGGAGGACTCGGGAAAGCGGCCCCCTCCCTTGACAATTGTCACCCTAGTGCTGTTTCAGGTACGCTGGCTCAGAATTGGCTTTCAAATCCGATTCACAGTGCCCCAAACAGCCCGGGACCAGTGGGGCAGGGAGTCCCAGTGGCACCAGGGATGGGTGCCCGCAAGTGCCACTCCATAGGGTGGGACATTCTGGGGGCGGGGTGTGCCACCAAAGCTGCGTCCCTCCCAGGCGTCCTCCAGCTAGAGGGCAGATGCCAGCCCCGCGCTGCCTTTCTGGGACAGCTGAGGGGGAGGCAATAGGCGTGGGACTGGAAGGTGCTGCACCTTTGGGTCTGGTGTGCCGCCCCCAAGGTAAGTGCGGCCTGGTGTGCCCCACTCCTTCCTCTGCTACTGCCAGGATACCTAAAGGACCGCCTCTTTCTATGTGAAGCTGCTCTTGGAGTCAATAAATGAATGAAGGCCCTGTTGGGTCTCCTCCGCCGCCCCCCACTGTCTCAACTATACACAGCAGGGCCTTCTCAGTGGCCACTCCTAGGCTGCGGAAGGCCCCTTGCAAAAAGGCCTGCATGTCTAGCTCATTTCCCAGAAGGTGGAAGAAGTAACAAGGGGATCCTCTATCTTGGACCTGGGCCTCACCAACAAGGAGGAACTGATCTAAAGGGCTGTCACATGGAAGATGTAGAAGCTTTTTTTCTGCCGCTCCAGAGGCTGGGACCCAAACTGTTGGATTCAAGTTACAAGAAAGGAGATTCCGACCAAACATCAGAAATAACTTTCTGACAGTAACATACGTTCAACAGTGGAACAGACTACATTTCAGTGCAAAAGACAACAAATCCAGCCCCTCCCTGGATTGTAAGATTTGCATCATATAATCACTTTATATTTAAGAATAACAGATAATAGTTCAGTCAAGTATGTTTATTTCTTTGTTAGATATCATGTCACTGATTCTCTCTAAGGCAGGCTTCCTCAAACTTGGCCCTCCAGATGTTTTGAGACTACAATTCCCATCATCCCTGACCACTGGTCCTGCTAGCTAGGGATCATGGGAGTTATAGGCTAAAAACATCTGGAGGGCTGAGTTTGAAGAAGCCTGCTCTAAGGCTTAAAAAAGGTTGATTTCACAAGTCTACTGCTTTAATCAATCCTCTATTGTTTGGAATCTATAGATACATTTTCCCCAAAGTGTGTAATAAGGATGAATGGTTCACTTACATATTTCTCCCCAATATGGTTTGTTTTAATGTTCTGTCTGTATAAATATCAAAAAGTATGCGCAATGATCACTAAAATGAGATAAAGGGATGCGTAAGTTGAGTATGATTATGCGGGAAAAGGCAAATCACTTTGCCAACCAAGCTCCCTCTGAGCTCTCTCCCTCCTCCAGCTCTAAGCGATGCTCCTGTCATCAGCTCTGGAGTGCTCTGATGATAGTTATATGAAAATCAGGCCTTCTTTCGTCCCTGAATGCAACCTAACAAGCCTGCATTTCCTTTCCTGCCGCCAGCAGGGCCCCTCTGCTTTCATCACCTGAGGCTGAGTTTCTGCAAAGCCCCCAGGACGTTCTCTCGGGTAAGGGAATACTTGTCTTCGGCTTTCAGCCTTTCTTCCAGCATTCGGAGCAACCGGGGATTCTGGGAAAGGTAGATTCGGCCTGGATAAAACAGGGCGAAGAATGAGACAGAGGAGAGCATCTTGGGGAAGGAACAGGCCCCTGAGATACAGTTTCTAAACGATTCTTGCAAAATTCATCCCAAATTGTTTATATTACTCTTGCTGGGTTTCCCCCCCCTTAGATCTTGTTTCTCTTTCTTGTGCATTGCTGCGAACGGACAAACCATTTCTACAACCAGAACTTGAGGATAACCTTGGCTGCATGAGAGGGAAAAGTGGAACAGCCTGGCTAGGACCAAGTCTTCTCCACGAACTTCCCCCTCCTCTACTTGGCCATTCCACTTGGTTGCATTGGAGAGGTGAGGCTACAAGGCCTCTTCCACTGGCTTGGCTAGAACCGTGTCATCTGTCTCCTTCTGTCTAATAACCATCCCCACTAGAAGCCATTCCCACCAGGTGGCATCCGAGGGAGAGCTGGGAGAGTGAGCCCCCACTTCACCCACCTGGCTAGGCCAGCTGCCATGTGATCCTTCCCTCCCAAGACTGTTTCATTCATTGGTCACAGAGCTTAGATTTAATTACTTTCCTCTAACCTCACTGCCCCCTTTCCCTTTCGTAAGATCTATATTAAATGGTAAACCATCATTTTAAAACTGTGAGCCACCTTGGCTGAATTGACAGAAAGCCCATACATAAAGGCAATAAAAAATTTAGAACGGCAAATCAGCTGTACCTGGGCAAACGTAAGAGTCTCTCTTTAAACATTTATTCTCTTTCTATTGGCCTTACAGCCGCCTCAGCATCCAACGTCACCTCCCTGCCCTCTGTTTTATGGGAAACCCTACATGTGATGAAAACAAGTTTTGTGCAATTTAAAAGCCTGCTTCTAACACTTCCTGGTGTCCTTTGACCCAATAAAAGCATTGCCTCACGTGCTTTGCAGTTCTTCTTCTGCAGTCAATACACCTTCAGGGTACCCACCAAGGAGCTGGACTTTAAACAAGCCCTCAATAGGGACAAAAGATGATGAACTTCCACACAATGAACTTCCACGCACAAGAACAATGAACGTTGTTTTGACTCTTTCCCCACAAGCACCCTGCCCCATAATCCTAAGCTTCTGCTCCGATCTCAAGCCAAGATCTGTATGCGTGTGTGCACATGCACCGCAGAACCCTGGATTGCTCTCGGCTGTGCCACTGAGACAGCGTGCCTGAGCAGGCAGAGTAGCCATGCTGCAAATACAGTGGTACCTCGTGTTACGTACTTAATCAGTTCTGGAGGTCCGTTCGTAACTGGAAACAGCTCGTAACATGAGGTGCGCTTTCACTAATGGTGCCTCCCGCTGCTGCCGCGCCGCCGGAATGCGACTTCCGCTCGCATCCCGGGGCAAAGTTCACAACAAGGGCATCTACTTACAGGTTAGTGGAGAATGTAACCCGAAGCATTCGTAAGGAGGATGGTACGTAACACGAGGTACCACTGTATACGGTTTCATCCAAGATGCTGGCTGACAGATGCCCCGTGCAATGGCATTCCGTCAAACTGCAGGATCTACAGCGCAGTCCAGCCACAGACCTTGATGCCACATATCTCTGCATGACACTGCGCCACACCAGGCTGCCCGTCCTTATGTCCTGCCATCTCAGACTGCCTTCGCTGCTTTATGCCAGTTTCCCACAAGAAGGCATAAAGGGCACAAAGTGAAGCCATCAGATGTCAAGGAGATAAAGAACTACACAACTTTTTAGAAGACATCTGAAGGCAACCCTGTATCGGGAAGTTCTTAATGTCTGGTGTTTTATTCTGTTTGTGCTGGAAGCCACCTATTATCATTAGTAGTAGTAGTAGTATTAATTTAGGGATGCTGAAAATAATTGTGAATGTGACAATTCTAGCGATACTAAAATCGCTCTGAGTTTGTCATGTAATAAAAGGCCTCATCCAAAAGGCCTGCAAGTCAGGTACTTATTGAAGAAGAGAGCCTGCATTACAGCCAAGTCTCCTCCTGGGCTGGAAACCACGTGAGCTTAAGAAAGCCAATCCATAGCTGTCAACTTACAGATTTGAAAATAAGGGACCAGCAGCCTTGAAAATAAGGGATCAACAGCCAAAATAAGGGATTTTCCCAGCACAGGTATGTTCACCTTCTGAGCCCCTTCCGAGCCAAAGGCAGAAAGTCCAGCCAGCAGCCAAACGAAGCCTCAAGCAATGGTTCCCACAGCGCAGCAATCCCGGCAAAGGGGGTGCAGCAAGGGAAACCACCGTCACCTCTCCGCTGGGAAGCGCTGAGCAAAGGCGAGTCCCCAGGCAATGCGGCCGATTTGATCGGCACAAGGCATGCAAGCTCCACCCCCCAGTCATTCTTAGACTCCTTATTGGGTGAGCAACGCAGCCAAGCAACACAGTTGGAGCCTCCCTCCTCCCTGGCCGGCAAGGAGGGAGGGAGAGGAGCTGCTTCCATTGAAACCCAGGAAATTTAAGGGACATCATCAATAAGGGACAGCAGCGGGACACGGCGCTGGGATACGGGAGTTTCCCGCCAAATAAGGGACGGTTGACAGCTATGAGCCAATCCCCTTCCCTGCCTGTTTAGCTCCCAAGACCTGCTATCTGGGCAATTAATCCCCAACAGGGACCACCTCTGCATGGCACCTCGGTGGGCGGGTGCATGCTCTGAATGCAAAGGGTGCTATGCAATTCCAAGACTGCGAAAGTCCTCATCTTTGATCCTGGAGCATTGCTGCTTGTCTGTGTAGACTGGGATGGCTAACCGGTGGCCCCTCCACATGTTGATGGACCACAACTCCCATCGCCCCTGACCATTACCTATTGGCTGGCTGGGGTAAAAGTCAAGCAACAGCTAAAGGCCTGCAGGACAGCCACCTCTGGTGTAGACAATACTGAGCTTGGTGGGCTGATGCTCAGATTCAATATATGGTGGGTTTCTATGATAGCTTCAGACTGACTGGTGTGCTCCACTTCCTTGCCAGCACTGGGTCTTAAGCACTGGGTCCCTCAGCCTGAAGCAAAATGAGTGTCACGCCCCACAGTCGCCTTTGACTGGACTTAACCGCCCAGGGGTCATTTACCTTACCTTAAGCACTGACACGACCCATTAGCACACTTACATATAAATACTACGAGCCAACAGAGTTGAAAAGCAGCTACCTTGGTAACCGTTCTCTTCTTACCTTCAGCCAGTGAAGCAAATGCATTGATAAGCCTGGCTGTATATTGACGGACAACCTCGCTCTTTGATTGTATCAGCATTAACACGCTTCTCTGCAGGAGACAAAAAGACAATTCAGTGCTTGAGTCTTGAAATTACATCTATCTATCTATCTATATCTCAACACGAAAGGCAGACCAAACAACCATCATAACACTATATGAAACCCACTTCACACGGCAACTGGGTCAAAACATCTGCTCCCAGGTCTCAAGCAGAAAGACGTCCTTTTCTAGAATTTCCTGACCCCTTTTACTGGAATGGTCAGCAATTGAACCTAGGACCTTCTGCATGCATAGAAGGTGCCCCGTCACCAAGCTATGGTCCCTTTTGATTCTGGAAGCTAATACTGCCAAAACTTTTGGGTTCTTAAAAAAATTAATAACCTATAAATTCTGTTATCACTCCATATATAACCTGTACAGTTTTTTTAAAATGTATGTAGCACAAACTTAATGAAACCTTTTGCATCTAAAACAAAAAACAACACCACCCCTATATTTGGTAATCACTTTGGGTTGGACTGGAACTGTCATATTTTAAATTCCTGGTTCAGTCTGCTACAAACACCTAAAACTGCTCGTAGTTTATTCACTTCTGTTTGGACTCAGATGAAACCAGCGGCACAAAATCCCTACAAGAGCTGGACCCAGACATGCAGAGACCCAGACATCTGTCACTGAAACATGTCTCATAGCCCAACCCATTCATTAATAATAATAATAATAATAATAATAATAATAATAATAATAATAATAATTTATACCCCACCCATCTGACTGGGTTTCCCCAGCCACTCTGGGCAGCTCCCAACAGAATATTAAAAACATGATAAAACACCAACCATTAAAAACTTCCCTAAACAGCAAAGCCTGTATCGCAAGTAGCTGAGTTGTACAATACACAAACTAGAGAGAGGCATCTCTGCTGATTATTAGGCAAATGGGTGCCATGCCCTGGTCTGATGCTGGCTTGCGGGGAGCTAGATTCCTAGGACAGGGAGCTGACTAAACTCAGGAGGCTTAAGGTAGCAGTCAGATATCAGGGCACCCCAGAAATGAAGAAGCTGGGGTCAGGCCCAGTGAGGCAATCTAAAAGCAGGTGGTTCCCATATCAGTGAGGCAAATCCAAGGACACAGGAGAGCAGTCCAAAGGTGTGTGGGGTTTTCCAAGGGCAGGGCATGAGCAGGGATCAGGAGGAAAGGTCAGGAAGCAGGAACACTGAGCTAAGGCCTGTGCTGTTATTCTAACAATAAGCAGTCTTCAAGTGGGAATTTGTGTAGCCTGATCTTCCAGACAGAGTGACAATATTTAGCCCAGCCACCAAGTTTCTCTGCTTCTAAGCAGACCCTCTTCTTCCCAAGAAAGCCGGTTCTGATGTGTCTTGTGCCTTCGATGGGTGGCTTCCACTGCCAGCACCTTCCAGAAAGCTAGGTGTGAGCTCCGCCACTGACTTCGGTTAAGATTCGCCACTGCTCACCTGGACATTGCTGTAGCAGTCCAGAAGGTCGTTGTTGATATAAGCCTGGAGAACGGTGTCTCTCTGCTCACCAGGGTGGGATGTTGTCAGGCGCTATAAAATAAGTATGGAGGAACAAGCATCAAGCGCACAGCTAGATCATCTATAATTAGAGAAATTATTTAGGCACAAGAAGGCAGCACCTCCTCATCATCTTTCTCTGCTAAACAATCATCCTCCGGGACCGGCTCAAGACATTTTGTTACCTGAGGCCAAAGTCAAGATGGCACCCACACCCAATTCCTACAGAAGCCAACCAGGCTTGCAGTTCGGTCCTACATCGATGCTGGCAACAGGGCAGCATCCTCATTCCTTGCATCTTATGGAAGAAAGCTAGCTTGTGGGTTGCAGGCCAGGCCATGCATGGTACGTACAGCTCTATCCTCCAACATCTCACCACCACTCTTGGCCCCTACCCACAACTACTGTCACCTGAGGCAGCTGCCTCACTCTTCTAAACAGCAGGAGTTATGCAGCTTGCCAAAGGTGTGGACCTTCTGCATTTACACCAAAAATACATAAACTGGTACTGGGCTGAGAATTCAGCATCAAGAGAAACAGATTTTTCTTCTTATTTTGGTTAAGAAAGATCAAGCCCTCCTCACTCAGAATTACACTAAAATGAGAGATTTGTGAGACGGTCTAGGCAGCAACAACTTAGGAACATTTTGAGAGAAGGTCCACCTTCCCTCCAAGGTCATCAACTTGATTGCTCTGTTCCTTCCCAATTGGGTCGAACAACCACAAGGGAAGGATGGGTGCTCCAAGAAGCAGTACCAGCCCTGCATCAACTGGAGGCTGGTTCGTTAGGGCTCACTGCCCCACTGATGTCAGTCTGCCCTTACCCAGTTCACACCCAGCGGCAGAGAAAGAAGGAGGAGGAGGAGGAGGAGGAGGAGGAGGAGGAGGAGTTTGGATTTGATATCCCGTTTCATCACTACTCTAAGGAGTCTCAAAGTGGCTCACAATCTCCTTTCCCTTCCTCCCCCACAACAAACACTCTGTGAGGTGAGTGGGGCTGAGAGACTTCAGAGAAGTGTGACTGGCCCAAGGTCACCCAGCAGCTGCAGGTGGAGGAGCGGGGAAGCGAACCCGGTTCCCCAGATTACGAGTCCACCGCTCTTAACCACTACACCACACTGGCTCTCGGGCACCTGGGGCAGTGTGCCTGGGGTGGCGCAAGTCGGCCGTAGGGGCAGGGTGCACCATGGGGCCTCCAGAGCCTGCCGGCCTCCTCCAACTCAGCCGCCCTGCAGCTGGGGGGGAGGCAGCGGGTGGACCGTTTGGGCAGCGCAGAGCCTGCACATGCCCAAGCCACCATGTCTCTCCCAGTGTGGCTCAGGCGCGCTGCAGGTCATGTGCTGAGTGCCGCCCGCCATTTTGTCCCCCCTCCCCCCAGTGATGATACTCGGGGCGACCCACACCCACCGCACCTCCCTTCCTCTGCCCCTGTTCACACCCGCCTGCCTTCTTATTTGTTACCAGTTCAGGGGGTGGCCCTGCCTGTCAGCTTCCTCCCCTTCCTTAGTCTCAGTGCTGCTCTTGTGAAACTGAGCAGGGAGCAGGATGGGGCAAAACTCAAATTAGTTGGCTCCGCCTGTCCGTGTCTCTGGCTCCCCCTCCTCCCGGTCTCTCCGCCTTCTGCCCTCCCACTTCCACTGCACCAGCCAGCACTCTCTGCTGCTCAAACTTAATTTCAGTGGGTGCTACGTCACTTGAAGCCTCTCCGTTTCCCCCCTTAACCAACCTCCCTTTTCAGCTCCTCGACATGGAATTCAAATTTCCCCTCTGCATGTTCAAAGACTGGAAAGGGGCCAGAGTGAATTCTCAACCCTGAAAGTCAAACAGGGTGAGGCAGTGCAGCCCAGAGAGGGCAAAGACAACAGCAAGCAAAATTTGGGACAGTCAAATTTGGCAAGAGAGACCAATTAATATCCAGGACTTGGAATGCTGCAACATCCTTTGGTGAGGATAGGGTGAGGTCATAGTCCTTGCAAGAGATGCACCTCTCTCTTCTCTAGCTCACCCACCCAGCGCAATGCCTGCAGCAAGAAGGTTTTCAGGCGGTCACTCCCTTCAACCAGGTCTTTCTTTAGCTTCTCGTAATCCAAAGATGGCAAGAGCGGCACCTCCTGCATTTTCCTGCATGGCAAAATGAGAAAAGATGTATAGTGGTGCCTCACAAGACGAAAAGAATCCGTTCCGCGAGTCTCTTCGTCTTGCGAAGCAAGCCCATTGACGGCTTAGCGGATTAGCACTATTAGCGGCTTATTGGCTTAGCGGATCAGCAGGTAAGCGGCTTAGCGGCTTAGAAAAAGGGGGGGAGGGAAAAAAACCCCACAGGAACTCGCAAGACATTTTCGTCTTGCGAAGCAAGCCCATAGGAAATTCGTTTTGCGAAGCACCTCCAAAACGGAAAACCCTTTCGTCTAGCGGGTTTTCCATCTTGCGAGGCGTTCGTCTTGCAGGGCACCACTGTACTCATGAAAAGCATAGTGACTTCTTTCAAAGTTGCACGTTGATCCCAGCCAAGTGAGACGTTTGGAGATGGAAAACCTGTGCAAGGAATGCACCACTTCAGACCAAAGGTGGGGGTTCGTGTGACTGAATATACCTCCATATTAAAAAATGAATTCTTGCACATAGAAAAAGTAAGGGGAAAGGTAGCTAGTGTGGTGTAGTGGTTAAGAGCGGTGGACTCGTAATCTGGGGAACCGGGTTTGCTTCCCCGCTCTTCCACATGCAGCTGCTGGGTGACCTTGGGCCAGTCACACTTCTCTGAAGTCTCTCAGCCCCACTCACCTCACAGAGTGTTTTTGTGGGGGAGGAAGGGAAAGGGGAATGTTAGCCACCTTGAGACTCCTTCGGGTAGTGATAAAGCGGGATATCAAATACAAACTCTTCTTCTTCTTCTTCTTCTAAGGCACGGCTAAAAACCCATCTCCATGACCTGCTAGCTTTCCGTGTGCAAGAATTTTATTTTTTTCAAGGAGGAATATTCCATTATGTGAATGCCCACCTGCCTTTTGAAGTGGTACAGTCCACAGAGGCTTACCACTTTTGTCTGTATTAGTGCACAGTATGTCCCCAGACCTATCTTTTCATTAGGGTTAGCTCCATCGCAAGATGCAGACTCTGCTCCTTTACAGATAAGCACAGTCCCGTGATCCTCTGCCCTGCGACCCACTGTGTTTGAAAGATTTTGATTGTTTCAAGCACCTTGGCAAGAATGCTGCAAGGCTGGTGGTCATAGGGGATATGACCACACTGCAATTAGTTTGCAATTAGTTTTTCAGGTTACCCTAAACTGGTTTCCACTCAAGTGGGATTAGAAGGGCAGGCAGTTGTGGAGTACACTCACTTCCAGGGCCGTCTTACCCATAGGCGCCAGGGGTGCGGGGCACCCAGGCGCCGGGTCCTCAGGGGCGCCAGGCCGAGAGTCTGGGGACCGAGAGTTGAGTCCGAGGAAGAGCCCACCCGTCGGCCGGAGCGCTGTGGCAGGCTCTTCTGCTGTGGGCGGCTCTGTACCGCGAGTTCGGGGGCAACCAAGCCAGCAAGACGCTGAGGCGGCCGGCTGGCTCCACCCTCTTGCGCGCCTGGGACTGGGCAACCTGGGGGGGGGGACCACTCGGCGGATCTTTGCACCCTGGCACTGCATATGCTTAAGACAGCCCTGTTCACTTCCAAGAGGGTCAGATGAATGAAAGGAGTCTCCATTTCAGCTTTGACTTCTCAGTGCATTTCAGGTTACTGCCCAAACTATACTTTTTAAAAAGGAATAACAAATTTAAAAGAAAATTACTTACACGGGAACTAATGATGCTCTTAACATTGTTGAGGCCTGTAGTTAAAAAACAGAGAGACAGAGAGAAAGGGAGATTAAAAAAAAATAAATCAAGATTTTCTTGGTTTACAAAAGTACGTGCATTATCTCTTTTTCAGGTCATGTTTTCTACAGATCAATTACATTTGCTGTGAGACATTAGTGCTGTATGCAATATAAGGTTGAGGAAGAAAAGAGGGGGATGGGGTGGTAAAACTTACATTCTTTTATTTAGTTTAGGGTTTTGTGTCTGCATCACTTTGGTAGGAGAGAGAGAGAGGGAGAGAGGGAGAGAGAGAGAGAAACTAAAGCAAAACCAAACCTCGGGTTTTTCTCGTGGCTACCAATACTCTTCCAAAATACAGTTTGGAAACCTTTATTAAAAATGTGGCTTGCATCCAAGGCAGTTGTGATAAATTTTAAAACACCATAAAAGATCTAGGATGATAAAGGCACTGCAAAAAAGCACTGCTAATCAGTAAAATAAGCAAACAATAAAAATCACCATTGATCATTATCATGAAATAGAGAGGAAGGAGGGCACCCTCAGCATAATCCAAAAGTTTGGTGTGTTGGTTTTTTTTTTGGGGGGGGGGTATTTTAAAGACCTAAAGACAAGAAGCCTAGCTGAGGTTTCTAAAAGTCTGGAGAGGGGATTTCATCATGCTAGCACCACCACTGCCCACAAATCTGGCCTCAGAAAGATTTCACTCAAGATTACTTCCTGCAGATTAATTATACGGTCTGCTAAGAGATCCTGACAAGGGACGCAGGTGGCGCTGTGGGTTAAAGCCTCAGCGCCTAGGACTTGCCGATCGAAAGGTCGGCGGTTCGAATCCCTGCGGCGGGGTGCGCTCCCGCTGCTCGGTCCCAGCGCCTGCCAACCTAGCAGTTCGAAAGCACCTCCGGGTGCAAGTAGATAAATAGGGACCGCTTACCAGCGGGAAGGTAAACGGCGTTTCCGTGTGCGGCTCTGGCTCGCCAGAGCAGCGATGTCACGCTGGCCACGTGACCCGGAAGTGTCTCCGGACAGCGCTGGCCCCTGGCCTCTTGAGTGAGATGGGCGCACAACCCCAGAGTCTGTCAAGACTGGCCCGTACGGGCAGGGGTACCTTTACCTTTTACCTTAAGAGATCCTGAGTATGCAATCTTGTTTTATGAATTTAAGGACAAAGGGATGCTATATATATATATACAAAAAAGCAGACCAGGGTATTACTAGCCCAGAGATGGAAGGAAGAGACAGCCCGACCAGAGAAGAATGGCAAAACAAGTTGATGGACTATCCAAAATGGCAAAATTAACTGGGAAGCTCAAGAATCAAGAAGACAAGAAATTTTTTAAAGAATGGGAAATGTTTATAATGTATATACAAAATCACTGTAAACAGGTCAAAACATTAGCAGGATTTTAAATACACTTGTAATGTAACAGAATGTATAGATAATTTAGGAAGATGAAAAATTGGAGAAGTATTGATATGCAGTTGAAAACAGAATCAAAAGGACACATGGAAGGGATGGGGGGAAGTCAGGGGATTCAGAGTAATCTCAATATTTGGATTTTCTAATGTTTTTTGAGGTACCGTACTTGTAATGGTTCTAAGGGGGTTGCTCATGCGTAAATTGCCGCCACTCCTGGCTAGGTTGCCTGGTTGAACCCTTTCTCTCTGGACAGCCTTGCACTCGTGGCTGTCTCAGTTGCTGGCAGAATCCGTCCGTGGGTGTTTCTTGAACTTCTTCCAGCAAAGAAGTTCTTTGACGCCCAGTCGCCTCCTACTCTCCCTGCGCGGAAGTCTTCTGCGCAGGGAGGGTGTGGGCAGCGGAGGACCCGTGCTCTCCCCACTGGTCTCCAGTGAAGAGTCCTGGAGCCTTTTCTCCGATTCCCCCATCTGCCCCCCTTCACCCCTGGTGTTACGCTGATTTCCTTCCCCAGCAGATGGGCTGCCGCTCTCCCTGCTGGGACCCTCTCCGGCATCGCTCTGGAGCCTTCCCTCCGCTTCTGGCTCCAATGGCAGTTCCCTGACAGTACTTTTCCGTGTATAAGACTAGGTTTTTTTTCTTTAAAAATCATGCTAAAAAATGGGGGTCGTCTTATACATGGGTAGTGCATGGGGTGGGCATTTGATTGGTCACTGCTGCGGCTGTTAGCGGGTATTGTGCGTGTTATTGGTTGCTGCGTCAATGGGTGGTGTTGATTGGTTGATGCTGCAGCAAATTTGGGTCCCCAAAAATAGGGGGCATCTTATACACGGAAAAGTATGGTATGTTTATTCTCAAATAAAAAGATTATGAAAAAGTGAAAAATAATAATAAGCAGACCACACAAGACTCAGGCCACACATGCATGCTCATTGCTCTATCATATGGAGGACTCTGAAGGCCAAAGACACCACTTCTACTGAGAACTGTTAAGCCCTGGGAACTCAAGTGTAATACAATCCCAGCAGCTTGTTCTGGGGAACAGCTTGAACAGAATAAGCTTCTAGATCATCCTGAAGGTCCTGCGTGGTTATTAAGGGAACAAACTCTACTCACAGGCTTAACAAACATCTATCAAACAGGACAATTTTGAGGAACGAGAGGTTGGAAACAGAGTTAAGAAAGGTCCAGGAGAAAAGATAAGCTTTTCCAGATGGGGTTTAAATACTTGCAAGGAGGAGAGAGGGGTGTAAGTGTTGGAAGCAGGAAAGGGAAAAGTTTGGGATAAACTGAGCATCCAAATAGAACGGATGGAGATTCAAGATGGAAGGAGCCCAAGGCTTAGGCCAAAGAAAAGCACCAGGACAATGACGGCAGGAGAGCAAGTAAAGAGAAAGAAGGAGGAAAAAGAAGTGACCAATTGGCACAAACAAACCAGAAATTCTCCCAGAGTACCTTGCCCACAAATCCGTAACTGACAACAGAAGCATTACTGGTTTTAAGATGACTTGGGACTATAAAGTTAGGTGCCTGAGAAAGGGAGGACCTTTCTTCAATGCATAACATGCAGCGATCCCAAACTACAAATAAATAATAATAATAATAATAATAATTTATTATTTGTAACCCGCCCACCTGGCTGGGTCTCCCCAGCCACTCTGGGTGGCTTCCAACAAAGATTTAAAATACATTAAAATGTCACACATTAAAAGCTTCCCTAAACAGGGCTGCCTTCAGATGTCTTCTAAATGTCAGGTAGTTGTTTATCTCTTTGACATCTGGTGGGAGGGCGTTCCACAGGGTGGGCACCACTACCGAGAAGGCCCTTTGCCTGGTTCCCTGTAACCTCACTTCTCGCAGGGAGGGAACCACCAGAAGGCCCTCGGATTTGGACCTCAGTGTCTGGGCAGAACGATGGGGGTGGAGACGCTCCTTCAGGTCTACTGGGCCAGGGCCGTTTAGGGCTTTAAAGGTCAGCACCAACACTTTGAATTGTGCTTGGAAATGTACTGGGAGCCAACGTAGGTCTTTCAGGACCGGTGTTATATGGTCTCGGTGGCTGCTCCCAGTCACCAGTCTAGCTGCTGCATTCTGGATTAGTTGTAGTTTCCGGGTCACCAAGCCCAATATCATTCTTTATTCAATCAATCAATCAATCAATCACTTATTGTGTTTGACTAAAAGCCATTACAGATCATTTTTATTAGAATAAAATTAAAAGTGGTATGGGCACTGGTGACCAGATAATCGCCACATACACATCCCAATGCATGATCAAATAGTGGCCAATGGTAGGTTTTTAAAAAAATGTTGAACAATTTGCTGAAATCGAACAATCCATAACAGAGTGAATATCCCAAAAGATGCCTCTTCCTAGTAGACCTGGCTCTGGAGTTGATTAAAACCTCTGAAGTCAATGCAAAGTCAGAAAGTCACAGCGAACTATATGCTTTGTGCAATCATTTTATCTCTTCTATTCAAGCAATTGTGAAATGTGATGATTGTGCATAGGTTGATCAAACAGCATAATGTTTAAAGTTATATATAAAGTTATATATATATATATAAAGTTATATATATATATATAAAGTTATATATATATATAAAGTTACATATAAAGTTTCAAGTTGCTGTTATAGGGCACAATTACTGCCCTGTTATGCAGTTACACCCAACATGCTGCCCGTGTACAATTATGGACTTTTACATCATGGGTGTTGCTGACCTCAATATAGTTTCTTCTTTGAGACTATACTGTTTTATTGGAAAAAGAAAGTTCCCAATAAAGGCATTATTCTCACTTGCAAATGGTGCCACGCATAACACATTTCCCAGGTACTATTGTACCGTGGAAGCCGAACGGAATCTGTTCCAGAAGTCCATTCAACTTCCAAAACGTTTGGAAACCAAGGCGCGGCTTCCGATTGGCTGCAGGAAGCTCTGGAAGCCGCACCGGATGTTCAGGTTCCAAAGAACGTTTGCAAACCAGAGCACTCACTTCCAGGTTTGCGGCGTTCGGCAGCCAAAATGTTCAACTGGCAAGGCGTTCGTCAACCAAGGTACGACTGTAGTTTAATCTTACAGCTTTCCTAGGGTACGTTTGACCTCCAAACCAAACTGATACAGTACTTTTTTCTAGTGACAAGAGGCTTCATTAAATCGAACACCGTTTAGCCCATCAAAAGCAGTAATGTCTTGTCACGTTTTAATAAGATGCATCTGTTTCAATGTAGGGACTGCACTGAGATTACTTGGAGACGGT
Organism: Podarcis cretensis; assembly: GCF_951804945.1. Taxonomy (NCBI): domain Eukaryota; kingdom Metazoa; phylum Chordata; class Lepidosauria; order Squamata; family Lacertidae; genus Podarcis; species Podarcis cretensis. The sequence goes on from NC_137174.1 coordinate 98,614,101, forward strand.
CAAAAGTGAAGGAAAAATATTCTGCGCAGATCTTCCCATTACCCATTTCAACTATGTCAATGGGCACCATTTATTCCCAGAATATTCATCACCATCTTTTTTTGGTTAGAATTAAGACTCCTCACTTTGCAAAATCATTTTCAGGCCCACTAATACCTTTAAAGACTGGCCTTCTTTCATAACTGCGGCTTCTTTCATGGCAGACTCTATAATCAGCGCCTATTGTTAGGAGTTTGAGCTGGGTAGTTTTAGAAGACAAAGGGCACGAAATGTCGGGGAAGATTGTATTACTCCATTTGACATACCTTCCGAGTGCTTGGGAATTTTGCAAAGCTGCCCTATGTAACACAAGGAGCATCTCTGCCACAAACGAATAAGTGTATATCTGCATAGGATGTCATTTCATATTATGCTTAAATCAATGAGTGATGATACATAATAGCCAATTAAAAGCCTTAAAACTAAACATTTCTCTTACAGTACAGGGGCTTCCATTCAGAGCAAGAGTGGCATCCAGACGCATTGTGTTCTACCTAAATCCACTTGCCTTGCACTCATTTTTATTCATTTTCCTAGGGACTTTTGATTCGTGGTGGCAGTCTTTTTGTTTCGATGGGACACCGCCGCCGCCCCCCCCCCATCAAAAGCTATCTAACTCAATGAAACCATGCTGATTCGTTCCATCCTAGGCAGTTACCTATGCTGAAAAATATATGCTTGAAGCCTTAAAAAAACCCAAAAAGAGAGATGTGAAGGATAAAGTGCAAATGTGGCAGCCTGTGGACATTGCTGAGAACCATTCTGGTCCAGTCAGTGGATTTTTATTTTTTAAGACTGGATTAAGCATCTGGAAGATACGATTAGTTATAACGGGTAGGATCTGCAACAAAATGTGGCAGTGTGGAGTGCTTCTTGTTCAGGATTCTAGCCACTTTCTTTCATTCCCTTCCCCAGATTTGCGCATCTGTATATACGTGTATGTATAAAAGACACAGTCTGTCAGCAACCTGTGGTCATAGGACATACTCAGTCCTCATTGGATGGTTTGGAGGGGGCTTCTCCTTATTTCCCCCACTAAATACATATTTTTAAAATACAGCAACCTTGGGAAGAATTTGCTGAAATAATGAATAAATTAGAATACAAAAAGGGAGGTGTGAGGAGGTCCAAAAAACAAGCTAATGAGAGGATGTAAATTGAATTTGTATTTTTCTTTTCTTTTTTCTTTTTCTGCTATGTATTTTTTTGGTTTTTATAAGTTTTTATTTTCTATTTGTATTTTTTCTGTATTTTTGAAAACTTGAATAAATATTATTTAAAAAATAAAATAAAATACAGCAACCTTGTGGGTCCCCATAAACATGCGGATGCGGCCCACTTTGGATAGTCATCAGCACTCAGCACATGGAATCATGTTATTTGTGCTGAAAAGCAAGAGTACCCTACGTACACAGAGTAGCTCCCATCCTTGGGAATGGCAAAAGGCATGTTTCACACGAACACAGTCCCAGCTTCAATCTCTGGTTTCACTAGTTAAAAGGATTAACCCAGGCATCCCCAAACTCAGCCCTCCAGCTGTTTTGGGACTACAACTCCCATCATCCCTAGCTAACAGGACAAGTGGTCAGGGATGATGGGAACTGTAGTCCCAAAACAGCTGGAGGGCTGAGTTTGGGGATGCCTGGATTAACCGGAAATCCATTCTGTGAGGTGAGTGGGGCTGAGAGACTTCAGAAAAGTGTGACTGGCCCAAGGTCACCCAGCAGCTGCATGTGGAGGAGCGGGGAAGCGAACCCGGTTCACCAGATTACGAGTCCACCGCTCTTAACCACTACACCATGCTGGCCCTCCCTGGGAAGGGAAAGATGAAGGGCTTTTGCATGGGGATCCACTTCCTCTATACACAAGGGAGGAGATCAACTGGTCTTGGGTTTCCTTGGGGCAGCAATGCAAATGGAGACCCTCAGGAAACTGAATTCTGCACCATGAATACCACATTCTGTGATTTCCCTCCCCCCTTTTCTTTGCACAAACTCCTCTAGGCCTCACAGCATAGGGAAAAGCTTGTGCCTAATGTATGAAGCGTCTCTGCTAGAAACAGCCTTAAGAGACCATTTCAGGAGGAGACTGGGATCATTCTAAACAGGGCTGCAGTTGTTGTTTTTTCCTATTCCCTAACTCCGCTTATGTCTGAAGCCTAGAAAGCCAATATCCTCTCCCTGCAAAGAATGCACTGGCTGTGGGCAATCTGGAATGGTCATAAAGGTTTCTTGGCTAGGAGGCCTGCCTGCAAATGGCCATCTGGGCTGCAGAAGGTGCAGCCAGAACCTGCCTCTCAACAAGATGTGCTTTAAGACAATCTGCTCCTTCCAAAAAATGCCATCTGGCTCATCATGCACAGGCAAAGATGGACTCCTGAACTCATAGCCATTACTGTAATCATTTCCAGAGAGGTAGCCTTGTTAGTCAGCGGCAGCAAAAACAAACAGCCTTGTGGCACCTGAAAGACTAACACATTTATTATGACATGAGCTTTCATGGGCCACAGTTCACCGACTCAGATGCATGAAGCACTGTCCAGAGTTGCAGGTAAATATAGAAATGCTTTGGTGGTTGCAGATGTCCGTGCCATCTACAAGTGTTAATAATGTAATCACTGCCTGTACTTATCTGCATTTCCTTTCCATTCAATCCCTCCATTTACATCTGCCACAAATATGTACAGTGGTACCTCAGGTTACATACGCTTCAGGTTACAGACTCCGCTAACCCAGAAATAGTACCTCGGGTTAAGAACTTTGCTTCAGGATGAGAACAGAAATCGCGCAGCAGCGGTGTGGTGGCAGTGGGAGGCCCCATTAGCTAAAGTGGAGCTTCAGGTTAAGAACAGTTTCAGGTTAAGAACAGACCTCCAGAACTAATTAAGTTCTTAAGCCGAGGTACCACTGTATCTCCCAGCTCAAGTTAACACCATGCAGTGCTGAAATGGACTGTGGTCAGGAGAAGGGTGATGTAACTCTATTCTAAAGGTTTGTTTTCCCTCAATCAGACTTAGGCCAATTCAGCCAGAGGTAGCCCCACTGCTGAACAGTGTGGATCTGGCACACTTTGCACCAGTTCTGCTTAACTCAGCATAACATACACTTTCCATTCTTCCGATTGTTCCCTAAGAGGTCTTAGTTGCTGGCATCCATCTGTCTCAAGAGACAATAGAGTACACCTCCAAGGGTGAAGTCTAACCGCTGGAGAATCACAGCGCCTGATGTGGCTGCAGTGACCGGTAACTTGTAACTGCTGCCTCCCACGTTGTTTTTGCTGTGTCAGCAGCAGCAGCAAAGTGACCTCCCTGGGGCGCAAGGCTGGGCAGCGTGTATGGAGGTCCTGGGCTGTCCAGATGACAAGACCCTCCTCGCGACCTTTGGCACCAGCTTGGCTACAGAAGTTGCCAGAAGGAAGCGTACAGGGCGCCATTCAACCGCCTTAGGGACTCCACTCTGGATTTGTGCAGGGTTTACTCCTTAGTCTGCTTATTATAAGGCAGGCTTAATGTGACTTGTAGTTGTACTGCACTATCCCATGCAAGCATTCCGACAGATTTTCATGCAAGCATTCCAATACCTTTTGCCATTCAAAAATGTCACTGGTGCACAAGCAGAGCAAAGAGCATGGGCTAAAGAGCCCGTGAAGGGGAGAGAGGACAGGAAAAGGATGCATAAGGCAATGTGGAAAAGATAATAAAAGAAAATGCAGGAACTTACATATTCATCATCACAGGGGCTCATACAGCAACATCCCTTTAGGGGTAAACAGGCACACATTAAAATAAAAGAGACGAAGAAAAAGAAGAGGAAAAGTTAACAGAAATCACACAGAGATGATCAGCAGTTTAAAGAAAAATACAACACACAAAAATAACAATAAAATTAAAGTTTGTTAAGGAGTAAGAGAAAACAGATTTTGGAAAGGGACAGGCATCTGAGCTTCGACCATCTTAAAACCTGTGCTATTTCCAACAATATTCTTGTGTGTATCCACAAAAGACCAGGGAAAGTCTGGAAAAGAGGGTGTAACAGACGACTTAAATTCATAGCTGTAACGTTTCCCTTTTTTAAAGGGAAATTCCCTTATTCCAAATAGGATTCCTCAAAAGAAAAGGGGAAAGTTGACAGCTATGCTTCAATGCCAAATTGAAATTGGTAGTGGGAAAGATAGAGAGAAAGAGATATCCGTGAGTTACCAACTATTCAAGGCCGGCCCATCCATTAGCCTTGGTAAGGCAGTAGCCTCAGGCGGCAGCAGGCTATGTACAGCTGGAAGGGAAAACAGTTCCAGGCCCCTGGGGAGTGCGCTGCTCGCTGTCTCCTGCACTTGCCTTCATCATGCCAGGCTTCCCCAGACAACCTCCAGTCACCTCAGATATGATATGATAGCCATGTTCAAATATATAAAAGGATGTCACACAGAGGAGGGAGAAAGGTTGTTTTCTGCTGCTCCAGAGAAGCGGACACGGAGCAATGGATCCAAACTACAAGAAAGAAGATTCCACCTAAACATTAGGAAGAACTTCCTGACAGTAAGAGCTGTTCGACTGGAATTTGCTGCCAAGGAGTGTGGTGGAGTCTCCTTCTTTGGAGGTCTTTAAGCAGAGGCTTGACAACCATATGTCAGGAGTGCTCTGATGGTGTTTCCTGCTTGGCAGGGGGTTGGACTCGATGGCCCTTGTGGTCTCTTCCAACTCTATGATTCTATAGGTAGCAGAGGAGGATGGGGAGGCGGGGGGGGTGCCATTTTCTGTTCTGCCTCAAGCAGCAAAATGTATTTGGCCAACTCTGCCACTACTTATCTTGATTTGAAGCAAGATGCTGCAACCGAGGGAGCTATTGAAACAGACCTTACGCTTGCAAACAGCCTGACCTCACTCAAACTGCAGAGCGAGAAACTGGGAAAGGATGTGCCTCTCGCCAGCCAGTGAGCAAATATCCTTTGGCACCTCCAGTTAACAAGGAAAGTTCCTGGTTCCTGGAGGCTTCCTTTGGCAGGCAGGCAGTTCAATGCCACTCTTAGTTTAAAACAAGTTAGGCTGTACTCCTATACCCACTCACTGAGATGCAAGTCCCATTGAACTCAATGCAACTGTCTTCTCAGTTTCGTTCCCCCCCTCCTTGAAATAATATCTTCATAACTTCATGTTGTTTCATAAATGCCAAGGGAGAATATCAACCTACTCTAGAAATCCACAAATAATAATCCTACTGTTTATGTTTAGGTAGGCTCGGGCCTATGCATGCATTTATAAAAGATTTGATTATTGCTATTTAAAAAACAAACATGTGAGTAAATGTCTTAAGATGACATGGTTTGATTAGAATTAAAAGGTCTTTGCAAGTGCACCACAATAAAGGATTAAACGCCCAAAATGTGGAACGCCCCGTGGGCTTAGTCAGTCATGAAAGCAAAAAAGCAGAAACCAAAACAGTATCTGAGAGGCTGCAGGAAGAGGGTATTTCTGTTAAAGCAATTGTCACTGATTTTATGGCACTTCCTTCTCATCCTTCGTCCAAGGAGAAGATCATGCGGAAGTCCAAGAAGGTTCCTGGAAATGGCCATATCCAGGCCTGCTTAGTTCCAGAGACGGCACCACAGCAAGTCTGTTCACAATCTGTGCTAAAATAAATATTAGAGCTCTGCGCCAGGCAATGCCAATTCTTCACCAAAACCACTAAATTCTACAACCAGTAACAATCATGCAAAGTGAACATGAATTCCCTTATTTCTAAAAAATGAATCTTCCTGCACAGCCCATTCTGGCTGTGATCATGACAGGGAGGGACAAGGAACTGCGCAGAGCACCCTGCCCACTGAACATCTCGGACAACCACCTCCAGCTTCTGAGCAGCCCTGCACCACCAAGGCAAATGCAGCTGTATATTATGGTATGTTGGGAACTTGACAGAGGAGTGCTTCTCAAGGAGATGACAAGAATGGGAGATCTACTAGCCAGGATGGCTATGGTCTGCCTCGACGGTCCAAGGCAGTAATGCATCTGAATGCCAGCTGCTGGAAACCAGAGGAGGGCAGAGTGCTGCTCCTGTGCTTAAATCCTGCTTGCAAGTTTCCCACAAGAGGCATCTGTTCAGCCACTGTGAGAACAGGATGCTGGATTAGGTGGGCCACTGGCCTGATCCAGCAGACTCTTCTTATGTTCTTATGAGAACCTGGTGGGCTGCTTTTTGCTTGTGTGACATACGTGACAAGCTTCAGCAGAATGAAGCAGTAGAATCCTGAGATCACTGAGTAGATTTGCCCGTCCCTAGTCTTCCCCCTTGTGAAAAACCTCCATGCACATAAAAAACTAGCAGAACAGGGAGAAATTTGTAGCTCAACTCACTCCCTGCTGTGCTAAGTTTTCTACCTGGAGGCAGTTTTAAAAAATGGAACCTCACATCTGAAGCCTCAAGTTTCCCCATTCATTCTATTATCGCATTTTCCTCTCATTCTGCTGCATATGTAAACAAGGCTATATTGCTTTCTGAAAAGATGCAGTATGTACTGTGAGCAAGGCAAGCTGCTGTATTTTGTCTAATGAAGAGTTCTGTGTAACTTGAAAATTTATACTCTCCTGTATCATAAAAACTCAGAACTTTGCATTTGGGGTAAGGAGGGGAGAGACTGAAAGTTTCTAAAATATTAGGTGGTGATTTCCATCTGCTTATTAAAATGTCTTATAAAAATGTCTCTGTGACAAGCAAAAATAAGGGAGCTTCCTCATTAAATTGCAAAGCAAAGACAAACTTACTGTTTTCCAAGTGGATGGCTACCACACAATTGGAATTCTAACCATTTGCAGTAAACAGAAGGTACAAAAAAATAAACAACGCAAGAATGCGCCCAGCTCCTTTGAACAAAAGATTAAGAGGTTTATACAATAATATGAGATCAACATGAGTTGCACCTTTAAATGCAAAAGCAACATATGACAGTATGAGTGCCACACCTTTTAAGTTCCCAAGGCCCAACAATCTCATTCACTTCACTGCCTCTGGAACTTAGGAATGTCAAAGACTCATTCAGTGCAAGCGTCTTTACATCACTGGCTGTCTTTGCTTTCATTGGATGCCGCACCCTCTATAGCAGCAGCAGCAGCCGGGCGGGGGGGGGGACACGGGACTAAGATGCAGGGCTGAATGTGGCTTCTCTCTTTGCCCCTCAGGATCAGGACTCCCCCTCCACAGCGCCGGATTTAGGGCGGTGCAAGCGGTCCCCCCCCCCATGGCACCAAGCCGAGGGGGTGTAAAATAATATTATTAATAATAAAACCTATATTTATGCGGCAGGGAGCCCGCCCTGTGGAACGCCCTCCTGTCAGATGCCAAAGAGATAAAGAACTACACAACTTTCTGAAGACATCTGAAAAGAGCCCTGTATAAGGAAGTTTCTAATGTTTGGTGTTTTTGCTGTACCTACGGGACCGCCTCTCCCGGTATGCCCCATGGAGGACCTTAAGGTCCATAAACAGCAACACCCTAGTGGTCCCGGGCCCTAAGGAAGTCAGATTAGCCTCAACCAGAGCCAGGCCTTTTCAATACTGGCCCCGGCCTGGTGGAACGCTCTGTCTCATGAGACCAGGGCCCTGCAGGATCTGATTTCTTTCCACAGGGCCTGTAAGAGTTGTTCCACCTGGCCTTTGGCTTGGAATCAACTTGATCCCCTCCCCCTCTTTCCTTTTCCCTTCTGTGATGGAACTCCTATTTGGGGACTTCCCTGGCTTTTTTCTGGCCCACGTAGGACCAGTCTGAATAGTTGGCCTTGGTGAAGAGTTGACGTTTTGATCTGCAAAAAGTTTCTGATTTGAGCTTCTATTGAAATGAGGCTGCATTTTAATGTTGTATTTTAATCTTGTTTTTAAGTTGTATCTTAATCAATTGTTTTATATCTGGTGTTAGCCGCCCTGAGCCCGGTCTTGGCTGGGGGAGGGCGGGGTATAAATAAAATTTATTATTATTTATTATTATTATTTTATTATGCTGGAAGCTGCCCAGAGAGTTTGGGACAACCCATTCAGGAGGGCAGCGTATTATTATTATTATTATTATTATTATTATTATTATGGCAGTGGCGGCGGCAGCTGCAGCAGCAGCAGCTGTGAGGCTGCAGAAGGTGCAACCCCCAACCAACCTGTTGCTTGTCTCGCCACTTTGGGCAGCGGCTGATCTCCTCATCCTCTTAGGATGCTGCCCTGAAGCAGCTCACTTCAGACTGCTTTGCCCTCTGGCCCCAGCTCCCGCTGACATGTGGCACCCAAAAGGATGGTGAAGCATCCCAGCAGAAGCATCTGAGCGGCAGCTGGAGAAAGCATTGGACAGAAGACAGAAGATGTGAGATGCAGCTGGGCGCAATCAGTGTTTGAGTGGTACTGGAAACCCCTGGAAAATATGAGGCTATCCAGGGACAAAGTCTATATAGAGTGTGGGGGGGGGGGGAGAGGGAGAGAGAGAGAGAGAGAGAGAGAGAGAGAGAGAGAGAGAGAGAGAGTTGTGGCTTTCCAAATTATGTGGGCTCCAACTCCCTTCATTCCTGATCGCTGGTAGTCTTGGCTGGAGCTGATGGGAGCTGTGAATCTCTGAAAGGCCAAAGGTTTCCCTCCCCTGATATTCAGAGGATAGGAGAGGGCCACCCACAGAGCCCAATGGAGACAGGGAAAGCAAAGGAAGAGAGTGTCCCCCTCTTCTTCTTCTTTCCTCTTTGGCGATCCCTCGTAGCCAAGTAAGATTGTCTTCCAAAAACATGGATTTAACAATGAGTCCGTAAGTGACTGTGGAGGCCAATTCTGGATCCACATGTCCTTCCACAGTTGGGACATTGGTTTCCAGGCCGGAGTTGTCCCCCTACAGAGACCTTGAAAGAGCAATTATTCAGGCAGGTTGGAAGAGAATCGGCTGATGATGGAATCACGAGGCATAAAGGGAATCAAGTAGGGGAGAGAGAGATCAACTGTATCGGAGGCAGCAGAAAGGTCCCAGCCAAGGAGGACCAAGGACAGGCCCATAGGTTTAGCAGTGAGAAGGTCGCTAGTGGCTTCTGTGAGAGCAGTTTCTGTGGAGTGCAAGGGGCAGAAGCCAGATTGTAAAGGGTCAAAACAGAGTTGGAGGAGATAAAAATGGAACAGCAGGAGTAAGCAGCATGCTCCATGAGCTTTGAGGAAAAGGACAGAAAGAAAACTGGGTGGCAGTTGGGGGAGGAAGGCAGGGTCAAGGGATTAGAACCAAGATTCTTGACAAGTTTAAATCTGATCCCATTATTACAGTCTCCAGGTTTTCTGCACTTGCTGAGAATCACAAACTGCACACAGAACCCAGTCCGTATTTCCACCAGATAGGGCCGGCTGGATTTGGAAGACCTGGTTCGAAGAGTCACAAACTCACTCAACAGATGGCCTTGCTAAAGCACTCACTTGCAACTTCAGTTTCCTGTCTGTAAAAATGAGAACAAATAGTGCCCTACCTCCCATTCATGTTTTATAAGCAAGCAAATTAAAAGCTTTACAGTGGCTCTCAAACTTCTTGCGCCTGGACAACTTGAAAATTACCAAGGGTCTTGGCAGACCACTTAATGATTTTTCTGCCTGTTGTTTAGCCACTGCAAAGCGCTGTGCTAAATATTAAATATTTTTCTTCAAAAAAATTAGGAATTCTTTTTTAATACAATAATATACCATTAAAAATCAATATGAATATTTTTAGGAACAGGCTGCTATCCTTTTTGTTTATTAATGGAGAACTCCCACTCGGAGTCACTCTCTTGCTCATGCATTAGCTTGGCTCCTTCCCTCTGACTTTTCCACTCCTTTCCTATTTCCCCCCCACTCAGGAGCTTCCCCAGATGTCATAAACTGGTTGAATACAGAAATATGGTGGAGGAACCAGCTGGGAAACCACCAAAGAAAAGGCTCAGAGTCCGAGGTGTGGTGGTAGGACAACAATGAGTGGTCAGAGGGAGAGGAGTGGGAAGAAGAGGTGTCGGAAGCTGAAGAGGTAACAGGGCTCAGTGAGCAGGGGGAGTCTGTGGCAGAGAGAAGTCCAGAATCAGAGGCGGAAGCTGAAGCAGGAGAGGCCAAGAGGCAGAGATGAGTCAGTATGGTGAAGAGTCGTCAGTGTCTCTGCCTGCTGCTGCGACAAGCTCCGCTCCTGCCTGGTCTCCCAGAACCAGAAAAGGCATAAAAAGGGAAGAGCAGCGGTTGACTGCATGCAGATGCAATCTCTGACTGCTTGGAAAAAGCTCTGGTGAGGAAGCAGGGACTTTTAGTCTCAGCAACCAATTTTCATGGAGGAAGACCACCAGGAATGAGCTGCTCTGCTCATTCGGCCTGGCACTCAACCAAGTCTGTGAAGGTCATGTTTTTGCTCTTTGAACTATGTGTTTACTGGTCTATGTGATTGTGGCATTCTCCTCTGACACCAGCCATGGCTTTGTTCCTCTGGGGAAGGCAGAGCACCCTCCCATCACAACTGGCCTGCCCTACCCACCAAGGTTCTAAGATCAACAGAGGGGCCACTGTGCCCACCATTCTCTACACCAGTGTTTCCTAACCTTGTGCCTCCAGCTGTTTTTTTGGACTACAATTCCCATCATCCCTTGCCACTGGTCTTGCTAGTCAGGGATGATGGGAGTTGTAGTTCAAAAACAGCTGGAGGCACAAGGTTGGGAAACACTGCTCTACACACCTGAGCCCCCCACCTCCATGAAGCTACACCACTTTGCAGAGCTGCCACTGCAGACCACTTCAGTGACGCTCATGGGCCACTGACAGTCTTTGGGAACTGTTACTTTAGAGAGTGCTCCGCACATGTAAAAGTGCTGCCAGTGCACCACATTCTGCTTTTGGAGAACTGGCAGAAACGGCCTTCCTCAAGGCCATCAGCACATGACAAAACCGTCACAGACTTATGCTGGGGAAGTGTACTGGTTAGGTGGTACATCACTGTACGGCCACAGAGTCATGGTTTTATCTTTTAACAAAGACAAGCGCCAAAGGTTATACTCACAGTTCCAGGCCTTGTGAAGTCTATGCTATGCGCTACGCTCTGCCTCATCTGGTTGCTAAATAAACGAACACAAACACTCTGCAGATCTTCTGGGGTGATCTACCAAAAAAGGTAACACATCAAGTCAGTGGGAAATTACATTTTCTTTTGACCTTGGCTACTTATTTGCACAAAGAGGTGCCAAAATGGACCGAATGCCACCCTGCTCTTATAGGTGTGAGGGCCAAAAAACGGGGGAGGAGAGGCTAGGAATGCTTGCGTCATGTCAGTAAAAGTATGGCAGAACAGCCATACTGTGCTGCATACTTTGCAGATCCCTGCAAAGCCCCTTGACTGCCCCACACCAGACACCATCTATGTCATGCGTGGGGCAGGGGGGTGTAGCTCAGACAAAATAGTCTGGCAGGCCAAATCAGGCCTGTACAGGAAGCTGCTGAATTGCAACTTATTACCAAACTTAAAACCATGGAGAGACCTGGTCTGAACAAAGACATTGGATTCTTATCTCATTATACATGACAAAGCCATTTTTCACCTTCTCACCCCTTGCTTTTTCCTGTAAGACCTATTGAAGTCGTTAGAGTCGTCAACAGGCTCATCACAGCTATCTGCCAATCACCCAATCCCACCACCCTTCTGAGTAATACCCCTCCCCACCTTCTCACTATATAGAAGGGTCTGGTGACTTCTGTTTCAGTGTATCTGAAGAAGTGTGCATGCACACGAAAGCTCATACCAAGAACTAACTTAGTTGGTCTTTAAGGTGCTACTTGAAGGAATCTTTTTATTTTGTTTTGACTATGGCAGACCAACACGGCTACCTATCTGTAACTTGACTGTCTTAGTAACCCCTTGGGATTTTGGAAGTGAGGAGGCAGCTCTCGTTCTCGCAAGTGGGGGTTTATATGCTTGCTTGAGTCATTGGAAGCCAACTGTGCTGGTGAAGCATATTCCTGTTCTCTTGTCAGTGGGATTCTGTGAGATGCAGATTCTATTTATTATTAGATTTATATATACCACCCTGCACCAAAAGATAAAATTCTGTGCCTTCCTCACCTTGGGATGTGGGGGAAGAGGGGAGAAGGGCTGGTCTTCATTTAGCCTTTTCTGCCACTGTGATTGCATCATTGTATGAAATAAGTGTATGAAATCCAAGATCATAAAATGCAAAGTGGGATGAGCTCACAGCTCATTTCCAAAACTCCTTTGAATGCAACGCTCAGCTAAACAGCGCCACCACCTGGTAGAACTAGAACAAAACCGTAAACAGATTCGCAAAGAATGGGTGTTCAATTTTCTTGGAGCCCCTTGAGACAAGGCTTTTTAGACTAGAAAAAGAGAAATTGAGAGGAACTAAAATTAGTTAGGGTGTGGAGAAAGTGTATAGGGAGAAGATTTTCTCCCTTTCTCTAGAGCTTGCGGTTATCCTGTTTAGGGAAGTTTTTAATATTAATGCTGTATTGTTTTTAACACTTGATTGGGAGCTGCCCAGAGTGGCTGGGGAAACTCAGCCAGATGGGAGGGGTATAAATAATAAATTGTTGTTATTATTATTATTAGCCACTGAAACTGAGTGGAGGGAGATTCAGGACAGGCAAAAAGGAAGCACTGCATCTTACAGTGTATCGTTAAACTACAAAACCTTTCTTCGTAGGGAAGTTTTTCCTGCCCCGTGAACATTCTGGCTGCCTTTTTCTGAACATTTTTGAGCAAACCCATACGCAGCATTCCAAGTGCAGTAACAGCACAGATTTGTCATCACAATACTGGGAGTTTGATTTTCAATCTCATTCCTAAATCCCTAAAATGGAATTTGTCTTTTTCACAGCTGCCACTCACTGGAATGACATCCTCATCTAGCTATTCACTGCAACCTCCATGGTCTCTTTCTTGGTCATTCACTGCCAGTTAAGGCCTCAATTGCATTAATTCCAATTTATGTAGGCATGGCACTTCACACGCAGGAGCCTCCTTCATCAGACCGATCTGAATAAGAAGTATTTGGCAATATGCAAATGCGGTTTATCCCAACCGCCAAATGTGGATGCTCTCAAGTTCCCCCTTACCATTTTGCCACTGACTGTGGCCTCAAGGGAATCCACCAGCTCGGCTGTCACCCCAATGAGGTTGTGGTAGTCAGCTTGGATTTTGTTGAACCGCTTGAGGTAGGTCATGGTTTTGCGTTCAGACTCCACCAGCTGCTGATGTAGCTGCTGCAGCATTTCTGTGGAATAAAGGGAAATTATGAGCCTTTCCCCCTTACCGTCTACACTGACATACTGAGGACTGGCACAGTCCTGTTTCCTTCATAGCACTCCGGCTAATGCAAAACACACACGTACAATGCCTTCCACATGGTGTTGATCATGAATTCTGAGTAACAAAAAAGTGCAATTTTGAAATCTGTGATGAAAATAAGTGCTGTTTTGAATGGTTCAGTGTGCCATCTCTGCATTTTAAATTGCATTTTAACCTGTATTTTAAATTGGGTTTTTCCCCCTATTATGTTTTTACTGTAATTTTACTGGTGTTAGCCGCCCTGAGCCCGACTCTGGCCGGGAAGGGCAGGGTATTAATAAAATTTATTATTATTATTTTCATCATCATCTCGATCCAAAATGGTGCCTATTTGTAGCCAAGCACAGCCAGAGACTTGCTCCATGATCTCATCAACCATCATGCAAAATTTGGTCACAGTATCTGAAGAAGATTCCAAATGCATAGTGAACAAACTATATATAACATTTACATGGACACACGGAATATGCTGTTGGCGCCTACTTTGGCTAACAATCCAACGTGGTGACAAAAGAGCAGGAGGGAGCACTTACTCAGTTTTGCAGCACCAAGTATAATTGTCAGACAATATCCTCACCGTCATAAGACATAGACCAGGAGAGGGAGAATGTCCTGTCACCTCTAGATTACATCACTACCCTAACACTGAAACAAAACATAGGAGAGCGGACAGAGAATATTTGCCTCTAAAACTAGACAATTTAACGGTCTTGCTAGAACATTCTGTCTCAGCAACTATTGCTCAGGATAGTTAAGGTGGCACTTGTAAACAGAGCTGAGTATTTACTGGGGAACATTCAAATGAAAATCACAGAAATCAACTTTACAACAAAGCATTAAAACAGAACTGGTGTTTTCATTTCCCAGATGGAATCACTTCATGAGGAAATACTTGAAAACTCCTCTGCTAGGATATAGAACAGCTTTTAGAAGGTGCATTTGAAGCCGTATATATTATCAGGAATCACCATCCCAGTACCAAAAAGTGATGTGTGTTTGCCTCTTCCAACAAACACCCAGCAGTTCTAACCTTTATGGGGGAGGCAATAGGGAGAGAAGCATTGCAACCTGCTTTAGGGTCCATACTGACATACGCAACTTGACTGATGGAAGCACTCGCTGTCCCTTACCAAATGGACAATCTTCTCCACGGTTCTGCTATTTGAGAGCAGAAGTCAGCATTGTACAGCACAGCACAGATGTCTGGCAGCTGCACCATCACAAATCCACTCACATCCCTACCCTCTGGGATGCTTGTTCTTTTCTTCTATTTTTACTAAATTTGTTAAGTTATTTTATCTTGCCCAAAGAAACTCAAAGCGACATACAACCAACCCAAAAAACAGAGATACATGAAAACCAAGTAGGGGAAAGGAAACACATTAAAAACATCCTACCTACTTCTAAAAGGCCCCAGATAGTTAAGCATTGAAGGGCCTGGTTGCAAAGAAAAGTTTTTGACTGGTGCCTTAAGAGATTTAATGATGGCACCTGGCAAGCCTCCCTGGGGAGAGCATTCCACAATCAGGGAGCCAACACTGAAAAGGCCCGTTCTCATGTCGCCACCCTCTTGCGGAGGTCGCACACAAACAAGGGTCCCAGAGGATGACTGCAGGGTCTGCATTGGTTTATATGGGGAGAGGGGGTCCCTGAGGAGGGTCTTGAGCTGCATTTCAGTTATTTGTTGTTGTTTAGTCGTGTCCGACTCTTCGTGACCCCCTGGACCAGAGCACGCCAGGCACTCCTGTCTTCCACTGCCTCCCGCAGTTTGGTCAAACTCATGCTGGTAGCTTTGAGAACACTGTCCAACCATCTCGACCTCTGTCGCCCCCTTCTCCTTGTGCCCTCCATCTTTCCCAACATCAGGGTCTTTTCCAGGGAGTCCTCTCTTCTCAAGAGGTGGCCAAAGTCCTGGAGTCTCAGCTTCAGGATCTGTCCTTCCAGTGAACACTCAGGGCTGATGTCCTTAAGAATGGAGAGGTTGGATCTTCTTCTCCTCCAGCACCAGAATTCAAAAGCATGACTTATATATGGCACCAATTGAGCTTTTAATTTCAAGAATATACAAGAAGTGCCTTAAACATTCCTCCCCAAAGCCAGACTACATCACACCTGCATTTCTTCCCAGAAAATGTACAGAGCCCCTTCCCTAGAGGTAGCTGAGTGGCCACTCACAAAACCACTGTGACCAGTCTGAATCTCAGCCTCTGCCTTCCCCACCATTACTGAACCTGAAACTTTCTCAGCTGTTCGAGTTGCTGCAAAAAGAGGCAAGCAAAAATGAAATCATTTACAGTACTAGGCTGGTTTTCAATCTTGCTTCTGTTGACAATGATAAGAGACAGCACTGGAGAGCTCCTAAAGCTCCAAATCTACTGAAAAAACTCTAAAGTAAGGTCAAAAACAGCTTTCCACTCCCAGCTCTGCTGTTTTAGTTTCATCAGCTTCAGCAGACCAGAAAAATTAAAAGGATTTCCAAGGACATTTCAGTCAAATTTTCCCCCCAGTTGAAAAGCATTTCGTTTTGATTTTGTTCCGACAACAAAATGAACCATGCAACCGCAGCCATCAATTGCCTACCAGGTATTTTGTCCTACACAACCGAGAAACTTGATTTTTCCAGGCTCCCGTAGTCTTGGCAAAGCTCAGAAGAACCTACTGCTTTCTAAACCAGATTTCTTTTGTGTCTCAGGCTTTTATAACTATTGACAAAAACTAAAATGTGATTTTAACAGTAGATTGGATGAGAAGGGACATTATCCGTGGAAAGAGTCACACCATATAGTAGTTATCAAAGAATTAAAAATTACATATACACATCAATAATTAAATGCACTTCTGAACATGTTTAAAGGCTTAGTTGGGGCAGCTCCAGACATTAATAAATATTAATGGAAGGATTTCCCTGCTGCATTGGATTAGGAGTCCACCATTTAGTCCAGTGTTGTGTTTGACTGCTTATATATAGTATTTTTATTTTGCTCATCAGCCAAATTTTGTTCTGAGGCTTATTAATGTAAAAGGTGCAATGCAAAAGAAAAATGGATTGGGAGGGAGGAGGAAAAGCAAACTCACCCACCAATTCCCAGTTGCAATGTTTTTGTAAGTGCTCTTTTTGGAAGCTCAATAGGAGGGAATGCATTATTTGCTGGGTGGTGGGGTCCTGCAGGCAGGCAGGCAGGCTGGCTGGCAGGCAGGCAGGGCTCTGCTGTCTGGAGCAGATCTGGGCAATGTGCAGGGTGTGCAAATGGGGGAGGGGGTCCATTGCACAAGTGTACATTCTTGTGCTGATGGAACACTTTAACTGGATACCGCCCAAACATTTTAGCCTCATGTGTAAAAATGCTCAGAGCCTAAATATAATCACCATTTTAATGCCATATGACAGGCATTCTGATTCCAAAAGAGAATATACATGTCATCTCCAGAAAGCCTGCTTATTTACCTTGGCTGCACTGTGCGTTCTCCTTCTGCCGTGGGAGAGAATGAGAGCTAAGGAAAAGAAGCGCTCAGTGAACAGTGAGAGAAAATGGACTGGTGCCTCGTTGATCTCGTAGCACTTTTTAAGGACAAAAAACTCCTGTAAATCCTACAGATGGAGAACCAAGACTCAGCAAGACTACGAGAACGCTGGTCCACGCCAGCTCCTTCACACATTTTCAACATCTGGTCTTAAGTGAAAGGTGTTGCACTATAGCTCAACTCAGTTTCAAATTATCTGTCTCCCCAGACTCTCTTGTCGTTCTTATTCTTTTGTAAGCGTCTGATGTCTGCTTCTGGAAAACTTGCAGGGAATAAGAGGTGGGTGTTGTCGACCCAAGCAAGTTTAATGGACCTTTGCATGAAGTCAAACTTTGCCAACCTGCTGCTCTCCAGATGTTTTAGTCTGATCAGCAATGGTCATGCTGGCCAGGGTTGACAAGAACTGTAGTCCAAAACATCTGGAGGGCACCACGTTGGTGAAGGCAAGTCACCAGAGTTCCAGGAAGAGGAAGGCCTTCTCACCACTTTGCAATGACAGATGCCAGGGACTGAAAGTGGAATCCACTACTGCATGCAAAGCGTAAGCTATGATATCTCCACCTGACAGTATTGGCTAATAGGCCCCCATGAATGAAATGAAATTAAGACAAATCAGAGAACGAAGCATGAAGGGTACAAGCTCTTGCAGCTGAGGTATGACACAGATGGAAGACATGCTAGAAATTTGCTTTTAAGTGTGAGAAATAACAACTCAGACAAATGCAAGGAGCCTTACACTGTGCCAGGCCACTGACTGGTTCACCTAGCCTGGCAGACTCTGCTCTGACTGGCAGCTGTTCTCCCTGATCTCAGGCAGCCCTGCCACTAGAGACCTTCTTCTGATGGGGATTCAAATTGGGACCTTCCAGGTTCAGCTATACAAGATCTAGGTTTCAAAAAGAAGTGATTGAAGGGAAAGTGAAACTATTGAAGGCCGCATACAGCATACTGCTAGAAAGGGAGACAAAAGATGAAGAGGTAAAATCAGTCATGATCAAATGGGCACAAGATATAGGTCATAACATTATGATTGGGAAAGGTTATGGAAAATTGATTTAAAATTTACTGATTGTTCTTTGTTGAAAGAAAATTATATGAAAATGATGTATAGATGGTATATGACACCAGTGCAGTTAGGAAAAATGAAAACCTGTTCAAATTTATGTTGGAAGTGTAAGAAAAAGGAGGGGACATTTTACCATATGTGGTGGGATTGTAATGAAATTAAGAATTTTTGGGAAATTATATACAATGAATTGAAGAAAATGTTCCATCTAACATTTGTTAAAAAACCTGAAGCATTTTTGTTAGGAATTGTAGGAAAAGACCTGCCAAAGAAGCTGAAAAACATCTTCATGTATGCAACAATAGCAGCGAGAGTCTTAATAGCACAAGGATGGAAGACTGAGGAAATCCAGACTAAAGAATTATGGCAAGAGAAACTGATGGACTATGCAGAACTGGCAAAATTGACACATAAACTATGGGACAAGGATAACTGTGACTTTGAAGAGGAATGGGAACATTTTACAAAGCACCTAAAGATGCAACAAAGTGAATTGGACTCCTTGGCAGGCTTTGAATAAACACTCACAATTTTTTTAATTGATAATAATTAGTTAGATAAATTAAGGACTTATACAATTCTGTAACATGCAGAGAATAGTATTTATAGAGAAACCAGAGATTGGAACTGAGGGAAGTCGGGGGGGGGGGGGCGGGTTGTTTATGGGAGGGGGAAAATTAGGGGGGAAATTAAGGATGATATGTTTTAATATGTTTTGTTGAAGTACCTAATAAAAAAATTAAAACAAAAAACAAATTGGGACCTTCCATACGGTTCATTGCTGAGTGACAACCTCTCCTTAAGGATGCAGCAAACTTTGCATAATAAAATGAGGAATGCATTGGGATCCTTGGTTCTTCCTAGGTATGTAAACAAGCCTGAAGGCTTGGGAACTGTCTCATAAAATTCCACCAGACAATGGCTGGGATCTGAGCAGCCAACAGAAGGTTCATGCAGGGACACTTGTCTCAGGCAAAAGCCACTTGATTCTAAATCATGGCAACCCACTATAAACAAGCATATAAGTATGTGCCAAAGATTCAGAAGTATATACCTTAACTGCATGTTTCTCTTTGGAGGGTGAAAGAGAGGGAAGACAGACACCAGTGCAGTCCCAGAGGCTTTTAATTCAGCTCTGCCAGTTTAAGCAGTCGTTGAGGATGGAACTACGTAAGCCACCTCAGCACTGTATCTTTGAAAGGCCACCTGCCAGTCCTCTTGTGCAATCAGGGATAAGTAGGCACGATTTATAGCAGAGAGGTTTACGGTGGACAGAGAATGGTCAACTTTTTCTTTACAAAAAGGAGGCCTTCTCAGTGGTGGCCCCATGGTTATGGAATCCCTTCCAAATGAACTATGCTTGACTCTAAACCAGGGATGGAGAACCTCCAGTCTGTGAGCCAGATTTGGACTGCGTGGCCATTTCAGTCAAGCCACGCTCACCTGCCCTACACCAGACATCATATTTCAGCTTGGCCAAAAGGGGTTTTGCAGGCACTGCTGACTGCGAGTACCTGCAAAGCACTTTGCACAATGCCTCCCAAGCACTTGGCAGCCAGCTGATTGTCAGGTATGTCAGGTGCTATGTGCAGGGCGCTTTGCAAATGTGCTTCCCAAGGGCCTGACAACCAGCTGGTGCTTAGGTGTTTGGGAAGCACTGTGCAAAGCTTTTACAAATCTCAGCTGTCTTGCATCATTATGGCATCAGATGATTAACCAGTAAGTGGTCCTGCACACCTGCCAACACTGGTCCACAGAAGGAGATAAAATATCTGACCCACTGGGCCAAAAAGTTTCCCCACCCCTTGTGTAAGTTGCCCTCAGGTGTTTCATAAAGCATTCAAGGTATGGATGAGGCCCAGATTCTGAAAAGCTTATGCAATGATTAATCAATACAAATATATCTAATTAATCATCTAAAAATACACCAGATTGCAGCCTACTTGAAAGTAGTATAATGCTGATCCCAGAACTTTTCCCCAAGTAAATATACACAGGCTGCAGAGTATCATTAACTGGCTGACAGCTCCACTAATTTCACTGCTCCCCTGAAAGGGATTAAATTGCAGTGAATTATCTTTAGAGCATTTTGCAAAGGATACATAGAGAGTTAGAAGTCTTGGGGTATTGCTGGCTTTTAGAGACGCAGACAGGAATTCTTCCAACCTCATTTTTAGATCAGACTCCCAAGAATCCTAGAAAAGCAACACACAAATCAGAACTGTTTATCAAATATGTACAGCAATTTTCTACAACACATACCAGCATTCTGCAAGCCAAAAAGCGAGGAATATGTCACTTAAAACATGGCTCCTGGTGAAATGCAAAGAATAGCAGACAATTTGGGGTATGTAGAAGAAGCCATGGTAGTTTTATTAAGAGGATTGCAAATGTGGATGGGCTACTTAAGCTACAGTAGGGCAATTTTGTAGGAGCAGAAACCACCATGAAATTCTCTTTTGCAAACTTTGTTGAAATGATAAGAGCTGCACAGAAGCCCTTGCACAGGAAAACCTTGGTGACAATAGTGTATACCGAAATCTAAGCAGATTGTGTCCTAATGAGTCACAGTCTTTAAAGGTCTTAGTAACAGCTAACTTGGATAGGGTATTGTGGTCTCTGTGAGGCTGCCCTTGAAAAATACTTGGAAACTGGTTCAAAACAGACCCGTCAGAGTTTGAATTGGGAAAAAGCATATTGAACATATTCCTCCAATATTAAAAAATCTTATCTGGTTACCAATTTGTTTGCAAGTCCAAAAAGTGCTAATTTTAACCTGTCAAACCCTAAACAGTCTGGAATCAGGAGATGGACTCATATGTACCTAGCCAGCTATTCAAATCAGTAATTTTAAGTTCTTGTCCATGTTCCTAAGCCTAGAAAACACGGGTCAGAGAAGTTTTCACCTTGCCCCACTCCTTTCCCAGGGAAAATCCACTCTTTAGTGCTAAACTGGAGCAAACGTCCATCTGAAGAAAACCCAAATTGCTATTTGCTCTGACTGAGTGCTGAAGAGCGGTTTTCCCTGGAGGAAAGCAGTGGGACAAGAGGAAGTGTGAGTCCTGAGACGCAACAGTTGAGCATGTGGGAAGAGGCCTGTCTGGCCACAACACCAGATGCTGAATGCCCTCCAGAGAGAAGTCCTTCACATCCAGTAACAGCTAGCCTTCTGACATACTGACAAGAAGAGGTGGCCATTTTTGCAGTAGACTCAGCAAGCAGATTTTAAAGGCAATGGTCAGCTTGCACCCCGGCTGTTTTTCTCTCTTGTTTGGCAACTCTTTTAACATAGTTTGATCCATCAGGCATCTGGGGTTCTTCAACAATTTTGAGCATTCTACAATTTTTAAGCATTGCTGAGCTAAAAATTAATACTGCATCCCTCACTCCTGACAGAGAAGCCATCATTCATCATTCCTTGTGATTTGGAATGTAAGATTAGACCAAAGGCCTTCCTAGTCCAGCATAATGTTTCCTCGCAGGGACTGGTGGCAGCTTCTACACTGTGGAACTCCCTGCCTGCTTACATTTGGTAGACACCTTCGCTGGAATCCTTTCGTTGCCTGCTAGATACCTTTCTGTTTAGGCAAGCATACCCAACATGTAAAGGTGACATGTATTTTGATCTATAATGTTCACTTAGAATATATATATTTGAATATTGATTTTACTAATTTTGCTTTTTTATAACCTCATTTTTAACAATTTTATAGATTTTTCATGACCATTTTTTAATCATTTATATTTTCACCTATCTATACTGAAGTGCAGCAAACAACCTTCAACAGTCCCATCCACCCATAGCAGCAGATTTTATTGGAAATTTGTATATTTTGTATTCTTTGAAAACCCTTAAAGCATTCTGGGCTTTTCTGCAGTTAAGCAGTATAGAATTTCTGTTAAATGAGTAACATAAACAAATATCCAAATCCTATTGCTGCTGATCCTGAGGGTAGGATTCAGCCACTATGACTAGAAGCCACTCAGTACATACCTGGAAAAGTTCTTTGAAAGATGGGTGGATCATAGGGTTGGGAACAAATGGTAGGGCATAGAATGGAAGGAATTCTGTAGTTTGGCTCAGTGCTGCCCCTTTGGTCTCCAAATAGGTTTTAAAACGTGCAACCCTTTCATCCAAAGCTGCTTTGTTCTAAAAAAAACGAAGAAACACAAGTCAGCAACCTGGAAAACAGCAGGACGGAACTTGCGGTGGGAATCTTGGTTTTATATATCAATTGGTGCAGAGGCCCCCAAACTTATTTTATCCTCAAACACCACACGAGATGCTTGGATTCTATGCGAGTCACCCTTTCCCATAAGCGATGTCTTGAGGAGGGTGCATGGAACCAGGATGGCAGAAATGGAGGAAGCAGATTGCACTACTAAAGCACAATGGCTGCATAGCCACCAATCAGGAAGTCCCCCATGCCAATCTCTCTCATCTACCACAAATTCACTAGGTGGACTTAAGTAAGTCTCCCTCTCTTAGTCTCAGTCCCCTCAACTACAAATGCAGTGTTAATCAAAAATTCTGGGTTGTTTAATGCTTAAGTACTTTTCAACAAATCTAAAGGACTATGTAAATCCTAAGTATTATTAAACACAACTACTGTGTTTTCTTCTGCAACTTGCATTTCGCCTATTATCAAGTTTCTACTCTCTGACGTTTTTCTGGTTTCAGAAACGACACAGCAGTCTTCCAGAGAAACCAACAATGGGATTTTTTTAGTATTATTTCAGATCTACTGGGAGCAGTAGAGATGCAGTGAGTATTTTGTTCTCCAGCTTTTTGACAAAGTATCTTTAAATACCTGCAATTTTGAGTAGCCAGTAGCACTATAACACCTGCCCAGCAGTTTAAATTGAGCAGGGACCCAAACAAAGAGAAAGCAAAAGATCACACAGCAAGACTCTCTATTTCTAGAAGACATCAATTCTCACCTATTAAATACTGCAGGCAGCCTGCAGGTGATCTTACTGAGCCATCCAAACTGACTCTTCAGAGCCACTGGGATATTTTGGTGCTTTATTGCCAAAACAGACTGCCCTAATTTTTTTTTACTGTGTGCTACACAAGTACTATTAAGCTTATATTGCTTCCTTTCAAACTAATCCTAAACAGTAGGTAAAAACTTTATCTGTCCATTGGTCACTGCTGAGCAAACAGTGACTCCTGTGGAGACACAGTTACCTAACCATCTCGCCATCTGGGAGGGCATGAAGGAGCAAGAATCTGGGAATGCAACTCACCCAAAAGTACTTTACACTTGCATAACGGGCGACAGGACTCGGTGAAATCATTTGCATGCTAACTGTGTTCAGTGCGGCTTATTCCCTAGTGTGTTTAAGAGTGCATCGCAAGGTTTGTTAGGTAAAGGTAAAGGGACCCCTGACCATTAGGTCCAGTCGTGACTGACTCTGGGGTTACGGCGCTCATCTCGCTTTACTGGCCGAGGGAGCCGGCATACAGCTTCCAGGTCATGTGGCCAGCATGACTAAGCCGCTTCTGGCGAACCAGAGCAGCGCACGGAAACGCCGTTTATCTTCCCGCCGGAGCGGTACCTATTTATCTACTTGCACTTTAACGTGCTTTCGAACTGCTAGGTTGGCAGGATTTGTTTGTTACTCACATGGTAAACCCATAGTTTTGAGGATCAGGAATGGGCACCATGCAGACGAAGGTCTATGCACTCGCTTCTCTCCTTATCCACAAACCAGCATGCCCCACCAGGATCAAACCATAGTCTGGGAAATCTGTTGCGTCTAGACATTAATGGCTATCTATGATTTGTTGGTAGCCAGAAGCAGAAGCTTCTAATCTCTTCCTCTCCTACACACAAGAAGGGGAGGAGTAAGCCCATAAGCCTGTGGCTAGGAGTTGTTCATTCCTGAATGCAGTCTAAATCTGGACTGAACCATTATGAAGTGCAGGTGAGAGCTCCCAACAGAATGATCCTAAAAAAAATAAAAAATCCCTCAACAAAGAAAGCCAAGCTGTCAGGGTTAGCTAGAACCCTTCTCCTTGACATCTAATTTTCTCTACAGAGGGGTTTTTAATTTGATTGTTTGTATAGAGGAGCACATAGTCAGAAGACCTAGCTTGGACACTCTAACCATCTTAGTGAGAACTAGGCGAAAGCCACAAGCCTAGCTGAAACTGGAAAACGGGTGAAACCAATGGGTTATTTATCTCAGCTGTTGGGTTATTTATCTCAGCTGTTGACTGAATCACAGCCTTCTCCACTCACTTAAGAAAAGATAAGAGTAAAAATCTATAAGGACAAATTTATTAAAAAAAGAAACATACAGGTTTTCCTACACTGTGCTTTAACAGATAGATGGCAAAATGGATGTGAAGATAGAACTCTAGCTTCTGAGCGACAGCTTCATTGTCTCGGATTGAGGAGGGAATATTTTCTTCCCACAGTTCAAAGAAAACATCCTGGTCTCCATCAGTGAAGGACGTTAGTAGATCCTTCCAAAGAGAAGAAAAGAAAGAAGTATTTAATATTTCACTTCCTACGCAATGTTAAAGATGAAATCACTTATACTGAAACTGTTCAATTCCAGAAAATCCCCTTCCGAGATTCTTCATGGACCAATCTGCTCAACAGCGTAAAGGCTGATCAAGAGCACCTAAGTCAGGGCACCATTTCTGTGCCAAATCCAAATAGTACAGGTAGCACAATGTGGTACAGGCACTTAAGAAACCCCTGGGCAAAGCAGAGCTGACCTCACTGCTCTCCACCTGATGGGCACAGAGTTCAATTCTGCTTGGTTCAGGTGTGCCAACCCCTTCCCTGAGCTCATCTTGCTGGGTATCTCCCCCACCCAACCCAGAAAGGCCAACCTTGACAGGTGGGCGGGATCCTCCCACCTGTCAACCACCTAACAAAAATGTTCCTCACCCCTACAGTACATGCTCACGATTACTATTACTACTATTATTAATTAATTAATTAAATATGTAAACCACCTGAAGGGCAGTTCACTACTTGGCAGAACTAAGGAGTGGGCTTTAAGTGATGAGTGAGGACATCCCAAATGGGAATCCCTTCCAGCATGGACAGGGGAAAGCAATTTTGAACCAAGGGATCACCAATGTGGTGAAGTGTGGACAGACAAACCTGAGCAGAAAAAAACTTGGATTTCAACTGCAATAGGGCTCCCATATAGATGAAGCATTAATTTCACCAAAAAGAGAAATGTTACCTGAATTATCAGAGCCTTGGAGTCCTTCACTGAACTACCCCCAGTTTTAGGTAATGGTTTCCCTTTTATTTTGCATTCCTTTGTAAATGTTTTCACTGTATCTTCAAATTCTGCAAACTCCAAATACTGCAAACACAAGAAGTTATAAGAAAATCTGCAACAATTCCCATTAAAACACATAAGCAACAACAGATTAAGGCAACAGAACAGAAACCTGTTTGGATGCCTGACCTTTGATAACTAGAAAACTGGAGAAAGCCCTAGCAATACACATGCCTGGGCACTGGAAAAACATGACCTCCATTTCAACCTATACATTTTCAGACTTCTGTATGTGCACAAAAATTATATGGATAAGTTAAGTTCAGAGCATGATGTCTATACAAACCAGTCTAATGATTCACTTCCAGTGACTGCATTGAGGTTTGTATATTGACCACTGAGGAAGACCCCTAGCGGGTTGAAATGCGTCTGGTTCTCAGTATTATTGCTGGTCATAAGAGCTTTGGTTTTCAGGATTACTGTGGTTCTTTGAATTTGATGACTGCATTTCAGACTTCATTTATATGTTATAGGCCTCATATATGTCCCTATTTTGGGAATGATTAAAATTCCATATTTATATATATTGCAGTAGTGGTCTGCACACCCACCCCCCCACATACCCAATTTTCTGCCTTAAATCTACTTTTTGAGGTTCAGTTCTGTATTTTCTGTTATTTGTATCTTGATTATCTTTTCAAGAGACGTTGTTGGACGATTTCACATCAACAAAAATTGTGCTGATTTAATGTGAATTTTACTATCTAATGCGACCATTGATTCATAAAATGAAAGCAATAACCAATGTACTGTACTACAAAATAAATAAGACAATATTGTAGATGATTTAAATTAAAATCACTTTTTTTTTCTTAAAAAAAAACAAAACAAAAATTGTGCTGTTTACTTTTTAAAGTTTGATGTTTTAATATGCTTTTGACTGGCAACCCAGCCAGGTGAGCAGAGTACAAATGATAAAATTATCATCATCATCATAATCATCTCAGCAATTCTGGACCACCCTGCACAAGTTCAGCAAATGTTAAACAAGCAGTCACTTCGAAGAGAAAAACACACCTCCTTCACCATTCCAAGTAGCTCCGCTTCGTAAGCGAGGACGTCTCCCATCATAAATGTCGGACGACTCTTGTAGTAGCGCAACCTGCAATTACAATGTGTTGGGCTATAAAAAACAGCACATCAGAAATAAAGCGTTGCTTTCAATCAAAATTAGCTTTTCCAAATCATAAAAAATGATCTCGTTTCAGAATCCAGCATCCTGCTGGCAGCTCCTGACAATTCTTTATTTTTATTTTTGTAAATCTATTTATTTGGGTTTTTCAAATTAAAATTTTACAATAACCTATCTACATGTTAGAAACAAGATTCCACAGAATCTCCTGGACTTCCCTCCTCCCCTTTGTGGCTCCTATTGTTAGTCCTTTCCTCCTGCATCTTTTATAACAATCCAAATCTTTTGCATCTCCATTCTGTCCATAATTCACCATTAAACTACAAGTGTTATTCCGATCCCACTAACGATTTTAGCTTTTTACAATGGTTTTTAAGATAGATTATACATTTCCCCATTCCTTATGAAAATCCTCCTGACAATTCATATTGTCAGGCTGACCCTCCTCCAACCATGCGTGCCAATGGGTGAGCATGTTCTCCCTGATTTTGTGTGGAGTGCCCTACCTGGGTGGGTGGAGCAGCCAAGTAATTTTCATTGTCCCTGAGAGGGGGCAATGACAATAAAGATATTATTATTATTATTATTATTATTATTAAAGTCTAGTCCCATAACCATAGCCAGGGGACTGATATTGCGGCTTGAGCTGGCCATTACATTCTGACCCATTCTGACCCTCCCAGCTACTGTTTGGAGTATCAGAATGTGCTTCGGGTTCACCAGCTCTCCCCTCCACCTGTCAGCACACTCCTCCGTGGCCGGGTTTCGTAGAACCAGCTGCAGAGTTGGAAGGGACCCCGAGGGTCATCTAGTCCAACCCCTGCAATGCAGGGATCTTCAGCCCAAGGGTGGAGCTTGAAAACCCACCACCCTTGCCTGTTGCAGGGGGTGCAAGCTGCTCCCAGGCTGCAGGTTCTCTGCGACTTTCCAAGCTTGGCTGCTGCAGCACCATTTCTGCACAGGCAGAAACCCAACAGGTGAAGCTCTGCTCCGCAGAAAGAGAGGCTACACCTCACCGGTTGAATTTCTTGCCCGTCGTGGAGCAGTCAGTCTTGAGGCGAGAGGAAGGGGGTTGGGGAAGGTGCCTTGAGGAAAGCCCACCCCCCTCTGAGCATGTGCAGAGTGCCTTTCCCTCGCCCCGCCGCCCCCACCTCACAGCCACCGGGGTCTGCAGCCCGCAAGACGCAGCTTTCTTTCGGGAAACCCTCTCCTGCTCTTGCTCCCAATTCCCTCGGGCTTCGGGGTAAGGGGAACCCACAGACCCGGCTCACCTGCTCCGCTTCCCGAGGCTTCGGAGAGGAGTAGGCCGCGCTCCCTCTCCCCGTCGCCTAGCAACGGCAGTCCCGCTCCGGCCCCGCCCTTCGGGCTTCCAGCGGGTGGAAAGCCACGCGGCTTCTCGGAACCAATGGCAAGGGAGCGCTGCCGTCACGTGGGCCTGTCAGCCAAACAGAGGTCGGGAAGAAGGTGGGGGAAGAAGCGTCCTAGCAACGGGCTGGCTCAGGGGGAGGAGGGAAGAGAAGGCTGCGAAGGCAGAAGCCCCAGAGGGATGCTGGGAAATTGCCTCTTCCCAAGGATGCTGGGGAAGAAGGGCATGATGGGAAATTCCCTCTCAAAAGGTTCTGGGAAAGATGGGGCAGTGAAGGGGCGGCCATTTTCCCACTTGGGCACAGATACTTTTAACTTTAGAGTGTTTTAAGAGTGTGGCTGTTGGCTTTCCTTGATTTTAATGTTTTATCATTTTGTAAACTGCTATATAAATATTATTATTATTATTATTATTATTATTATTATTATTACTATTATTATTTTATTTGCGTTTCTAATACAATTCCATATCTAGGAAACGAACGAAAAAATACAAAGACCACAAAGAAGAAAACTCTGAAATAGGGGGGAAAAAACAATTTTAAGATATTGAAAAATAAACTGAAAACCAGAAAGCTTTCCTCCTCTGATTTCCCATCCTCTCCTTCCTGGGTTCCTTTTGCCTCCTCTTTTCCTCACGTTTCTTGGTTCACACCATCTATTGCAACTACTTATAATACACATTAGTTTTTTCTTACCCTACTGAAAATCTTACCATCCTGCTAGGCTAATTGTTTGTTTATAATGTTTGTTTATAATGTTTGTTTAAATGTTTGTTTAAATTGTTTGTTTATAATGCATTGTTTATAATGCATTTTCAGAAGAAGTGTGCATGCACACGAAAGCTCATACCAAGAACTAACTTAGTTGGTCTTTAAGGTGCTACTGGAAGGAATTTTTTTATTTTGCATTTTCATATATTCATTAAAAAAAATCCAGTCCTTATATTTTTCATCATTTTGATTTCTTCTTCTAGTGGTCATCCCTGCTAACTCTGTATATTCTAACAGTTTAAAAAATTGTATACATTTTTTAAAATATACATTTTATGAAATAATTAATAAAATGAATAAATACTTGAGAGCAAATGCCTTGCTGAACTCGGTGGCGCTTGCTTCTCACAGGGCACTCACAGGGCACGCGCTGGATCAGTGTATGCAAAGCACTGAACTAGAACTGGGATTTGCTCCCCACACCATTGGAAAGGCACACAGCCTCCTCCCCTAGGTTCTCCTGGGGATTAAATGAGGGGAGCGGAAGCATGTACGTCACCTTGAGCTCCTTGGAGGAAAAGGTGGGATATAAATGCAGTTAATAAACAGTAATAAATAACAATAATAATATATAAACAGTTGCACTAGATGGAGCCAGCCCAGGTTTCACTAACACAATGGGGATTCCCCGCTCTCCTGCCCCATGTGTCATAATGTTCCTCCCCACCAAGAAGCCCTGAGGGGTCTATAAAAACCCCAGAAGAGCATGCAAGGGAAGAGAAATGCTTGCTCTGATGGAACTATCATAGTGTGACATTGTTGGGGGCTGGACTAGGGATCCTTTCTGATATAAGTAAAAAAAACTGCTCCTTTTCCCTTATGGGGAACCCAAGAGCCCATATAGAGTCCTTTTGTAGGTTCTCTATCGGTAGGGGAAAATAACAGAGGCCAACCAGAGAATATTGAGAAGCAAAGCAGCTAGTAAGCCTGATCTTTATTGATCTGTTGCAACAGGGTGCTCCCCCACACGCAGGAGAGGAGAAGGACCCAGAGCCATGTGTGCAAGCCCTTATACAGTGATACCTCTGGCTGCAAACGAGATCTGTTCCGGAGGCCCATTCGCAACCTGAAAAGAACGCAACCTACGTCTGCGCTCATGTGGGTCACGATTCACCACTTCTGCGCATGCACGTGACGTCATTTTGCGCATCTTAGAATCATAGAATCATAGAGTTGGAAGAGACCACAAGGGCCATCGAGTCCAACCCCCTGCCAAGCAGGAAACACCATCAGAGCACTCCTGACATATGGTTGTCAAGCCTCTGCTTAAAGACCTCCAAAGAAGGAGACTCCACCACACTCCTTGGCAGCAAATTCCACTGTCGAACAGCTCTTACTGTCAGGAAGTTCTTCCTAATGTTTAGGTGGAATCTTCTTTCTTGTAGTTTGGATCCATTGCTCCGTGTCCGCTTCTCTGGAGCAGCAGAAAACAACCTTTCTCCCTCCTCTATGTGACATCCTTTTATATATTTGAACATGGCTATCATATCACCCCTTAACCTCCTCTTCTCCAGGCTAAACATGCCCAGCTCCCTTAGCCGTTCCTCATAAGGCATCGTTTCCAGGCCTTTGACCATTTTGGTTGCCCTCCTCTGGACACGTTCCAGATTGTCAGTGTCCTTCTTCAACTGTGGTGCCCAGAATCTGCGCATGCATGAGTGGCAAAACCCGGAAGTAACCCTTTCGGGTACTTCCGGGTTGCCGTGGACACAACCTGAAAACGCACAACCTGAAGCAAACGTAACATGAGGTATGACTGTATAGATATTTTAAATTGCCCACCCTGGAGTCCAAGACCACCCCCAGAAACATCATAAATACATCACAGAAAAGGTGGTCTACAACAGAAATCTGAGTGTGTTGTTTATCTCCTGTCTGGCAAGTTACCTGATTGCATTATCTGGGTTTTGGCCACTCTTTTGTTATTATAACTACTTAATTCCCGTGCGGTTTCAGACATGTAGTTTATATATACAGTTATGAACATTATATATATATATATATATATATATATATATATATATATATGACCTTAAAATTCTTATAACAATTTCCAACCCTACAATTCCATGATTCTATTATTCCTCCCTTTGTTCCATTATTTTATAGATTTTAGTTAGTTGCATTTTTTTTTGTAATAAACTTAATTGCCATGCAGTATTGTTAGGTTTGATGCCATTGTTAATTTATGCCCATTATGAACTGCGTTTGAATGCAGTATCTGCAGGAAAAGAGCATTTCAACAAACCTGGCTTGACAGCCTTAAAATATGAGTATCTCACCAGTTCCAATGATTAAGCTGTTTAAAGCCGTGCTTGGCTGGGACCAATTTAAACTATTTTATTGGGTGATTAAAGGAAAGTAGTGAAATAAAAAATATATTAAATGTTCATAAATGTACCAACCAAGCGCATACATAAATGTGTGGACCACATGTCTGGAGCAGTACAGGAGGACTGCTCTGAAACCATTTTCACTCCCAAACTGGAGGTGGTGGAGCCTCCCCATTGTCTTTTGGTTCACAAATCCTGTCTTAAGGGTATATCTGTGTTTGAATAGGGTGAGCCTGTGACCTGGCTCAGGAACTAAGTATTTATCACTACAAAAGACTAGCCAGGCTCCCCAGGGTATCCAATCAAGTAAGCATTAACAGGTCACCTGCCAGACAGGAGGTAAACAACGACAGGAGATAAACAACGCACTCAGATTTCTGTTGTAGACCACCTTTTCTGTGATGTAGGTATGATGTATTGGGGTGGTGGTCTTGAGCCACACCCCTTCTGTGATGTATGTATGATGTTTCTGGGGGTGGTTTTGGACTCCAAGGCGGGCAATATAAAATGTTTATATAAGGGCGGGCACACCTTTGTTTGGGGTCCTCTTCCTTTCCTGCGTGTGAGGGGAGCACCCTGTTGCAACAGATCAATAAAGATCAGGCTTACTAGCTGCTTTGCTTCTCAATATTCTCTGGTTGGCCTCTGTTCTTTTCTCCGACCGATGGAGAACCTACAAAGGACTCTATAAGTGCTCTTGTGTCCCCCATAAGGGAATAAGGGCAGATTTATGTTTATTACAGTAGCCAGGGAAATCTCTGGGCCTCCAGTTCCTGGGAATCACAAGAGGGGAGAGTGTTTTGGGGATTTCCACAGGCGTTTGGCCACTGTGAAAACAGGATGCTGGAGTAGATGTTCCTCTGACCTGATTCGGCAGGCTCTTCTTATGTTCTTATCATTGCACTGTGCTCTCTTCTCATACGTCCTCATTTTAGGAGAATCAGCAACATCCTGCGTACGTATATACAGGATTTTTTTAAAATACTGATTTCACATAGCGTCATGGCTCCCCTTGGCTATGCCACAAAAGACTGAATGGTGCTTTGGGGCTTTGTGACCTCTGCCACAGCGTGACTGTTCAAACAGGGCATTAGCCTTTGTCCTCTTCTGTTTATTCAAAAACAGGGTTCTTTTTTCTTGAAGACACAGAAATCTGCCTAACCTTTTGGTTTCTTGGAGAGTCACAAAGCCAAAGGCTTTGTTTTATGTAGCCGACATTGGCGGAGACTTTAAAGAGAAGCAGTGGTACGAGGACGTTTTCTCACAGAAGCGTGTGATAAATTGTAAAGACTTCTGGGAAAATTATTTTTAGAAAAAGAAGCCGCTGCCCTGGATGGCAGTGATCCATTTGTGTCCTCAAGCTGCAGCGCAGAGAAGAATTACAGCACAAGGTTATCTTTAAAGTAAGATGAAGAAGCAGACTTGGACAATGGTTCGCATCTGGTACAGCTTTTCTTTCATATGGCAGCCAAATGACTTAAAAGCAGGAAAATGAAGGGGAAATTATCTTCCCCATTGTTAGTCCCCAACAATAAATATTCTGGTGGTAGGATAACCAGCCTCATATAACCAAAATGCTTAAGTCCAACTAATGCATGAAGGGGTTAATGCCATAGAGTAAGCTGTCCTGCCAGGCATGGCTAGGTCACTCTTCCTCACCTTGGGAGGAAGGAAAGAAAGTCTATTGTTTCCCTCCGTCTGTCCATGTGCAAAGAGGTCTGAGCTGGTTGCTCCAAGCTTAAACTGCATGGCTTTTCTACAAAGCCATTCTTGTGTTCCTATATCAAATAATTTAGGACCTTTCACCACTTTGGAACTAACCTAAGTTTTGCTGCCTGTGTTTTCTGAATGCTGTATGGTAAAGCACATGAACCTGACCTTTGAAGTGTTTATAAGTAAACCATTTTTAACTTTCCTAAATTTAGCGTCATTTCTATGCTAGCGCAAGTGGGAAACTTTCGAATGAACTTAGAAGATTATATTTTAAAGGTTTAATAGCCTATACAGTCATACCTCGGGTTACAGACGCTGCAGGTTGCAGACCGTCAAAACCTGGATGTACCGGAATGGGTTACTTCTGGGTTTTGGCAGCCGTGCATGCGCAGAAGCGCCAAATCGCAACCCACGTGTGCGCAGACGCACCACTGCAGGTTGCAAAAGTGCATCTGTTGTAAACAAAAATTGCCCTTTTTCCCTTATGGGGTATCCAAGAGCCCATATAGAGTCCTTACATAGGTTCCCTATTGGTAGGAGAAGATAACAGAGGCCAACCAGAGAAGATTGAGAAGCAAAGCAGCTAGTAAGCTTGATCTTTATTGAGCTGTTGCAACAGGGTGCTCCCCTCACCCGCAGGAGAGAGGAGGAACCCCGAAAAATGGCGCGCAAGGCCTTATAAAGACTTTTGAAATTGCCACTCTGTAGATCAAGACCACCCCCAGAAACATCATACCTACATCACAAAAAAGGTGGTCTGAAACAGAAATTTGAGTGTTGTTTTTCTCCTGTCGTTGTTTATCTCCTGCCTGGCAGGTTACTTGATTGGATTTCCTGGGGAGCCTGGCTAGTCTTTTGTAATGATAAATACTTAGTTCCTGGACCAGGTCACAGGCTCATACCTTATTCATATCTTAAATGTTCCCTTAAGACAGGATTTGTGAGGAAAGAGACAATGGAAGGTTTCCCACTTTAACCTTGCAGAGAAAACATTTGCTCAGTTTAGGAATCAAAATGGTTCCAGGTCGGTCTTCCTGTGCTGATCTATGTAGGTGCTTGGTTGGTACGCTTATGAACATTACCATATATCTAAGACCTCAAAATTCCTATCACACATCCTGCACGGATCACGTTTGCAACCTGAGCGTCCACTGTATTTCCATTCTTTACTTTGCTGCACATTTCCCCAAAATTCTCAATCTGCTGGGGTTTCGTCACCAAAGAACACTTATCCCAAACCTCCTTAGGAAACATGGGTAGGGCCCACAAATTAAAGTCCACAAACACAGCCGCATGTAATTGGTGGCACATGGCAGCAATGGCAGTGGTGCACTCCTCTGCCACCTCTTTGGCAACCTCCCCACTCCCCACCCCAGTGTTCCTGGTCTCCTCCCCCCCCTTGTGGATCTTTATTTCCCCCCTTGTTCCTGATGGAAATCTTCACTCCCCCCTTCTTCCCGGGCGGGGAGGGGCAGCTCCATTTTGTGGTTCGTCTCAGATGTCAAAATGTCTTGGGATGGCCTTGCCTAGACACTTTCCACTACAGTGGAAAAGTGGCCCAGTCAGCAAGTCACCTGGCCCGAGCCTTGGGGATGAATTGGAAAATGCATATATCCTAAAAGGGAAAGTGAAGCTGCTGAAAGGTGCATGCAGTATTTTACTGGAATGGGAAACAAAAGACGAGGAGGTGAAATTGGTCATGATCAAATGGGCACAAGATATAGGACATACTGTATTTTTTGCTCTATAAGACTCACTTTTTCCCTCCTAAAAAGTAAGGGGAAATGTGTGTGCATCTTATGGAGCGAATGCAGGCTGCGCAGCTATCCCAGAAGCCAGAACAGCAAGAGGGATCGCTGCTTTCACTGCGCAGCGCTCCCTCTTGCTGCTCTGGCTTCTGGGATTCAGATTTTTTTTTTCTTGTTTTCCTCCTCCAAAAATGAGGTGCGTCTTGTGGTCTGGTGCGTCTTATAGAGCGAAAAGTATGGTAATTATATAATTTGAAGATTGGGAAAAAATGTGGAGAACGGATTTAAAATTACAGACTGTTCCCTTTTGAAAGAAAACTATATGAAAGTGATGTACAGATGGTATATAACTCCAGTACAGATTGCAATAATGTATAAAACTGGGTCAAATCTATGTTGGAAGTGTAAAGAAAAAGAAGGGACATTTTGCCATATGTGGTGGGAATGTGGAGAAATTAAAAAATTCTGGGAAATGATATACAGTGGTGCCTCGCAAGACGAAATTAATCCGTTCCGTGAGGCTCTTCGTATAGCGGTTTTTTCGTCTTGCGAAGCAAGCCCATTGACAGCTTAGCGCTATTAGCGGTTTAGCGGCTTTTAGTGGATCAGCTGATAAGCGGCTTAGGGCTTAGGAAAAGGGGGGGAAAGGGGAAAAAACCCCGCAGGAACTCGCAAGACATTTTCGTCTTACGAAGCAAGCCCATAGGGAAATTCGTTTTGCGAAGCGCCTCCAAAACGGAAAACCCTTTCGTCTAGTGGGTTTTCCGTCTTGCGAGGCGTTCGTCTTGCGGGGCACCACTGTATAATGAGTCGAATAAAATGTTTAAATTAACATTTGTAAAAAAACCAGAGACATTTTTGTTAGGGATTGTAGGAAAAGACCTGCCAAGGAAAAGAAAGAATTTATTTATGCATGCGACAACAGCGGCAAGAGTCTTAATAGCACAAGGAGGGAAGAATGAGGAAACCCCGACAGAAGAACAGTGGCAAGAGAAATTGATGGATTATCCAGAACTGGCGGAATTGACATACAAACTGCGAGACAAGGACAACTGTGACTTTAAAGAAGAATGGGAACTTTTTACCAACTACTTAAAAAAACGACAAATTGAACTGGACTCCTTGGCAGGTGTTGAATAAACATACACAAATTTATTGACTGTTAATATAATAGACAATTTAAGGATCTTTACAGTTTTATAATATGCAGGGAACAACATGTGCTGAAAAATCAGAGAGAGGAACTGAGGGGGGAAATTGGGTGGGGGGAGTGATGAAGATGATATGTTGTGGTAATTTGTTATATTGAAATCATTAATAAAAATATTATTGTTATTTAAAGGAAAATGCATATATCCATGCAGGTTCCTTAGTGCAGGAGGCTCCCGAAATGGCTTTGGAGTTGCGATATAAATTATCAGCGGCATTTGGCAGCCCGGCCCAAGGGCAGCCACACGCCAGAGAAACCGCGGCCGACTGTGAAGCAAATTGTCAAGCTGTGAAATGCAAAGCTAGCTGAAGTGAGGCTGAGGGAGATGTTTTTAGAATTGACCACATGAGGGAAAGATGTTTGCATGGCGGGTATCCTGTCCAACTCCACCACCACCCCAGACTCTGTGCTTTCTCTCTCTCAGGAAAGGGATTCAGCTCGGTGGTGGAGCATCTATTTTACACAAGGAGGTCTCGGGTTCCAGTCCCGGTGGCATCCCCCGTTAGGGCTGGGAGAAAGCTCCTGATAAAGACCTCCCTGCATTCCTAGGACCTGTTTTCTTGTCTAGGAAGTGTAATAAATGAAAATCTGTCCTTATTCCCTTATGGGGGACACAAGAGCCCTTATAGAGTCCTTTGTAGGTTCTCCATCGGTCAGAGAAAATATCAGAGGCCAACCAGAGAATATTGAGAAACAAAGCAGCTAGCAAGCCTGATCTTTATTGAACTGTTGCAACAAGGTGCTCCCCTCACACGCAGGAATGGAGGAGGACCCAGAACCAAGGTGTGTCCGCCCTTATATAGACATTTTAAATTCCCTGCCATGGAGCTCCAGACCACCCCTCCATACATCATACATACATCACAGAAGGGGTGCAACCCAAGACCACCCCCTAGAAACATCATACCTACATCACAGAATAGGCGGTCTACAACAGAAATCTGAGTGCGTTGTTTATCTCCTGTCTGGCAGGTTACCTGTTAACGGTCACTTGATTGGATACCCTGGGGAGCCTGTCCAGTCTTTTGTAGTGAGAAATACTTAGTTCCTGAGCCAGGTCACAGGCTCACCCCATTCATACACAGACATACCCTTAAGCCAGCATTTGTGAATGAAAAGACAATGGGGAAGCTTTTCCATTTTCCTTCACCTTGCAGAGAAATCATTTGACCAGTTTGGGAGTCAAAATGGCTTCATGGCTGTTTTCCTGTGCTGCTTCAGACATTTGGTTTATATATTTATGTACGTGTTTGCTTGGTACATTTATGAACATTTTATATATATATATATATATATATATATATATATATATGACCTTAATTTTTTTATTTCAGAAGTGTAGCATGAGGAGAAGAATGAAGTGCCCCTGAACATTAACAGAGTGCCCTTTCCTTCACCGCACCACAACTATGGTCGGACTAGGAGCTGGGAGACCAGGATTCGAATCCCCACTTGGACAAGAAGCTCAAGGGGTGACTTTGAGTGCCGGTGACTTTCTTTCAGCCTAACGTACAGTGGTGCCTCGCAAGACGAAAAACTCACTAGACGAAAGAGTTTTCCATTTTTTGAGGTCCTTCGCAAGACGAGTTTCCCTATGGGCTTGCTTCGCAAGACGAAACGTCTTGCGAGTTCTTGCGAGTTTGTTTCCTTTTTCTTAAAGCCGCTAAGCCATTAATAGCCGCTAAGCCGCTAATAGCCGCTAAGCCGCTAATAGCCGCGCTTCGCAAGACGAAAAAACCGCAAGACGAAGAGACTCGCGGAACGGATTAATTTTGTCTTGCAAGGCACCACTGTATCTCACAGGGATTTATTAAGGAGACTGAGAGCCATGTCCACCACTTTATGCTCCTTGGAGGAAATGTTGGGATATAAATGCAATAAAACGAGTAAATAGATCAGCTCCTAAACCTCTAGAATGAGGAAGTTGTGGTTCCAAGAAAGCACGACTTTTTCCGTGCCAGTTTAGGATCAGCCCAGGAACTATTAATACCAGAGTTTAAGCTTCCACAAAAAAAGAAACTAGGCTAAGGCAAAGGTGAACCTCAGATGGGCACCCCAATTTGTGGGCTGTGAGACCAAAGGTGGCATTCTGTGTCTCAGGCCACAGGTTCCAGCTGTCCTGCCAGCGAGGAGAATAAAAAAAGCATTTAACTCAGGCCCCGCCATCTCATAAACATCTCAGCACTGCAGTTTTTAATAATCCCAGTGGCTCCACCAGACTCTCGTGAGACAAGAAGTAGCCCTATATGTCAAACGACTGGTTTTGGGTACCTTTTTTTAAAAGAAAAAAAAAAACTACAAAGCTACAAGCTCTCTATTTGTATTTATCTTTCCTCCCCAATTTATTATAGCTCAAAAAATAAAAACCACTCTGAAAGCCAGTACTAAACAAATGCCTCTTTTTAGCTAGAGGCTAGAAGGTTTTTAGACACGATGAGCCGCACGGCTGCTGGTATCGTCACGAGATTTTGCCATAACGACCTGTGTTTTCTCTTTGTGGAGTTTATTTAACTTGCAGGATGATGAGGAGCTACCCATAGACAGGATGGGCTCTGTCTACTCATTTTTGCTGCTGGCAAAGCTTATCTCTGGCTTTGTGCTTCTAGGAGGTCGGTGCAAACTCATCCAAAGAGGCAGCGGGCAGGAAAAGAGAGACAGGGTTAGTCAGCGGCAGGAGTTGCTGTTATCTGAGTTCACTTCAAAAAACGCCAGGATTAAATCAATGTCGAGTAAGAGACAGACTTCAGGCGACACTATACTGAGATTCTTGGGATGCAGCTCGGCCTGTATTGGAGGCTGGCGGGTCTATAAAGGAAAGAGAAGACCCTCCGAGCTC
The DNA here is from genome assembly GCF_951804945.1 of Podarcis cretensis. Lineage (NCBI taxonomy): Eukaryota > Metazoa > Chordata > Lepidosauria > Squamata > Lacertidae > Podarcis > Podarcis cretensis. The sequence goes on from NC_137174.1 coordinate 98,652,453, forward strand.
ACTAGAGTCCCAGGTGTAATAAACAAAAAATATTCCCTTATGGGGAACCCAAGAGCCCTTATAGAATCCTTTGTAGATTCTCCATCGGTCAGAGAAAATAAGGCCAACCAGAGAATATTGAGAAGCAAAGCAGCTCATAAGCCTGATCTTTATTGATTCTGTTGCAACAGGATGCTCCCCTCACACGCAGGAAAGGAGGAACCCAGAACAAAGGTGTGCCCGCCCTTATATAGACATTTTAAATTCCCTGCCCTGGAGTCCAAAACCACCCCCAGAAACATCATACATACATCACAGAAGGGGTGTAGCTCAAGACCACCCCCCAGATACATCATACCTACATCACAGAAAGGGCGGTCTACAACAGAAATCTGAGTGCGTTGTTTATCTCCTGTCTGGCAGGCTACCTGTTAACGGTCACTTGATTGGATACCCTGGGGAGCCTGGCCAGTCTTTTGTAGTGAGAAATACTTAGTTCCTGAGCCAGGTCACAGGCTCACCCTATTCATACACAGACATACCCTTAAGACAGGATTTGTGAAGGAAAAGACAATGGGGAAGCTTTTCCATTTTCCTTCAACCTTGCAGAGAAATATTTGAGGTCTATTTGGGAGGGACAAAATGGTTTCAGGACTTTTTCTGTGGGGTTTCAGACATGTGGATTATATATGCAGTTAGGAACATTATATATCTATATCATCTATCTATCTATCTATCTGACCTTAAATTTTTTATTTCACGGGGTCAGCAAACTTTTTCAGCAGGGGGCCGGCCCACCATCCCTCAGACCATGTGGGGGGCCGGGCTATATTTTGGGGAAAAAATATGAACGAATTCCTATGCCCCACAAATAACCCAGAGATGCATTTTAAATAAAAACACACATTCTACTCATCTAAAAACATGCTGATTCCCGGACCGTCTGCAGGCTGGATTGAGAAGGCAATTGGACCAGATCCGGCCCCCGAGCCTTAGGTTGCCTACCCCTCCTCCAAGCTCACTAGGCTGTCCTTTAACCTGCACTGGCCTTTGAATACTCTCGGGGTTATTTTCCTTTTTTCCTTCTTCATGGAGGATTAAGGGTATTGACGGCTGAAGCCACACTGGCCCATTCCTGCCTTCACCACTGTCACAGGCAATCATAGAATTGTAGAGTGGGAAGGGGCCCCGAGTCATCTAGTCCTTTTTTTAAAAAAAAAATTATTCATTTTTCATTTTCGTTCTTTACATACATCTCAAATTCTTTACGTTTACTATATATTCCTCCCTCCCTCCCCTCCAAGGCTTCCCCCAACTTGCGTTTCTCGTTTCTTTCTATTTTCACCCGCTTTGCTATCTCTCAGCAGAAAAAGTTATTAATAACATAACATCAAACCTTAAAAATAAAATTAAATATGTCATCTTATTTCACTGTCTTCCAAACATTTTCTGATGCTAATAATGTGGATGTTTATTTAAATCCTGCTTTAAATGTTTATTTAAATCCTGCCATCAAGTCTATTGCCTTTCTTTGTTTCTGCAAATATAATATGAATGGTTCCAGTGGCGTAGCGTGGGGGGTGCAGTGGGGCCCGGCCGCACCGGGTGCAACATCTGGGGGTTAGGGTTAGGGGGCGCAAATCCACGGGTTAGGGGGCGCAAATCCACGGGTTAGGGGGTGCAAATTACTTGCCTTGCCCCGGGTGCTGACAACCCACACTACACCACTGAATGGTTCCCAATCTTTTTCAAAGTCTCTTTTGTCTTTTTCTCTTAGTCTTAGACCGAGTCATCTAGTCCAACTCCCCGCAATGCAGGAATCTCTGCTGAATTATCCCTGGCAGATGACCATCCAGCCTCTGCTTAAAAATCCCCAAGGAAGGAGAATTCACAACCTCCCGAGGGAGACCGTTCGTCTGCCAAACAGCTCTTACTGTCAGAAGGGTCTTCCTGATTCTTAGTCGGAATTTCCTTTTGTTATGTATTGAAGTTCTCACCCTGGCCACCAGGAGTATTGTGTATGTAGTTTTCTCTCAGGTCCACGTCAGTTATTTTAGGCAGGAAACCCTGGGTTGTTGTTGCTACAATGTTGACAGCCAGCTGCCTATAAAAGCAGGCCGGCTGAGCTGTTTGCTGTTCAGTTCTGTGACAGCTTACAAATAAAGAGCTGCTTTGGAGAAATTGCTGTGTCGTCTGCTATGTCTACCCACTATTCAACACTGGCGACGAGGATGGGATCGATGGACATCAGAGCACAGCCAGACGCGGCCACCCTCTGAGATGAGCTGAATCACGGAGCTGAAACACTGAGCGAAATCACGGAGCAGAACCAATTCAGAGCTGACCGTTCTGGCTAGAGCACAGTGTACCATCCATCGCCTCCACGTCGGCATCGGAACCATGGCTTCACTTGTGCCTCTACCGCCGTTTGCCCCAGCCTCTGAATCCTGGGACTCCTACCTCGCTCGGTTTGACTGCTACCTCCAAGCAAATGAGCTGACAAGAGGGTCTGTAGAGCAGAAGCGGGGCCTCTCCTCAGCCTTTGTGGCCCCGAAGTGTTCGCGACGGCCCGAGCATTGGTTGCGCCTCTAGCAGTCCTGGCAGCACCTTGGGACACGATTCAAGAGAAGCTCTGCAACCACTACGCCCCAAAGCCGTCCAAGATTGCTGCCCGCCGTGCGTTCTACCACCGGAACCAGGCAGAGGGGGAATCAATCAACAACTACACCACCACCCTCCGACAGGCTGCAATGCACTGCGAGTTCCGAGACTTAGATGATGCCCTGATGGATCAAATCATCTGTGGGGTCCGGGACATCCGTCTGCAACGGCATCTCCTCGCCAAGCCAGACCTCACGCTGCAGAAAGCCACTGAGGAGGCCGTGGCCTCAGAAGCTGTTGAACTCTCCGCCCAGGAAATCCACAAGGCCAGTAGACCGTATTTAAAGGACTATGTTGTTGGACATGTAACACTGTTGGTCTAATGGAAGTATGTGAAATGTAACCAATATGCTTTGTGCCTAATTGAACCATTACGTGTAGTGCTGTATATAAGGAAACCATTACGATTGTAACTAATGCCTTATCTCGGTGGGGAGGGGTGTTATGTATTGAAGTTCTCACCCTGGCCACCAGGAGTATTGTGTATATAGTTTTCACTCAGGTCCACGTCAGTTATTTTAGGCAGGAAACCCTGGGTTGTTGTTGCTACAATGTTGACAGCCAGCTGCCTATAAAAGCAGGCCGGCTGAGCTGTTTGCTGTTCAGTTCTGTGACAGCTTACAAATAAAGAGCTGCTTTGGAGAAATCGTTGTGTCGTCTGCTATGTCTACCCACTATTCAACACCTTTCTTGTAACTTGAAGCCATTGGTTCGAATCCCACCCTCCAGAGCAGGAGAAAACAAGCTTGTTCCTTCTTCCATGCGACAGGGCTTTTGATATCTGAAGATGGCTATTGTTATGTACTGAAGTTCTCACCCTGGGCCACCAGGGGGATACTGTAGATAGTTTTCACTCAGGTCCACGTCAGTTATTTTAGGCGGGAAACCCTGGGTTGTTGTTGCTACAATGTCGACAGCCGGCTGCCTATAAAAGCAGGCCGGCTGAGCTGTTTGCAGTTCAGTTCTGCCAGCGTACAAATAAAGAGCTACTCTGGAGAAATCGCTGTGTCGTCTGCTATGTTCGCCCACAACTTAACAGCTATCATATCACCTCTCAGTCTCAGGCTAAACATACCCAGCTCCTTCAACCGTTCCTCATCTGGCTTGCTTCCCAGACCCTTGATCATCTTGGTTGCCCTCCTCTGCACACCTTCCAGCTTGTCAACATCCTCCTTAAATTGTGGTGCCCAGAACTGGACACAAGACTCCAGGTGGGGTCTGAATAGAGCAGAATAGAGTGGCACTATTCCTTCCCTTGATCTGGACACTAGACTTCTGTTGATAAATGGCCTCGGTCCAGTATACCTGAAGGAGCGTATCCACCCCCATCGTTCAGCCCAGACACTGAGGTCTGCCTCTGAGGGCCTTCTGGCAGTTCCCTCCGTGCGAGAAGTGAGGTTACAGGGAACCAGGCAGAGGGCCTTCTTGGTAGTGGCGCCTGTCCTGTGGAACGCCCTCCCAGCAGATGTCAAGGAAATAAACAACTATTTTACTTTTAAAAGACAACTGAAGGCAGCCCTGTTTAGGGAAGTTTATAATGTCTGATGCTTTATTGTTTTTAATATTCAGTTGGAAGCCGTCCAGAGTGGCTGGGGAAACCCAGCCAGATGGGTGGGGTATAAATAATTTATTATTATTATTATCATCATTATTACTACTACTATTATTATTATGCAATAAACCTCTGAATACCAGATGCTGGAAATCATAGGAGGTGAAAGTACTGTTGTGCTCAAATCCTGCTTTTGAGCTTTCCATAGGCACCAGGTCGCATACGATGGCAATAAGATGCTAGACTAGATATAATAATAATAATAATAATAATAATAATAATAATAATATATTTATACCCTGCCCATCTGGCTGAGTTTCCCCAGCCACTCTGGGCAGCTCCCAATCAACTGTTAAAAACAGTACAGCGTTAAATATTAAAAACTTCCCTGAACAGGGCTGCCTTCAGATGTCTTCTGAATGTCAGGTCGTTGTTTATTTCCTTGACATCTGGTGGGAGGGCGTTCCACAGGGCGGGTGCCACTACCGAGAAGGCCCTCTCTCTGGTTCCCTGTAACCTCACTTCTCACAATGAGGAACTGCCAGAAGGCCCTCGGAGCTGAAGGCCCTCGGAGCTGGACCTCAGTGTCCGGACTGAACGATGGGGGTGGAGATGCTTCTCCAGGTATACCGGACCGAGGCCATTTAGGGCTTTAAAGGTCAGCACCAACACTTTGAATTGTGCTCGGAAACGGACCGGGAGCCAATGCAGATGGGCTTCTGGTCTGATCCAGCAGCCAGGCCCTTCCTGCGTGCGCTCTGCTCTCTGCCACACGCAGGCACCCACCCCACCCACAAGGGCATTTTTCTCAGCCCAGAATCCCTACCAAGCTGTGATCTCCCCAAGCCTCACTTTGCACAGGCACAAACTGGCTCTGCGTCCACATATTAATACTTTTTCCAGTAACTAAGGCTGCAGAGCCAGGCCGTCAGTCATCGACATCCCGGGGATAAAAAAGGCAGCGTGTCTCGTCCAAAGGAATCATGCGTGTTTCTACAGCATTTCGTTTTCACCAGCTTGGCTGAAGAGGAAGGAATAGGGTGGCGTAGCAGAAGATGATGCTTCACTGCAAGGACTCCTGGCAGGCGCAAAAAATCTGCGTTCCACATGCAAAGGGGAGAACGTGGCTTCCTTCTGTCCGTTCCCCATCGCTCCCAGTTAAATGGCACAATTGCGGGAGACTGTAAGGCTTGTTAAATAAGCTGTGGGAGCTTGACTTGCAATAGGCATGTCAATTAAACCTGCAAGGATTTGGCAAAGTCTACCTAAGAAGATCAGGGACGCAGGTGGCGCTGTGGGTTAAAGCCTCAGCGCCTAGGGCTTGCCGATCGAAAGGTCGGTGGTTTGAATCCCTGCGGCGGGGTGCGCTCCCGCTGCTCAGTCCCAGCGCCTGCCAACCTAGCAGTTCGAAAGCACCTCCGGGTGCAAGTAGATAAATAGGGACCGCTTACCAGCGGGAAGGTAAACGGCGTTTCCGTGTGCGGCTCTGGCTCGCCAGAGCAGCGATGTCACGCTGGCCACGTGACCCGGAAGTGTCTCCGGACAGCGCTGGCCCCTGGCCTCTTAAGTGAGATGGGCGCACAACCCCAGAGTCTGTCAAGACTGGCCCGTACGGGCAGGGGTACCTTTACCTTTACCTTTACCTTACCTAAGAAGATCAGGACGCAGGTGGCGCTGTGGGTTAAAGCCTCAGCGCCTAGGGCTTGCCGATCGAAAGGTCGGCGGTTCGAATCCCTGCGGCGGGGTGCGCTCCCGCTGCTCGGTCCCAGCGCCTGCCAACCTAGCAGTTCGAAAGCACCTCCGGGTGCAAGTAGATAAATAGGGACCGCTTACCAGCGGGAAGGTAAACGGCGTTTCCGTGTGCGGCTCTGGCTCTGGCTCTGGCTCTGGCTCTGGCCAGAGCAGCGATGTCACGCTGGCCACGTGACCCGGAAGTGTCTCCGGACAGCGCTGGCCCCTGGCCTCTTAAGTGAGATGGGCGCACAACCCCAGAGTCTGTCAAGACTGGCCCGTACGGGCAGGGGTACCTTTACCTTTACCTTTACCTAAGAAGATCACCAATGGACCAAAAAGACGCTGGCCCAACTAATTCTTCTTTTGAAGTCTCTGGACCAGTTTGATGGAGGTTGTGTTGCCAGGGCTTTTTTGCCTTCTGGGACTTGCCGGAACTCAGTTCCAGCACCTCTCAGGTGGGCACCCTTGCCATTCTAAGAGGACAAGGGGGGTGTTCATGGTGAGTCCCGGCACCTCTTTTTCTAGAAAAATTGTTGTTGTTGTTTAGTTGTTTAGTCGTGTCCGACTGTTCGTGAAATCATGGACCAGAGCACGCCAGGCACTCCTGTCTTCCGCTGCCTTCCGCAGTTTGGTCAAACTCATGCTGGTAGCTTCGAGAACACTGTCCCACCATCTTGTCCCCTTCTCCTTGTGCCCTCCATCTTTCCCAACCTCAGGGTCTTTTCCAGGGAGTCTTCTCTTCTCATGAGGTGGCCAAAGTATTGGAGCCTCAGCTTCAGGCTCTGTCCTTCCAGTGAGCACTCAGGGCTGATTCCTTCAGAATGGAGAGGTTTGATTTTCTTGCCAGGTTTTATTCTGAGTCAAGGGCAGCAGCGACATCCTCTAAATTAAGTGCAGGTGAATTCTCTAAGTGTGGATTCTGGCATAGTCAAAACATAACCACCATCCAATTCAAGGGGATGGTATCAGCAGGCTCAGGGGAGCCTCATGGGCCCTGGGGTTCATTGACGGAAGAAATTAAATAAACTCTGGAGTTTGCTAATGTTTAAAAAAACACTGAGGGGTGTGGAGAACGAAGCAGGAAAGAAACTTCCCAAAAATGAAGCCCAAATGTACTCAGGACGCTGACTGGGAGCCATGGAGTGGAATATGGTATTGTATTTGATAGGAGAGTGATAGCAACATTCTTTTTTAATGCTATTGTGATTGTTGCGAGGTGCTTTGAGCTCCGCACGTGTCGCTGGAAAAGCGGAATACAAATATTAAATCAAAATCAGAGTGGCATGACTGGCTGACTAGAAATCCGTGCAAACACTACTACATATGCCCTACCTTCAAGTTTTCCATCTGATCCAATATCTACATACAAGGAACGTTAGAATCCTCAAAACAGCGACACGTGGAACACCATAAAATAAGCATACCGTATTGTGGTTATTGCCAATATGCCAATTTAGGAACTGAATGAACTTTATCTCCTGACCATCCATTGGACTTTAATTTCTGTTTGCATGATGTGTTCGTCTATGGAATTACACATTGTGAGATAATATATGATGAATTGTGTTTGATATAGAAGTTACACAGCCTGTTATGTTGTGTGTGTTGTGACTAGAAATCCAGGCAGGAGCCATGCTGCAACCTTGCATTACAAGTTGCAGTAGTTTTCACCTTGTGCGCATGCTTCATCCGGGTAGCCAACGCATGCACACTCAGGTGCCTAGTTGAGCTTCTCCATGCACAATGGCACAGTGTGCCTGGGCAGCTCTCCACAGTTGTTGCGAGTGGGAGAGAGGGTGTGTGGCACCCCTCTCGGGTACCAAAATTCAGAGGACGAGCACAAACCATCATCCTCAAGCTGCAGCTGCTCTCTCTCCCTCACTCTCTCTGCACAGCCCAGCAAATACCTGCCCTGGTAAAACCACAGAAATGTTACAGGACGGAATTCTTCCCTGCATGCCTCATCGCCGCCCAGCAGGATTCGCATCAACAAACGACTAAAGTAAACGCCGATCTCACTGTGCTCCTATTGTCTGCCCAAGCCCTCCTGGCCTCTTCGGTTTCCTTCAAGCGGCACATTATAGACCCCACAGCTGTTCATTTTCGCCCGCTCGGTGCCAACACAAAGAGGAAATATGTAAACAGGCGTTAGCCTTGTGTGTGTACACACACACACACACAGCAGCTGCAAGCGGGTGGATAGGGAGCCAGGATGTGGAGTTCAGCTGGCTGCTCTTGAAAAATCACTTGCCTCCCTTTCTTAAGGTGAATTGACATGCTCCCTTGGCAAACACGTGTTTCCAGACTGGCATTTGACAGGTAAAATCCTAGGAATATATAGCTCAGGCCCTGGTTATCTGAAAACTGCATCCCCCTATATGAACCTGCCTGGGTCTGAGATCTGCAGGAGAGACCCTTCTCTCAGTTCTGCCACCCTCACAAGCATCCTTGGTGGGGACGTAGGAGAGGGCCTTCTCAGTGGCTGGTCCCCCAAGACTTTGGGACCCCCTCCCTTGAGAAGCCAGACTGGCTCTCTCCTTGTCCTTCTGCCAGCAGGTGAAGTCCTTATTCCGACAGGCCTTTTGAGATAGAGATAGATAGATAGATAGATGATAGATAGATAGATAGATAGATAGATAGATAGATGATAGATAGATAGAGATAGATAGATAGATAGATAGATAGATAGATAGATAGATAGATATAGATAGATAGATAGATAGATAGATAGATATAGATAGATAGATATAGATAGATAGAGAGAGATAGAGAGAGATAGAGAGAGATAGAGAGAGAGAGAGAGAGAGAGAGAGAGAGAGAGAGAGAGAACAGGGCTTTTAACAGTTCTGTGCTATTTTTATTATCTGTATTTTAATAGAATTGTTTTTATACTGCTCTAATCCTATTGTTTAATTACTTTTTAAGTATTCTTTGTTAATCTGTTTTTAGCTTTTCTGCATTTTATCTGCATTGTTTCAATTTGTTCTAGTTACAGGTAGGTAGCTGTGTTGGTCTGCCGTAGTTGAAACAAAATAAAAAAATTCCTTCCAGTAGCACCTTGGAGACCAACTAAGTTTGTTATTGAGTTTGAGTATGAGTTATTGGTATCTGAAGAAGTGTGCATGCACACGAAAGCTCATACCAGTAACAAACTTAGTTGGTCTCTAAGGTGCTACTGGAAGGTTTTTTTTTTATTTTGTTTCAGTTTGTGTAAGCCTTGAATCCCGGTCTGGGAAAAAGCTGGCATATTAATTAATAATAATAATAATAATAATAATAATAATAATAATACAAATGTGATGGGGGTTGCAAGAGAGGAAGGGCATTTTTGCATCATAGTAAGTTAGGCTGCCCTTCGTTCCAACATTTCCTCGTAGGATCCACGATCAGGAAGCACCAAGCATAAAGTGTCTCCTGCCCAATACATTATCCACCAATTAACGAGACACAAAATTGCCTTTGATTTAGTTCCAGGCTCGAGAGCATCCTAGAGGAGTCCTTTCCTGGTTTGATGCTGCTTTCACTGCAGACTGAGCCCATTTCAATGCAAGCAAACTGCACACAGCCCTCGCATCTGCTTAATAGAGAGGCGTTCTGGGATCAGCCCAGAGTAAAAACACGAGAACAGGATGGCTGTTAGATCAAACTAAAGGGGGCCCATCTAGTCTAGCACCTAATACCTGCGCGAAAAGCCCACAAGCGGGACAGGGGCACAGCAGCAGACTCTCCCCGCCCCCGTCCATCTGTTTCCCAGGATTGGCATTCAGAGGCAGGTGGCGTCTGATAGTGGAGCATGGTTCACAGATTGCCAGTAGTCCCTGATAGCTGTGATCTGTCTACCCCTCTTTCTATGCCAACTAAGTCGATGGGCATCAAGGCCACTATTGGGGGGAGAAGCCCATAGTTTAACTATGTACTCTTGTGTAGAAAGGTTTCCTTTATTGATTCCTTTATTTAATTTCTTGCATTTTTATCCCAACTTCTCCTCCAAGGAGCCCGAGACGGCACTGTGATAAGAATTTTAAAGTCTTAGATATATAATAAATGTTCATAAATGTACCAACCAAGCACGTACATAGATCAGCACAGGAAGACTGACCTGAAACCAATTTTGATTCCCAAACTGACCAAATGTTTTCTCTGCAAGGTTGAAGGAAAATGGAAAAGCCTCCCCATTGTCTTTTCCTTCACAAATCCTGTCTTAAGGGTATGTCTGTCTGTGTTTGAATAGGGTGAGCCTGTGACCTGGCTCAGGAACTAAGTATTTATCACTACAAAAGACTAGCCAGGCTCCCCAGGGTATCCAATCAAGTAAGCATTAACAGGTCACCTGCCAGACAGGAGATAAACAACGCACTCAGATTTCTGCTGTAGACCGCCTTTTCTGTGATGTATGTTTGATGTTTCTGGGGGTGGTCTTGGACTCCAGGGCGAGCAATTTAAAATGTCTATATAAGGGCGGGCACACCTTTGTTTGGGGTTCCTCCTCCTTTCCTGCGTGTGAGGGGAGCACCCTGTTGCAACAGCTCAATAAAGATCAGGCTTACTAGCTGCTTTGCTTCTCAATATTCTCTGGTTGGCCTATGTTATTTTCTCCTACCGATAGGGAACCCACATAAGGACTCTATATGGGCTCTTGGATACTCCATAAGGGAAAAAGGGCAGATTTTGTTTACAACAGCGCATGAGGTTCTCCCTCCTCTCCTCATTTAATCCCCACAACAACCCTGTGAGATAGGCCGGGCTGAGAGGGAGTGACTGGCTGGCTCCCAAGGTCACCCAGTGAGAGCTTCTTGGCAGAGTGGGGATTTGAACTCAGACCTCGCCCAAGTTCAGTCTCAACACGCTAAACACCAGCTCCCACCAGCTCTTGGGTCCTGAATCTCTCACCCTTTAGCTTCGTTGAGACACACAGCCCCGGCTCCTAGTATTTTGAGAAAAGGAGAGAAACCCCATAAAGGCATTGCCATCCCCTCCTGTTCCTTTCAGTCGCCCCGTTCTTCATCTCTCCCAGTTCTGCATCCTCTTTTCTGAGGTGGGGCAACTAATCTGACCAACCATAAAGGCATCAACGCAGAGACTGTTTCAGTTCTCAACCCCTTCTGTCATGATCCCTGACAGAGAATCCACCTTTTCCACAACTGCTGGGCACTGGGTCAGCGTTTCCATTAACTGATCCACCACAACCCTAAAATCTCTTTTTCAGTCACCAATTCAGATCCCACCAGCATTTGTGTGAAGATCATTTTACATTCTCTCTCTTTTCCTCAGCCTCCCATTATATTCTGCTCATGGTGAACCACATTTACCATTCATCCAGTTTGGAAAGATCTTTGGGGGGGGGGGTAGGTGGGGAGTTCAGAATCGCTTTTTTGTTTTTACCACAGAATTGTAGCGTTGGGACTGGGATCTCAAGGGTCGACTAGTACAAACCCCTGCAAGGCTTAAAACATCTGTCTTTAGATAACCCTTTCCTGACACACAAATGTTAACGAGCTTTCGTCTCTTTTACTGCCAACTGCCATTATTTTAAAATGTTTTAAATTGTTTTGCAGCGATTCTATTGATTTACTGCCATAAAACAGTACCTAAATTATATCGAATTTAATTGATAAATATTTGGGTGTCATCCGGCCATGTCTTTGCATACCTGGCCACGTAGCATGGAGTCTTCGGGGGCCTTTGCATTTATTTATCCTGGTCTTTGGGTTCCAACTTTCAAGCAGGGGGGCGGGCGGGCAGGCAAGCAAGCATCTTCACCCCAGGAAAACAACCTTGGCGCTCTGCCCAGGCTTCTGAGAATCAGTGAGAAAGGAGGGAAGATCAGAGCTCCTTCCTGCCATGGGGTCCGCTGCCGCCATCCCTCCCTCGTTCCCACCGGCTCCTGCAGAAGACAAACATCAGGCACACTAATTAGCCGCTGGCACACCAGCCAGAGGGGAGGTTTCTCTGCAAGCAGCCCCAGGAGACGACTCACATTTCCTCCACAATTAGCCCTAACCAGGAGGGCTGGCTTCATGTCACGACCAGCGCTATACACAGCAACCAGCCACCCAAGTCTGAGCAGGCTTTGCCAAGCAGGTGCCCTCCAGATGTTCTGGACCACAACACTAATCAGCCCCCAGAAGGGACCAGTTTAGTGAGGGATGCCTTACAGTCTCTTACATTCTGCATCTCTCTCACCACCTCCCCATCCACCCATCATTTTATTTGTACGCGGCCTTCCCAAAGTTAAAACCCACCTCACTGCCTACCTGGGAGGCAAGGCGCCCAGAACTTCTCAATGCCACTTGCTGGAAACCGCAGGAGAGGAGAGCCGCTCCTGTGTTCGAATCCTGCTTGAGACATTTGGTCGGCCACTTGTGAGCACAAGATGCTTGATGGACCACTGGCTGGATCCAGGAGGCTCTTCTGATGTTATTAACTATACATACCACAAAGGCTGCTACCTGCTGACTTGTGGGACATCTTTTGGGGGAAGAAAAGGCTAAGGAGTAAACCCTACACAAATCCGGAGTCAGACTCAGTGACTATGCATTCACACCGAAAGAACTTCACTTCCTTTTGTGATTATTGGGTCAATATGCATGCACACCGAAAGAACACAAAACAAAGAGAAAGAAGCCGAAACAAAGGTTATTCGTCTTCTTTCTATGCATATTGACCCACAAACGTGTTGTCCTTTTTCTTACTTCACTTCATTTTGCTAATTTTTGGGTGAATATGCATGCACACCCAAAAAACCCGAAACAAAGAGAAAGAAGCCCAATCAAAGGTTATTCAGCTTCTTTCTATGCATATGGAACCAAAAACAACCTGTTTTGCTTTATTTGGGCTTCTTTCACTTCCCTTTGCGTTTTTGGGGTGAATATGCATTCACAAGGAAAGAACTTCACTTCCTTTTGCTAATTTTAGGGTGAATATGCATGCACACCCAGAAAACCCGAAACGAAGAGAAAGAAGCCCAAGCAAAGGTTTGTCGTCTTCTTTCTATGCATATTGACCCACAAACAACGCGCTGTGCTTTTTCTTACTTCACTTTGTTTTGCGAAGTGTCCCTAAGGCGGCTGGATGGCACCTTGTACGCCTCCTTCCGGCAGGCACGGTGGTGCCAAACATCTTGTTCTGCTTTCCTTTGGACCACATCAGTGAGACTCCTACTGGGGGGGGGGGTCTTGTCACCTGGACAGCCCTGGACCTCCATACACACTGCCCAGGTGAGTTGGATTGAAGGAACCTTGACCAAGCCTTATCAGGGAGTTGGACAGGCTTAGCCTGAAGCAGAGAAGATTGTGAGAGGCAACGTGGTAGCCAGCTTCAGATTTCTGAAGGCCTGTCACATGGAAGAAGGAGCAATATCGTTCATATGTGGTGGGATTGTAAGGTAATTAAAAAAACATTGGGAAATGATATACAACGAATTGAGGAAAATGTTCCATTTAACATTTGTTAAAAAACCCGAGGCATTTTTGTTGGGGATTGTAGGGAAAGACCTGCCAAAGAAGCTGAAAAACATCTTCAGAGCCAGTGTGGTGTAGTGGTTAAGAGCGGTAGACTCGTAATCTGGGGAACCGGGTTCGCGTTTCCGTAGAGTGTTTGTTGTGGGGGAGGAAGGGAAAGGAGATTGTGAGCCACTTTGAGACTCCTTCGGGTAGTGATAAAGCAGGATATCAAATCCAAACTCTTCTTCTTCTTCTTCTTCTTCTTCTTCTTCTTCTTCTTCTTCTTCTTCTTCTACTTCATGTATGTGACAACGGCTGCGAGAGTTCTGGTAGCACAAGGATGGAAGACTGAAGAAGCCCCAACTAAAGAATCATGGCAAGAAAAATTGATGGACTATGCAGAACTGGCCAAACTGACATACAAGCTACGGGACAAGGGTAACTGTGACTTTAAGGATGAATGGGAACCCTTTACAAAGTATCTGAAGACGCAACAAAGCGAACCGGACTCCTTGGCAGGTTTTGAATAAACATTCACAAACTTTTTATTGATAATCATCAGCTAAATAGTTTGAGGATCTATACAACTTTGTAACATGCAGAAAACAGCATTCTTAGAGAAACCAAAGACTGGAACTGAGGGAAGTCGGGGGGTGGGGTGGGGGCGGGTTTTTTTTGGGGGGGGAGGAAAAATGGGGGGGGGGGAACAAGGATGATATGTTTTTGAATAATATGTCTTGTTATAATTTTGAATATGTTTTTTAAAAAAAAACAACCAACCCCCCCCAACAATCTCGTTTTGTGCTACTCCAGAGGCTAGGACCCACAAATCTGCATTAAGAGCAGAATTAATGGCCAAGGAAATTGGCCAGGCTATAAAAGGTTTTGAGGATTAGCCTTCTGGTTAGGGGTTCAAGTGGCCAGAGATCTGGAATCTGTAAGCGCAGAAGGAGGACCAGTTTTGCAACCATTGCCTTTTCTCAGCGCTGGGGGGGAGTGCCTGCTTTTCCACCAGTATTTATGTAGGAAGATTCAGCGCTCCCTCCAAACAGGCGCCGGGTCTTGCCAAGAAGTCAGGTTTGTTTTGCTGAAATGTAACTTCATCGACAATAAATCAAAAAGTTGGAAAAACATTTAGCAAAGGAAAACTGGGCGGCAGCGGTTTGGGGGGGGGCGGGAACGATTGCCAGTGCCCTAAAGCAACGAGCGGGTGGGTTGTCCAAGCAGCAAGATGGATGGGGAGGCCCCTGTGCAGAATGGAAGAAAAAGTTTTTTGCTGTTCTGGCTAAAAGGTGGTCACAAAATGCTAGTGAGATGGTGAACCTGTCTGGGCTGGGCCACTTCAGGTTGCAGGTGCTGTTTCACACAATTCAGTTCATCCCCATTTTTATTTTTAAAGATCCCTGCACATAGAAAAGTAGCTCAACAATATGAAGGCTAGATAGAAACCTTCTCTCTTGTTTTTAATATTTTTCGAACAGAGGCCCACCTGGCCTCGACCAGGTAGTGAATTTAATGTAATTTTAATCTGCTTTAGTATTTTAACTTCTATGTGTTTTAAATTATTGCTGTAATTTTCTTGATTTACCTTTTTGTAAACTGCTGGGGGTTCTTTCTAACAAAAAACAATCAAGCAGTGTTTAAATTTTATGAAATGAAATAATTTAAATGAAGCTTCTTGCTGTTAACCTCCAGCTTCTAGGTTATTAAGAGCAGGACCTGGGAATCCAGAGTTCAAATTCTCCCTCAGCAGCAAAACTCACTGGATGTTCTGGGGCCAAGCCACCATTTCTCAGCCTAACCTACTTCTGTGGGGTGCTTGGAATGAAGGGCAGGATACAAACCAAGAAGGGAGGAATTATTGATGGGTGGCGTGGCAAAGAGCCCCAGAGTTACATATTTCCCAGACCCTGGAATTACACTAATTGTGGGTTTAAATTAACTCGTTTTTGTGCAAGAGAACCCTTTTAGGAAAGGCTTTACTTGGATAACCAAACTTTTCATCCTGGTGCTGGATCAGGCACAATAATAGTGCAATTCTACATGTGTCTACACAGAAACAAGTCCCACTGAGTTCAATGGGGATTACTCTTGAGTAGGTACAGGACTGCTCCTTTCATCCGACTTTCATGTCAGTGAGTTATCGCAGACTGGCAAGCTCTCCTGTTCAGTGTTAATGGTTGGCAGAGTGAACTGTGAGCCAGGACTGAGACGAGTTCAAATCTCACCTCGGCCACAAAACATGCAAGGCAACTAAAGCTTCCTGCAAACCTTGTGAGGGGGCAGGGCAGATAATTTTGGTTTAGATTACATGGCAGTTAAGGATTATGAGAAAACCTCTTTGAGAAGTTGAGATGCTCCAATACGAACACCAGAGCACAAAATATGGTCTGAAGCTCAACATAAAAAAAACTAAGATCATGGCCACTGGTCCTATCACCTCCTGGCAAATAGAAGGGGAAGAAATGGAGCCAGTGAGAGATTTTACTTTCTTGGGCTCCATGATCACTGCAGATGGTGACAGCAGTCACAAAATTAAAAGATGCCTGCTCCTTGGGAGAAAGGCAATGACAAACCTAGACAGCATCTTAAAAAGCAGAGACATCACCTTGCCAACAAAGGTCCGTATAGTTAAAGCCATGGTTTTCCCAGTAGTGATGTATGGAAGTGAGAGCTGGACCATAAAGAAGGCTGATCGCCGAAGAATTGATGCTTTTGAATTCTGGTGCTGGAGGAGACTCTTGAGAGTCCCATGGACTGCAAGAAGAACAAACCGATCCATTCTTAAGGAAATCAGCCCTGAGTGCTCACTGGAAGGACAGGTCCTGAAGCTGAGGCTCCAAGACTTTGGCCACCTCATGAGAAGAGAAGACTCCCTGGAAAAGACTCTGATGTTGGGAAAGATGGAGGGCACAAGGAGAAGGGGACGACAGAGGATGAGATGGCTGGACAGTGTTCTTGATGCGACCAGCATGAGTTTGACCAAACTGCGGGAGGCAATGGAAGACAGGAGTGCCTGGCGTGCTCTGGTCCATGGGGTCACGAAGAGTCGGAGACGACTAAATGACTAAACAACAACAATACGAACACCAAGTATTAGTTTTCCAAGTAGAGCTCCTGCGCCTTGGAACAGCTGCACAACAGGCAAAAATCCAACAGGTGAAGCAATCTCTTGCCCCACTTCATGCAGGGAATGTGCTGGGTTTCTGTGTTTAAAGGCCCAGGGATCCCCCTGGAAATTCTCATTAATTTCCTCTCTCAGGGAGTGGCCTTTACCTCCCTGCAGCATCGCTTGCAAAAGTTCACCACAGTCTCGCTGCTTCCCCAGAAAGCCTTCCCTAATCATCACCTCTCATGTCTTGATGTCGCACACCCTCAGGAGAGGGGAAAGGGAGCAGGAAGGGGTTCCCCCCTTCAAATATTCATGCCATTTCCATTACACGTTGGAAGTAATGATAATGCACTGAAAACCTCGTCCCTTTATCTAGAATCTCCTGGAAAACAAGACACGGAAAAGAAAACCCAGATCCATCTCTGTTGTCAACTTCAGACCATGACTCTATTTTTTAGGCATCTCTAGGGTTGCTGTTGCTGGGACAACGGGACATTCCAGGAGACAGCCGCCATCTGAAGGTTGGACCCCAATTAGGAGGCAGGCGGGGAAGATGTGAAGAACTCTCTACAAAGCGGAATGACCACATCTGGAGCAAACCTATTCCAAGAAGATAAGAGAGGGGAAAGAATGCAAAGTTTATCCTTCCTCCACCACACAGACACCCTCTACTGTTTTCACACAAGATTCTCTTAATGCTTGGAAAATTTAAAGTTTATATATAGAAATATCGCAAAATTAATGAGTGATAGAAAAATGGTGGATTGATATTTTATAGATTTAGCAGAAATGTTATAAGGAGTTAAGCATATATAAGTATTTTAGTTTTAATGTTAAAATAAGGTTAAAAAAATTGGTGAAAGGAGGGAAAGTAAAGTTACATTATATTGAGATAAATTACAGAACAAAAATTGGAAAAGATGGAAAGGATTTGCTGAAATAGTTAATCGAATTAGAATACAAAAAAGGGAGGTGTGAGGTGGTCAAGGAAACAAGCAAATGAAAGATAAGTTGGGAAGATTAGTTGTGTTTGTTTTTTCTTATTGTGATGTGATGTGTTGTTTTGTTTTTGTTTAATGTGGTGTTGTTGCTTTTGCTTTTTGTAACTCTTAAAAATTTTAATAAATATTATTTTTTTAAAAAAAGATTCTCTTAATGCTGCCGAGACATCACTTTTATTAAAATGGGAGTTACAAACAGCAGCTTTATAGCACAGCATGACCCAGTTGTGCCCTTCCTATGGCTTGGATTCTCCTTGTCTATTTTTTAATTAATTGCATTTATATGCGACCTTTTCCTTCAGACAGCTCAAGGTGCTGGACAGGGTTCTTCTCGTCACTCTTCCTTTAATCCCCACTACCTGTGAGGTAGGTTAGGATGAGAAGCAGTGACTGGTCTCCATTGTCACCCAGAGAGCCAGTGTGCTGTAGTGGTTAAGAGCGGTAGTCTCGTAATCTGGGGAACCGGGTTCGCGTCTCCGCTCCTCCACATGCAGCTGCTGGGTGACCTTGGGCCAGTCACACTTCTCTGAAGTCTCTCAGCCCCACTCACCCCACAGAGTGTTTGTTGTGGGGGAGGAAGGGAAAGGAGAATGTGAGCCGCTTTGAGACTCCTTAGGGTAGAGATAAAGCGGGATATCAAATCCAAACTCCTCCTCTTCTTCTTCTTCCTGGCTGAGTGGGGATTTCAACCACAGAGTACCAGGTCCCAGTGTGGTACTCTAACCATTACGACACACTGGCTCTTACTAGCCAGTCTAAGGCCCTTTCCAATGCTAAAGGCCTCTGAGCAGCTGCCCAAGATGAAGATATTCCACCAAGGGCTTCTTGGAGACACACATATACCTGTTAGAATTCCTGCTCCATGACTGCAGTCATGGGATTGTTGTCTTTCACATGACGGTGTATGTTTTGACTCCACAGAGTGGGAAGTGACGGAGACAGGACGTTTGTGTTACTGTGTTCCGTCAAGTGGGACTATTGTCCTTTGTTCTTTCTCTCTTTGCTGTCTGATGCTAGAGAGAGAGGGAGCCATGTTGCAGTGCTCCGTGTGTGTTTATATGTAAATAAAGTAGATTAGCCAAAATGCTGAGGTCTGTCACGCACGTTGCAAAGACTCTCTGGATCCCTAAGTGTGCCAGTGTCGGTTGGCATTGGTCGCTGTGATGTTTGGGCTGAAGAAAGCTTATGAAGCTCTCAAATGATCGACCAGGAGGGAGGGAACATGTCAGTCGGGCATGTGTCTCTGCCAGGGTCCTACTCGAGTGTAGGCTGAACTCCTACAATACCATGTGCTTGAGCATTTACCCTGAGACCTCAGCCTGCATGGGGTGCCTTTCCACAGCCCAGACTCAGAGGACATTGGATATGAAGTTATGTTTGAGGGAGTGTGTCAGAACCCAACAAAGGATGTTGCAGCAGCCAAAGTTACCCAGGGCAGGACGGAGAGTCTGTATCAACACATTGACAAAATGTATTCTTCAAAGAATCATAGAATCATAGAGTTGGAAGAGACCACAAGGGCCATCGAGTCCAACCCCCTGCCAAGCAGGAAACACCATCAGAGCACTCCTGACATATGGTTGTCAAGCCTCTGCTTAAAGACCTCCAAAGAAGGAGACTCCACCACACTCCTTGGCAGCAAATTCCACTGTCGAACAGCTCTCACTGTCAGGAAGTTCTTCCTAATGTTTAGGTGGAATCTTCTTTCTTGTAATTTGGAGCCATTGCTCCGTGTCCGCTTCTCTGGAGCAGCAGAAAACAACCTTTCTCCCTCCTCTATGTGACATCCTTTTATATATTTGAGCATGGCTATCATATCACCCCTTAACCTCCTCTTCTCCAGGCTAAACATGCCCAGCTCCCTTAGCCGTTCCTCATAAGGCATCGTTTCCAGGCCTTTGACCATTTTGGTTGCCCTCCTCTGGACACATTCCAGTTTGTCAGTGTCCTTCTTGAACTGTGGTGCCCAGAACTGGACATAGTACTCCAGGTGAGGTCTGACCAGAGGTCTGATCAAGGCCGAATGTTTCCCCGGTGTCAAAAACATTATGGCAGTACAAAGGCAAGTGAGGCTGTGAAACTCGTCTCACATCTTCCCGAAGTTGCAGGCCAGGAATAACGAAGAACAAAGCCACCGCTTGGGTTTTTTAATTTATTTATTTTGAAAACTGGTTTCTCGTGAAAGAGTACACTAAAGAGAGCATAGGTTTTTCCTTTTGTCACCCATAAAATGTGGACTGCCTTCTGTCGGTCAGCACAGAAGCGACAGAGCATGCACTGAGCTGCAGCAAGAGCCTCCTCTGGGCCGTTTCCTCAATTTCAGACGTAATGCGCACCAAGCTTCCTTTAAGGGCCCTAGGAGGGGGAGGAAAATAAAGGACAGCGGAGACAAAAAAAAGCAAGGAGTTAGTGGCAACCACAGCTCTACCACCACACGGTGCCTTCCTCCGATTCTGGGCCCAGGTTCACTCAGCTCCAAAGGCAAAACGGTGGTGGTCTCAGCCACCCTTCACAGCTATTCTCTGAAATGTTTTAGTGGGCGACCTATCCCAGCCTCCCCCCAAGCTGGCACCCTCAAATGTTTTGGACTGCAGTGCAGAACACCTGTGAGGCGCCAGAGGTTGAGGAAGGCCCAAGGAGCCGGCCGGCCCAAGGAGCTTCCTGGAGCAAGCATCTTCTAAGCAACCCATTCCAGTTCTTCAGATTAGCTTGCAACGCATGCAGATCATTTCAGCGGTTCAGGAAAAACAACAGCACTTCCAGAACATGGCTTGCTTTTTGGGAGGGGAAGTCGAACCGTCTGATTTCTTCAGCCACGAAGTTGCCTGCAAGGTCATCATTTGTGATTAAGCTGCTGTGACCAGCTGGAGATATGGCAAACGGGCTTCTAACTCCCCTGCTCCAAAGACTGCAGCTGATTAACAGCTGACTCTACAAGAAACCTGAAGGTGAGGCTTGGGTTTCAGCAGACCCAGTCAAAGCAGAAATCGAAGCTGACCCTCTGAGCCATCCAGCCTGGCAAGAGCCCTCAACACCAGTCCAGGAATCCAGAGCTGACGTCCAGGACCTGCCAGGCTGCAGAAGAGGCACAGCCCTGGCCAAGGGAATGAAATGGCACAGGGAATGACAGAGCCATATGGTATAGGCAGAACTGAAAATTCTGCACTCTGCCCAGTCCGGTTCAGTTCTCAACAGCTACTGAATTATTCACCAGTTTTGTGTGCAGTTCTCTCTGTGCAGAAACCAGTTCAATCTACAGTCATACCTTGGGTTGTGAACGTGATCCGTGCGGGAGGCACGTTCGCAACCCACAGCATTCACAACCCACAGTGCTGCGTCTGCGCATGCGTGTGATGCAATTCGGCGCTTCTGCGAATGTGCCAAAACCCGGAAGTAACACTTTCTGGTACTTTCGGGTTCGGCGCAGTCCGTAACCTGAAAACGCGCAACCCAAAGCGTTCGCAACCTAAGGTATGACTGTACTGGATTTTAGAAAGCTAGTGAATGTCGCACTGCTCCTGTTGTTTTGAGAGCAGGTGGATAAGAGCAAAGCCAGACTTTCCT
The DNA here is from genome assembly GCF_951804945.1 of Podarcis cretensis. NCBI lineage: Eukaryota > Metazoa > Chordata > Lepidosauria > Squamata > Lacertidae > Podarcis > Podarcis cretensis. Next base: position 98,673,498 of record NC_137174.1, read on the forward strand.
CAACACGGGACTAACCACGGTGCTTGTTGCCACATAATGTCGAGGCCGGCCCTATCATTGGGCGACGCTGTCAACTGGCTTATTGTTGGCTATTGATCCTGAATGACAGTAATGGAGCTTCAACATCCAAAGGCAGCATACCTCTGAATATCAGAATATGGCAAGCTCCATCATACCCTGCACATGTGATTTCCTCAGGGGCGCTGTCTTGGGTTAGGTTCAGCCCAGGCAGGGACGTCTCCCTCTTACGTACCCCCATGTCTTAGTCATCAATGTATTCAAAAGGCTCCGGAGGCTCCGGTTCCTGCTCCTCCTCCTCAATCTTCGGCCCATGCGCAGCCACGGGCTCCACCAGCTCTTCTGTGTCCTCGCTGGTGTCTCTCAAGACAATGATGCCCCCAATGGAAAGCTGGAGAAAGAGGAGCACCAAGTGAGTTCAAGGTTCCCCGAGGCTGCTGGGCCAGCGAGTCAGGGCCATGCAGAAGCTGCATCACAAGCCAGCCAATCCAGAGCAGGGGGAGGGGGCAAGAGCTGGCCTCACCCCCTTGTTTAATTGCAGCTGCAGCTAAATTTAGCCGCCTGACAATCACTGCCCCCATTCTGGCACCCTGCCCAGCAAAGGGACATCTGCATGACACAGGAGGGGACAAAGAAGTCCAGCCTCTTCAAGCTAAGGCTGGCTGGAAACGGCCCACTGGCCCTCACCTAGCAGAGAGAAGAGAATCTACCAGGAAGGTCTCTTGGACAAGCCATCATGCAATGAAGAGGAGCCAGAGGTGGCCTAGGGCAGTGCTTCTCAAACTTTTTTTCAATGCACTACACTTTCAGAATTAAATTATTTGTTATCATTACCATTACCATTATCCTACCCATCTGGCTGTGTTTCCCTAGCCACTCTGGGTGGCTTACAGCATATATAAAAAATTGTAAAACATCACACACTAAAAATTTCGATACAGGGCTGCCTTCAGGTGTCTCCTAAAAGTCAGATAGTTGTTTCATTTCCTTGGCAGCTCATGCCACGCCATTTTGTGTATAATGAAGGCATCAGGCACACCTCCCTGGGGAGCACATTTCACAATCGAGGAGCCACTGCAGAAAAGGCCCTGTTCTCGTGTTGCCACCCTCTGGACCTCTTGTGAAGGAGGCACATGAAGAAGGGCCTCTCACGATGATCACAGGGTCTGGGGAGAGCAGGCATTGATAGCCCTCCCCTCCATGAATCTGACTATTCTTGTTTCAAAGCCTTCTAGTGAAGGGTCCTATAGTTAAATATGATTTAACCTGCTCAAAGCCAATGACATGGTGAGTGGGAGGAATCTGTCGCCTTCCCCCTCCCCCAGATGCTGCTGGACTACAAATCCCATCATCCCCCTGCCCAGGAGCCATGCTGGGTGGGGCTGATGGGTCGTCAAGTCCAACAACACCCAGAAAGTGCCACAGGTCCCCCACCCCCCGCTTTATGGTGTGAAGAGGGTCATCAGAGGAGAGATATGCGCTCGACTCACGGTCTTGAAAGGCTGGTATCGGCAGCTTTCTGGCATGGTGAGGACCTTGAGCTGGGCGGGCATCACCCGGGCCGGATTGTCAAGGAGCTGGAAGGACGGCTCAGGCTCTTTTTTCTTCTCCTTCTCATCCTTCTTCTCGGTTTCGTCCTGTTTGGGGATGGGAGGAAGGAGGCGTTAAAAACACACACAGCCAAATACGTACGAGAGGACAGGACCTGGAGCCACAGCAGAACCTGCCCATCGTCCAGCCTTCGTACCAGCACAGACGTGCCCCACGTCAATGAATAAGAAAGCAAAATGAAGCCAAACTCCAGGCACGCCAGGCAGCCTTAATGGGTTGGCTGCAAATTTTAAAAAGAAGCAGAACTTTATCCTGTCCTGTCCGAAGCTCAACGATGGGTGTTTTTCTGAGCCATAAAGCTGTCTCCAAAGATGGCAGCAGTGAGAAATCGGCCGGGATTGATAGCTCTCTGGAGGCTACTTCAGGTACACTTTGCTGCCCTCGTGGGCTAACAGAGGGAAGGCTTTCCTTCAACCTTGTTAAAATGCCTCTGGGCCTGTGTCATGTTTTCCCCCCTTACAGGTATGGCCACATGTTTGGAAAACACAGGAAGAGGGCTTTCAGTTCCCAGAGAGTTGGGAAGAAAAGTTGCCTGGACAATAGAAGACACCCCAGAGCCAAAAGGACACAAAGATGAAGGCGGCCGGAGCGGAAGACAGAGGAGAGTGGCAAGAGCCAGACAGGCTTCATGATGGGAAGTTTTGCTTCTGCACATGACTCTGGCAAACCGCTCTAAGCTGAAGCGTTTCTTCCTCACCCACCCTAGAATGTTTAGTTCACATTGAGTTCATGAAACATCGTACCCTGACCTGTTCTCAATGCATGGTTAACCACATCTACGGAATGCAATAGTTATGTTCTTTTAAGTCTTGCTATATCAATCACTAGTAATAGTTTAATAAGGAGGTTTTCATACCTGTCCAATTCTGTGTTCCCTTTCCCAACCTTTAATCTATTGATGATTAATGCCTATATGCAACCCTTGCATTGTATTTGTGTTAACCAATCAGCAACAAGCACATATGTGACAATGCTGTAATATTCAATAAAAGGGACTCCCCGAGACATGCTCGAGAGATGCCTCCCATGTGACACTTGTCATTCGTCTGTCGTTTATTTCAACCCAACAGCTTCAGCTTCAGTTTCTTGACTCGGCTATGAACTCACCGGGTGGTCTTGGGGAAACCACTGTCCCCCTCGCTCAGCAATGTGGGGGTACTAAGAAAGAATGTCCTGTCCTTCAGATGGAAGGATAGCTGTGCATGAAAGCTCCTTCAGGTGGTCTATCGGCCTCCCTGGATGTTCAGGACTACAACTGGAGAGTGATGGCCGCACTTGCAGGGAATGATGGGAGTTGTAGTCCAAAACTACTAGGGAGGGCTGCAGTACATAAATGCCCAAAGCAACTTCCCCAGTGCCTGCTTCCATTTTTTAGTTCTCCCCACTGCTCCTACTGCCCCCTTGACTGCTGGGCCTTCACCTCTAGACCCAGTTCATTTCACCTCCACCCCCAAAAGCAAAGGACAAGCCAGGGTGGGAGGGAGGGAACACAGCTTGCTGCTCACCCACCCTGGGCAGAAGGAGCAGTGGGGCCAGGGATTTCTGCTGAGGTGTGGGTCAGTCTCTCAACACTGGCCCTGCACCTACCAGAAAGAGAAATGGGGTGGGAGGAAGAAACATGGGAGCACCACCCCAAGGCAGCTTCTGAGCAAATGACTCGAGCAAGTGATCCAGGCCACATGCTACAGTGGTGCCTTGCAAGATGAAAATAATCCGTTCCGCGAGTCTCTTCGTCTAGCGGTTTTTTCGTCTTGCGAAGCATCCCTATTAGCGGCTTAGCGCTATTAGCGGCTTAGAAAAAGGGGGGGGGGAGGGAAAAAACTCGCAAGACTCGCAAGACGTTTTCGTCTTGCGAAGCAAGCCCATAGGGAAATTCGTCTTGCGAAGCGCCTCGAAAAACGGAAAACCCTTTCGTCTAGCGGGTTTTTCGTCTTGCGAGGCATTCGTCTTGCGGGGCACCACTGTACAAAGGAAGGTGGAGACCCGAAGAGGCTCCTGGTGTGGTGGAAACTGCAAGATTCTTCTCTGATCCCAAACATTAGGAGAAAAAAAGGGAGCCTTCTCTGGCAACATTTCAGCCTCTTTGGGAGAAATGAGTGCCCTGGGACAATCCAACCAGATACCCAGAGAACACTGAAAAATGGGAACATTTGATGTAGCTCAGCACTCGGTTTTGCATTTCCCCATGTCTGTTCTCCTCTCCTGAAGAACTCACTCCAAGTTAGCTTGGCCAGAGTAGAAGCAAGGCTGCCCTCCTCAGAAGCAGCCTCCTCATCCACTTCCGAAACTGGTCGGCTTGGATAAGACTGCCTCTGTCCCGCTTGCTGCAATCACGTCTTTGCCCCTCTTCGGCCTGCCTCCCGTTCCTTTGGGGCTTTCTCTGGGGCCCAACTGAAGGCCAGAGAGTGGGATGAGCAAATAAGGGCCAGGCAGAGGGAGCAGGGCCCCTCCCTGCCCCACGGCCCATAGCCAGGCCTCTGTCTCCTTCTCCATGCTTGACCAGCTCCAGACACCACAGTCTCTGCAAGCCAGAGAGCTTCCTGAAGGTTCGGCAAAACATGGTGGTTTCTCCAAATAAACTTGTTCAATTCAGGTACCACCGTAAGGCAACTGCAAACGCCACTTAACTACGGGATGAAACCACATTGACTGAATTCATTCAGGGTTTGCTGGGTTTAGGGTATAGCTAAGATCTTACTAGTGCTTTGCAGCACAGGGATGTTAGACTAAGGTCACTGCTTCTCTCTCTTCCAACTGCAGTGTCAATTTAATGTTGCCTCCCTCTTGACTGACACTGAATGGAGTTGGTGGATCCTTACTGACGCCTAAGGAACCCACTGACAGAGAAGAAGAGAGTTTGACCACCAGGAAGTGGCTCCAGAAGCCCTTGCTTCCTAGATCAATGCCCCAGAACAGCATTCCTGGACGATGATTCGGAGGATGGGAGATTACAGACTCACCACTTCCATTTTCTCCTCTTCCTTCTTCTCCTTCTCCTTCTCTTTCTCCTTCTTCTTAGCCTTTGCCGTGATGGACAGCACAGCAGTAGAAACCTGAGTGTGAGAACAGCAAAAGGCTTTCAGGAGAACAAGCCAATAATGGTGCTCTGAGGGTCAGGCGCAGATATGGCAGCGGGGCAGGAGGCCCCAACTGGAGTGGGGAAAGTGTGTGTGTGTGTGTGTGTGTGTGTGGAGAGGGGTGGAAGGTCAGCTGTATGGCCCACGAAGCCCCCAAGATTAGAGGGCCCCAAAGTTGGAGGCCCAGTTCATTCTTGCTTCTCAAAAGGTTTGTTTTCAGAGGGTGAGCAAGCAGGAGTCCTTAATCTCCTGAGGAGCTTTCCAATGCTTCTCTGAAAGAGTCCCTGGAGCAGGAAGAGCCTCCCAGTTGGCCTCATATCCTTTCTGAGCACGCAGAGGCAGCATCCTTTGAGAACTGCTTTTGGGGTTAATTCACACATTACATTTTGACAGATCCATGTACACCCATTAATACTAATAGTGTACATCTGAAAATAATAATAATAATAATAATAATAATAATAATAATAATAATAATAATTTATTATTATTATTATTATTATTATTATTACTATTATTATTATTTATATCCCGCCCTCCCCAGCCGAAGCTGGGCTCAGGGCGGCTAACAACAATCAAAATAATCCAACGATTCTAAAAACATTTCATTATAAAAATTAATTAAAATCAAATTGATGGCAACCATTAAGCAAAATTCTGTGCAGATTGCCAGAGGAGGGGGGGTCAGGCTGCGCCCTGACCAAAGGCCTGGTGGAACAGCTCTGTCTTGCAGGCCCTGCAGAAAGATATCAAGTCCCGCAGGGCCCTAGTCTCTTGTGACAGAGCGTTCCACCAGATTGGAGCCACGGCCGAGAAGGCCCTGGCTCTAGTTGAGGCCAGCCTAACTTCTCTGTGGCCTGGGATCTTCAAGATGTTTTTATTTGCAGACCGTAAGTTCCTCTGTGGGACATACCAGGAGAGGCGGTCCCGTAGGTACGAGAGTCCTAGGCCGTATAGGGCTTTAAAGGTTAAAACCAGCACCTTAAACCTGATCCTGTACTCCACCGGGAGCCAGTGCAGCTGGTATAGTACCGGATGAATGTGATCTCGCAGCGAAGACCCCATAAGGAGCCTCACCGCGGCATTCTGCACCCGCTGGAGTTTCTGGGTCAGTCTCAAGGGTAGCCCCATGTAGAGCGAGTTACAATAATCCAGTCTGGAGGTGACCGTCGCGTGGATCACAGTGGCTAGGTCAGGGCGAGAGAGATAAGGAGCCAACTGCTTAGCTTGGCGGAGATGAAAAAATGCTGCCTTTGTTATAGCTGTAATCTGTGCCTCCATAGAGAGGGAGGTATCGAAGATTACACCCAAACTCTTGCTGGGCCATTAGTGGAAGCTAGAGCAAGAGGGCTTTCCCCTAAGAACACTGGGGGAGGAGAGGGAAGACCACCCCACTGTGCAAACAGAGATGCTCACACCGACTGACCAATCTCCTTAGCGCTACCCTGAATTCCACCCATAATCTATGACCAATAAAAACATGTTTGAAATGAGGGAGGGAAGCATCAGGGATTCAGGACTGCCCGCTGCTCCCTGCCAGGCCCACCGTTTCAGGGCAAACTTAGGTTTTCTACCACACATTGTGTGAAATAGCGCAGAGGGGCAATTTCGGCTTTGATCTCAGGGGCAGAGAAGCCTTGGGAGATGGGAAGGGGTCCCAGTGCAGCAGCACCAGCAGGGGCAACTGTTTGTTCAAGCAACCCACATGGACACAGGGAGGCCGTTCACCCACCTTTTCTTTCTCCTTCTCTTTCGGCACCTCCAGCGGGGCTGGGTAGGCAAACGTGGAGGGCTTGACGTTGGATCTGTACTGCACTTTTGGCATCTGCAAAAGGAAGATAGAGAGAGCGTTTGGAGGGCAAAGTCAGACAGGCATGGTGGAAGGCCGGAGAGCAAAGTGGTAGCCTCGTGCGGTGCCCTCGTTGGGAGACGCACACAAGCCAGCTGAAGCACAAATGCTGCCTCTGCCACTCGCCGGAAGCTTCTGAGCCATCAGGGGACTGAAACATCATTATTCCATTACCAGGCAATTTAGTCCCGGTGAGGCAGTTGTGCTCTCGCTGGCTCCCACACGGTACAGAGCACTGTTTGTGCTCTTGCTTTCTCTCCCGGCTTTTCACATTTCGGCCATGACTGGAAAAGGGATGTTGAAGGCAGGGCCGGGCAAACAGAAAGTGTGGGGTTTGGTGGCAGGTTCAGAATTCAGCATCCTGAGAATCTCGCATTCACACATGCCCCAAGTTTCTAGCCCTTGTGAGGCTAGAGGAAGGATGCTGAGAAAGACGGAAGGAGCATCTTGCAAAGGCTACAGTGAAATAAAAAGGCCAGGGAAGATGGGGGGAGTAGAAGACATAGTCTTCTGAGGGATTTCACATGCCATTTCCTTCCCTGCTGTGATGCCTGTCAAAATCCTACAAACTTCATTATGCAGATCCCAAATTAGGATCAAGCACAAGTACCTAAAGTTACACTGGCAAGACTGCCTTTGGTAAGTGTGGCCACTGGCCGCTGACTTCCAAGGCCAAATTATAACCGAGAGCAGATGAGCCTGTTTGTGGACTGTACCACATGGGGCCTTTGTGACTGGGTCCCCTCCACCCTCAAAAGGCTCTTAACGCAACCATATCTCACATAAGCTAGTCCCCTATGCGCAGGGACATATTTTTTTTACATATTGTGGAGAGTTCAATCTTGTACTTCACAGACTGAGATGAGACTGCAGAAAGCAGGTTTATCCGCTTATCTGTCTGTCTCTGAGAACCTGTCTCTGCCGCCTGTGCCAATCATTCAGCTCAAGGTGATCTTGCCGGATTTGCAGGGATAAAAGGGTAGTCTGAAGTATGTGAAATTCGGGCGGAGAGGTGGCATGTGCCCAGCCTGCAAAACACATTGCTGAATTCGGCTTGCTGTCGTTGCAGAATCCGAGTTCCTTCTGAGACGTCATTTCCATCAGGTTTGATTTCCCCAGGACACAACTGCTCTGAATCATGGCCACGGACACAGATGCGGTTGTGCAGACTCAATAACAAGCAGATTTGGGCAGCAAGCAGAGAGAAGTCGGGAAGAGGCTTCTCGCCTTACTGGGCATTTTCACATGGCAATTCTCTCTGCACCTCCCTCTTCGGGAAAGCTTGGAAAGTGCATACCCCACAGCCCGGCCTGCCTGGGAATGTCTACAGTCCTCCACACCACAGATTCAATGGACTTAGTTGGGAGAGGGGGCCTTAGGTCCATGGTAGAGCACATGATCTGCTTGCAGAAGGTCATCAGTTCAATCCCTGGGATTACTAGTTAAAAATTCTGGGAAACCTTCCATCAAACGCCTTGAAGGGATGCTGGCAGTCAAAGTAGGCGATATTGGGTCTCACTCCACAGCATCTCCAGATACAGGAAGCAAGGCTTGGGAATGGTCTCTCTTCCAGAGACTGCGGATAGCCCTGCCAGTCAGAGTAGACAATACTGGACTAGAAGGACCAATAGTCTAACTCAGTAAAAAACAGCTCCATACGTTCACATGATAAAGTAATGCAATTGCTTTTCTGAGTCCTTCACCAACCTGGTGCCCTCCAGAGGTTTGGGACTAGAACTCTTATTAGCACCACCCAGCGTGGCTGAGTTTAAAACATCTGGAAGGCAAGAAGCTGGAGAAGTATGCAGAAAAGCAACCTGAAATCCGTACTGTAAATATAATGTGTTCTCCTCCCACTTGCTGAAACCCCCAGGTTCCGACCAGGCACTTCTTGCACATTCTGAAACTTCTACTTGCAGCCTAGAAATGTCTTTTAAAAAATTACCGTATTTTCCGCTCTATAAGACGCACCAGACCACAAGACGCACCTCATTTTGGGAGGAGGAAAACAAGAACAAAAATATTCTGAATCTCAGAAGCCAGAACAGCAAGAGGGATCGCTGTGCAGTGAAAGCAGCAATCCCTCTTGCTGTTCTGGCTTCTGTGATAGCTGCGCAGCCTGCATTCGCTCCATAAGATGCAAACACATTTCCCCTTACTTTTTAGGAGGGAAAAAGTGAGTCTTATAGAGCAAAAAATACAGTTATTCTCAGGATGCTGAAGGTGATGGAGCTGCAAGTACAAGGACTGCCCAGAGCCCTGCTTCTGCCTGTTAAAAAGATAAAAGCAAAGACTGCATTTTGAGGATGGCGTTAAGAGGGCTGTGCAAATCGGCGGCAGCAGCAGAGTCTGAAATAAAATCATCTCTACTCTCCAAGCTGGCAAGTCATTTTCCCTAAACCACCCCTAAGATAAAAGTCTCCAGCAGTGTTCAGGAAGTGGCAAAGGAGAAATGAGGCGGCTTCAGTTTGCTGTGCATTTTCCCTGCCCCCCTTAACCAGAGGGAGGGCAACTTCAAAACCTGCCCTCCACCCTGAATCTTAAGCTACCTACCACGACCCTGGCGATTTACAATCACTTTCTTTAACGTTGCCAGGAAACAGCTCCCTTCTTCTCCTGCCTACTGGCTGATGCAGATTCTCATCATGCTTTCCATAGCTGAGGGCGCAATATCCTCTCAGAGGGCGAAGCTTGAAAGATTAACCTTTGAGAGCGCCGATGTGATGCTGTGCTCACTGCTGGCTCCCCTTTTCGCCCACAGGAATCAAACGGCGCCCGAACTTAACGAAAGGGAATATAATTGCATCCCACAAATCTATTTGAAAGGGTGATGCTGAAGAGGAGAGAGATCGGCAGTTCGGGCTTAAGGAGAAGCCGGAAACTGAGAATCTGAAGGCGGTTCCCCTGAAAATGTTAGAGGACCAAACAATCGCCTTGGTTTTGGGGACAGACTTGCGATGAGGTCAGACCACTGATCCACCTGGCCTAGGATGGGCTTCTTCAGGTAGCTGCTGCTCCCTAAAGTCCCAAGAGGGTATTTTTCCAGCCCTGCCACCCAGAGTCCCTTTCACAGGAGATGCTGGGGAATAAACCAGGTTACCTTCTGCAGGCAAAACACCAGCTTGTCCATTATAAGGAAGCTGCTATGCAATGAGGAGGATTATTGGTCGTTCCAGGCTGGTGTTTCCTGCTCTGACCAGCAGTTCCTCTCCAGGGTCTTAGGCAAGAGGGGAAAGGCTTTTCAAATCACCTATTAATTCATTCCCTTTTTTAAGGAGATGATAAAATATTAGATCCAAGACCTTTGGCTCTACAGGCCTGCATGTATACTACAGTGCTCAGCTTGGAAATCACAATGCTCAACAGCTGAAAGCAGAAACCCCAGGGGCATGACAAGGCCAAACCTATTTACACAACCAACAACAACAACAACAATTTATTATTTATACCCCACCCATCTGGCTGGGTTTCCCCAGCCACTCTGGGCAGCTCCCAACAGAATATTAAGAACACGATAAAACATCAAACATTAAAAACTTCCCTGAACAGGGCTGCCTTCAGATGTCTTCTAAAAGTCAGATAGTAGTTTATTTCTTTTCCACAGGGCAGGTGCCATTACCGAGAAGGCCCTCTGCCTGGTTCCCTATAACTTCACTTCACACAGTAAGAGGGAACCACCAGAAGACCCTCGGAGCTGGACCTCAGCCGAATGATGGGGGTGGAGATGCTCCTTCAGGTATGCTGGGCTGAGGCCGTTTAGGGCTTTAAAGGTCAGCACCAAACTCTTCTAAAACTCTTCGTCACTGGGTTCGGCAGGTAAGAGGCAACTCTGGAGCACGCAGAATGCCACCAGGCCATTCTGACCGACGCAACGCCATTTCAGCCCCCGGAAGGACGTACCTTGAGGTCCTTGTTAAGGCCGATGACGCAGGTTGGGGTGAAGGCCAGCGACAGGAAGTGAGAGAGAGGAAACCAGAACCAGAACTGGGTGAAGACCAGAACGCCGACCACCGAAGGCATGTGTGTGTGTCCAGTCCTTGACTGCAGAGAAATAGTCACGTTGTGGCCGCCTGGGGAGGTAGCACAAAAGAAACAGGGGAGGTGAGGGTTGCTTGGATTTACAAAGGGCCCAGAAGAGCCACTGCGGTTCCATGAGGTTCGGGCGGATCTCTTCATCAATAAGTGACTTGCGAATAAATGGTATACCAAACATTGAAATAAAACAATGAGTAAAAGGAAATCAAACTGGGAGGAACAAGACAGTAGAAAGAGTTCACCCTCCTCACTCCCACCCGTGTCAGTTCAACTAGAGGTGGGTATAAACCAGGCTTCCCCAATCTGGTGCCCAGCAGCTGTTTTGGGCTACAATTCTGTGTCCCTGCAAGGTTGCTGAAGGCTGACGCAGAGCTAACAAGCCAACCGCTTTTTGTTCACCTACTTAGAACAATTCTTGCAAATCCTCATTCAGAGTGAGCGGTAGCCATCATTTGCCTGATGTGGCCGGTCATTCCTAGAAACACTGGGATAACTCAGGGGGCAGAGCATGGGGTGTTAATCTCAAGGTCGTGGGTTTGAGCCCCTCAAAGGGTTCCTGCATTGCAAGGGGTTGGACTAGATGACCCCCGTGGTCCCTTCCAACTCTACGATTCTATGATCCCTCTCTAGGAACCGACCACAGTGAGCACTTGGAAAGCAGCTAAGAATGCAAAAGAATCTCTGCAGGATCAAAGCATCTGTTGCTCTAGCTTAGTGACGGGCTTTGCAAGCAGTGGTCAGCCAGATGTTTCTCAGAACTTAAGAATAACATGTCTCCTTTATTATTTCCCCTCCAACACCAGGAATTCTGAGGTAACTTGCTCGGAATACAGAGATTTGACTCAGCTGTCATGAAGGTATGTGGCAGAATGTCTGATATACAGAGGTATAATCCAGCTATGTAGGCTTTGCTGATTTCATCTTTGTATTGTTGCTAATTAATTTATATACTGTACACCACTTCAGAGATTTTTTCTAAGAGGTTTATATTTTTTTCCTAAATGAAAATAATAAATACAAATAAATTAGTATCTCTCTGCTCCATTCTCTCTCCTTCTCCCTTATTTCCACTTGCCTGGAAGCAAAATTACTTCTCCATCCTTTCCCCCCCACCCAGAAACCTCCAATCTTCCTGTGCCTAATAACTAAACTAGGAAGAAGGGGGAAGTCTGCAAGAGATTACATTCCCCCTCTCGACCAGAAGCAGCTTCAGATTCTGCTTCCTTCTTCCTACGGGTTATAAATCTCAGCAGCAGAATTAATCCTGCCAGATAACCAAACCCCTTGATTTCATCCTTGCAAAGCAGAGATCAGAGAGCTCATCAGGTTGATGCAACGCAGAAGCTCCCAGCCAAAGCCAAACAGAAAGGTTAGGCCCACAGAGGGAGTGGGAAGGTGTTAATCAGATTTTCAGGGCTTCCAACCAGTTAGGCAGATGGGAGCTGGAGAAGGCCACCGGCATATTTATTGCTGCTGATGAGGCAGAGGGCAGTGGGCCTAATCTATTTAAGATGCAATCAAACTTCAAGCCCTTTTACATGGGGGGGGGGGGGGGAGAGACTATGGAGGCCCTCCTCAGCCAGCAGACCTGTAGCAGACCGGCCTGGGAGTGCAGTTCTAAGGCTGACAATGGTCCAGATTTGGCCAGAAAGTGAACACCATGACCAGAGCAACCGGAAAGTTCTGAATTTGTTAGGTGTATTCTGAAAAAGGTGCAGTATAGTTGAGTTCTACAGGATCACTCTGCACTGCTTAAGTTGGGAAGGGGCTCCCTGCTAATGAGTAATGATATCTCTCTCTCTCTCTCTCTCTCTCTCTCTCTCACACACACACACACACACACACACACACTTGCTTCAGGCTGTGTTCATGGGCCAAGCACACCCTGCTGAAACCCATCACGACTTCGGTTTAAACAACTTTGGAATTTTATTTTTCAACATTTTGCCTCTTGACATCGCCTGCCTAAAATCTTGTCATTTCTGGAGGAGGTGACCTCAGCCCTCAAGCATTGCATTCACACTCTCACGGTTTCTGTTCTCTTTGCATGACACCCAAATTTTCTCTTGGCTCCCTGTCCTCAGGGCCTGTCTGGGAGCAGGAAAGTTATGGGATCCTGCTCTGCTGCTCATCTCAGAAGCATCACCAGGGGTTGAAGGGACAAGCCCTTGAAACAGGGCTTAGAAGCAATTCAGAAAACAGGATTTCTAGGAATTCTTCCAACTCAAGATAAATTTGTGCAGAGCTGGTAAAGAGTGATTTTTCTGTAGCCACATTCTGCCACTTTCAAAGCCAATTTTTCGGCATATTATTAAATGCGTGAAGAATGTGGGGTTGTACTACTTGTTCACATAACTCATAAAGCACTCTGCTCAGGAGCAGGAAACTGATTTATTTGCTGTCTTTCCTTTGCTCTGCACATTCATTCTCAACTCTGGGCAATTTTGAAAACGAAACAAAACTGCCACCCTGCATTTTCCTCCCCATGACTGGTTCATGCACTGGTAGCATCCCAACTTATCCTTTCTGGCTTGCCCACCTTTCTCACCTTTAACCAAGGCTTAGCTGCCAAAATCGTGCTGGCTGGGACTGATGGGAATTGCAGTTCAAAACATTTGGAGGGCAGAGGCTTGGAGAAGGCTGAGTTACAGCCAGAGGGATTTATAGATGCCTTTCTCCCAGAAAGATCTGGATGTCTGGAGATCAAGTCACATGGAACTCTGTGGCCTGGGAATTCTCTATGGGAGCTGAGAAATAAGGTCCCCAAGCCCTGAGATGTTATCACTCCATCCCTCAAACAGAGAATCACGTCTTCCCATCAGCAGGCAGCTGTAAATCTTCTGTGACAATGTAGGGACAACCTGAGATATGCATCCCTCAGAAGAAAGGTCAGCCCTGTTTGTCCAGACAACCAACAACCCGAGGCAGGTCCAATTTCAGGACGTGTCAGCCAAGTGATTCACGCAAGCAATAAAATCCAAAAGACAGAATCTCATTTGGCTCTTTGTGTTGCTGATGTGCTACTGGTGCTTTAACAACTCGGGGGACTAATGTGCGATGAAGACATCTAAAGCAGGGTGGACGGCGACTGCAGATTGGGTGCAGGAGCTTAATGCAAGATAGAAACTGAGGAGCCTTAAGGACTGCTGCTGCCCCTTGCAGATGCATTTGACCGCTCAAAGCTGCCATGAATTCTGTGGGGCAGCCTCAGGCAAGCCAGTATCTCTCAGCTTCTGCAAAATGAGGATGAACATCATCTGGAGTGGCAACCAACCAGGGCAGCTTTAAAAGGAGCTTGGACCAATCCATGCAAGGTATGGCCATCCATGGCTACCAGCCACAGTGATTATGCCCTGGTCCCCCAGTCGGAAGCAGCATGCCTCTGAGCATTAGTTGCTGGAGAGTGCGCTGTTGCACTCAGGTCCTGGCTATGGGCTTCCCAGAGGGATCTAGTTGGTCACTGCGAGACCAGGAAGCTGCAATAGAGGCTCCTTTGGTGTGATCCAGAAGGATATTATCTTGCTTTTCAACAGTGCCCCCCTTTGGGTCTGATCCAGCTACAGGGCTCAGCCTCTAACTTGCAGGGCTGCTGTAACAATTACTGAGCTCATGAAGCACTGTGGACACTCTTCGCAAATTCTAATTATTAGCTATTAACAAATCTGCCAGCTTTTAGTCTCCATGCCAGGAGCACCCTACGCGCATCAAAGGCCAGGATCCTTAAAAAAAAAGCTGCCCTGTTAAACCTGGAAATGACACATGTCCGTAATGACCGCAGATGCTTCAAGACAACTATCCAAGGACACAATGCCTCGCTTTGCTTTGCTACGGCACACAAGATGGGCAATCTGTAAAGCCCTGTGCATACTGATAGGACTATACAAATAAACCCATTACCATAATTTCATAATCATTCAAAGTACTTAAAGGAAAACAAGGATGGCGGCAAGGTACACATTCTGTGGGGGAAGTGGAGAGATCAGCGTGGCTAGGAAAAACCTTACACTGGGCTTCGTGCAAGTCTGCATGTTCCAACTGATTTGTTCAGCAAATTGAACAATAAAATGAAAAGGAATTGACTGAACCCAACACCTCCTTGCAGCAGCAGAAATCACCTGCGTCCAATATGCCCTGAGCCAGGATTGCTCCAAACTTGGCCATCACATCGTCGTGTTTATCGTTGATGACTTTGGAATAGAGCTGCCTGAACTGGCTGACCTGCAAGAGAGAAGAGAGGGCAAGGTTTAATACACAATTATAAAACAAAACAAAACTGCAGAAGGGAAACCCATCAAGGTGCAGGGGATTCCAAACACAATTCTGTGATCCTTTAAACAAATTGGTTTATTCATTCACCGTTCCATTTATATCCCACCTTTTCTCCAATGAGCTCAAAGTGGCATACATACTTTCCCCTCACTCCATTTCATCCTCACAAGCCTACAAGGTAGGTGAGGCTCAGAGAGGCAGTGACTGGCACCCAGGGTCTCCCAGTGGGCTTTCTTGGCTGAGTGGGGATCTGAACCCTGGTTTCGCAGGTCCTTGTCTAGGTCTGAGACTCCAAGCACCAGATCGCACTTATCTAGGAAGACTATGTTCAAAACACACCTGCCATTCTCCTTGCCCTTCAGTAGCAAACTGAATCCTGGGTTTAACCACCTGACCCAGTGCTAATCTGAACCGGATGGCATGAATCAGTAGCAACAACAACAAAAACAACAACAACAACAATAATAATAATAATAATGGCGTAATATCTTCCTAGGCAGCAGGGGCTGCCATTCCTCTCTTGCCTTCCATAAGCAGGAAAATCCTAGCGCTGGAGTCAACAAAGTCAGCCTGTACATTTCTGGACAAGGGCAGAAAGAATGTTCCAAAGGCAGGATGCAATTCCTCCCCGTTACTCAATTTTCTCTAATAAATCAAACCAAATTATGGAAGCCGCTAATATGATTCCTTCCTAAGCCAATTCCTCCGCATGCTTAGAATTGCTTTAGAGTAATGAATGGAGCGGCGTTTCCGTAAAAGCCCACGACGAAAGAAAACAAGGAAACTGCTTTACGTGCATTCGGCATTTATTTCCCTGGATGGGTTTGAAGTCTCTTAACGAATTCGGGTTGGTGGGGGCGAACTGACTAAAAGACTAACGAGGACTTTAAGTGCTCCCCCTTCCCCCCCATGGGCATTTACACAGGGCTTAGCTCCACAAGCTTCTCCGTCTCAGAGAACAAGGACAGGGACAAGAAAGAATTCAACCCCGAGTTTTCTGCAAAGAGGATACCCTCTTGGGCCTGTGTCACTCTGGTTAATTGGGCTTTTGTGCCCTCTTAGTTATTCTGAGCTGCTGAGAGTGTTCCTGTTTTCTATTGTTTTCTGTTAAGTTTATAGTGCTTTCCAGATCTCCTTTAGGAAGGAGTCGGATGCAGTCTGAAATAAATCAAGTACAAAAGAAACAGGGCACCTGTATCATGTCCCGGTGGCAGGGAGGTGGAATGGCTAGATGCAGAAACGCAGGTTAGCCATGTGCTCTCCTGGCCATTCTCTGGGGCTCCACTGCTCCCTCCCACTGTAACTTTGCCTACATAAATTGCCCATCAAGGTCCCATGACAAACATTGGTGTCTGATAGGTAGATATTTAACAACTATAGGCCTGAGGGTCCCACCCTTGGAGAAGCCTAGCACACATGCCAACGCCATTTTTAGAAGGCATCTGCAACGCTGACTGTCACTGGCAACAGCAGTGGTGCAGCAATAAAACAGATAGCACATTTGCCAAGCTAAGCAGGGTCCAGTATGGTTTCAAACTGGATGGGGGACGGCGTGTTGAGATTCCTGCACTGCAGGGGGTTGGACTAGATGACCCAAGGGGTCGCTTTCCAACTGTACAGTTCTATGATTCTATATGAATCACAAGTAAATTTAACTAAAGTTATCTCTCCCCATTCTGAAGGAAATCAGCCCTGAGTGCTCACTGGAAGGACAGATCCTGAAGCTGAGGCTCCAAGACTTTGGCCACCTCATGAGAAGAGAAGACTCCCTGGAAAAGACCCTGATGTTGGGAAAGATGGAGGGCACAAGGAGAAGGGGATGACAGAGGACGAGATGGTGGGACAGTGTTCTCGAAGCTACCAGCATGAGTTTGACCAAACTGCGGGAGGCGGTGGAAGACAGGAGTGCCTGGCGTGCTCTGGTCCAGGGGGTCATGAAGAGTCGGATACGACTAAACGACAACAACAACATCTCCCCCACCACCATATCTTCTTCTTCTTCTATCACTCGTAGCCGAGTAAGATTGTCTTCCATAAACACTGTTTTAACAATGAGTCCGTAAGTGACTGTGGACTCAAATTCTGGATCCACACGTCCTTCCACAGTGGGGAAATTGGTTCTGGGTGAGAGTTGATCACAGTGTGGATTTGCCAAGCGTGCCTTCCTCTTAGCACGTTTCTCCCATGTTTCTCCCACCATATACCACACACACACACACGACAACCTTTTTGTGGTTTAAAAATTACACAGTTCCATTCCTCCTGGGATAGCTCAGTCAGCAGAGCACAAGACTCTTGATCTCAGAGTTGTGGGTTCGAGCTCCATATTGGGCAAAGGATTCCTGCACTGCAGAGGGGTTGGACTAGATGACCGGTGTGGTCCCTTCCAACTCTATGATTCTCTCTTCCATTCCTTCCTGGCGGCTCAGAATGGGCAAACGATTCATTTTTAAAAAGACCACCACACCAGTGAAATTAAAAGTTACCCTCCTGCACACATGCCAGCTTAATCCAGATGTTGAATGCCAGCCCAACAAGGGAAAGTTTTACAGCTCTTCCCAACAACTAAAGTTCTCAGGGTGCCAAATTCTTCCCCCGGTACGAGATTCTGCTTATGAGGGAGGGAACACATAAAAGCCTAAAATATTCCAGCAGAGCTGGGGATGTTGTGCTTGAGCTTCTTTCAACACTTTGTGCTGGGGGGGGGGGGGGGTTGTCAGCGGGGAGAGACAGAAACCAAAAGGCATTGCAGCACATGGAAGACAGATTAAAACCAGGTTGATTTTTGCCCAGGGTGCTGCCTCTTCATTCCTGTGGCTTCCAGAACATGTGGACTCATGTTGTTTATAAGACCTTGACAGTTGCTATAAACTCTGAAAATAAAAAAAAGATAAAGAAAAAAGTTGCTAGCCACACGGGCCATGATCTAGAATCCACACCGTGATCAAATCTTCAGAGAAACAGATCACGGCCAGAGCTGGGAGACATTCCACAGATCTGCTAATGTTCACACTGGCGTCTGTAGTCTGACAGCAAAGGGCTCTGCATACGATGGGAGCGCTGGCTGGATCCCTGCGACACGGCACTTGGGTAGGGAAGCTATTCAGCGCCACCAGTGATGCTCTAGGATGCAGTCCAGGGACTGGCAAGCCACATCCGACTGGGAGGCGATTGATGGCAATGCCAGAGTCGGTTCTGAGAGCTAAAGCATGCCTGTCATCTGAACACAGAAGAATCACACACCACAGAGGATCCCATATCTCCCACCCCCTTTTGGTTGCCCAAGTCCCCGATCTAAAGCACCTTCCAGAACAGCCTCTCACACAGAGATGCAGCAGGCAACCACCTCTCAGGTGTTAGGCAATTCTGCTGGCTTTCCTGCACCCAACCACATTCACTGCACACGTGTGTCAGATTTCTACCTCTGTACCTGCAAGGGGAGACTGACTGAAAAGTGGAATGGCTAGAGCTGTGATGAATCATACCCATACCCAGCAAGCAGCCTTTTCGGAGGCCTTCAGATTCATCATCGCAGCGTTTATTCAATTTCTTGCTGCATGCAAACATCACCGAGGCACGCAACTGGGGAATTACTGACCTGAGTAAACTAGAGGCACGACTCATTTTTAACAATGAGGGCCCGACTAAATGTTTCATAGGGCTACATTGATTCGTGCTTTTGCATTTCTGGGTGTATGTGCATTTTAAGTGAGATGTGAGCCTGATGCTGTCTAGCTGTCCCTGGACTACAACTTCCACCATCCCTGACCAACGGCCACACTGGCTGGGGCTGATGGGAAGTGGAGTCTAACCATTATCCTGAGGCCCCCAGGTTCCCCACCACTATCCTAACCCTCTCCACAGAAATAGGCTTTTCCTACATTAAAAATGGCCTGCCTGCTTTTGGTCTGGAAATCAAACCAAAAAAGGAGAGAGGGGAATTTTTGAAAACTACCTTCGACTGCTATAGATGTTGCAAGTTCTACAGAGAACTAAATACAGAAAGGTGTGTGGCAGAAACTCTGTCTCAAAGATGGTACCTTGCTGGCCTGTTGACATGTAAAGCAGCCAGAGACTGCAAAAGAACCTTTGCTGTTGTCTCTGCATCCTTTGGCATATTTCAGACCCAGGCTATTGATACAATTGCTCCAGCAAACAGTTGCGGAGCACCTGAAGGAAACTCCACATTAAACCCACAAATTTCAGGGGAGCCCACAGAATACTGGACGCAGAATGTACCTTCCCAAAAAACTCAGGCTTCGCATTTAACACCCCCATCAGCATGTTTCAAGTCCTCATGGGACAGCAAAGATGTGCTTGGAAACGTATGGGGCAATGTCTGCTAAGACTCCGCAGAAGCCAGAGATGGCTTGGGCAAAACTCCTTCCCCTTTGACTAATAGAGCAAAACATATGCAAAATAGTAAAAACTGGATAATAAATTCTGCCAAGTGAAATAATTTATATCTGTTGCAGAACCCAGTGTCTCCGGGTGCTGAATTTCAAGTGCAGAATTTCAACTCCCTGCCATGCCAGGCGCATAATGCACATGGCCCTGTTCATAAAGCCTACATTTGCTAGCTTGTGAATCCTACAGTATAACCCCAGATGGGCTGGGTGCCCAAAGAGAAAAATCTAAATGATTTAGTATCCCCTCTTCCTCTAATTAGGGACGCAGGTGGCGCTGTGGGTTAAAGCCTCAGCGCCTAGGACTTGCCGATCGAAAGGTCGGCGGTTCGAATCCCTGCGGCGGGGTGCGCTCCCGCTGCTCGGTCCCAGCGCCTGCCAACCTAGCAGTTCGAAAGCACCTCCTGGTGCAAGTAGATAAATAGGGACCGCTTACCAGCGGGAAGGTAAACGGCGTTTCCGTGTGCGGCTCTGGCTTGCCAGAGCAGCGATGTCACGCTGGCCACGTGACCTGGAAGTGTCTCCGGACAGCGCTGGCCCCTGGCCTCTTAAGTGAGATGGGCGCACAACCCCAGAGTCTGTCAAGACTGGTCCGTACGGGCAGGGGTACCTTTACCTTTACCTTTACCTTCCTCTAATTAACAGCAGGGATTGCAGCCCACTGCGATGGTGGCTTGCGGACTGAAGTTCACAGCCCCCCTGAAAGGAATGGGGGGTGCACAAGAGCACTTCCCTTCACAGCAAGACTACCTCCAAATCCCTCCTTCCATCCACATCTATTCTAGACACCCGACCGTTGTGGTTAACTGTCAGCTCTTTAGGTCTGCCAGGCCAGAAGACCAGAACTGGGAAGGATGTGCCACATGGCGATATTTTTAGAGCAAGGTATTAAACCTGTCTGTGGGTTGCGTGCCCTCCACCCTCTCGACAGAACTCCATGGCTCTTTGAAGTTTTACGGCCTTAGAAAAAGGCCTGCTGGGGTACATTTGGGTGGCGTCCAGGGCACCGCTGGAACACAGGCAGCAATTCACTCCACTTCATTTGGGGCAGGCCATTCACCATCTCAGTGGCTGACGAAAGCCAGAACAGCTCAGCTCCTGCGTTTAAAAAAGGCTACCAACTGCAGTGTTAAAGCAAACCGTCAGGGCTATCTTGTTCACAGCACTCCAGAGCAAATGCCACAATCTCTTCCTCTAGAGTTCACCGGGCGCAAGGATCGTCTACAGCAAGCCTTCAAGTCAAAAGGAATTCCACTAGCCAGGCTTTACTGCTGAGGGGTCAAAATTAAACAGGCTGGTTGAGACCTGAACAGCAGCCCACTCAATGCCTTAGAGAAAGTAACCAAGCTACAGTGGTACCTCGGGTTACATACGCTTCAGGTTACTTACGCTTCAGGTTACAGACTCCGCTAAGCCAGAAATAGTGCTCCAGGTTAAGAACTTTGCTTCAGGATGAGAACAGAAATCATGCTCCGGAGGCGCAGCGGCAGCAGGAGGCCCCATTAGCTAAAGTGGTGCTTCAGGTTAAGAACAGTTTCAGGTTAAGTACGGACCTCCGGAACAAATTAAGTACTTAACCTGAGGTACCACTGTAATTGCAAACTGTCCAATCCCAGGCAACCCTTCAAAAATAAAAAATGTGTTCTATTCTGTGGCACCCCCTATAAGTACGCACTGACACATTAAAAGCAGGATCCTACTGAACACACATAAACCAGCGTTGCTTATGTCAAAATTCCAAGCCGGTTTTGTGCTGCAAACCCTGGTTTTATGCCACCGCAACGCAGACATACTTGGGAGAGAGGGCCCAGCGAATACCTGAAGCCCAGTGTTGTCCTATCTCCTCCCAACGCCTGGTGAAGTTTTGTGCTGGCTTTGTGGTACAAACTCTGGGAGCCCTCATGCCTGAGGATATGTTCTGAAAGCACAGGAGGCCGCAAGCTTGTTGAAGCTAAGCAGGTCTAGTTCTGGTCAGTGCCTAGATGTGTGGACGGCCTGGGAACCCTTGGCTTCTGGGATGTAAGGAAGGTGAGACATAAATGCAGAAAATAAATACCCTCTAAGCACCTGGTTGACCTCTGCTGCTTTAGGTAAAGGTACCCCTGACAGTTAAGTCCAGTCGCGAACGACTCTGGGGTTGCAGCGCTCATCTTGCTCTACAGGCCGAGGGAGCCGGCATTTGTCCGCTTCCACAGACAGTTTTTCCAGGTCATGTGGCCAGCATGACTAAGCCGCTTCTGGCGAACCAGAGCAGCGCATGGAAATGCCGTTGACCTTTCCGCCGGAGCGGTACCTATTTATCTACTTGCACTGCGTGCTTTTGAACTGCTAGGTTGGCAGGAGCTGGGACCGAACAACGGGAGCTCACCCTGTCGCAGGGCTTCGAACCGCCGACCTTCCGATCGCCAAGCCCAAGGCTCAGTGGTTTACACCACAGCACCACCCGTGTCCCCCACTTTAAGCTACCACAGTAAGCAGCTGCAAGGGAGAAACCAGGGCACTATTTCCCCCAGGCCAGGTTGAGATGCACTGCAGGTCAAAGGAGGTCTTCCCAACTGCTGCCTGAAAATGTCTTTAAGAGCCCCTGCTCTTGCTGGACTGATACTTGGTGGAGCGTCCATCAGCGCCACTTTTCAAAAGGAAGCTCATAAGAGGAAGCAAGAGGATGTGATCAATAGCTGCCCACTGAATTTGCCGCTCAGGTTATATTCAGCTAACTTGCAGTGGAGCCAGGGATGAAATACAGGCCCAGAAGGCTGCTCCCCAAACACAGCAGCTCAGTTTATAGCTCCAACTGTCAGGAAGGCTCATTCTCGACAGCTCATAGCGGCTCCTGGAAATGAAGCACTTTTGCCATTCCATTGTGCAACTGTCAGGCTTTATGGACTATGTGATGTTGCTCAGAAGCAGCGGCTCCTGCATTTTCTGCATTCCGGCTGCCGAAGTCCGCGTCAATCCTTTTGGCGAGGAACGCTGTGCTACCTGCCACAGGAGCGCAGGGATTCCAGGGAATGTCTGAGGGTGCATCAGCCAGGCTTGCTTGCCCTCCCCGTTGCCCTGAGTGAACCGAGGGCAGGCCCCACAACACCAGCCAAGGCAACAGCAACCAGCAACGCTGTGGCCACTTACTGCAGGGAAGGTTAATAATCAACATATAGCCTGCCCTTTTATTAAAAGTAATCAAAGTGGCACACAACAAAACCATGAAAGCACAGGATGGTAATCCAACTAGCATGTCCTATCAGTGTAAGGATTTCTGCTTGCACAATGGAAGTGCCCCCCTCCCCCAATCACTGCACGGCCCTTACATCTATTTAATTGAGCAAGCGTTGATCCTTGTGTTGACAGGACACACTCGTTGGATACCACAGAATATTGGGATATATTACTGATATAATATGATCAGTAAAATGCAAAGAAATGCAACCAAAAACTTAAAAACAAAACAAAAACACAAGCCTGGCAGCTGCAAGAGTCGGTTATGTTCTACATTAAAATTAGCAAGAATATGACTTGGCTAGTTTCACTCACAAAGAAACCCCGCCCCCATTGAAGTAAAGGTGTGTTCTGTTTCTGGTAGGTGCCACATGAAGAGGGAGCTGTGTCAGTTCCAACTGGGAGGGCAATGAAGGGTCATGTTCACTTGCTGAGTCTCCTGAGATGGCGCTGAGAGCAAGGGCTTCTGACACTGATCTCAATTCCCAGGCAGCCCTACATAGGAGCAGGTAACTGGTCTTCTGGAGGCTAGAACCAGCACCATGGAAGGGGCTCCAAAGCAAAAAAGAAGCCAAAGGAATAGCAGTGTGGGAAGCCACAGGCAGAGAGTGTGTGCTTGAGCTCAGCGTAATATAAAAGCTTTGTGTTATCTCTTACGTCTTGGGGTCCAGGTAGGTTTGCCCAGGTCCATTCACAGTGGGCTTCATGCATGTGCAGGGAGCTGGAGCCAGGTCTCCCCGATTCAGATCCAACACCCAACCCAACTTCTCAATTTACACAGCCAATTGCAAAATAATGTGACTTGTGTGGCTAGATGCAGGTCTTTTAGTAATGCTATGCAGAGCAAAAGCAGCTTGGGTTTGAATCCCCCACGGCAGGCTGCATTTACTGCAGTGCCACAACCCTACCCCCCACAACATTTAATCGGGGCCGGCCCACCCATGAGGCACAGCGTGGCAACTGCCTCAGGCGGCAGAATCCACTGGGCCAGCAGATCTTGCTGCTGATTTGCTTCCTCCCTTGTTCCCGATCATAGGTGTAGATCCTCTCTTACCCTTTCTTCCCTGGTGGGCAGGGGGGAGCCATTTTGGGGTCCGCCTCAAGTGCAGAAATGTCTTGGGCTGGCCCTGCATTTAATTCTGTTTTTCCATCACCTCAAGGGAAAATTCATCATTCCTATTTTATGGATGGGGTACTGGTGCCAAGAATGTCTGGATCTGCCAGGGCCTTGAAGTGAGTCCAGCTTCACAGGTCTTCCACGTCCAAGTCCAACATTATGCTCCACTGCACTAAGACTAACTCTCCACTCGATCTAGTTCATCTTTTGAAAATCAAAGATGCTAATTGCTCCCATGTCTTCCGAGCTGTACAGATATCTGCTTCGGATCAACCAATACCCACCCTCTTTCCTTCTTCTGCAGCAAGCTGGTAAGACAATAGCATCTAGCAGGAGGGCTTATTATCCTGCAGTTGACTCTACTTGCTCTCTAGAGTAATCCATGAGCTCATCCAGATCAGTTTCCACTTTCCCCATCCTCAGCTGTGTTCATAGACGATTAGGTAAAGCATTTACACCCTACTCCACGGCTGAAAAGGATCCCAAAGCGGCTTGCATAAAACCATTAGCAAACAAGGCAGGCCTTGCTCTTCCGAGCTGATCATATTCAGTGAGCTTTCTTCACCTGATAAGAACTCTGCATTGCTTTACAAACCACGTGCCAGAAAGAGATAGTGCCTCATGAGCCTTCTCCTTTTGTTCAGAAATAGATAGGGATGATGCACACTGTGTTTGGCTGTGGTGCCTGTTGGTATGGTGGACCAAGGATAATAATTTTGCCTGGTTCTTTGTACAGGTTGGCTTAAAAATTCAGATATATTTTCAACGAGGCTTCACCCCTATTGCATCCAGTAAAACAAGCAGCAGGGCCAATCCTGTGGATAAGCTTAAGGAACAAACACCAATATTGTTTGTATGACATGTGCACTTTAAAAAATTGTATACTGGTTTAGAGACTACACTGCACTTACAACTGCCTTGCTTTCAATCTTGACCACACTTGTTCAGTGTTTTATTGGTCAATGAAATCTGAAGATGCTTTCTATCTCTGCCTAGGATTTCAAAACGCAGCATTTTACTTAATCGAGAACATATGTTGCTCCAACTTCACAGGAACCAAGGAAAGCTGAAGCATTAAAATGTTATACCTGGTTCAGCTTTCTGAGAATCTCTTGCTCCCCTCTTTTTAAAAAAATAATCAAGTTTTCAGTCCTTAAGGGTTTTGTGGCAGGCTTGACACAGTGTGGGCAAATGTCCCAGGTGCAAGAAAGGTGCAGGATAAAGAGCCCATGTTCAGAGTGCAGAGCTTCAGCTCCTTGCCACTCCCCCTGCCTGGGAAAAGTCTGTGGTGGGTCAGAATAATGTAAAATAGGCAAAATCATGTAACTCGTCTTGATTTAAATAATTTATACAGTTTACTCATTTATTTTTAAAAAGTTTGGACTACAGACAGCCCTAGAATCATAGAATTGGAAGGGACCCAATGGATCATCTGGTCCAACCCCCAGCAACGCAGGAATCCTGCCCACAGCTGCCCCTGGCTGGACTCAAACCACCAACCTTCTGGTTAACAGCCAGACACACTACCCCAATGATCAAGGTAGCCTTCTTCCTCAGCCTTTCCTGAACCACAGAAGCTCTTCGCTATTCCCCCATATCGTAGCCCCAGGAATGATTACAAAGTACACCTTTCTTGCCCATCTTCTGTAGACTGCAGGAACTCTAGACAGGCAGCTTCTCACTTCTGCGTCTTGCATATCACATAGCGCACCACTGGCACAATATGTGGGGAGCGCAGCAGCAGCAGCAGGAAAGGGAGAGAGCTGTGCTCACGTTCAGTAGATGCCTCCCAATTTCCCAAGTCCAACATGCAAAGGAACAGGATGAGGCTTTTACATCGGATCTATTAACTAACGACATTACATGCATCAGAGAGTTGGAACAACCTAGTAGGAAGCTTGCCAAGGCCTCTTGCTTAGCACTTTTGTACAAACAGGAAGGCTTTTACATGTGGATGTTCTCAGATGTCTTATGCTACAGGTGGGTTGTTTTAAACTGAATCTACCCCAACCTACACTGAGAAAGAATATTACGTTTTAAACTGCCGTTTCGAGAAGGCATTTTACTTTTTTACATTGCTGCAACAACTTAAATCCAGGACGCCTTTTCCAGAAAGCCAAACATGTCGTTTCCCAGGACAAGGTGCTATTTTTAAAGAAGAGAGTTACACTTCAAAAATTTGCACAACAATTTAGAATGGTGGCCTGTTCCAGGAAATCCAGTATGGCTAAGTTACAAAACCTTCGTACCAGACACAAGATATGCTCACACATGCTATTTATTAGTATGGACCATGGGCCCACGTACAGCCCTGCTATACAGAAGTGAAAGA
This sequence comes from Podarcis cretensis, assembly GCF_951804945.1. Lineage (NCBI taxonomy): Eukaryota > Metazoa > Chordata > Lepidosauria > Squamata > Lacertidae > Podarcis > Podarcis cretensis. The sequence goes on from NC_137174.1 coordinate 98,699,428, forward strand.
AACCTCCAAATTCAGTAAAAAAATGCAGGGCAATATCCCAGAGAGCAGCGCTTCCAAGGAAGTTTGAGAAAGCGACGTACTGAAAAATGAGTCACCAACACAATGCTCCGTCACAGCCTTTTCGGGCTGCATGGTATGAACCAAAGCTTCATTTAGCCTGGGAAGGACTGTGGGTGGCCATCCCACGATCTAGACTGGGAGAGAAATGTGCTCCTGAGCCAAAATCAGAGGCCCAAGAGGCTGCCTGCTTGCCACTGGAGACTAGAAATGAACTTCAGCACATTCCTCTGCATGGACGACCCATTAAGAAGTAAACATTCCTTGGATATGCTGATTGTCCCCATCAAATCAACACATTTGCACCCAAGGCCTCCAGAGCTCTGCTGTTTTCATCACTGTGCAATGGATCAATCCAGCTGGTCATCTACCTGTGCTGGGCCTGTGGCTTTGGTCTCTGAAGAGTTTTTACTCTCCTGTTTAGCTTTTCCTTGCACTGAAGGCCAAGTCATAAACCAGGGAAAGGTAAAAAAAAAACATGCTACTGAATGCAAACCGAAAGACCAATAGTCCACTCAAACAGGCGGTAAAATGAAAACTGCTCCAAGTTTAAAACTGAGACCTCAGCGGTTTGCCTGGGGAAAGGGGAGCATTTCTGTGAGGTTTCTGTCCCCTGGACAGCAAGAAAGGTAGCTCCTTGGAGATGGCACACTTTGATATAATGATACTCACGCCCAAGCATCTCTTGCAATTTTCTGAACTCAAATATCGTTACAAAAATGAAGTTTTGTTCCTTGAAGAATGCCACTCGCTAAAGCAACTGCTATTGCAGGGCTGCAGCAGCTTCTGTCTCCTTCAGCCAAGGGCTTTTCTCTCTTGCATACCTCCCTGGCTGAATATCCATTACTCACCTTTGGGCAGAGGATCTCTGTCTGCTGGATCATGATAAGGGCAGACGCAATCAAAGCGCCTTGACGCACATAGTTCACAGGATCATTTGTCATTGGCTCGAGCAAATTAATTGCTTCCTATTCGGAGAAAAAAAGAAGAGCACACATAATATTAACTGTATTACTTTTTAAACACCAAGCTTTCATCAGGATTATCAGATTAGGATCTTCAAGGCGGCCACGGAATAGAGCTTTGCTTATTTTTATTGAGATTGATATATTTGCCCACCACACGGATAACAGGGCAAAGGGTGTGAAAACAGCGATTACTGTTTTCTAAAAAGCATTTCCTCAATTTAAGCTCAAAAACAGAAGGGAGATTTAACACTTTCCTGAAGGAAATATGTGTTTGTTAGAAGCTTAGGTGTGACAGGTAAGCAATTTATCTGATGCTATAAATGATGCCTATTTTAGGCAACGGGGAGTTTTGTTTTGTCTCGCCAGTACCAGCCTTGATGAGCTCCTTGAACATCAATGCACTTTAGTTGACCCATTGATGTGCCTCAGGGCCCACACTGAGAAAATCCTATTCCCCAATCACACTTTCACCTCTCTCAAAGGAGCAGTCTCTGAACTGGACCTCTAAAAACTTAAGAACCTGGGTTGTGGGAAAGCATGTGAGGAAAGGGAGGGAATATCTAAAATGTATGGAAATACTTTATAAGCCAAAACACATAGATGAGTTCCTCAGTTATGGGGGTATCAAAATTGTGTACCTCCATGTGACTAAAAGCTGAAATGTGGTATTATGTAATTCAAACGCATTTCAGATTGTTAGAAAAATTGGGTATTTGCACACTCCCCCCCCCAAAACCACCTCACACCACACAGAAACTTGGAATTCGGTGCAAACCTAGTTGAAGGCCTGGAAAAGTATTTTTTCTACATCTGATGTTCAAAACCCAGGACATGATGACGTGCATCAGAGGGCAATACTCTTAGCACAGAATGGGCTGTAGGAACCTCAGCCTCCTACACACCTGAATCAGCATTGTGGGGGTTCCCAGTAGCAGCTGAGTATGCATACATTCCATGCCAAATTTACTCGCTAACCCACTTTAGAGCTGGAAAATGGATCTGATGACCCACTTAGAATCAGAGAGGTGGAAGAGACCTCAAAGGGCGTGCAGTCCAATGCCCCCCACCCACCAGGCTGACACAGGAAATCCAACTACTATAGCATCCTTGATAGAATCAGATTTAAAAATCACCTGAAGAAGCAATGTCTTAAATAAAAGACAGGCTGATGAAGTACAGGTTTCGTGTACGAGGGGTTATTATTCTGAACTTTTTGTTTCTTTCACAGCACAAGCTTTCCAAAACCTTTGCTCTAACTATATGGCCTTTTACAAGGCCGAGTTGTATTTTTGTGCATTTATTGGCCCAGGACTAATCTGTAACCTTGCGTGAGTTCATGCCTATTTATAGCGGATGCGTGAGGGAAGTGCCTCTTTGGCCTAACAAAAAGCTTAACTTCGTTTCCAATCTCCCTAGTTCTAAAATATTAACTTGGCCTTTAAAATAGGATGATGCAGGCCCTGGAAGACACACTGATATAAACAGATGCTCAAGATCCTTTATTTTAGAAATAAACAATAAAAAAGTACAGAGCTGCAGCCAAGCAGGTTCTATTATCCTGCCCATACAAACTGAGAAATAAAACAGACTCAGACTGCGAATACCAAACGGCTGACCATTTTTGTCCACTACAGGCAGATGCTTGCACTACAAAGAGGGGGTAAAACGGGGGCTTGCTCCACCCTTCCTGCAACATAGGTGCTTAGTCCACATCACTGTCTGGTGGAGAGAGCATGCCCTGGCGCAGGGAGGAGAGGAAGATCCAGATCTTTAAAAGGAAATGCCTCTTCAAGAGATGGACCAAGGAGTCTGAACAAGGGGGCATAACGGATCTATGGGGTGGTGAAGCAAAGTGAAATCCCAGGGGCACTTCCCAGTCAAGAGAGTGAACTTGTTATTGTCAAAGAGCACTTACAGTTGCTCCTGCAGCTCTGGAGACCTATAAACACCAATCTAGCATCGAGGCAGCTATTCCCAGGTCCATCAGCAACAGGGGACCATTCCATTCTCTCTCCACCAGTTTATGTACCTTCCCCCAACGGGCTGCGTGCACATTGCTTGAGACTACGCCTGCGTGAAAGGAGACTCTGCTCTTCCCTCTTCAATTCTCTCCTGGTTCTGGGAGACAGTGGTGCAAACGAGGGTGAGGAGGCACCTGGCCCTTCACTTTTCTGGCCTGCCTCTTTCTCCGGCTCGGACGCTTCTCCTGCCTCTGATTCTTGCCTCCTGGCTGGTACAGGTCCCCACAGACCGCTGCCCCCCTCTCCCGAGTCAAGACTCCAGCCCCCCTTCGCCCAGTGCACACATGTCAGCGTGCTGCCAGTCGTTGACAGTAAATCAATTCCAGAAAGTTAATCTGGGTATATCAGGCTTCTGCAGGGCATGTGAGAGTGTGGCAAGGCGGAGGAGATCCTCAGAAGATGAAGTAAAACAGGAATACGAAAGGGCAAAAAGCACAGAGCAGAATCCGTGAGCTGAATGTAGCAGATGCTCTGTTATACGGGAGTCTGCAAACAGGAAGGGGTAGCTTACACAGAGACAGGAAAAGCCAGTAATTGATCATGGTGGAAAGGCACAGAGAGATGAAGAGCTGGTCTGCAGGAGGCCTAAGAGGAAAAGCAGTGGCCCATGAAGGCCCTCGGTTCAAGTCCATTTGAGATTATTGGCCTGGGAACAGCTGCCTAGACACTCAACTGGTGTCTGTCAGTATCCAGAGTTGTAGAAGTGACTGTAAATGTTACCTTTGACAATAAAGAGTTCACTATCTGCTGTGTGCATTCCTTTGGCTGGGAAATGCCCCTGACAGGTATTTAGGGAAACCGCAGAGAACATGCACCTTTTTAGGAACCATTCCCTTTTATCTCCTAGGAAGGAATAACTGGTCAGATGGTGTCTGTATCACCTAAAAACAAAGATAGGAGGTATTCTTCTTCAAAAATTATACATTAAATTGACTTTAAATCAGATGGTAGATCCATTTTTCTACAGTGGTGCCTCGCAAGACGAAATTAATCCGTTCCGTGAGGCTCTTCGTATAGCGGTTTTTTCGTCTTGCGAAGCAAGCCCATTGACAGCTTAGCGGATTAGCGCTATTAGCGGCTTTTAGCGATCAGCTGTTAAGCGGCTTATCAGCGGATCAGCTGATAAGCGGCTTAGCGGCTTAGGAAAAGGGGGGAAAAAGGGGGAAAACCCCGCAGGAACTCGCAAGACATTTTCGTCTTGCAAAGCAAGCCCATAGGGAAATTCGTTTTGTGAAGCGCCTCCAAAACGGAAAACCCTTTCGTCTAGCGGGTTTTCCGTCTTGCGAGGCGTTCGTCTTGCGGGGCACCACTGTATTCTGAAGTCTTATGCTGCAATCCTAACACAAGGAATCACGGTTACGTGCAGCACACAGTATGATGCACTTATTGGGCAGCGTGGACTTTCTGGGGTTGCTTCCAACATGAATTCTTCAGGTATAGGTAGCAGCCTCGATGGAAGAGGAAGGGCAGTAAGCCTGGGCTCTGTTGACCTTACCTTGTTCCCGGTGCCAGCACAGCAGATTCCTAGGGCCATGGCTGCTCCGTAGCGGACATGGGGGTTGTAACTTTCTGACAACAAGGAAACTACACTTGGACACTGTTCAGGAGTCCTGAAGGAGAGAGAGAAAAAAGAGAAAAGCAAAGAGAGCAATTACATTTCACTGAAGTGTAAAGAGTACCACACCTTTTAAAAAAAATATTTAATCATTTTTTCAATACAAACAACAAACGCAAAAGACACATACAACAAAAACCATAATAACACTAATAACAATTTGACATTTCAGATTTGAATACACTGATATACCTATCACTACACCTTTTAAACAATATTTTCCCACCTCTCTCCCCGCCCCTACTTCCCACCACTATCCGCCTTATCGCTTAAATATTCCTTCCAGATTTCTTCATATTTATCCATTCTTAATTTGCGTCGACATGCAATTTGTTCATATGTAGCTAATCTGTCCATATTATCAGTCCATCACACCTTTAGAGCTGCAAAGTACTGAGCAAAGTCTTGCAACCAAAGGGAAAGGAAGCAACACTTAATTCTGCTAAACATAGCTTGGATTCTGCTGCTGCCTGCAAGAGGCAACTTTGACTAGTAATGTAAATAAAAAGGTGATGGGAACGGAGGTTCAGGGTGAAGGCAAGCTGTACCAGGCAATTCTTTCTAAAGCTAGAACAGGCCTGAGGACGATAAACTGCCTCGCACATAAAGCTATTTGTCACTTTGTTCTCAAACAACAGCTCAAAGCTGGCATCAAACGAGCTGCTCTGAAGATAGGGGGTGACAAGGCTTTGAATAAATGAACCTAAACATTCACAGTAAAGGTTTTTAGGGCCCTGACACAAACTACATTTGCCTTTCGATTACTTCAGCAATTATTCAACCAAGTTCAACACACATAAAGAGATCAGAATTTATTAATTATTATAAATATTTGTAGACCACTTGTCATTAGAAACGTATTTCCGTGGTTTACAGCAGTAAAAAGAATGTAATGTACAAAAACAAAATGCGCACAGTACGGCATACACAGCAGCCCAAAAACTGAAAATTGTAACAGCTGAAGTCATGAGCCATCGAACGCCAAAGCAAACAAGGTATTCAGCAAGTGCCTAAACTGCAGCAGAGTCCGTGCTTTATACAGTAACTGGGAGTCGGCTATTCCAGTATATGAGCAGCAGCACCCTAGAATCAGTACAGTGGTACCTCGGGTTACATATGCTTCAGGTTACATACGCTTCAGGTTACAGACTCTGCTAACCCAGAAATAGTGCTTCAGGTTAAGAACTTTGCTTCAGGATGAGAACAGAAATCGTGCTCCGACGGCACGGCAGCAGCAGGAGGCCCCATTAGCTAAAGTGGTGCTTCAGGTTAAGAACAGTTTCAGGTTAAGTACGGACCACCAGAACGAATTAAGTACTTAATCCGAGGTACCACTGTATCTGCTTGCATTAAAACACACACACACTTTTAAACAGTCAGGTCCTTTAATGAATGGGAGCATAGCCGTCAACTTTTCCCTTTTCTTCCGAGGAATCCTGTTCGGAATAAGGGAATTTCCCTTAAGAAAAGGGGAAACATTGACAGCTATGAATGGGAGTCTTCAAGGAAAACCTCTTACAAGAGGGTGGAAATGGAATGTAAAGTTTGGCATTATGAAAACAAACAAAAGGTGAACAATGAAGGCTACAGCAATGAAGAAACATTAAAATCAGGAACTCTGTAAGCCAGCTACTTTGCAAAGTATAACATCCCCTCAACCACACTTTCCCAGTACTGTACACTACAGTGGTGCCTCGCAAGACGAAATTAATCCGTTCCGCAAGTCTCTTCGTCTAGCGGTTTTTTCGTCTTGCGAAGCACGGCTATTAGCGGCTAAGCGGCTATTAACGGCTTAGCGGCTTTAAGAAAAAGGAAAAAAACTCGCAAGAACTCGCAAGACGTTTCGTCTTGCGAAGCAAGCCCATAGGGAAATTCGTCTTGCGGAACGACTCAAAAAACGGAAAACTCTTTCGTCTTGCGCGTTTTTCGTCTTGCGAGGCATTCGTCTTGCGAGGTACCACTGTAGTCATGAAATCAGCCATGCTAAGGTGTCAAAAGGGTTCTCAAAGGTCTTCTAGTTCAAACCCATGCTGATGAAGAAGAGGTGGTAACTTGACCTCTTTCTGAGGCAGCCTGATCCCATCAATTTCATCTACACTCATTTCCTTGAAATTTGAACCCACTCGTCTGGGCCCTACCTTCCTTTTGGAGCACATTATTGATCCATCATTTAAATCCAAACCTGAAGATTGCCATTCTATTATTTCACAGAATCATGGAATCACAGAGCTGGCAGGGATCTTGAGGGTCATCTAGTCTGACCCCCTGTGATGCAGGAATATGCAGCTGTCCCATATGGGAACTGAACCTGCAACCATGGCATTATCAGCACCAGGCTCGAACCAACAGAAGCAGTCTCTTCTCCAAGCCAAACGCTTTCCATTCTCTCCTTACAAGGATTTGAGTCTCCAGGGACCTCACCATTTTTGTCACTCTTCTTTATCAACAAGCGTGCCCATTCCTCTTAAACCATAATTGCTCAGAAGCGGGAAACAGCAATTTGAGTCCTGCCCTTGATAAATGAACGTCCTTCCCCACACTCTGAGCTAGCCCAAACCCTGCTTCATCATGAAACCATTTGCGCATGATGTTTGTCGTTTTCCAGAGAATTATACTTTAATTCAAAGGAACACTTGTTCTTGGAAAGTCGTGTGAGCATCCCCGTTCCAGAATGGAGTGATATTTCAAACACGTCCCGTGGGACTTCTCAAATCAAATCCTATCACTTGCTACTCAGTTCCCCAGAGTCTTACAGCATTCAGCTAAGGCAGCCTTTCTCAACCTGTGGGTCCCCAGATGTTGTTGAACTACAACTCCCATCACCCCTAGCTAGCAAGGCCAGAGCTCAGGGATGATGGGAGTTGTAGTCCAACAACATCTGGGGACCGACAGGTTGAGAACCGCTGAGCTAAGGCATTTATTATGGCATAAGCTTCTATGGACTCATTTGCCTTCTGAAAATATTGAAGGCACAAAGCTTTTCCTCTGTGAAAGAGTTAACACTTCGACAGGGGGCAGCAACAGCACATCCACACGCATCACAGTGGCAAAGAACTTCCTGACAGTAAGAGCTGTTTGACAGTGGAATTTGCTGCCAAGGAGTGTGGTGGAGTCTCCTTCTTTGGAGGTCTTTAAGCAGAGGCTTGACAACCATATGTCAGGAGTGCTCTGATGGTGTTTCCTGCTTGGCAGGGGGTTGGACTCGATGGCCCTTGTGGTCTCTTCCAACTCTATGATTCTATGATTCAAAGAGTTGACCCCAACATGTAAGAGGCAACCGCAGACTTTCAAACACGGTGCAAACATTTAATTTTCACTCCAGCCAGAAATCTAGCCCCCTGCACATGCTAAAAATAGCTATTCTTCAGACGCACAGGACCGATAATGGAAATTTCCAAAACAAATGTACTTATTGAAAAGCCACCTGCAGAATACCAAACTCCTCACAGGAGGAAGGGTGAATTTCCTGTTGCCACAATTAGAAATGGAGGGATGAGAACCTATTTTGCAGTAGCCTCACGGCGTCTTAATGGCAGCTGTCTCAACAGCGGCACAACCTGGATCTTTACAAGGATGTCAGATAAAAAGGACAGCTTTAGCCCATAACACTCCAAATGTACAAAAGTAGTGTTATCTGTCAAGGACGGCATTATCGTTAAGTGTATCTGCTTCCAAGGCAGCTATTCTACATTCAATGTAAGAGACCACCCGTTCCTCAGGGACCCTTTCTACCTTCCTTTTTGTTGTCTGCTGATGAACTCCTGTGCACCTGACAATTCCTGGCTTTCAGAGAAATAACCGGCAGCAGGTGATGGGGAAGGCTCTTGCTCTGCACGGGACCCTGGAGAGTCCCTGTCAGTCTGAGGAGTCGTATCTGAATTAGATGGGCAGATGGCATGGCTGGGAAAGAGGTTCCTTTAAATGCTCCTGATGAGCAACCTGTCTGTGCCCCAGAGGATTCTGGAAGTATGTTCCAGGCGTAACTCAGACAAAAGTGGTTTTCCTAAACAAAAAATCGCCACACGCTACCATTTTCTAGGCCAAGCAACAGGCCCTATGCAAAACATCCCCAAACTGGTTACCTTCATAAGTTTTGTACTACAGTGGTGCCTCGCAAGACGAAAATAATCCATTCCGCGAGTCTCTTCGTCTAGCGGTTTTTTCGTCTTGCGAAGCATCCCTATTAGCGGCTTAGCGCTATTAGCGGCTATTAGCGGCTTAGAAAAAGGGGGGGGCTCGCAAGACGTTTTCGTCTTGCGAAGCAAGCCCATAGGGAAATTCGGCTTGCAAAGCGCCTCGAAAAACGGAAAACCCTTTCGTCTAGCGGCTTTTTCGTCTTGCGAGGCATTCGTCTTGCGGGGCACCACTGTATAACCCCCACCAGCCCTAGACATCTGGAGGGCACCAGGCTGCAAGAAGGCTGTTCTCTGTGATTTAGAAATGTCAGTTTGCTGGTTGTTGTTCAGGATGCACTAAATTGAAGTAATGGGCAGCTCTTCAGAGACAAAATGGCACCCCAAGAATGTAATCCCATTTGGAAGGCAGCTAAGTCAATAACCAACCACCACATTTTGTAGCAGTGAATTCCTTAAATTAAGCATTATGTGAAGGAGCCTACTATTGTTTTAATCCATTACAATGTACTAGGTCCCCCCCCCATGTATTTCCATATGCACCGTGCCAAATACCCACCACTTGTAGAGTAGCTACCCCAAACCAAAGTTTTTGTGACTCACAAAATCACAGCAATAATTTGAGAATCTACTTGGTACTCCATTCTCTAGAACAAAAAATGCCGCAACAACTGCACATGCTCACCAAACTAAATCCTAGTTGGTTGAGCCAGACTGCTTGACATATTAGCCACAACTTTATCTTTAATACACAACATCTATTGGGAAACAAAGTTTTACACCTTCAAAAACACTGATTAGTTCACCTACTTCCAGGTAATGCACGTAAGATTCATTTGCAAGCAATAGTACACACGAAAGCCATAAACTCACCCAAGATTTTAGGCACCTCCCGGCCTCAGTTCCCTATTCGTAAAATTGAAGCCCAACTGACAGGGCTGCTGGGAAGATTATTAAAGCACGGCCTGTGATCGACTTGTGCACTTGAAGCACTATGTGGATTACAGATAAATTGTCGTACAGTGTTGTTTCCCCTGTATTTATGGAAGACTTAAAAAGCTCCTACTACCAGGGAGCACCTTTTGACTGCCGTGAGAAAGGGAACAGTGTATTTTTACATGCTCAAGTGAAAAGGACCGACGTTGACTGGATCAACCCATTCAGAGTTGGGGATGAGAGTTGTGTGCTTCAGGTTTGGAAAGCTGGATGGCGGGGGTGGGAGGAAAAATAACCTTGCATGGCTCTTCTCCAGATGCAAAAGAAAAGAGGGAGGGGAAGGAATATCTGCTCATTTGTTGCTTTGCGTTTTAAGCATTTGGAGCTGGGTGCACTGGAATGAGTCAATCAACAGATGATACCAGCAGAGCATACACGTTCAGAGGAAGCTGCACAGAAGGCGAGAGGCAGAGAGGAAGGGCTGGTCAGCGCTCAAGGGACATCTTAAGTATGTAAAAATTACCAAAAGAAAACGGCAGCATGACAGAGGAGGGAGGGAGCCACTGACTCGAGCCATTCTCCTCCTCCTCTGGGCTTGACAAGAGAAAGAAATCAACGGCGTAATCGCAAAGTGAACCCGACTGCGGTGGGAAATTCAATCGCAAGTGTGCGTGGCTGGCTTGGAAGAAAGCAATGCAATTAGAGGGAGACATTCTAAGCATCCAGTGTGCGGCAAATAAGGAACACACGTCCTCCGAGGAAACGGATCCAGCTCAAGGACTAGGGAAATTCCGCTAAAATCCAGGGAGTGGATAAATAAGGTAAGGCGTCAGTCGTTTTAAAACTGTTAAAAGGCAAGAATGGTAATGTGCCCTTTGTATATCGAGAATCGCCATAGAAAAAAACTGAATGCAAATACAGAATTCCAAGGGGGCCACTTTCATTGCTTGTTTATTAGAGAGAAGGAATTGGTAAAGGTTCCTCTCAAAAGGGATTTAGAAGTCAAGTCTGTCTGGTCAAATAGTTCACAAACTGTAACTCCGGTAAGATTATTATTTGCTGTCTTCCCATTGAGCAAGTAACCCCCCTATAGTTCTAGCCTGCAATCACCTGCAATAAGTACCATTAACTCAATGCGAGTTTCTTCTGAGTAAAAATGAATAGGATTGCACTATTAGCTTAAAAAATAAATAAATCCTAAATTGATTTTATCTGCCCTTCCACCTGATGAACAAGCAGGCAGGCACGTAGTAAAGAAGCCTGCATCAGTTTACAAGCTGTAGTTCTCTCAAGAAATGAAATTTACGGAGAGAAAGAACTGGGAATTATTCTCATAGCTCAACTACTGAGAAGGGGAGCAAAGCTGTACCCAAACAGTATAAATAGTTATCTCTGGGGCTGTTCCCCCCCCCCCAATTTCAAGTTTTTTGCAACATCACAACCTTTAAAACTCAAAACTCGGATGGTACATCTCTAAGTTCAGTGTAACAATTCTAGCCCATCAACAAAAATAAAAACATGACATGTGTATGTTCTATTATGTAGGGCGAGCTCTTCAGCACAGGAGGAGAGGCACAAGGATCTAATTCATTACCCAACTCTTCAACATTCATTTTTGAAGCTTTTCGCTTTAGGGAACAGTCTGACCATTGGGACCTATAATAAAGAGATGGATCCAAGCCAGCATACTCATTTTTAAATACTCTTTGCCTGCATCCAAGGAAGGACCACAATATAAAATTGCACAAGAGAGAGAAGACCCTCATGTGGTAGCAGATGAGTAGTTTACGATGCTGGTCTTTCATCAGGACCGCACTGGGCCGGAGAGGAAGACCAAGCTCCTAGAATTTTCAGTATGTCCCTGTAACACATGCTCTCCGAACAAATCCAACCGGGTGCTGAAATGGCCTTGCCTGTGAACATGTCTGGATCCGGCAATGGATCTGCACAGCCAATCACAGCGGAGGGGACCATGTTGCGCTGGGCAGCTCTGCTCATTCTGATGGTCATCATCCCCACCATTGGGGGGAATATTCTCGTCATACTGGCCGTATCCTTGGAGAAAAAGTTGCAATATGCCACCAACTACTTCCTCATGTCTCTGGCAGTGGCCGATTTGCTGGTTGGTTTGTTTGTGATGCCTATAGCCCTTCTTACCATCATGTTTGGTAAGTACTGGACTCTGATCCTCTGAAGTTATGTTCTTTCTCTCTCTATATATATATATATGTATGTATGTATTTTAAAGCACTGACCAAATTAAGAGCTTTCTGGTGCCTTAAACCCCTTTGCAAAATGCTGCAAACTACTCTACCTCTTTCATTCTTCCAGACCAATGCTCAGGGAAAATCAGAACTACTGAACACCACTCTGAAATAGCTCTTCTGCCAAGTGGGCAGCTATGTTATAACACACAGCAATGATAGTTTCATAGTTTAAATGAAAATATACACAGTTCCTATAAAATCAGAATAAGTTTTTTTTAAAAAATTTTTTTACATAAACTAGAAACATTCATCATGATCGCCACCAATGGGCATCGTTCCATCCATTGAAAGCCCCTTTTCTGCCTCTGTACACAATGATTCATAACACAGACCATATGTGTGATATAAGATACTGACATCATTTAATCTCCAGCTTCAAGGAAATAAAAGTTCATTTGAGTGCAATCAGTTTGCCTTTTTTTGCTTTCTATAGTTAAGACAGACTCTAAGTCAGTATTTTAGTGATTTATGTGAAATTCATTTAAACAGTTCAATGGGGAATTTTCAGTAATGTCTTCCTTATCCTCAGATTCTGCTAGATTTCCAAAAATATTTTTTCTGCGTCTCCTAAAAACAAAATATGGATCTACAAATGAAAGTCAGGGAAATGTTCAGTGGCATGGTTCAAAGCCGGTTGAGATGAGGTTGTGAAACCATGATCATACTTTGATGGCAGTTTGTCTGAATTCTCTAATATGTCACAACTAAGGGGTGAAGTGGAAGGCCTTCACCTCCTTGCCACGAGGTGGGATGTGGACTGATTCAACTCCTGGTCTTGGTGAATCAGCTCCCATGCAAGGTGTTTTCTTGTACATACTCTTGTGGTAGACAGGACTACTCTGTCACCAGCACAGCAGTTAAATCTCCTTAGTTCCAGTCCTCGTTTCACAGCCCATGAGATCACAAACAGAATTTGAAATTCTATTAGCAGCTTGGAATAATTGACAAGAGTCCATTTAACGCAGGGAACTGGTCAGAATGATCTAATGTACAATTACAAGTGTGCATTGGTATGGTACCCCACTCGTCCAGTGGAAATGCCCCTACATTCAATAGTCCTAACTGTACCCATGTGCTACTGATTCGTAGCAAGAGTCAACAGGAAGACTAGAATGCAATGCTACATCAGTAAACAGTGCCAGGGGACAGGATACAGAAAGCTCAAATTGCGGAAAGCATGTATTGTCTCATTAGTTCAATTTTCTCTCCACATACGCACAAAAAGGCCCTATGACAATTTGGCCTCTATGAATTATTATCCAGCAAAGAAAAGCGATAAAATCTACTGAGTGGATACAAAACCCACAAAACTATAGTTCAAAGGAAATGAACCAAGTGACATATTATGGCCGCAGTTTTCAAGCTGGAAATAAAAAATAAAGACATAAACAGTCCTTATGCTTGGAAGGAAAAGCACGAATGTCCCTCCAGGTACAAGGAAGATAAAAGCAAGATGGGTTAGTTGATTCTTGCCCCATGTCCTTGTCTGGGGAGATCAACTGAATTTAATTACGTACTGTTCAAATAACACTTTATAGTGTTCAATGCCCTTCACATATGATACCTTGTCATGATCCTTACAAATGACAAAGGCAGCCCAGTATTATTATCCCCTTATCAATGGGGTGGGATGGGGAGGTTCTGGGAGAAGCTGGTTAATGACTTCATGGCAGAAGGCAAGAATTAAATCGGGAACTTTTCTGTAACAGTCTCTTAAACTACCCAAGGGAGTAACTGTGAGTGCAAATCATGAGGAGGAACCTTTGAAGAAGCAACACAAATATATCCTACATTAAATAGGAAGCTACTGCCATATTTTCTACTGCTACCCAGCATACTTAAATTACACTGGCTAAGATCATAGCAAATACATCACTCAAACTAAATATGCACAGAGGCAGGACTAACTCAGACAAGCAAGTCTTGGCCTTGCAGTCATTATAAATCAAGGTTTCCTGGACTTGGGTCTCCAGCGGTTTTTGTACTACAATTCCCATCATCCCTAGCTATCAGACCAGTGGTCAGGGATGATGGGAACTTCCAGCTCCATCGCCTTCAAGACTGCTTTCTTCTAATCCAGATACAAGAGAGATAACATTTTGTTTTGTAGTGGTGATCTTTGAGAAGATGTGAGCATTCTGAGAGCTTCCCTATGATCAGGTCTCTTGAGTTACAGAGATCTTCATAGCTTGCAGGATTTGCCATACTGCTGTGAAGCTGATCAACATTAAATGTAAGCACTAAGAGTTAGAAGAAGTAAAAGAGCAAGTGATTAGCGACCAGCAAAAAACTGAAAAAGGATTACAAACTCTCTCCTCTGAAGTTTGCTCAGGGCCAAACGACACAATATGCCATTCATACATTTAGCAGTCGTGCGAGTGGCTAACCTGGCCTTAAGCTTCCTAACAATTTTGCTTTTCTGCTCTCGTCTTCTTTTATTATTGAAATTTAATCTTCCATTAATCCTGAGTGAAAACTACTAAAACCGAAGTTTAAAAAAATGCAAGGAATCTTAATTTAGAAGCCAACAAAAAGGCAGCTCATGTTGCAGGGTGCTTAAAAGGGAGGGAAGTTAGGGATGTCTTTGTTGTTGTTGTTGTTGTTTAGTCGTTTAGTCGTGTCCGACTCTTCGTGACCCCATGGACCAGAGAACGCCAGGCACTCCTGTCCTCCACTGCCCCCCGCAGCTTGGTCAGACTCATGCTGGTAACCTCGAAAACACTGTCCAACCATCTCGTCCTCTGTCGTCCCCTTCTCCTTGTGCCCTCCATCTTTCCCAGCATCAGGGTCTTCTCCAGGGAGTCTTCTCTTCTCATGAGGTGGCCAAAGTACTGGAGCCTCAGCTTCACAATCTGTCCTTCCAGTGAGCACTCAGGGCTGATTTCCTTCAGAATGGAGAGGTTTGATCTTCTTGCAGTCCATGGGACTCTCAAGAGTCTCCTCCAGCACCATAATTCAAAAGCATCAATTCTTCGGCGATCAGCCTTCTTTATGGTCCAGCTCTCACTTCCATACATCACTACTGGGAAAACCATAGCTTTAACTATACGGACCTTTGTTGGCAAGGTGATGTCTCTACTTCTCAAGATGCTGTCTAGGCCTGTCATTGCCCTTCTCCCAAGAAGCAGCCGTCTTTTAATTTCGTGGCTGCTGTCACCATCTGCAGTGATCATGGAGCCCAAGAAAGTAAAATCTCTCACTGCCTCCATTTCTTCCCCTTCTATTTGCCAGGAGGTGATGGGACCAGTAGCCATGATCTTCGTTTTTTTGATGTTGAGCTTCAGACCATATTTTGCACTCTCCTCTTTCACCCTCAATAAAAGGTTCTTTAATTCCTCCTCACTTTCTGCCATCAAGGTTGTGTCATCTGCATATCTGAGGTTGTTGATATTTCTTCCGGCAATCTTAATTCCGGCTAGGGATTCATCCAGCCCAGCCTTTCGCATGATGAATTCTGCATATAAGTTAAATAAGCAGGGAGACAAAATGCAGCCTTGTCGTACTCCTTTCCCAATTTTGAACCAGTCAGTTGTTCCATATCCAGTTCTAACTGTAGCTTCTTGTCCCACATAGAGATTTCTCAGGAGACACATGAGGTGATCAGGCACTCCCATTTCTTTAAGAACTTGCCATAGTTTGCCATGGTCGACACAGTCAAAGGCTTTTGCATAGTCAATGAAGCAGAAGTAAATGTCTTTCTGGAACTCTCTAGCTTTCTCCATAATCCAGCGCATGTTTGCAATTTGGTCTCTGGTTCCTCTGCCTCTTCTAAATCCAGCTTGCACTTCTGGGAGTTCTCGGTCCACATACTGCTTGAGCCTTCCTTGTAGAATTTTAAGCATAACCTTGCTAGCGTGAGAAATTAGTGCAATTGTGCGATAGTTGGAGCATTCTTTGGCACTGCCCTTCTTTGGGATTGGGATGTAGACTGATCTTCTCCAATCTTCTGGCCACTGCTGAGTTTTCCAAACTTGCTGGCATATTGAGTGTAGCACCTTAACAGCATCATCTTTTAAAATTTTAAATAGTTCAGCTGGAATACCATCACTTCCACTGGCCTTGTTATTTGCAGTGCTTTCTAAGGCCCATTTGACTTCACTCTCCAGGATGTCTGGCTCAAGGTCAGCAACCACACTACCTGGGGTATATGAGACATCCGTTTCTTTCTGGTATAATTCCTCTGTGTATTCTTGCCACCTCTTCTTGATGTCTTCTGCTTCTGTTAGGTCCTTTCCACTTTTGTCCTTTATTATGGAAATCTTTGTACGAAATGTTCCTTTCATATCTCCAATTTTCTTGAACAGATCTCTGGTTCTTCGCATTCTATTGCTTTCCTCTATTTCTTTGCATTGCTTGTTTAAGAAGGTCTTCTTGTCTCTCCTTGCTATTCTTTGGAAATCTGCATTCAATTTCCTGTATGTTTCATAAGATGTCTACCTAGCCGCAAAAGTTGTGTATTTCTGCTTCCTCAGCAACTGCTAGAAGACAAAAAGGCCCTGGGCTGGGTGTACTGAAGCAAGAACACAGCTGAGTCTCCTAGAAGGCTAGTAATCCCTTAAAAATCCATTAGCCAGATAACTGTTTAAATAGTGTCAGCTGTGGCCAAGTCGGCCAATAAGGTCCACCCCTCCCTGCTTTTTAAGACTTCTGTGCTTCCACAACTGTACAGAATCTCAACACATCATACAAACACAATTCCTTTCATTTCTGACAGTTGATACAGAAGATCTAAGAGAGGAAATGTGTGTGCCTCTCGACTCTATTCACTCTTCTAGACCAGTGGGCATTCAAGGAAACTTTGGGGTTCTTTATAAACTTATCAAGAGTTCCCAAATGAGACTAGTAAATGGTAGGCAGGAGTCTTTGAAAGACAGTCTACCATCATTTCAATGAAGAGTGAGCCAGTGTGGTGTAGAGAGCCAGTGTGTGTAGTGGTTAAGAGCGGTAGTCTCATAATCTGGGGAACCGGGTTCGCGTCTCCGCTCCTCCACATGCAGCTGCTGGGTGACCTTGGGCCAGTCACACTTCTCTGAAGTCTCTCAGCCCCACTCACCTCACAGAGTGTTTGTTGTGGGGGAGGAAGGGAAAGGAGAATGTCAGCCGCTTTGAGACTCCTTCGGGTAGTGATAAAGCGGGATATCAAATCCAAACTCTCCTCTTCTTCTTCCTTCTATCTGATTGGAAAATTTAGGCAACGCAATTTGTAACGCACATGATCAACAAAGAGTAGGAGGATTTGCAGGCTGAAATCTATAGCACCAAGGAGTTTGGCTTGCCTGGGCCAGAGAATGAGACATTCCCCTACTTAGCAGACGTCACTGGGGCAGTATAATCACTTAGAATTGATATAGTGCTTTAAAATGTTCAAAACCCATCATGTAAATTGTTGCAACCATCCCGTAAGGTAGATCAGTGTTAGCATATCACAAGGCGAGGTGCTGAAAGTAAAAGAATGCAGTTTGTCAAAGGATGCCTACTGAATTTATGGCCAAGGTGAAATTTGCACCAGGGACTTCCCAGTTCACAGCTCAGATGCTACACCGCTACCACTGCCTCCTGTAACTCCTCCTCTTCATTATTCTCATTTTACAGAGAGGAAAGAGTTAATATTATACACGGCCAAGAAGATCACTCAACAGCCACAATGTGATCTGGGCTGAAGACAGTCCAATGCCTTATTCACTGGGCCACCCAACACTGAAACACCCACACTCAAATTGCAGCCATGACTCTCAATATCAAGCATTTAAAGTCACTTTTCTGAAACACACAACACACACGCCACCTCTCTCAAAACTGAGCACAAAAGGAAGAAAAAGCAGAAGTTTAGCGGGAGAAAAATCCACATTCTCTGATGTAAGAGGGCGAGAGAGGCTATTTTGCTCCAGTGCAAAAATTCTCTCCCTGCAGGAATGAGCAGAAAGGAGGTAACGTCTAAGCAGCACTGCACAAAGGAGAGAAAACATTGAAATCATTCATTGGAAATCTAGTGAGCCAGGAGCCATCATCCTCTTCACATGTAAAGCGAACACCTGCACACAAAAAGGCCATACATTACTTGGTCTCAACAACATTAGTTCAAGGCGCAGGAAAACGCTTGCCTTGCTAGATAGAATCTCGGGATTTCAAGCACACAAATTTAATTGGTTACTTGAAGCTTTTATTTCTTCTGGCACGACTGTTCTCTGGGAACGAGAGATTTTTTTAAAAAGCTAATAAAAACTCAAAGGAAATCTTTAAAAAGGTTTGCTCAACATTTCACGGTCTATTCAACAAGGCATCCGCTTTCTACTTCATTTTAAATGTTATCAATTCTCTTTTTAAACAAAACACACAAAAAAAGCGCTCCAGGGTTTTTCCCTCTGCTATTACTATTAATACCCCACAAACCACAGAGCGGACTGCTTTAAAAATAAGCCCTTGCTTTCGCGACTGCGGAGGGCTGGCTGCTGCAGGAAGAACCAGCTGCCACGTGGTTTGGGCTCCACAGCATCCCACCATATTCCAATAAAAAAACAGCCATTTAACACAGGTGCAGAGCCACTCACACAATGCTCTCCACAATGTCGGGACTGTATGGTTTCTGTGTAGGAACTGGATGGCTTGTGTAGGGAAGCTATAGACACACCGGAAGCCTCCCTCAAGGTAAACCAGGCTACCTGGGAAAAGGAGGAGGTGGGACAGTAGTTGTTGCTTATGGATCCAAAATGAAAAGGCAGCCAGGAAGGTGGGGAGTATTGCATTCAGATCTGGTTTTGCTGTATTCTGCTTAACAAAGCCATAGGTAGCTTAACTAGGTTTGACCCTGTAGTAGTTGATTCATTATCCTTGTCAACCTTAGTATCTGAAGGAGCGTCTCCACCCCCATCGTTCTGCCCAGACACTGAGGTCCAGCCTCCGAGGGCGGTTCCCTTGCTGCGAGAAGCCAAGTTACAGGGAACCAGGCAGAGGGCCTTCTCGGTGACGGCCCCTTCCCTGTGGAACGCCCTCCCACCAGATGTCGAAGAGAACTACTACTACTAAACTTTTAGAAGACATCTGAAGGCAGCCCTGTTTAGGGAAGCTTTTAATGTTTGATGTATTACTGTATTTTAATATTTGATTGGAAGCCGCCCAGAGTGGCTGGGGAAGCCCAGCCAGATGGGCAGGGTATAAATAATAAATTATTATTATTAGTAGTAGTAGTAGTAGCAACAGTAGTAGTAGTAGTAGTAAAGCTGAGAATCCTGGCAACTTGTGTTGGCCCCACAGATTAAGAAAAGAGGGCATGCACAATCAGCAAGGTCCAAAATCTCAAGATTATGCCCAGAGTAAAAAAAACACTTTATTTTTACCTTTGAACAGTTATGCCCCCCAAAACGTATCCGTTTTTATTGCAATTGATCCAAGACAAGTCATTACGCAATCCCCCAAAAGGCCACAGCTAATTCACAGCAAGGGCCTCTCTACAAAGAAATCTGGCTTAGAAACCAAACCTTGCACCGTTAAGTAAGGAACAGGAGCTGGCTACTACAGGAATAGTGATGCTGATGGATTTGAACATGACAAAATGAAAGGGGGGCAATTTATTATTAGCAGGTGCACAGGGCTGAAGAATCCCTATTTAGAAATCGGGATTCTGAATAATGAAAAGGAAAACCATGTGTTGCAACAAGATGCGGTATTTTCACCTGATCGCCGCCACCACAGCGGAGAAAAAGTACCTAATTGCAAAGCAGCGTATGTACCAGAATTGTTGTGCCCCAAAACCAGAACACTACACCTCTAACGCTTAACAGATCACCAGTTGCTGCTGCCCTTTTTTGCTTAATTAGCCCACAATCCACTGATTTTTAGGCCACTACCTCAAAGGCATTGAAGACAGGGCAATTGCCCTGTTCAAGAAGCCTTGATTAATCAATAGATTAAATGTGCTTACATTTGCAACTGAGAAAGGGTTCTACAGAATAGCTCCTACCCCACATCTACCGATGCAAACACTCATCTTAAAAGTAGCTCCTCCAGTGCAGGAGAGGTGGAAGAAGGCCTCTTCCAAGATGTCTCCTGCAGTTTTTAAAATTACTTGTACTAAAAATATCTTTTTTAAAACTCCTGCCTGATTAACTGGAGAGGGTTATAGTGTCGCATATTCATTTACACCCCCAAAGAAGAAGCCTAACCCTTTCCTACTCTTTTTCAGAGATTGCATGGCCTCTTCCGCGGGAGCTGTGCCCTGTCTGGCTGTTTCTGGACGTCCTCTTTTCCACAGCCTCCATCATGCATCTGTGCGCCATCTCACTGGACCGCTACATTGCCATAAAAAAGCCAATCCAAGCGAGTCAGTACAACTCACGGGCCACAACACTCATCAAAATCACAGTGGTCTGGCTGATCTCAATAGGTACGTGGCAAGCATCAAAGGGAGGGTGTGCTTTTCATTTGCTAACAGCTGGTGTGAATGCATGGGTGCCAGAAAAGTGGCGCTGCGTGAATGGTGAGCAGCCTCCGATGAGGACATCAGCTAGCCTTGGTTCTCTTCCTCGAATGAAATCTCTAAAACTGAAGTGCAGCTGGGGTCTCAAGCAAAACAGGCATAATCATAGAGTTTGAAGAGAACCTGAGGATCACCTAATCTGACCCCCTGCATTGCAGGAACATGCAGCAATCCCTTATGGGGATCGAACCTGCAACCATGGCATTATCAGCACCACGCTCTAACCGAAGGTGGCCATTCCCAGTGCCTGGCCAGAAATTTCATACTATCTACCTTTTAGATTTGTCAGCAGCCTCTGACATGGTCGATCATGATCTTCTGGACCACCGCCTCGCAGACGTGGGGATACAGGGCATAGCCTGTAACTGGCTGTGCTCTTTTATCTCTGGTCGGGGACAGAGGGTGGCACTAGGGAGGGAAATGTCGTCGCGCCATTCCTTGGTGTGTGGAGTGCCGCAGGGCGCAATTCTCTCCCCGATGCTTTTTAACATCTTTATGCGCCCCCTTGCCCATATTATCCGGAGCTTTGGGCTGGGCTGTCACCAATATGCTGATGACACTCAGCTCTATCTGCTGATGGATGGCCACACCGACTCGGCCCCAAACACACTGACCAGATGCTTGGAAGCTGTGGATAGATGGTTTCGTGGGAGCCGATTGAAACTAAATCCTTCAAAGACAGAGGTCCTATGGCTGGGTCGGGATGGCATGGGGATGAGGGACCAACTCCCTTCTCTTGTGGGGGCCCAATTAGTGCCATTGCCTTCCGTTAAGAGTTTGGGTGTAATCCTTGACGCCTCCCTTTCCATGGAGGCGCAAGTTACAGCAACAGGCAAGGCGACATTTTTCCACCTTCGCCGCATCAAGCAGTTGGTCCCTTACCTTTCCCGCCCCGACCTGGCCACAGTGATCCATGCAACAGTCACCTCCAGGCTTGACTACTGTAATTTGCTCTACACGGGGCTGCCCTTGAAGCTGTCCCAGAAACTCCAGCGGGTGCAGAATGCTGCAGCGAGGCTCCTCACGGGGTCTCTGCCATGGGAACATATTCGCCCAGTGCTTTTCAAACTGCACTGGCTCCCGGTAGAGTACAGGGTCAGATTTAAGGTGCTGCTTTTGACCTTTAAAGCCCTTCATGGCCTAGGACCCTCGTACCTATGAGACCGCCTCTCCCGGTATGCCCCATGGAGGACCTTAAGGTCCATAAACAGCAACACCCTAGAGGTCCCGGGCCCTAAGGAAGTCAGATTAGCCTCAACCAGAGCCAGGCCTTTTCAATACTGGCCCCGGCCTGGTGGAACGCTCTGCCTCATGAGACCAGGGCCCTGCAGGATCTGATTTCTTTCCGCAGGGCCTGTAAGACAGAGTTGTTCCGCCTGGCCTTTGGCTTGGAGCCAATTTGATTCCCTCCCTCTCTTTCTTTTTTTCTTTCCTTCTCCTCCTGCGTTGAGGCTACATTTTATTTTAATGTTGTAATATTTTAATGTTGTATTTTAATTTTGCTTTTAAGTTGTAATCATTCAACTTGTTTTTATTATTGCTTGCAAGCCGCTCTGAGCCCGGCCTTGGCTGGGGAGGGCCGGGTATAAATAAAAAATTATTATTATTATTATTATTATTACCTGTCTTGAGGGCAAATGTTCCTTCTGTACCAAAAGAAGGCTCAAAGCCCTAACACACCATTCAGATAGCATCTCTGAACTCAAACTCCTATACGTTAGGGATCAAAATACACAATACCATACTGTCCAACAGAGCAAAGCATGGAAATAATAATAATAATAATAATAATAATAATAATAATAATAATAATTTGTATACTGCCTTGATCTGAAGATCACAGGGCAGTTTGCAACATAAAAATAAGAACACAAAGTACATAAAAAAAGAACCCAAACCAATAATACCTCCCCTCCAACAAACACATCACCATTATTAGTTTGTTGGGAAATTGCTTAACATATTTCAGTTGCAAAAGTTGGATTAAAATTAAAGGTAAAGGGACCCCTGGCCATTAGGTCCAGTCGTGGCCGACTCTGGGGTAGCGGTACTCATCTCGCTTTATTGGCCAAGGGAGCCGGCGTACAGCTTCCGGGTCATGTGGCCAGCAGGACTAAGCCGCTTCTGGCAAACCAGAGCAGCACACGGAAACGCCGTTTACCTTCCCGCCGGAACGGTACCTATTTGTCTACTTGCACTCTGACGTGCTTTTGAACTGTTAGGTTGGCAGGAGCAGGGACCGAGCAACGGGAGCTCACGCCGTCGCGGGGGTTTGAACCGCCGACCTTCTGATTGGCAAGTCCTAGGCTCTGTGGTTTAACCCACAGTGCCACCTGCGTCCCACAAAAGTTGGATTGCTACAACAGAAATCACAATGCCCCAAGCTCAGAGAAGCTTGAATTCAGTCACTACCACTAGCCCCAGTGAGGAGCGGTTCCTTGCGGGTGGGAAACTGACACCACCTCCAATTCTTTTGGATCTAAAAGAGAAGTGAACTAGCTGGGTCAAATGCCCACCGACAGACACACTAAACAAAAAAAGAAAAGGACAGAGGAACAGGAGGGTGGGGTCCAATTGGGAACTTAACTGTCCAGAGGTAAAGGAAGAGAGGAAACTATGACTGTGTTGTCAAAAGTACGCAAAGCAGAAAATAATAGATGAGGTGCAAATGAATAGTTTATATTATGCTTCTCCGTGTATTCTGAACTCTCTGAAGGCACACTGCCCGTTGTTAATGTCTCGTTGGTTTGTACACAAAATGTCAACTCCAGATGTAAGACAAATGATGAGCAGGGGGGAAGTGAATCAATGACTCCAAACTACTGGCGAGCAATGGCTCCAAAGCACAGGAAGCAGACATCATAGATTAACCGTAAAACAAGCGCTGCAAAATATGCCCAAGAGTGTCAAGAATAAGAATGATTTTAAAATCAGTTATGTTGCAAACAATTGAGAGGTGAAAAAATACACCACCCACTTAATCAATGACTACACCCGCGGGGTTTTTTTTTAAAAAACACCACTTCCTACATTAGTAAATTTAAGAGCTTCCCGCAATCAAAGGAAACAATAGGCAACTTTTGCAGTCAAAAAAAGGAAATGGCTAATGAGGCAAAACTATTTGAACGTGGCCTTTTAATGCCAGGTTTTAGCAGCATCAATCATATGCAGCACTTATCCCATGTCTTATTACTCATTAAATGTACTCAGACTCTGAACTGCATCTTCTCAATAATTTCAGAGGAGCTTAAAAACTGATTAGCAGATGTCTAGCTATGGACTCTCCAAGTTCAGAGGCAATAGGACTTCGTTGGGCCTCTTCAAGGCATCTTGATGCTCACTGCAGCAACCAAGATGTTGGACTGGATGGGCCCCACTGTCTATTGCTTTGGTTTGTTCTTGTTTTTATTATGTATTTTGTGTTTTCATCTTGCGTTTTTATGCTGTGAACCACCCTGAGGTCCTCAGCTGAAGGGTGGCATAGAAATTAAATAAATAAACAATCCAGCAGGATTCTTTTCATTGCCTCTGCACTGCTATGAAACAAGAGAACAAAAGGATGTTTGTCATTTCTACAGTACATAAGACATGAAGAGATAGCCTAAGGTACAGCAAATCCCTAAACTTTATAAAGCCGTGGCGGCAGCACTAAAAAGTGAAAGCTTCATCGCTGACCCGATTACTTGAGTGCTGCAGGGCCGAAGGCACCAAGTTTTGCTTGGTAGCTAAGTCAGCTCTTAAGAAACCACAAATATGTTCAACAGCAGCAGTTGTTAGGAGGCAGGAAGATTCGCTAGGCCAGAGAACTCAAAGCATCCTGTGCTTGCAACTTGCAGAAGGTCAGGGAAGGAGAACAGAAAAATTAAAACCAATTGCCAGCATTTCCCATCCTTCCCGCCATTTTGAGACAATTGCTCTCTGCTGCATGAAGCTCCCCAGCTATGCTCTCCTCCCTCCTGTGGAAAGAAGGCTTGTGGGAAGTGGGTCACCAATGCAAATGCAACGTGCACTTTATGTCAAACACAAGTGATCCAAGAAAAATTTGTTCTATTTGTTGCCCAAGAAAGGAGATGGGGCACAAAACAGCCAGTGTTGCTCCAGACATGGGCTAGAAGGAATCAAGAGGCAGAATTAATCTCATGGGAGTCACCTCCCTCGACCTGATACTTTCCTATTTTGACGTACTATCTAGCTACTTGATCTGTTGTGCTTTGGAGACATTTCCAGGTCAACTGCTTTGAGGGCTTCTGCTCAATCAAGAGGCATATAAATGTTATTAAATAAAGAGGTTCTCTCTAACGGTGGGCTTGCAAAGCTCCTGTAATTTCATTTGCACGACTTGCTCCAATGTTCGGAAGCCAGTCTCAGAACATGCTCCTTATTATGTACTGTGGCGCTTTCAGTTCCACGTCCAGGTTGAAGCTTACTAGGTTTCTGCTTCCCCTACAGGCATTGCGATCCCGATCCCGATCCGCGGCATAGAAGAAGGTGTCGAAAACTTCCCAAACTTCACCTGTGTGCTGACACCAGAACGTTTTGGAGACTTCATGCTCTACGGTTCGGTGGCTGCCTTCTTCGTCCCGCTGGCCATCATGGTGGTCACTTACTTCCTGACCATCAGAGTTTTGCGCAAGAAAGCCTACTTGTTCAACAAACTGCCCCAGCGCTTTACCTGGAGCACGGTCTCCACAGTATTCCAGCGGGATATGACGCCCGGATCATCACCGGAAAAAGTGGCCATGTTGGACAACTCCAAAAAGGACAGGCCTTTGCCTAACGGGAATGAAGAACTGCTAATGCGCAGGGTGTCTACCGTCGGGAAGAAGTCGGAACAGACTATTACCAATGAACAGCGGGCCTCCAAGGTCTTGGGTATTGTATTCTTCCTCTTTTTGTTGATGTGGTGCCCGTTCTTCATAACCAACATCACTTCCGTTCTGTGCACGTCCTGCAGCAAGGAGTTTATCCAAACACTTATGGAGATATTTGTCTGGATAGGGTATGTGTCGTCAGGCGTGAACCCACTGGTCTATACCCTCTTCAACAGGACATTCAGGGAGGCATTTGGCAGATATATCACTTGCAATTACACGACCTCAACGCCTGGATCCGCCATTCGGAAGTGCTCCAGCAGGCTCTCGTTCAGAAATTCCGTGGCAGAGAACTCCAAACTTTTCATGATGCACCACGGAATGCGGAATGGGATTAATCCAGTCATGTACCAAAGCCATCGGCTTCGCACCTCGCCCATCCAGTCCCCGTCGGCCATACTGCTGGATACACTGCTACTCACAGAGAATGAAGTTGGTAAAACAGAAGAACAAGTCAGCTATGTATAGCTGAAGAGAAAAGACAGGCCATACCCTAAACTCACTGATAAATGCCCAGTATGTATATGTGGTTCCCCTCTGTTATTTATACAAGTCCAAATTATAGTTTTATCAACTGCTCTCCTCTAAGAGTAGAGGCTTCTCTCACTCAAAGGGCCACCTTCATTTATTCTTATTTATCAGCAATTTATCCTGCTACAAAAAAAAAAGTATTTGAGCACGGTGGTTTACAAAACAGAGGTGTTCAAATAAATACAATTATGGTAACTATCATGTCTCAGACATCGGATTCCCCATTCCGTCTCTTCAAAAGGTGCATTATTGCTAGGAGGTCTCTGTATAAGGATTATATAGGACCATCCTATAGAGCGACATTTTACACTAAAAGGAAGAGGCCTGCACTTTCAAACTCAAGTATATACAAGTTTGCAGAATTACCAAGGCTTCCATGAAAGGGTGATTAAACTTGGAAAGAAAGTACACAACTCAAGACCATTTAGGAATCCTCCCCACCCAACTGAATACAGCCTGTTTACATGTGAGCTAGTTGGAAAGGACATGATCATAACCTTCTCAGCTATTATTGTCCCACTCCCCCACAAAAACAATCCTATCCAATAAAGCTCAACGGTGCAATTTGAATAACCTCAATGCATGGAACTGCCTTCCAGTCGAGGTCAGAGAGGAGCCCTCCCTACTGAAAACTTTTTTTTTAATCCCACCGGCATTTCCATTGGAGTTTGATTTTATAGTTTTAACCATTTTTTTTGTATTGTATCTTTGCAAACTGCTTAGAGACTATTGTAGTTAACTGGTATATAAATTGTTTAAATAATAATAATTATTAATATTAATAAATTAAGAAACTGCACATTTGTTTAATTTTCATAATTCATTCTGCCTCCTTGTTCCCAATGACTCATTTCCAGCTAATAGCACTAAGAAATTTCATGCTGATCCCACGACTTCCACAATCAGTTATCGTGTGACAGTAACACCTTGATCAGTCTAAAGAAAAGGCCCATCTAGATTGTTCTGTTTCAAACAGCACCCAGTCGAAAAAGCCACATTAAAGGGCCTTACATAAAGAGTCCAGTAGAAAAGGGTTCTGCTTTGCACTGCAGGGGTTGGACCAGATGACTCTTGGGTCCCTCCCAACTCTACAATTCTATGAAATAATAGCGACCAACCGAGGCCAATAGTGAAATTCAAGGGCTGGGATTGAAAGAGCTGCTTAGACTCACACAAGAGGCTAATATTTCTTTGACACCTATAGCACAACCTGCTTTTGAAACTTTCCTCAATTTCAAAAGCAGTTTGTCATGCAGTCACTTTTTTGGAGGCTAAAAGGAAGCTAAATGAGGAAAAACAAATCTAAATTCCCTCTCTCACACCCACCCACACTTTGGCTCACTGAATTGAGCTTTTGTGGTTCTTCAGATCCTGCCTGTTGACTTACTGCAACAGCAGCAAAAAGAGCCAAAAAGCATTGTGACTCAGTCACTAGTTGTGGAAAATGATTATAGCATCAGTGTTCTGTGAGTTTTCAAAGGACAAGTCAAGCGTACTTGTAAAACTTCAAGTCCTTCCCCAAAAACCACTCCATGGCCGGAGGGCTGCTGCAGCCTCTTCTCAAACTAGGGCGGCTCTTCCTGATGAATTGAGATGAAGGCCAAACTATGGGGGGAGTTTGTTCCTGGAGGGCTATGCTTCCCCATGCTCCCAACGTGTGAGCTATGTGTGGAATGCTGCAAAATAAGGCAGCCTAACATATTTAAACCCATATTTTATTTCTCGTATAAATGTTTACTTCTCAGCATGGCCTTAAAACAAACAAAACCGGGATCTAGTAGGTGCTCAAT
Organism: Podarcis cretensis; assembly: GCF_951804945.1. Taxonomy (NCBI): domain Eukaryota; kingdom Metazoa; phylum Chordata; class Lepidosauria; order Squamata; family Lacertidae; genus Podarcis; species Podarcis cretensis. The sequence continues at coordinate 98,727,090 of NC_137174.1, forward strand.
CATGTTCTCTGGCTCCTGATGACTTCGGTGCAGAACTCCCTTGGTTGCGGAGTTGTCTGTATCAATGGTTCTCAAACTTCTTTCTCCCACGGTTCACTTCGATACTGCTGAGGAACTCAGCAGACTATGTAGGAAACTTTGTTCTACATTTTAGAACACCCCCCCTTCCGTTTATGGATTAAACATCATGGGTATGGGTGGGTATCAGCATCACTGTCAAAACCAGGGGACTTACTTGGAAAATCACAGTCTCACCCTCCATTGTAATGAGAGAATCAATAATGTGTCAGTTCAAGTACAGATACTCAAGACTTTCCGCAAACCATCTGCACGGAGCCACAGGACTACCATAGTCCACAAACCAGAGTCTGAACACCTCTGTGTTCTACATGAAAAAAGCCGCGAAAAAAGCACTCACAGAGACAAATGACACAGAGATTATTAAGAAATGTCCTGTTTACTAATCTGAAAGGTGTTATACCCCACCCTTAAAAAGCACTCCGTAGTGTTCATCCCTTCTTAAGCTCCACCTTCAGTGAGTTGTTAAAAAGGGAGGCTGTCAACAGTTTGCAGTCTAGATTCTGAAACTTAGGTCTGGGCCTCCAGGAGAGATGTGTGGGTTCTAGAACTCAGGGAGTGAACATCTATCAGTTGTGCGGAGTCCCCCCGCCCCTGACTTCAGCTCTGGGCACAGACCCTGCAAAAGAAGCCGTTTCATTCATGTCCTTCAGAAGAAATGTCTGCCACTCAGCTGAGCATAAGAGGACACAAGCATTGCAGGAAAAATATCCAACTACCCCAACCCACAGATGGCCATACGCAGCTGCAGGATGTGCTGCAGGAATCTCCACTTTTACCCTACAATAGCGACTATTGCTGCAGGGCTTGCAAGGTCCTGGGACGTACAGTGAATTCAGAATGGGAACTACCGTATTTTTCGCTCTATAAGACGCACCGGACCACAAGACGCACCTAGTTTTTGGAGGAGGAAAACAAGGGAAAAAAATACACTGAATCCCAGAAGCCAGACAAGCAAGAGGGATCGCTGCACAGTGAAAGCAGCAATCCCTCTTGCTGTTCTGGCTTCTGTGATAGCTGTGCAGCCTGCATTCACTCCATAAGACGCACACACATTTCCCCTTACTTTTTAGGAGGGAAAAAGTGAGTCTTATAGAGCAAAAAATACGGTAGTTCAAGGCATTTGGGAAATATTGGTTCAAGACTCTGTATGAGCCACATAAGGGGCTGATTACTCTCTCAAGGTGGGTCATACTACTGGTCCATGCAGCCCAGCAATCTCCTCTGACTAGCAATGGTCCTCCAAGACCCTCCAAGACTGGGGTCTCTCTCAACCCTGCCACTACCTGACCCTTCTAAGTGTAGATACCAGGGCTTGATCCAGGGATCCTCTGCTTGCACAGCGCATACACACACGTACACACACACAAAACCACTGAGCTATGGGACCTGACTGGATTACAAAATCTTTCTGCCATCTTGAAGAACGGTTCTCAAAGTTGGGGGGGGGGAGTTGAAACCACTTGAATAACCTGATTGGCAGACATGCAAACTTCAGAACAAATAAAAGTGGTTTCTATTTACACTATGTTGTAAATATGATTGCAACTGCAGACTTGTCAACCCTGTCCCTGTTGCTGTTTCCTGTACAGAATGACAAAAGTGTCCATTAGGGAGAATAATGACGGCCCCAGAGCATTAAAAAAATGGTTCGAAATTAGTGTGACATCCATCAGAACACTTAGCCTTTAAATGCCTTCATTATTTATGGAAGAGAACTGTAATAGCTTGAACACAATGCCTTTTAGACAAGGTTGGTTAAAACTTCACAAGAGGTTACATCATCCATATGTTAAGGGCGGGCAGCAGAGAGGTTGGAAGTATCAAAGAAAACTATTTATCCCGCAGCAGAGCTGGCTGGTCCAGGGCAAAGGGGAAAGAGAAAAGAAGCTTTGAATGGTGCTCATGTCTCCAGAGAAATTGACTTTACTGAATAAATGCCTAATCAGGGAACAGGGGGCTGAAATGTAGAGAGAACACTTGTGAAGTCATTCATGCTTTTATGAAATTTTATTTTCAAATTTTCATGAGCCAAAAATGAATTCAGAAACCCAGCTATCTCGGAACACCCACGGTAACAACAGATCCATCTATTTATTTATCTATCTACAGTATGATCACTTGTCTGAACGAATGGTTCTTAACCATTACTGGATGAGAATCAGAATGTTGAAATCAGGAGTTTGGTAATCAAGCCCTATTGTGAATATATTCCATTCACTATTAAAAGCAAACACTCGTTTAAAAAAACAAAAAAATACCAAACTACCCCTGGCATCACCCATTTCGTCTGATTTCCAGAAGTGTTTTTGCAATTCTCATCGCCTGGCTGCTAAAGTTACTGACATAAACCAAGAGGGAATTTACAAAGGTTAACACTGTAATCATTCATGAGTGTTAACACTAACCCTTTTTTGGTCTCTGATGAATACCATAGAGAAAAGGACAATAAAAAGTGCAAAAAGACACAAGTTTTAAAAGAGACCAAAATTCAGCAATAGAAAGTAACAGGCAATCAATCTGGAGGGAATGATGCACTTATTTTAATCAATTCTGCATGTGCCTTTTTGACACAGGAGCTTCCTTTCTCCTACTGAAAGGGAAAGAGAGACAGGAATCACATGCGCCTGCCTCCCTCTCGCGCTTTATACCAGACCTCTGGCTTTTGCACTTCTTTTCCCCATCCGCACCCAAAGAGGTGTGGACCGTGACATCATGCAAAAATCATGATGGCCTGCTTGAGTGTGTTAAGAGGCAAGGAGGAGAAGGTGTCTTCTCCCTCCTGCTGCCTTGCATCAAGCCAGGACCAGCTGCTTGCACTGCAAAAGTAACTCGCCCCAAGATGAAAACTGTATGCTATATAGCAAGGGTAGCTAAATTCTTTTTTTGTGTGTGTGTACCATATTCACCCTCCCAGAGCGATATATTAGTAGTGCATGTGGCCAACCTACTTTTTCTTAAACAAAAATATTTCCAAATGTATAAGCAAATTGTCCAGTAGCACCTTAGAGACCAACTAAGTTTGTCCTGGGTATAAGCTTTCGTGTATCTGAAGAAGTGTGTATGCACACGAAAGCTTATACCAAGAACAAACTTAGTAGTCTCTAAGGTGCTACTGGGCATTTTTTTTTTTAAATATATTTCGACTGCGTCAGACCAACACGGCTACCTACCTGAATCTAAAAATATTTCCAGTCTCTGCAGGAGTAGACACAGAAGAATCAGGAGGCTGTTGTCTCATACTTGATACCCATGTTGGATTGCCAACACCTGAGGTCCAATGTCTCCTGGTGATGCCCACTGCTGCATGTTACAGCAAGCATCAAGCCTACCCTAGAAGGACCCCCCAAGCCACCCCAAGAGCTAAGCAAGGAGTTATCAGAGTTGTTCCTACCACTCAACTTTTCTCCAAAACATTGTGTCCCCAGCACCCATGGCAAAACAAGACACGCCCCCTTCTCCAACAATTCACCACCAGGTTCTCAACTGCTCACACAACTCAACCCCTCTGCCTGCTAAAAGCAACACAGTTTTTAGCATTTAGAACACTCAGTTTAGTTAACTGTGCACATCTTGTAAATGGGTTCCTTCAAATTTACACCAAGAGCCATTTTATTCTACAAGAAGCACTTTGTGACGGAATAAATTATTCCAGAACACTTATTTCAGAGGGACTGCAATCAGAGCTAGTATGAAGTTCCTGAAACACATATGCGAAGGGAAACTTGCATTGAGCAAAATACCATAAACTCCCCAAGTGTCCAACTCCCACAAAAATATGTTAATTAAGTTTTCAACTCAATTACGTTTTATGACTCAAGTAGCTCACCGTTTTCCAGCTTCGCTATAGAATCTCAGTTGCCAAACACATTCTGAAATGCTCCACAGGAGAGAAAAAATTAAAATAGTAAGAGCCTGCTTTGTCCCAATACAATGCAGGCAGATCTATTTTTAATTTGGGAGGCAATCATAATAAGGTGCTGCTGCACTACATACTTAAATTCTATTGGTTAAAATTCTGCATCTTATTTTAACTTTAAGAAAGCATCATAAACTTTAAAAGCATAGCTGCTTTAAGGGGGGCTGCGTTAGTCGGAATTTAAAAAATCTGAATTAGTAGACCAGCACTTTTAAGACTGAGAAGATGCTATGGGAAAAGCCTGTGCACCCTCCTTCACTGGGGGCTAGAATGGCCTGCCAGAAAGAGCACTGGGCCAGTGGAACATTTACAGCCCAGCTTCCTCAGTCTACAAAGAGGGTTCTGCCCTGGAAAATCCACAGTACAAACCCCAGAGTTATCAAGCAGAGTCCTTTAAGCAGTACGTACTTGGCTGCAATTTACAAATGAGCTAAGCCACATTAATCGGCTTCCAGACTCATTTATTTAGAAGATCTATATCTCATTTTCCAGTATGTGTGCAATGTGGCTTGCAACAATAAACAATTAAACTAGAGAATCAACAGCTTTGCAAATTTGTCATTTGGACTTTCACTACCACCATCGGAGGAAGAGCAGAAGCTTGGAGCAGTTGGAGGAACAGCTACCTAAATACAAAATGTCTCTGCAACTCCTTAGTTGGAACTGTAATGGTTTGAACCTTCCTCGGAAAAGAAGACAGGTTTTTCACATTTTGAAGAAAGAACAATTAGACATAATATGTTTGCAAGAAACCCATATTGCCAGGATACACAGGAAATTATTAATAAATAAGAGACTCGGTCAAGAATTCATCTCATCAGACAAAGTAAAGAAAAGAGGTGTGGTGATCTATGCAAAGGAAAAGTTGGCTCCAAAATTAATATTTAAAGATGAACAAGGAAGATACCTGGCAATTGAAATACAAATTCAAGGAGAAAAGATATTAATTGTGGGAGTTTATGCCCCAAATGAAGGGAAGGCCGAATTCTTTAGGAAGTTGCATGAGACATTAGTTGACTTTTTAGACTATAAAATCCTAATGATGGGAGACATGAATGGAGTTGTCTCAACAAACATGGATAAAGCACAGAGACAAGTGATTTCAAAAGAAGGGAGACTACCAAAGATCTTTTTCGAAATGACTGAAACTATGGACTTGATTGATATTTGGAGAATAAAGAATCCTCTAGAGAGAGAGGGAACCTTCTTCTCTGAAGCAAAAATGACATGGACAAGAATAGACCAAATTTGGATTTCTAGTAGTCTGGCGTCAAGAACAAAAAAAGTAGAAATCTGCCCAAAAACGTGCTCCGACCACAATGCGGTCAAGATGGAGATGAAACTAACAACAACTGGTTCCTTTAGATGGAGAATGAATGACACCCTATTCAAGGATGAAGAGATCCATAAGAAGGCCCTTAAAACATTAAAAGATTATTTTGAGATCAACAGGAAAACAGATGTGGAAAAAAGAATAATCTGGGACGCAAGCAAAGCCGTGATGCGAGGTTTCCTAATTCAACAAAATTCTATTAAGAGGAAGCAACAAAATGAAAAGAAGGAAAAAATTTTAGAAAAAATAAAAGAAGGAGAGAAGAAGTTGAGGTCCAAACCAAAGTCTCATGAGATTTTGAGAGAAATAAAGTTTCATCAGATGCAATACATGGAACTTATGAACCAACAAATAGAATGGAAGATAAAGCAAATGAGACAAAAAACTTTTGAATCAGCGGATAAATGTGGGAAACTTCTGTCATGGCAATTGAAAAAAAGGCAGAAAATGAACACGGTAACAAGTTTAGAAATGGATGGAAAGATTATCCACAAACCCAACGAGATCAATAATTGTTTTCAAAGCTTTTTTAAGAAATTGTACGCACAAGGGCCAACCAACGAGCAAGATATAGAAGAATTCATTAGAAAATACGGTTTACCAAAAATCTCAGAACAAAGTAAAAGGATCTTAAACGAGGAAATAACAGAACAAGAAATAGAGGGTGCCATTCAAAATATGAAATTGGGAAAATCACCAGGACCAGATGGCCTGACGGCCAAATACTACAAAATGCTGAAAGAATGGCTGATACAACCATTGAAGGAAGTTTGCAATGAAATTTTAAAGGGGAAAAAGGCACCTGAATCGTGGAAAGAGGCTTTCATCTCACTTATACCGAAAACAGAGACTGAGAAGAACCAAGTTAAAAACTACCGCCCTATATCTTTACTCAATGTGGATTACAAAATTTTTGCAGACATTTTGGCAAAAAGATTGAAAAGAGTGTTGGCAGATGAGATTCATAAGGACCAAACAGGCTTTCTCCCAGGTAGACATATGTCAGACAATGTGAGGAACATTATAGACATTTTGGAGCTGCTGGACGTTGACATTAATAGGAAAGCAGTTTTGATTTTTGTGGACGCGGAGAAAGCCTTTGACAACATTTGTTGGACTTTTATGAAAAAGAATCTCCAAGGGATGGGGGTAGGACAAGGTTTTGAAAACGGTATAGGTGCAATATACTCTCAACAAAAGGCCAAATTAATTGTAAATAACGTGGTAACAGAAGAAATACCTATAGAAAAAGGTACACGACAGGGCTGCCCAATATCCCCTTTGCTTTTTATATCGGTCCTGGAGGTTTTGTTAAACATGATTAGAAAGGACCAGTTGGTTAAAGGAGTTCAGGTCGGAGTTAGACATTATAAATTAAGAGCATTTGCAGATGACCTAGTATTGACTTTGCAACAGCCAGACACTAGTACTAAAAGAGTATTAGAATTAATTGAAACATTTGGTCGAGTAGCAGGTTTTAAATTGAACAGACAAAAAACGAAAGTGTTGGAAAAAAATTTAACAATGGAAGAAAGAGAGAGTTTTCAGAATGAAACAGGTTTGGAAATTACAAAAAGGGTAAAATACCTGGGGGTAAACTTAACATCCAAGAATGTGAATTTATTTAAGGATAATTATGAAAAATGTTGGTCAGAAGTTAAAAAGGATTTGGAAATATGGTCAAGGCTGAAACTTTCCTTGTTAGGCCGAATTGCTACCATTAAGATGAATGTATTGCCTAGAATGCTGTTTTTATTCCAGACGTTGCAGATTGTGGACAAGATGGACTGTTTCAAGAAGTGGCAGAAAGACATATCAAAATTTGTCTGGCAGGGCAAAAAGCCCAGAATTAAATTTAAGATTTTAACTGATGCAAAGGATAGAGGGGGGTTTGCCCTGCCGGACTTAAGACTTTACTATGAATCAGCAGCTTTCTGCTGGTTGAAACACTGGCTACTTCTTGAGAATACTGACATTTTGGATCTGGAAGGGTATGACAATAGTTTTGGTTGGCATGCATATTTATGGTATGACAAGGTAAAGGTGTATAAAAGTTTTAAAAACCATATTGTAAGGAAAGCATTGTATAACGTTTGGATTAGATACAAAGACTTGTTGGAAAGTAAAACCCCTAGGTGGGTGTCACCAATGGAAGCTAGGGAAGTAAAAAAGCTTAATATGGATTCTAAATGGCCAAAATATCATGAGATCATAGATTATGATGGGGAAAGGGTGAAACTTCAGAGTTATGAGAAACTAAAACCTAAGGTTCGAGATTGGTTGCATTACTATCAGATAAATGAGACGTTTAAACAGGACAGGAAAATAGGATTTCAGAAAGAGAAGTCAAAATTAGAAACAGAATTGTTGGAACCCAATACTAAGAATTTATCAAGAATGTATAACTTGCTGTTAAAATGGAATACACAGGATGAAACGGTGAAATCTGCTATGATTAAATGGGCACAAGATATGGGTCATGATATTATGTTTGCTGACTGGGAACAGTTATGGACCACCGGTATTAAATTTACTGCATGTAATGCTTTAAAAGAAAATATTATGAAAATGATCTACCGGTGGTACATGACCCCAGTCAAGCTAGCAAAAATTTATCATTTGCCTAATAATAAGTGTTGGAAATGTAATGAGACTGAAGGCACTTTCTACCACCTTTGGTGGACCTGCCCAAAGGTTAAAGCTTTCTGGGAAATGATCTATAATGAAATTAAGAAGGTCCTTAAGTGGACTTTTCCTAAGAAACCAGAGGCTTTCCTCTTGGGTATGGTGGGCCAAGTGGTGTTAAGGAAGGATAGGACTTTCTTTATGTATGCCACTACAGCAGCAAGAATTCTACTGGCAAAGTATTGGAAGACGCAAGAACTACCTACTCTGGAAGAATGGCAAACAAAGGTGATTGACTTTATGGGACTGGCTGAGATGACGGGCAGAATCCGGGACCAGGGGAAAGAGACAGTGGAAGAGGACTGGAAGAATTTCAAAATATATCTTAAAAATAACTGTAAAATTGAGGAATGTTAAGATGTCAGGGGGTAAGAAGTAAAGAATTGCAGCAGTAAACAAAAAAAAAAACTTAAGAAATATTTACGAAAAGGAACTAAGACAATGGACTTAAGGGTTGCTAAAGAATTTTTAAACAAGGATGCAGGGATGGGGAGGTATGGGGAAGTCAAAGAAAAAAGGCTATGAACCGATGAGTATGAAGTTATATTGTGTTACACTGTTCTTTATTTTATGTGTGGAAAATTAATAAAAATTATTATAAAAAAAAAAAAAGAGAATCAACAGCTTTAATCATAAAAGAAAATGCCAGTCACTTAAGACAAATCAATTTTACGGGGGGAAATCAAATGCCCCCAACGAAAAAGGTTTTGTACTCCTGGGAACAAGCAAAATGATTCTTCAGTTTAAGTGAGATTGTTCCATAGTCTTCAGTGTCATGTGCAAAAATCTGCTCCAGTTCCAGTACTCCAGCTACACACTTTCTGTATTCTGGAATTTCATATCCATCTTCACAATAAATCTTGCAAAGGCTTGGGCTTTCCAGGCCACGCCATCATATGTTCCTGGATATGTATTAGAAAAAAACATCTGGGCAGTAATCATAGTGACACTATAATTTTGTTAACTAGATCCTGAAAATGTGATTTCCCTTTCCTGGAAGATCATCAGTGTTTAATCCTTATGTAAATACTCGCTGTTTAGCGGGGACTTCCGAAGAGCCAAGGAAAAAGGCTTCATCCACTGAGGTGGTTGATATAATGTCACCTTGACAGAAATTTTCCCCCTTGGTAGCAAGCAGGAGGAGTCCATTCTGAAGCTGTTGCTCACTAGCCATCTCACAGACATAATTCGGAAACACCATCTCTGCCAAACCATATAAAACAAACAACTTTCCCGTGATTCCTAAGGTTCGGTGTCATATTCCATAAAGACTGTTCTAGGTGCCACATAACTTTTTGCTGCGTTTGCTGCTATGGGCGAAGGAATGTATTATGGGAGGTGCTATCATAGACAAGATTCAATGTCAACAGATGCCCAAGAAGATTCCAGGTTATCATCTATACAGAATTGGAGAAGCAACCAGAATGTTACTTAAGTACTTGTTTTTATGTTCCAGAAGTAAAGGAAAAGGGACCCCTGACCATTAGGTCCAGACACGGAAGACTCTGGGGTTGCGGTGCTCATCTTGCTTTACTGGTCGAGGGAGCCGGTGTACAGCTTCCGGGTTATGTGGCAGCATGACTAAGCTGCTTCTGGAGAACCAGAGCAGCACATGGAAACGCTGTTTACCTTCCCGCCGGAGCGGTACCTATTTATCTACTTGCACTTTGACGTGCTTTCGAACTGCTAGGTTGGCAGGAGCAGGGACTGAGCAATGGGAGCTCACCCCGTTGGGGATTCGAACCGCCAACCTTCTGATCGGCAAGCACTAGGCTCTGTGGTTTAACCCACAGCGCCACCTGCGTCTCTGTTCCAGAAGTAATGATGTGTAATTCTCTCTTTTAATGTTTGCTTCGTTTTAGCCTTGGATATCCAAGACTCTTGCCGCCTTCAGCCTGGAGGTAAGCTGGAAGCTTACACAGAATGTCCAATTCGTAACCAATGTTGTTCAGGCCCAAAGAGAGGCAGCAACTTCCTTGCACCAAGTGGAACCCAACTAATAACCCCTTGGGCCACCTGATCCCTGCCAAGTTGACAGCTGTAATAGCACATCATGGCCATCTTTTGTGGTTGCAGCAGAGAGCCAGCCAGCCACTCCCTCATCTGGCCAGCTGTCAAGAGAGGTGGAGAGGGTGGGGGTTTGGGGGGGGTAGCTACACACAAAAAGACTGGCCTTGTTCCTCAACAATTTAGCAGTCATAAAAATATGAGAACGCTAAAATGTGTTCATTTATGAAAAACAAATATACACAAACCTATTGAATCTGGAAATTAATATTGTTAAGATGAATGTTTTCCCTAATGTATAATACAGCTTGCTTAGAAAAGGAAGAGTACCTTGTAAGCCTTTTTTGTGCCCATGCCCAGAAAGAATGTAGTATTTTATGAACCTACCTTTACACTGGGAATTAAGTAGTCAGCCTGTCCCCTGCTGTTCTTCCATATTTGTGCATTTAATTCTTGAAAGCAGGCATTTTACTGATTGATTTATTTATCTATTTCAGTCGCTATGACTGCCTTCCAGCAAATAAGAATTAGGTATTGTAATCTTAAAAAACCCTGATTTAATTCTGTTACACTGAATTTTACCTGGCTGGTGGTTACACAACTAATCTGTGTGTCTAAAAGGACCTAGGGCCCACTTTTGAAACCGAGTTACAAAGAAAACAAATATGTGCTTGCACATTTTTTCACCATATTCTTCTGTATGTGGCCCCAAAAGGCTGCTGAAAGTCAGAGTAAGCAGCTGTGGTCTTGGATGACAGAATATTCTTATCTGGTGCAAAGCAGCTTCTGACATTACGGTACTTTGGATCCAAAATGACTGAATATGGAGTTCTATTTCTACCATTTCCTGGCTTTCCTTTACCTCCAAAAGTCACCCCTGAAGGTCAGGGGATACCCTCCCAAATTGTGAGTGATACAGCACAACTATGTGGGAATATTGGGTTGTACCCCCCCCCAACAGGCAGAAATTCCTTCTGCTCACCAAGGGCACTATTTAAACCCAAGGCAATGACACTTTAAATACAATTTGCTTCAATTACAGTGCACTGTGCACTCACGTCTTAATATCTACAGCTATGGATGCATTTTCTCGTTTCTTAATGAAGGCTGAGATTCTTCGATTACTAAACAGATGTCTATAGAATATACCAAAACGCTTTGGGGGCGAAGAACCTGCACTTTCCTATTTTTGCTTTGTTTTCACATTGCAAAATATTTTTTCTCTTCTGAATAATAATAAAAAGGCCCACTGAAATGTTTGCCAAACATTAGAAGAAGGACGACCAAGCTGAGCTTCCTGAAGCAGAAACGCTAAACTGAAGACAGCAACTGAAAGAGACCTTTTGCTTTGAAACCTGACAACAAAGACTCCGGAAAGATAAAGACGCTTTCGGGCACAGTCTTTCCTTCCCCTGCAACTGACGTTTTAAAATTCAAAACACCAAGAAATCACAAGTCACTTAAATGGTGTTTTTCAAACAACTGAGATAAATATTGTATAAACTGCGCCAACAGGGTAGAAGAGAATTGCATAAACGTCGGCAGCCGAGCAAGATTTGTAGTCCACAGCTGTGAGCAGGAAAGGTGGCAGAAGGGAAAAGATGCAGAGAGCCGCTTAGAAATAAACACGGGACTCAAGATGCTCCCCACTTGGCTCTTCCACTCTGACTCTCCCAGTTCCCAGAACTTATGCAACTAGATGTATTCAGACTTAAAAAACCTTATTTTCCTCTGCAACCAGGGATGAACGGGTCTGCAAGCTCAATTCTCCATGTATCACTCATATCATCTAGGACTGGGGTGTCGTAACTTGGACTGGTTCACAGACATGACAGGACATGGCAGAAGTACTATTTTGGGGGGGCAGGGGGCAGGCAGGAGTGGAGGACTCCCTGGTCCTGGTAACTGTGCCCCTGAAGGGCAAGGTGCGCAGCCTGGGAGTCATTTTGGACTCACAGCTGTCCATGGAGGCGCAGGTCAATTCTGTGTCCAGGGCAGCTGTCTCCCAGCTCCATCTGGTACGCAGGATGAGACCCTCCCTACCTGCGGACTGTCTCGCCAGAGTGGTGCATGCTCTGGTTATCTCCCACTTGGACTACTGCAATGCGCTCTATGTGGGGCTACCTTTGAAGGTGAGCTGGAAACTACAACTAATCCAGAATGCGGCAGCTAGACTGGTAACTGGGAGTGGCCGCCAAGACCATATAACACCAGTCTGAAGACCTACATTGGCTCCCAGTACGTTTCTGAGCACAATTCAAAGTGTTGGTGCTGACCTTGAAAGCCCTAAATGGCCTCGGTCCATTTAGGAGCGTTCCCCCCCCCCCCCCCATCGTGCAGCCCGGACACTGAGGTTACAGGGAACCAGGCAGAGGGCCTTCTCAGTAGTGGCACCCGCCCTGTGCAACGGCCTCCCATCAGATGTCAAGGAAATAAGGAACTATCCTACTTTTAGAAGACATCTGAAGGCAACCCTGTTTAGGGAAGTTTTCAATGTTTTATCATGTTTTTAGTATTCTGTTGGGAGCCGCTCAGAGTGGCAGGGGAAACCCAGCCAGATGGGCGGGGTATAAATATATTGTTGTTTTGTGTTGTGGTGGTGGTGATGTACGGAACGCTTTAGTGTGTCTCCCTACAAGGATCTGTTGGATCATTTGTGGACAAGTCCTGAAAAGCTTCTCTGCCCTAAAGCAGTTTTTACCTGAAAGCAGAGGAAACTGAGCTGGAGGCGACTTACCAGCCAGATCCAACTCTGTGCTAAGAGCCTATATCATGAAGGATAAAGTGGAGTAAACAGCTTTAAAAACTACTGTAGCCAAAAGCCCAGTCTGCAACACCTGACTTTTCTAGTCTCCCGTGCCTTCGAAGGATGCCTCCAATTTGAACTTATTTCATTTTAAGATGTCTCTTGCATGCACCAGTTTTCCCCCTAGACAAAATCGCAATGCCTGCCAAAGTACTGTTTAGACAACACAAGCTTATTTACCCTTTTCTAAAAAGAGTGCTAGAAAGAATTCCTACAATTCACATGGTCCTGTTACATTTCATCTTTTAACTCTTTTCCAGCTTCTTGTCCCACATTCAAAAGGGCTTATTAACCTGTACAGTGGTACCTCGGGTTACATACGCTTCAGGTTACATACGCTTCAGGTTACAGACTCTGCTAACCCAGAAATAGTGCTGCGGGTTAAGAACTTTGCTTCAGGATAAGATCAGAAATCGGGCACCGGCGGCACAACAGCAGCAAGAGGCCCCATTAGCTAAAGTGGTGCTTCAGGTTAAGAACAGTTTCAGGTTAAGAATAGACCTCCAGAATGAATTAAGTACGTAACCTGAGGTACCACTGTATCCATAAAAATAAAGTTAACATCGGAGACAAAAGAGAACGGTTATCATCTTCTCATGCCTCACTGGCCAGTTTTCAGATGCATCTAACTTGCCATCAGAACAGATGTGGTCCATGGTCTGATTCTGCAGTGATGGTCTTACTGCGTACAGGTGAGCAAGCCAGGATGGAGCAACACACCTGAGAGACAGCTCAGCACATTAATTCGCAAAGAATGTCCACAGTGCGCCAAAAGCCCCCCTGCTTCAACTCTCATTATTATTATTCATTAAATTCATATTCCGCCCTTTATCTGAAGATCTCAGGGAGGTTTCCAAGATAAAAATACAGGATAAAAGCATGAATAAATAGTTAAAACTGAAACAAAACAATAACGTCCCCCTCCTAGAAACACATTTAAAAGGCTGTGGAATATTAATCAGCTCAAGGCCTAGAATCATAGAATCATAGAGTTGGAAGAGACCACAAGGGCCATCGAGTCCAACCCCCTGCCAAGCAGGAAACACCATCAGAGCACTCCTGACATATGGCTGTCAAGTCTCTGCTTAAAGACCTCCAAAGAAGGAGACTCCACCACACTCCTTGGCAGCAAATTCCACTGTCGAACAGCTCTTACTGTCAGGAAGTTCTTCCTAATGTTTAGGTGGAATCTTCCTTCTTGTAGTTTGGATCCATTGCTCCGTGTCCGCTTCTCTGGAGCAGCAGAAAACAACCTTTCTCCCTCCTCTATGTGACATCCTTTTATATATTTGAACATGGCTATCATATCACCCCTTTCTGGTTGAAGAGGAAAGTTTTCGCCTGGTGCCTAAAGATGTACAATGAAGGCGCCAGATGAACTTTCCTGGGAAGAGCACTGCACAAACAGGGAGCCACCACAGAAAAGGCCCATTCTTGTGTTGTCACCCTCCAGAGCTCTCGTGATGATCACAGAGTCTGGTCAGTTTATCTGGGGAGAGGTATTGCAGTCCTGAGCCCAAATTTACCACTTCCCCATTTTAGATACAGGATATATGGATCACAGCCGAGTGGAAAAGCGCATGGCCTGCCTACAGAATGTCCTGGATTCAAGGTCTGTCATCTCCAGTTAAACAGGATCACAAAGCAGATGATGAGAGACGTCTGCTTGAGGGCCACTGCCTGTCGCTGTAAGGAACTCTGAGCTAGATGGATAAATACAACCTTATCCAAGGCAGCTCCCTTTGTTCCCAGCTAATACTACCTACCTCACAGGGCATCTTGCAGGGAACATTAAGATAATGAGCAATAAATAAGCAAAGTGCCTAATGTCAAGCATTATCAACTTCTCCTGCAGCAAGTTTTAGAATGCAAAACAGCACAGATATGTTAGCAAGGATGTCGGCATGAGAATAAAGTTAGCCCATGCTTATTCTTGAATTAAAAAGGTAAAACTCATTGCAACAGCCAACCTGGTGCAACTTCAATAGGCTGCTGGGGGAAACCCCCAACCCAAAACTCTTGCCCTTTTTTTTTAAAAAAAAAAAAACCAGATTAAAACCAGTACTGGCACCAAGTCCTTGAGATCAGTTTTCTAAGAATTGCTATGTTTACAGAGTTCTGTGGACAATCCAACTTTTCTGACCAACACCCACAGTGAAATTGCAACAGTTTATTTTAAAGGAAATGTGTTGAGGAATTCACACAACAAAGCTTAGGAAAGTCAACAAATAGATGGAACACAACAGTCAGAGGAGAGGGCATTGGCACAGGGTATTCCATTCCTCTTGTGGGTTTCATTAAAACTTTTATTTACTCTAACGTTACTTGCCATACTTGTCATCTCCTCTGAAGTCAGAGCTCAGAATCTGAACAGGAGACCTGCAGGGCAGAGACACACACATTCTCAAGCAGCTTAGCCGTCAACAGCATGCAGGAGAGTTTGTTTGCAGAGATTTGCCGGCAACCCCCCCACCTACCCACCCAAAGGAAGATATCAAGATTTCATCACCCGATGAGAACATGTGTGTGTGCAAATGCTGGCTTTTAAACCAGTATATTGATTGCCTATGGGGAGAGAGAAATGTAAGCTCCCAGCTTATCACCACGGCTTTGAACCATTTCCAGGGAAGATTTTCTCCACATGGAAGCATTGAACAAAGGCCGCACTTAAGATGGAGCATATTTCAACCGCCTGGGAGAAACGGGATGCCTCATCAGTGAGAAAAGTCTCGGCCTGGGAAAGCATTTCCAGAGCAAGGGCCCAGATGTGAAAAATACAAAGCAATAGTCTCCTCGTCTCTGCGCAATGGCAGAATGCATTGCACTTGCCAATAAGTAACAACAGCCCAGCTCCTTATGACTGGTATAAGGCAGCATTGGAGGGGCACAGAGAGACAGATAGCTCTGCAATGCAGCATGTATTATTATTACTATTAATAATAATACTAATAAAATTATTTATTTTACTATTATTTTAATTATCAATAATAAGCAAATATATGTAACACCCGTCACCCAAGGACCACAGGGTGATTTACAGCATAAAAACACCAAAGTACATGGCATAAAAACAAACAAAATAGCAACAGCCCACCCACCCACAGTGGGTGGGTTTAATAAGCCAAAGGCATGGGAGAAGAGGAATGTTTTCACCTGGTGTCTAAAGTTATGTAATGGCTTGCGTATATACAACGAAATAAACAACTATCCGACTTTTAGAACTCTCCCCATTTTTCTTCCCAATTTACATATTTTATTTTATTTTGGTTTTGCTGTTATTTATTGTATTTATTAGCAACCCTTCATCAACGAAGATCCCAAGGCGGCATCATGTAGTAACTGAAAGGACACCATGGTCATACAGTACAAAACACAATCTATTAAAATAACTCAATTAGAATCACGTTGAAACTTTGCTATAAATTGCTATTATTTAGGAGGTTGTGCACAAGCAAATGTAGTGGGGACAAGTTATCGACAAACTGTCCCTGCGTTGCCCCTCACTTTTCTACCTCCACACAGATCTCTCAGCCTGGGCCGCAAATCTGCAATATAGGGCCAATACCACCAGTCCGCATCACAAGGGTGTTGAAGATTGAGTTAAAATTAGGAATGCTTGAGGAATTCAGTCTTTGCAAATGCCAATAAAAAATGACCTGATCGCAGATCAGAAATAGCTATTGCCCGATTTTGCACTTTCCTGAATTTTGCAACATAAGCTCTAAGCAATTAAATACCGTATTTTTTGCTCTATAAGACTCACTTTTTCCCTCCTAAAAAGTAAGGGGAAATGTGTGTGTGTGTATCTTATGGAGTGAATGCAGGCTGCACAGCTGTCACAGAAGCCAGAACAGCAAGAGGGATTGCTGCTTTCACTGCGCAGCGATCCCTCTTGCTGTTCTGGCTTCTGAGATTCAGAATATTTTTTTTCTTGTTTTCCTCCTCCAAAAACTAGGTGCGTCTTGTGGTCTGGTGCGTCTTATAGGGCGAAAAATATGGTACATTAAGCTAGGTTTGCTGTTGTTGTTAAATGTATATAGTATATACTCAGATAAAAGTAGGAATGGAACGGAATTATGTAAAAATGATACAGATCAGAATAACACAGACTGGGCTATTTCTAGCTAATTCAGACGACACATTCTGGACAGCAGTGTTTCTCAGCACCACTGAAAGATTTAGTGGATGAATGGAACTGATCAGCTCCAGCACTCATGCCATGCCCAGAGAAGGCACAACCGAATGGATAAACTCAGAAAAAAAGATAACAGTACCATTTGGCAGGAAGCTCTCAATTCCAGATTATGTTTTATACTTGGCCGGGGGGCGGGGGGAGCTGCAGTAAGATCAGAGAGCTAAAACTCTTTTATTAGAACCAGTTTGGAGCAGGGGAGGGAAATCACTGAAAAGTATGGAAGGAGTGTGTGGAATTTGCCTTCTGTATAAGCACATACACAGAGGTCAACTGAAGAGTACCAGTTCCCTTCCGGCAAAGGCTGTTCCACACTTGGCTTGTTGGGGAGGGCAGACGCGCCGCTGTGCCACACATTTAGCACAACGGCTCCACAGAGACACCTGCTGCCCACGCAGGGGAAGGGGAGGAGTGGCACGCAAAATTATACGTGGCACTTTCTGGAAAAGGGGTGGGCAAGACACATTTATGGCTGCAGGATGACACACAGCTACAAATGACGGCCCCGTCTCTCAAAACCGACCAGATGACAGATTTATTTAGGACTGCACTTATCTTGGCCCTCCTCTTCCTTTCCAAAGGAAATCCAGAAAGGGTTATCAATAAAACATACAAAGGAAAAAGTGAAGCCATACTGTTAAACCTCAATATTTCAAAAGAAGAACAGGGATCTGGTGGGCTTCTTCAGAGAGATCGTTCCTCAACTGGGGTGCTACTACCAAGGCAACCCTACTGCAGACACCAAAAAACTTTAGATCTTAGGTAAGTGGAATGGGGAGCAGGACTTCTCCCATTAAAGCAGGGTTTGGTGGAGTACAAGTTGCAGAAAAACTATAAGGAATGTGAGCTCCCCTTTTCAGCAGGAACTGGGACCGAGTCTCCAAAGCTGTGTGAGCTGCAAGCCCCTGAAGGAATAAGGTGAAAACATCAGCCTTTAGGGTTGTCAGGTAGTATAAAGTCTAGGGGGCAGCTGCTTGCAGCCTCTGCTTGCTGAACTTACTTTTAAACCTTCTGCACAGATTCTGGATTCAATGCAAACGGAAGACAGAATTGGCTGTCGGTGTTCGCAGTGCAGATGAACATTACCCAGGACCCTGTCTAAGCAGCTGTTCTCAAACTTTTTTCTCTGGGCCACACTCTCAGAATAAAAATTTGCTCATGCCACACCAGTTTTTTTTTAATTGATTTATAACTTAGAGCTCAACTATTTCATAATATGATCAAGAGACATCCAGAAAATATAAAACGTAAGAACAGGAAGCATTACCAAAATATAATATTGATTGTCCTTGAATCTTCCTGCTGTACTTGCCATCGTCTCCTGCTACGTCAGTGTGACATGCCGTACTCTTTGAGAACCACTGGTCTAACTTGAAAGAGCTGTGGATTGGACTCTGAAAATTCCTACTGTCCAGTTTTATAATCTACCATTAGTATAAAAGAAGGGCGGGGGAGTTAAAATTTGTGAACTAATGAAAGCATTAAAACCGAATTCCATCTTCTGAACCCAAGAATCAATCAATTTATGCTAGGCCAGTATTTTCTACTCCGACTGGGAGCTGCTTCCCAGAGTTTCAGACAGAGGGCCTTTCCTGTCATTTGAGACATGGCCCTTTTTTCAATCCCAGGGGCTGAACCTCAGGCCTTTATTTTATTTATTAAAGTATTTATATGCTACCATTTCATGAAATATTAGGGTGGTGCACAGCAATGCGTATATAATAAAACTTAAGATCTTCCGCATGCAAATATATGTACTCTGCAACTAAACTAAGTTTCCTTCTTGATCCTACAAAGAATTGTTTAAACACTGTTAGCCATAAATTGAAATTAAATAAAATGTACATTGCAGTTTAATTCAAGAATATTTGGAAACACTTCTCTCTCTTAAAACACTGAGTCATTGTACAAGAGTTACTTAGTAAGCCGACATCCACATCCTCAAGAATGACTGCAATTTATTTTTCTTAAACGTTAACTAACATTCCTGGCTTGAATATTATCCATCCTTGATCTGATACTTCCCAGACACTTCATTGATATTATGTCCTCTTAACAGGACTTCACGCACTTAATTCCACTTTTGGCAACTCCTCGTGGAAAGTTTCAACAAGAGTTATACTGAAAGTGCAGAGACAAGTCTCATATGCCTCTCAGAAAAGCACCTCCATCCAACCCTCTCCAGCGCCACTAAACAAAGGCTGAACTTAATATATTCATTTGTCTCTTCCGAGAGCATCACACTTATCCATATGCCTTCTTTATTGGTCTGAAGGCAATCTGCTCTGGAAGCCCCAAGATATTTAATAAATTTCATTTGTATATTCATTAAAAAGATTTTTAAAGCTCATCTCTCACAACACACTGGCCTCACAAGGTGACCTACAAGGCTCAAGCATGGGAAAATACTACTACAAAACACACACGGACAGTTGCACAATTCAGACAAACGCAGACTTGAATAAATTTGCCGTTAGAATTTTTGTCTAATAAAACCCAGCAGGGATGAGGCCGTACATGTCTCCCTGGGAAGCGGATTCCAAAGGTGTGGGACAACCACTGAGGACCTGCCAGCCTAAAAGCCTTCAGTGGAAAGGGCACTTATCTCAATGCTCAGACAGGATCAGGCAAGTGTAGGTGGTCCCAACCCTTTTAGGACTTTAAAGACCCAAGTTGGCACCTTGCATTGGGCTCAGAAATGAACATGCAGGCAAATGAAAGCGACACAGTGTACATGAAATGAGCTGAACACCAGCTCTCACAAGCAACTGTGCTCTGTACCAGTTGCTGTTCCTGAACAGCCTTTAAGGCAGTGTTTCCCAACCTTGGGCCTCCAGCTGTTTTTGGACTACAACTCCCATCATCCCTAGCTAGCAAGACCAGTGGTCAGGGATGATGGGAATTGTAGTTCAAAAACAGCTGGAGGCCCAAGGTTGGGAAACACTGCTTTAAGGGTGACCCCATGGAGAGCACACTGAAATAATCAAACCTGGACATAACCATGCCATGCACCACTGTGCCAGACTTTTCCTTCTCTAGTTAGGGTCCCAGCTGTCAAACTGGCCCTCCTAGTAATGTCACCTGTGCCTCCACAGGCAGCAAAGAACCCAGGAGTACTCCCAGACTGCGTATCAGGCCTTTCAGGGGAAGAGTGATCCCATCCAGACAGATCTAAACCTCCTTCCAGATTAGCAGGCCTTCCAAATGGAGTACAGTACTTCTGTTTTATCCAGATTAAGTTTCAGCTTGTTAGCCCTCAACTAGCAACTACCTTGATTTTTATTGAGGAGCAGCACTTTCTGCCACACGCACCCAGCAAACAAAGCCACCATCCACACCCTACGTTCTAAGGCAGCTTCAAAGCCTCAGCCCATTAAGGAGATTCCCAGGTTGCTTCTTTATCTCTCATTCTAACACAGCATTAAGCATTCCACAAATTGCTATTCTGCAAGCGCTCAGCTGAGACCAAGTTAGTGCGCAGAAAGTAGAGTATAAGGGAATTCCTAGAACTTCAGATAAATCTTACTGCAGACCGCAGAACGGATGGAAACAGAAACTGTACCTGAACAAAATGAAACCCAGTGATTCAACAGCTGCACGTCTCACATCATCATTGACATCACTCACCTAATAAAAAAGGGAAAAAACAGCAAAAAGTCAGGGCAAAATACCTAAAGTGTACAGAAATATCTAGAAGGTACTAATGCTGAAATAGGTAAAAGATAAAAAGGTAAAGGACCCCTGGACAGTTACGTCCAGTCAAAGGTGACTATGGGGTTGCAACGCTCATCTTGCTTTCAGGACGAGGGAGACGGCATTTGTCTAGACAGCTTTCTGGGTCACGTAGCCAGCATGACTAAACTGCTTCTGGCGCAACGGAACACCATGACGGAAGCCAGAGCGTATGGAAACGCCGTTTACCTTCCCACCACAGCTGTACCTATTTATCTACTTGCACTGGCATGCTTTCGAACTGCTAGGTTGGCAGGAGCTGGGACAGAGCAATGGGAGCTCACCCTGTCATGAGGATTGGAACCGCCAACCTTCTGATCGGCAAGCCCAAGAGGCTCAGTTATTCTCAAAGTAGACCCATTCAAAGTACAGTCTGCTCCAGAGCCAGCTATACTTACAGCAACATGCAACAGACGTCTGATTGCCTTGTTGTTTCCTGAGCCACAGTAAGCCATTGCAACAGTATACATCCCTGAACGGCGGAGGATCGGATCCTGGAAGAGGTAGAGCACTTTAACATTTAAACAGTTACATACCGGGGGGTGGGGGGGGTGGAATCAAAGGAGAAAGACTCTGAATTCCTGAGCTAGATGAATCACCGGAGTGACAGCTTCCTATGAGCTCACTTTCCAACTCTATTTTTAAAAAGTTGTGGTGTGATCCATTACTGAGTTGGAAAGTGGCTTCTTTTAAAAATACAAGCACTGATTTTCCATTAAAACTGCTACCTAGGACTTACAGGAAAAACCTAAAATCCAGCTGAAATATGATGCATGACCAGCAAATCTTAAATTTATCAAAAGCTGACCAAACTACTACTAGAAAACCAATCAGCTAAAGACTCCAGTCAGTATTCAGATTCTTGAGCAAACCAGCCTCCCCAGTCACTGAAGTCTTTTTATTTGCTTTTGGGTTCTGAGCATCTAGAACACATTTACGCTAAATAAATACTCAAGAACAGTAGTATGAAAAGCTTATGGCTTTTATGCCAATCAAAGCTAAAAACCTGTATATTGTCTGTACTGCTCTGTGTGATGCTGCTTTAGATCACAGGTAGGCAGAAGACAGATGTCTGAGTAATTTAAAGTAGATCAGCAAGGATTTCTGACTCAGGTTTCTAGTAAAATCAAAGTAGACTTCACAAATCTCACGTTTGCCCACCCCAGCTTAGAAGGCTGAAGAACACTACGTGCTTTACGTCTCAATCAACAGCCAAAAGATCTTCCAAAATTAATCCGTTCCATATTTAGCAGATTTTCTCATTTAATTGTTCACAGAGTGGGCCAGAAAGCTTGCTGGTGGCTAATTAAGTCAGTAGATAAATTTTGGCAAGACACTATACTTCAACCTTAATCAAGCATCCTATAATAACATGGGGCTTTGAAGAACCTCTGCTATAAAAAAATGGCATTTACTCTAGTTCATTATGTATTAATTTTTACCCGATTCCTGTCTTGGGAGGCAGGTTGTGGGTTAGAAGGTGGACTATTTTACACAGACACCCTAAAGTGCTAAAAGGCAAGTATTATTAAGATACCCTGAAGAAAAAGGCTGAAGCGGAATGGGTAGTTTTGCAGGAAGAGCTACACTCACCTTATCTCTGCAGAGGCTCTCTATGAGGGCATCTGCCTCCTCCATTCTGCCATACATCACCAAGGCAATGCCAACTGCCAGGCCCCGCAAGATCTTCTCATGCTGGGTTTCTTGGGCATATCCCACCATGTCCTCAATCGCCTGCGCATTTTTAGACCCAAGCATCACCAGCCCAAGAGCCAGCCCAGCTGCTTCACCTTTAAGGGGGAAAAGGAAGAAACTAAAGACAGGAGCACAACAGGACTTCACCACTGCTTCCGCCTACCGTCCTGAATAGAGTACACAGGATGATGGGTTGGCCTGCGGTGGGAGGAGTAGGTTTAAGACACACACTTCTGTCCACGGCAGTTGCTTACCTGTCACAGCATCATCTTGGTACAAGTTAGTTTTGAGAAGGTCGTAGACATCCTGGCGGGCCGTCCCCATGGCAGCCAAACCAAGTCCCAGGCTGCCCCCATGTCGGACAATCTGCAATAAAAGAGAGATTTTTCTTTTCTCTCTGTGACTCTACTTAAAACTTCTCAGGAGGGCTACGAAGATCAGAACACAGTCCTCACTCTTGGAGTGAGACAGAGAACCCATGAACTCGTTCCACATTCAGCTCTTGGTAGTCATTTTTCTAGTCATTCTGCATTGCAGGGGGTTGAACTCGATGGCCCGTGGGTCCCTTCCAACACTACAATTCTATGCAAAATTACATTTCCATTACAGTGGATGCTCAGGTTGTGAACATGATCGGTGCAGGATGCACGTTCGCAACCCACAGCGTTCGCAACCCGCGTCTGTGTGGGTTGCGATTCGGCGCTTCTGCGCATGTGCGACCATCGAAACCCGGAAGTAACCCATTCCGGTACTTCCGGGTTTCGGCGGTCCGCAACCCAAAAAAACGCAGCCTCAGAAGCGTCTGTAACCTGATGTAATTTTCCTTCCTTCACTGTGATGTAATTTTCAGCATTTGAAAAAGAAACACATTATTGATTCTTCATGTGAGCCAACCACATTTTACCTTGCACCTTTTTTATTTATGGCGTTTATATCCTACACTTCAATAAAACTTCTGGGGCAGCTAACGTAATCGTCAGCTAAGTGTTGAGAAGTCCAGCGACCCACATGCTTGTTAGGATATTTCCATTCCACCTTAAAAGGGAGCAGGATGTTTGTGTCACAGCCTGCGTATTTCCTGTTCACAGGATGTTTCTGTTTTGATAGAGCTGTTGTCTCTCTCTCTCTGCGCCTGAACACGCAAGCAGGCAGTCATGTTTTTTTCTTTGTTCTGACCAACGCTGAATAAACTTGTAAATAATGCTCTCCTGAGTGCAACTTTCGCTGTGCATTATCTGCTGATAGAGCGTGCATCAGTTCTGGAATGTGGAAAGCTATTTTCTGGAGCTCGTGTCGCTAATTGCTGATACTGTATCTACGGGAGATCAATGGACGTCCGGAGTGGACGTGGAGGCAGTGATGGCCTATATCTCCCTGGCAGTATCCCAACAATGCTATCCCTAAGGCACTCAATCACCTGTGCAGGTGACTCACAGGAGACAATACTTACATCATTGCTGGCATTCTTCAGCTGGTTCAGCAAATAGTCTATGATGTCACCACCATGATTGGCATGGATGAGTCCCAGGGCATAAAGCCCTCCACCTTCCTGATATGCAGACCCTGGGGACGTGTCTTTCGGCAGATACGTTGCCATTAACTGAAGAGCTTCCTTCTCATGACCCTGTAAATTCACAAGGAAAAAATAGAGAACTATGAAGAGCTTTGATGTGTCAGCCCAAGGGTGGGCACGTCGTTCTTCTGCAGCCATTTTCTCCCAATGGGAACTAAGCTGAACTAATTTACTATGGATTCAATACTATGACCTTAGCAGGCACATGCATCTTGCAGGCACCCAGTGATGGACAAGCAATTTGCATCCCTTTTTGAACGCACATGTAGTACACACACACACACACACACACACACACACACACACACAGTGAGGAACATGCACTGAGTCTATTTTGTATCCACAATAAAATATGGGCCAGTAAGAGAAGACTGCACTTGTAAATACAGTAGTTCAATGAAAGCGAAATTTAAAATTCTTATGTCTAAGAGTTTAATGTTACTGATAGTTGTGTAACATAAACCGGCAACAGGAGAACACATGCCACCTCCGTCTAAAAGCTGGGTCAGAACCTGCAATGTAAACAGGAGGGCCTCAATATATCCTGAAGATGACAAGCCCACCAACACCTCAGATGTTATCAAAAAACATTGTGATACATTTTAGTATTACCTTATGTATGACACCGAGGCTGGCTGTAGCAGTAAACTTTGCCCAGTTGGTAGCCCTGGCAAGCCACTCCAAATTATCTCTGCAGAGAGAAATATTGGGAATTGGTCTTAGTCTCAGAAGTGTTCAAACTTTCACATCACAGGAATAGAGTGTTTAGAAGTTGACTGCTTGTTTGACTTTGTCTGCTCTGGTCTAGTTCGACTCAAAGCTAGGAATATCTTTGTACATTGGTACCTCGGGTTACATACGCTTCAGGTTACAGATTCCGCTAACCCAGAAATATTACCTCGGGTTAAGAACTTTGCTTCAGGATGAGAACAGAAATCATGCTCCGGTGGCGTAGCGGCAGCAGGAGGCCCCATTAGCTAAAGTGGTGCTTCAGGTTAAGAACAGTTTCAGGTTAAAAACGGACCTCTGGAACGAATTAAGTACTTAACCCGAGGTACCACTGTATTCCAGGACCAAAACTTTCATCATAAAGGAAACAAAATTGCTGGACACGAAGTAAATTGCACAGTTCGGAATATTATTCCAAGGTGCTCATTTTCAACCATTTGGTCAGTCTGCACAAGACAGGAGCACTGTATTTCTTTCTATTGTTTTCCTGCCCTGAACACAGCATCAGAGTTACACTGCTTTTAAAAGAAACATGTGAGGTTGGCACAGCTCTAAGAGGGAGCTCTGCCTAGGGCAAAGGGTCATTCCTAGCTCAACAAGGATCCATCTCTGACTCTCCAGTGGCTAAATCAATGCACACTGGAAGAGCCCACCCCACAACCCTGGGGTGCCACAGGGTTCTGTCTTGGGCCCGGTCTTATTCAACATCTTTATCAACGACTTGGATGATGGACTCAAGGGCATCCTGATCAAATTTGCAGATGACACCAAACTGGGAGGGGTGGCTAACACCCCAGAGGACAGGATCACACTTCAAAACGACCTTGACAGATTAGAGAACTGGGCCAAAACAAACAAGATGAATTTTAACAGGGAGAAATGTAAAGTATTGCACTTGGGCAAAAAAAATGAGAGGCACAAATACAAGATGGGGGACACCTGGCTTGAGAGCAGTACATGTGAAAAGGATCTAGGAGTCTTGGTTGACCACAAACTTGACATGAGCCAACAGTGTGACGCGGCAGCTAAAAAAGCCAATGCAATTCTGGGCTGCATCAATAGGAGTATTGCATCTAGATCAAGGGAAGTAATAGTGCCACTGTATTCTGCTCTGGTCAGACCTCACCTGGAGTACTGTGTCCAGTTCTGGGCACCACAGTTCAAGGAGGACACTGACAAACTGGAACGTGTCCAGAGGAGGGCAACCAAAATGGTCAAAGGCCTGGAAACGATGCCTTATGAGGAACGGCTAAGGGAGCTGGGCATGTTTAGCCTGGAGAAGAGGAGGTTGAGGGGTGATATGATAGCCATGTTCAAATATATAAAAGGATGTCACATAGAGGAGGGAGAAAGGTTGTTTTCTGCTGCTCCAGAGAAGCGGCCACGGAGCAATGGTTCCAAACTACAAGAAAAAAGATTCCACCTAAACATTAGGAAGAACTTCCTGACAGTAAGAGCTGTTCGACAGTGGAATTTGCTGCCAAGGAGTGTGGTAGAGTCTCCTTCTTTGGAGGTCTTTAAGCAGAGGCTTGACAACCATATGTCAGGAGTGCTCTGATGGTGTTTCCTGCTTGGCAGGGGGTTGGACTCGATGGCCCTTGTGGTCTCTTCCAACTCTATGATTCTATGATTCTATGAGATCATTATATGAGGGAATGACAATAAGCTGAACACCATCCAAAAGTTCTCAGTCCTAAATATTAGGGCCCTTTGATGGCGTTGTTTGAACATTCTCAAACCTAGAAAATCTGAATGAATAAATAAATAAATAAATAAATGCCAGACTTTCAGAAATGGCACCTTATCTTGCATTTGTGAAATTGCACACAAACTTCCCTGAACAAAACCTAAATAGTGGGACAATAGAAGTAGTTACAAAATTCCTGCTGATGGCTCAGTGCACCAATATATGAACCCAAGAAATGGCCTTAGGTCAAGTCAGACCACTCTTCCAAGCTGTTGGAAAAGCCTGATCGATTCTTGACTTGCCACAGGCCTCTAAAAAACCCGTCTGTCCCAGGCCTTCCAGCCAAGGTCCCCCAAATGCAAAAGCACACTCTCAAAAGTATCAAATGCCATTTGTAGAAAAGGATAGCGAAAGACTGCTCTCCTCCAACCGTAGCAGATTAATTTATGCCCCCAAGAGGTGATATGTTGCTCCGCTGAAGGCTTTTACCTAAGGAACTGGTCACTGGTTGTTCCACAATGCATAAAGGAGTTTGCTATGACTGTTGCTGTGTGACAGACAGAGTTCCGCACGGCGTCCTGGAGAGGAAAAACAGAAAAGTCACCACCAAGCAAAGAGGAACACAAGTATACTGTATAGAGAAACCTCATGCGTAGCCGTGTGCTCAGGTCCTCGCATGGTAACTTTCCTTTTGCATTTTCTGTTTCTGACTGTTCAGATCACAAAATCCATGTTGTAAAGCAAATATGATCTGTATTTCTTACAGTATGCTGCCGGAAATTTGTTGACTTGTCTGAAAACTTCTGAACTAAGCTTTTTTTTTTTAAAAAAAAAAAAAACCACAAATCTCACGAGGAAAGGCTGAAGGATATACATGCAGAGACAGATTAAAGGATAATAAGCGCAGTCTGATGGGTATAAAACAGGACCCACCCCCCTCTACTGATGGACAATAGGCCACTGCCTAAAACTTCAGGGAGGTTGATTCAAGGCTGAATATTATCTGCTAATGTCCATTGTTAAAAAATGCTGAATTTGGTTCCTTTGTTAACTGTCACATACTAGCCCAGCAGGAATAGTATAAATGGAGAGAATTTGTGTAAGAACTTAAAGATGTTATCCAACAAAGTACTGTATTTACGTACGCAGGACTTCAGGCTGTGCAGTAGAACTAGACATTCTGCTCCACATGCCCCCCACCCAAAAAAATAAAAATCTGTTATGGGTTTCCTCCAACCTTTTAGAGCAGAGTTGGGGAGGGTCTAAGAGGGACGCAGGTGGCGCTGTGGGTAAAAGCCTCAGCGCCTAAGGCTTGCCGATTGAAAGGTCGGCGGTTCGAATCCCTGCGGCGGGGTGCGCTCCCGCTGCTCGGTCCCAGCGCCTGCCAACCTAGCAGTTCGAAAGCACCCCCGGGTGCAAGTAGATAAATAGGGACCGCTTACTGGCGGGAAGGTAAACGGCGTTTCCGTGTGCTGCGCTGGCTCGCCAGATGCAGCTTTGTCACGCTGGCCACGTGACCCGGAAGTGTCTCCGGACAGCGCTGGCCCTCGGCCTCTTAAGTGAGATGGGCGCACAACCCTAGAGTCTGTCAAGACTGGCCCGTACGGGCAGGGGTACCTTTACCTTTACCTAAGAGGAGCGCGTAGGGACAGGGGAGGAAACAGAGATCCTTGCACTAAGGGAATGACTTCACTGGAGCCCTCAGTTCCCCCACTCGAACCCCCTTTGCTCTTGGATCGAGAACCCTCCTTGCTGCTACTGCAGCTTAGATTCTTATCTTCTCTGCTGGGACAGCTCATTTGGGGTAGAACTTTTTAAAGAAATCTCCTTTTGCATATTACAATTACCTCTTTTGTGTTTTTCTCTATGTACTATGCTCTCATACCACATTTTGCTAATATGCAAATATTCTTTGAAATTTTGAAGTAAATTAGTTTTTAATAATAAAAAAAATATTATTTATATTCCGCCCTCTCCAGGCTCAGATAAAATCCCAATCAATTAATTGAAATACATTCTAAAATCAGTTCATTCAAAAATCAATTCTGAATCAAATTAATGGCAACCATTGGGCTACAGTTCTATGAGGATTACAGAAGGAGAGAGGGGGTCAAGGCTGTGCCTTGGCCAAAGCAGTGGCGTAGCGTGGGTTGTCAGCACCCGGGGCAAGGCAAGTAATTTGCGCCCCCTAACCCTGGATTTGCGCCCCCTAACCCTATCCCTAACCCCCAGATGTTGCGCCCGGTGCGGCCGGCACCCCCTGCACCCCCCACGCTACGCCACTGGGCCAAAGGCCTTGTGGAACAGCTCCATCTTGCAGGCCCTGCGGAAAGATGTCAAGTCCTGCAGGGCCCTAGTCTCTTGTGACAGAGCGTTCCACCAGATCGGAGCCACACCCAAAAAAGCCCTGGCTGTGGTTGAGGCCAGCCTAACCTCTCTGTGGCCTGGGACCTCCAAGATGTTTTTATTTGAAGACCGTAAGGTCCTCCGTGGGACATACCAGGGCAGGCGGCAAAAGGCCTTTTGCTCAAGTCTTTATTAATTTAAATATTCTCAGTATCAATCTGCTCAGAGCCCACAGTGCAGAACACAGAGGCACGCTTCCTTCATGGGTTGTATTCCTTTACCTTTTACTCAGAGTACACCTGTTGGAATTAACAGACCTAACTTTGCCGCGTTCATAATTTCATTGGGTCTACTCTAAGTAACACTGAGCTAGACACCACTCCTTATAGTGTATTAAATAGCTAGCTGGTAAAGTAATGCTATCGAAATGTCAAGATGCATTATTCAGCCTCGAATCCAAAATTATCTCGCAGTGCTTGAATAAGCAAGCTCACACAAATCATATATAGGCCTTACCTTTGTGTTTTTTAGAATCATGAGGTCTGTGTTGTTGTTTCGTATTAAGAACTGCAGATGTAACTCAATGGCCATTTCACCACTTAATATTTTAATCATTTTTGGGATCTGATCTTTCGACTCTGGGTTCTTCGTATATGCACATGCAGAAAAAGACAAAAAAGATTACTTTTCAAAATCCCAACAAGTATCTCAAAACACCAGTACCACCTTATCAGCCATGGTCACTTTGGCAAGTTTACATTTACCAAGTACAGCTAGATTTATTTTGCCATCTCCATCAATATTCATGAGATACAGGTGTGGCCAGGCAGTTCAGTACCTTCAATGTTTCATCCTCTATATTCATTTATTGTAAAAAAATAAATAAATGTATATTTAAGTACAGTGGTACCTCTGGTTGCGAACGGGATCCGTTCTGGAGCCCTGTTCGCAACCTGAAAGAAACGCGATCTGTGTCTGTGCACGTGCACGATTCGCCGCTTCTGCGCATGCACGTGATGTCATTTTGCACATCTGCACATGCGTGAGCGGCGAAACCCGGAAGTAACCCTTTCCGGTACTTCCGCGTCGCTGTGGGACGCAACCTGAAAAAATATAACCTGAAGCAAATGTAACAAGAGGTATGACTGTATATTTCTGTAGGAAACATTCCACTGATGAGACTCATAAACTACAGCCATAACTAGGGGTGGGGAGACTTTGGGCTTGTCAGATCTACAGCACTTTGTTTTTCACTAGAACCCCAAGACAGAGCTAGGTGCAAAACAGATACAGGTAGAATTAAGAGAATAGGATATCTCTTGTGTGTGTTCTCAGGCGAAGAGTTTGCTTTCACTAACAAGACTGAACTAAGCTCACAGTACTTGCATTCAGAATTCCATTCCTGTTAGCTTTTCTCATTTCACCAGCCAAATTTAGGTAGGAAAAGTAGTTTTCTTATTTCCATTGCTAAACAACCAGGAACAAGGAAACCTTCACCACCTACTGCAAATCCTGCAGGGGTCTACTAGTAGATCCCAATCTACTTTCTGACCAACCCTACCTTAAGCTAATCCCTCTCAATTCTGCCTTTTCAAAGTGCATTCCAGCAGTAAGTTGAGGAATACGTCTGGGATAATTTCTGCATGCGTTCACCTTGGCAGCGCTTATTTTTCACAAAGGAAACAATTTGAGACACACTTCTTCCCAAAGGCTCAGTCAAACAGCATGGAATCTCCACCAATGCATGGGATCTCTACTTCACTCAAGACTAGCCTTTTTTACTTTTTAAACATTTGTATCTGCTTGAAGGTCATTTACCGTATTTTTCGCTCTATAAGACGCACCAGACCACAAGACGCACCTAGTTTTTGGAAGAGGAAAACAAGAAAAAAAATATTCTGAATCTCAGACGCCAGAACAGCAAGAGGGATTGCTGCGCAGTGAAAGCAGCAATCCCTCCTGCTGCTCTGGCTTCTGGGATAGCTGCGCAGCCTGCATTCGCTCCATAAGACGCACACACACATTTCCCCTTACTTTTTAGGAGGGAAAAAGTGAATCTTATAGAGCAAAAAATACGGTAATTTCCTTGCAACACCCACACAAGCAACACAGAGAAAACCTCCACATTTGGAGGCAATTTATACTGTGCCCAGAAAATGGCCTGGGAGCACCACAGCTGTAGGAATTACTGAAACCAAGTCAGCGCACACTTGATGGAGAGCCCCTTATAAGACTGACTCTTGTAAGAGGAAGGCGACATAAAAAGCCCTACATTTAGGGTAATTTCTTTTCCTTTCTTACCCTACTGTATTTGGTGCTTTCTCCTCCAAGCGTCACAAGCAGCTGCAAAGTGCGACTTTTTCAACTTAAATATTTACAACTGCAATCAATGACCAAATAAGGCATTATTTTGTTTCCTACTTTCAAGGGCAAACCTTTATAACACACACTAATGCACCGAACAGTAAAACAGCAATAAATCTTTACGTGGGCTTCACAGGGCAGCTCTGATCTTTTATTGTTGGAAAAACACGCTGCATTAAGCAAGCATTCCATCCCCGAAAGATATGGAATTAGTAACTCTCTCATCCCTAGAAGTCACGGTTATCTAAGGGTGATCTGTTGTATAGGTTCTGAAAGTAGTAAAATCACAGCAGCCAAAGTCAAGTTGATCTAGGACTATAACCCTGTGATTGTGTGTTTCGGGGAAGAGAATATACACCGTGCTCCACAGCCTTTCAAGGCTGCAGTGAGACAACTGTGCAATGCCTCTGCTTGCTTTATATTTGGTTCTGTTTTATAGCAAGATATGCAAGGATGTGGGGACGCAGGTGGCGCTGTGGGTTAAAGCCTCAGCGCCTAGGGCTTGCCAATCGAAAGGTCGGCGGTTCAAATCCCTGCGGCGGGGTGCGCTCCCGCTGCTCGGTCCCAGTGCCTGCCAACCTAGCAGTTCGAAAGCACCTCCGGGTGCAAGTAGATAAATAGGGACCGCTTACCAGCGGGAAGGTAAACGGCGTTTCCGTGTGCGGCTCTGGCTCACCAGAGCAGCGATGTCACGCTGGCCACGTGACCCGGAAGTGTCTCCGGACAGCGCTGGCCCCTGGCCTCTTGAGTGAGATGGGCGCACAACCCCAGAGTCTGTCAAGACTGGCCCGTACGGGCAGGGGTACCTTTACCTTTACCTTTTATGCAAGGATATTGTGTTTTTGATAATATTGTGCATTACCCTGAAGCTCACAGGATAAAATGCAGTCAAGAAATCTTATGAAATAAACAAACTATGCATCAAGGATGCTTTACACACAGCAACACTTACGGTTTGGCCAGCCTTCACTGCAGCAACAGGACTATTTGTCTTTTCTTCTGTCTCCATGGTATCACTATAAGAAAATAGAGAGAAAAACAGTCTAACTTGCATTGTAACCTATGCCAAAACTATCGAGAAGGGCACAGGCATCAATAAGGGAATGAACATTTCATTTCACAGTCCTAATGCTTCTACAAGTCTCCACACCTCTTAAAACAAGAGAGAAAAGGCAACTCATGTTCACAACTGAGACCAGTCAATACGGAATCAAATGCTGAAGCTTTTTCTGCACTTGACCACTGAAGATTGCAGTTGTGGGAATACCTTTTTGAATCCCCACCCCCAATAGCAGGAGTATGCCTTTCCCTTTATGTACAACTTTGCAAGGCTGAATCCGTCTCTCTTCTGTGCTCTTTGTTCTATAGGGAACCTTAAAAAAAAGAGGTATATATAAACACCGACAAATGGGGAACACTGACCTGCGAGCGCTCTGGAAGTTTATTTCTAAGAGACACATAAACCACAGTCATAACTGGGGGTGGGGAGACTTTGGGCTTGTCAGATCTACAGTACTTTGCTTTTCAATAGAACTGTAGGAGGAATCTATGGCTATCCGGGGGACGGACGGGACTCAGTATCTTAAACCAAACTACAAGTTCCAAGATTATTGCTGGAGAGGCGGCACAATTTTGTTGTGTAGATACAATGACTGAAGTGTGTACGGTATTTACATACACTCAAGGGAAAAGGAAAGTGCACAATGTACAACTGCTTGGTCCTCTTCTCTTTAGTTCAAGAAGCAGATTCCCTGACATCTAACCAAAACGACTTGGATGATGGACTCAAGGGCATCCTGATCAAATTTGCAGATGACACCAAACTGGGAGGGGTGGCTAACACCCCAGAGGACAGGATCACACTTCAAAACGACCCTGACAGATTAGAGAACTGGGCCACAACAAACAAGATGAATTTTAACAGGGAGAAATGTAAAGTATTGCACTTGGGCAAAAAAAATGAGAGGCACAAATACAAGATGGGGGACACCTGGCTTGAGAGCAGTACATGTGAAAAGGATCTAGGAGTCTTGGTTGACCACAAACTTGACATGAGCCAACAGTGTGACGCGGCAGCTAAAAAAGCCAATGCAATTCTGGGCTGCATCAATAGGAGTATAGCATTTAGATCAAGGGAAGTAATAGTGCCACTGTATTCTGCTCTGGTCAGACCTCACCTGGAGTACTGTGTCCAGTTCTGGGTACCACAGTTCAAGGAGGACACTGAGAAACTGGAACGTGTCCAGAGGAGGGCAATCAAAATGGTCAAAGGCCTGGAAACAATGCCTTATGAGGAACGGCTAAGGGAGCTGGGCATGTTTAGCCTGGAGAAGGAGGTTAAGGGGTGATATGATAGCCATGTTCACATAGAGGAGGGAGAAAGGTTGTTTTCTGCTGCTCCAGAGAAGCGGACACGGAGCAATGGCTCCAAACTACAAGAAAGAAGATTCCACCTAAACATTAGGAAGAACTTCCTGACAGGAAGAGCTTTTCGACAGTGAAATTTGCTGCCAAGGAGTGTGGTGGAGTCTCCTTCTTTGGAGGTCTTTAAGCAGAGGCTTGACAACCATATGTCAGGAGTGCTCTGATGGTGTTTCCTGCTTGGCAGGGGGTTGGACTCGATGGCCCTTGTGGTCTCTTCCAACTCTATGATTCTATGATTCACCCTGTGATCCCAAGGCTAGCTCTGCCACACACCACATTGGAGGGCAATTCATCTTGCAGCTCAGCACCTGACAGTATTTGTGCCTTTAAGCCACATGCCATCCATTTGGATGCTTCTCGCACAAGCTCCCTTACCCTTCCTTCTCTGACCCTGGGACAGTCCCTGTGTTGGTTGACCCAGGCACAGAATGAATAGGGGTGCCAACAGTGCGGAGGTTCTGGATAACGGAAGAGAGGAACTGCTGGCTGGCGCTTTCATACAAGTCAAAGCATATCTGGTAAGCCATCAGAAGGTTGTCCTCCTTGACCAGCTTCTCCAAGATGTCGCTCACGGCCTGCGGGTCATCCAAGAAAATGAGGCACTGCGGGAGAGAGAACAGAAGAAAAGTCAGAGGATGACTCAGCATGGAAGTAGGAGTTTCATAAGGCCAATGACTTCTTACCCATTCATTATGTGAAATTTACTAGAAACATGTATCTGAACCCCAATCCCAATGAGCTCATGTTAATGTTTGGAGTGGGGGGTGTTCCCCATTTCTACGCTTTTATGGGCATTATTATAGTGGTTCCTGCATGCCACTGAAACCACTATAATATACCAAACAAGTTCCTGAAATAATTCTTCCTCCCTTCCTCTTTTCCCCTTTGTACCCCTTCACAATAACTCTGAGGTAGGCTACACAGAGATAATAGTTTTGTTCCACCCTTTCAGCTTTGTGGTTGAGCAAAAATGTAGAGTCCAAGGGTTGAAGATGTTCCTAGCGTGCAACGGAACTTCCCTGAGATTCTCTTCTTCCACATCTTCCCTGAACCCTCCCAAATCTGCTCTGACAGTTCCCCCATTCCTCCAGTTTCGTGGCAGAAGCGGAAGCCATTCCACTCATGCAGTGACTTCACTAATTGCACCCCAACCCTTTTCACTATCCCACTCCGGCTTCTTTCAAGCACTCCTTCGTTAAGAGCATTAACGACCAAAAGGGGGGAAAGTTTCACAACCAAAACAAGTTGTCAAAACACATCAAAACAGCTGATGTGTTTCTAAAGCACTCAACAGTGTGGGTGCTTCAGCTGAGCCAAGCTACATCCGTTGTTGTGAGTTTCTCTTGAACCACAGGCCAAGAAATGGAAGAATTTAAGCAAGGAGGTCCCAGCATGTATCCCGGTTAATTTGAGTTAGCAACCACAATTTTCATGGATGATGTGCATCTTACATCCCCCCCCCTTCCTCCAAAGGGTGAAGTACGCATGCCACCATCTGGCAGATACTATTACTCAGATACCCTCCTCTTCCCCTGCTCCCAAGGCAAACTAGCATGTGGTCTGTAGCCATATGTACACACATAGCACATTACCTGGCACACATTGATGAAGTCAGGTTTTTCTAGGTTCATGTAGATTTTAACCAGAACTCTCAGTACCTGGTTGCGGAATTGCTTATTCTGCATCAAAGACATGCAGAGTTTTAAGCTGTACGCCAGCATTCCAGGAACATCATTCTGCCATTAAAGAAAATATTGCTGTAAAATTATTTTTCACAATTGTAATTTATTTTTTAGCCATGTCTAACAGGCCTACCTCTTATCTTCTTGGAGGGTCGTGAGGTGGAGAGAGACAACAAATAATGCAAATGTGACAAAAACTAATCTGGCTAATCAACCCCAGCAAGTCTCACCAAACTGGCTTCAGTAACACTGAATGCAAAACATGAACACAATCCAAATTACTGGAAAGTGTACCTCATTCTATATCTCACTGCTGAAATGCCTACATACAGACAGGCAACATTTTGAGAACTGGCGCAGCATAGTGCCCAAGACCATGAGCCAAGAAGTCTCATTTCAGCTAAAAGGCTGCTAGGTGACCTTAGATAATCCACTCCTAACTTCTAATTGGCACAATACATTTGCCACTTTTGCCATGGCGAGTGTTTCCCCAAACCTTGGTGACAGTGACAAGAAGAGCACCCCCTTTTGCTCTAGCTTGGAGTTGGAGAAGAGACTAGAATTGAGCAACACAGTTGTTTTTTGAGTTTTGAAGGACACAACACAACTATGGACTTGTTCGCCAGCTTCAAGCTAGAGATGAAGACTGAGGTTAGGACCTCTTGCACCATCCAGTGCTAAAAGAAGCCTCAGTCTGTTCTCTAGGAGTCAAAGGGGAAAGCAGGAGATGACCACCTCAGCAATGGGTGGCCTTTTCAGTCCCAGGTGCAGGAGCATCCTGGGATATCCAGCACCAAGCCTAGAACTGCAGAGGGGGCAGTTATGATGGGCTTCAGAGGGCCTTGAAGCTAGGCAAGGGGTGCAGAGGGTTGTCCCTTGTGTGGAACTACAGAGCAAATACAAGGCAGGGGATGAACAGCCCAGCCCTCTGTATGTCTGCTGAGGAGCAAGTCCCACCGAAAGCTATTCTCAGGTAAGCATGCACAGGACTTCTGTTTTAGGGTGTGCCTGTGTCAAACATAATGTTCTGTTCTTTCACCCACTGATTCCAAAATGGTCTTCTCAAAGACATCCAGCCTGCGCGTCTCCAACGCAATCCCAATGGCTTGCTTGTATTTGTGATCATCTAAACAGCGCTGGAACATCTTGTTGACAATCCCTTCCAGGCGCGGATCCACTGCCTTCTTTGCTCCCTCGGCCAGGTCGGCATTTTCCACACATTGTTTGGTGTAATGGTCAATGCACTTTGCTGGGAAAAGAAACACACATGCTCCGTGTTAAGCTTCTCCAACTGGCCCAATATATCCTCTGTCAATATATCCTCAGGATGAATAATAATAATAAGGATAATAATAATAAGGATGAAGTACTAACATCTGTCAAGTTACAGCTGCAAATCAAAGCAAAGAAACTTTCATCACAAAATCATTTATTAACTCAACAGCAGTGTAGGACTAAGACATTTATTGTCCTCTGATTTGAAGGAAAAAACCCCAATAATCCTGTGCTAAGCATTCATGGTTTCATCCCATGCAAGATTCTGCATGTGCTTCTTTGTACTGGGTCCAAATGTTGTATTCTGTGCAATCTCAGCTTTCATTATTAAAAACAAAGTTTCTCATCTTGCAAGATTATTTGTAGGATAAAGTCCCACTTCTCTTTCCTACACAGCTACCTTTGAACATCTCATGTTCTTCAGAACAATCTTCTGCTATACGCAGACATTCCTTCCACTCTTCATGCAAAGAGTCCATTACTGACAATATGCTGCCCCTTGCACCAACTGACATAAAATCTAAAACTGGATTCCAAGTAAAAACTGCAAGTTTGTTTCACCACATTAAGCAAATTTAAATAAAGCAAACACTTCTCTTTCAAATCCTGGAAACCAGAACTTTGCCAAATATGTATACTCCATTTAGCACTTTGCTAAGCCGAAAGGTCGGCGGTTGGAATCCCTGCGGCGGGGTGCGCTCCCGCTGCTCGTTCCCAGCGCCTGCCAACCTAGCAGTTCGAAAGCACCTCCGGGTGCAAGTAGATAAATAGGGACCACTTACCAGCGGGAAGGTAAACGGCGTTTCCGTGTGCGGCTCTGGCTCGCCAGAGCAGCGATGTCACGCTGGCCACGTGACCCGGAAGTGTCTCCGGACAGCGCTGGCCCCTGGCCTCTTAAGTGAGATGGGCGCACAACCCCAGAGTCTGTCAAGACTGGCCCGTACGGGCAGGGGTACCTTTACCTTTACCTTTTTAAGCCAGGGTAGTCAGCTAGAATGTTTTCCGATTCAGATCCCAGACTTACCAATGATCGTCTCCACATATTCTGAATTGTCATTGACATTGAAGAGGTTGCCTGCTCCCAGCGCATAGTTCAGTGATTCTTCAAAGGCTCCCAGGTGATAAAACACCTTTGAAGCCACCAGAGCAGCAAATTCACGACTCCGGAAGCCAACATCTTCATACAGGATTTCACTACAGCAAAAGCAAGGGAGAAACCATCAGCTGTCATGACTGACTCCTTTAAACAAAAACCAAATTTCACATATCAACTAACGTCCTGTGGATTATGGATATGCAATTCCTAAACCAAGAAATTCAGCTTATGGAATGTAGAATCTAATTTTTTCCCCTATTAACTAAGAGATAAGACAGGTGCATTTCATCCTTGTGCTCTGAACAGAAAAACCACCCTAATGCCAGAAATAATTTTTTTCTTACATTTTGTCCACTGACTCAGAGATCTCTGCCCAGAAGTCATTGACAACAGCATTCAGTTTCTGAAGAGCAAATTCCTGCGAAAACCGAGAATTAAATTATTAGAGCTCTGCCCCCAGAATCCCACAAGTGCAGAGTTGTGTTACATAGATAGGTCTTAAAAGTATAGCCATCTCTACCATGTAGTTTCCCAAAATAACTCTTACATTTACCAGCTTACTCTGTAATATCTGTCTAGAAGGATGCAGAAACAAACTTCTGTGCACAGTGATAAGTTGGCCCCTCTAAAGGAATGCAGGCAGGTGACAGAGAATTATTTGACTACTTCCAGGCCACTTTTGCATGTCTTCGTCTGACTTAAAAGGCAGAGTGCCAAGCTACCTTCTCCCAAATAGTGAACTCAGTGTGGCTGAGTAAGTAGAGAGTATAAAGCTATGACTACTTTCCTTTTACTTAGACCGGCTTGCTCACCATGGACCGGGGTCAGCCCTGCTTTCTTCTCAGACTAGGGTTTTACTTAAAGCTTAAAAATACCCAATGCAGGCCAAACATCACTGGAATCCACCAACATCTGTTTCTTCTTGAGTGAGCGTTGTCTTTCCTGACATCATTATGTTTTGGCTAACCATGTTATAAGCTGCATGCTGTAAAAATGGCTGAGCTGTCAACTAAATCATTGCAATGTTTAACAGAATGGCAGTGTACTGCATATAATCTAAATTAATAGTGCTGCTTGGAACCTGACAATGAGGATACTAATGGCTGCTTCAGATGTTAACTTTAAAAACACAGAATTTTAAGAACTATGTCAACCTTAATGACCAGCTATGCATCAATTATATGCCAAGTTTCAACTACAGTCGTACCTTGGAAGTCGAATGGAATCCATTCCGGAAGTCTATTCAACTTCCAAAACGTCCGAAAACCAAATTGCAGCTTCTGATTGGCTGCAAGAAGCTCCTGCAGCCAATCATAAGCCGCGGAAGCCCTGTTGGACATTCGCAAAGCGAACACTCACTTCCGGGTCTGCAGTGTTCAGGAGCCAAAACGTCTGAGTACCAAGATGTTTGGGATCCAAGGTATGACTGTATGTGCTTCTCCCATTCTCTGTTTTACCATCTCCAGAATGGAACGGATGCAAAAATGGCTCTTACCTAACACTTTCTCAATTGCTTTTTCTGAAAAACTGGATAAAAGGATAATCCTTGACCCAGATACCTGTATGAACAAGTGTGTAAAAACAAAACCTTACACACTTACCTTAAGTTCTGGCTCTTCCTCATCAAGCAGTGAAATAATTCCAGCTACGAAAGAAAGGTTATGTTAG
Organism: Podarcis cretensis; assembly: GCF_951804945.1. Classification (NCBI taxonomy): domain Eukaryota; kingdom Metazoa; phylum Chordata; class Lepidosauria; order Squamata; family Lacertidae; genus Podarcis; species Podarcis cretensis. The sequence goes on from NC_137174.1 coordinate 98,766,381, forward strand.
TCAACACAGAAATCAATGCAGAACTGTCACAGCAGATTCTACATCATACAACCCATTTTGGTAAACACAATTAGCTTCACCTTTTAATAATTAAGGGCATTTGTGTCTTAAAAACTACTCCTGCTTAAAGCACACTGGACTTAAGACTGCCATCCTATGCACATTTAAATAAGAGTAAGCCACACGGAACCTAGTTTTGGGGTGTCAAAGAGGACATTTCAGTGGCACTGGCGTAAGAGACAATCTGGCAGGGGGGCTGTATTTCCACTTCTATTTATTGCCATCTAACCACGTGTCTTGCAACAATAATTTCCCAATGTGGAAAGTAAGCAAGAGCCTTGAGGCTGCTATGTGGGGCTGCTTCTCATGAGCAACATGAATGACTAAAGACATTTCAACTGTTGGTAAAGTGTTGTAAATAGCTCCTCCCTGTGGCAAGAAAGAATTGCAACCAAGCAAAACAGCTGTACAAAACTTGCATGTTTTGCGTTTTCCTTCCTACACAAGCAGCTACCATCGGGGCATATGATCAGGAGGGCTACTAAGTTCTATGGGTGAAGTCTGAAAACCTGTTTGGCAGTCATTCAGTGTATGGCTCCAAATAAATACTGTAAAATCAGTAACAAGAGAGGGAAGCAAATAAGGTTAAATGTAAACCCCTCTTCCTTCCCCCCCCAAAAAGCCTTACTGCATATTCCACAATGCACATTAAAAATATAGTCCCAAATAAGCCGGGTTCTGACCACTTAGAGTTCTATGTGTTCCCTCAGAGAACAACCGAGAAAAAATGGATAGTAGGATATGAAAATGCATGGCAAAAGCAGAAATTGATGGCTACCTCTCCCCATCCACTGTTCTCTGTGATTCATCATCTATAGAGATTTTCTTAAAAAAACAAACAAAAATCCCCTTTAGCAATTAATTACCCCTTTCCCCCAATCCCTAGAGACAATTAAAAAAATAAGGGTAAGATTCAAAACAAGAGGGCCAGTCCTCTACATTCCACTACCCATCTCTAGGGGCAGTTTCTGAACACAAACAGTGCCTGGCTACAAACAGACACTACTCCAGTCATGGCTAACATTTAGCAAGTGTGAGAGAAGTCGCCTCATGTCTCCTTCTACACTTCTTTTTCAGAAATGTCTCTTTCCCCACATCCCTCTCCATATAAAACCATTCCTTAGAACTTTTCACAGTTGAAAACAGAGGCATTTTGACATCTGCAAGACCTGTTTTATGTGCACATGCACAGTCAAGACACAACGGTCGTGCACTCAGCTACCCACAACTACAGCACACATACCAACTCTTGTATTTGGACCCCCGCTCACCTCTGGAAATTTAAAGTGTGGAAATTAAGCACCCTCACCCCCCTCGCTTCTCTGCCGTATACTGCCTCCCATTTACTATATGCATTACCTTTCCTTTAAGAAGTTCAAACTTGTGCACACAGTCCTGACCTCACCCATTTTATTCTCACAACCGCCCTACGAGGTAGACTGAGCTGAGTGATAGCAACCAAGCATCACCCAACGCACTTCGTGGGAAACCATTTTAAACATGGGTCTCCCGCAGTCTAGCCTGACACTCCAACCACTGCCTCACATTGCTTCCTTCCCAACAGCTGTTTTGCCCAGAGGCACCCACTGGAGTCTTAATTACACATATTACCACCTAGTGTGTAGCCTAGAACTCAAAGATGTTTTAACTTCCAGGGTCCTGAAGCACCTGAATAAGACTACCATGTGTGTCAACATGCCCGATTTCTGTTGTTGCTTAAAAATATACATTCTGAAAGGCACCCAACATTCACCCCCAATAAAAGAACAGGGGCAGTGACTCTGGCACAACAGATATACGATACCTTTATTGTCACTGTTCCATGCAGAACAATGAAATTGAAAATCTACATAAAACATTCAAAACCCCCTAAAAACTCTGAAACCCCATTTTAAAATACAATATACCATAGAGACTGCTTATGCTGTGTTTAGAACCAGAATTGCATTTGCGTAGAAACTGTTTCTCAGGTGGCTAGTCCTGGTCTTTATAACCCTGTACCTTCTTCCAGAAGGCAGAAGCTGAAAGAGATCATTTCCGCGGTGTGCACTATCCTGCGCTATCTCTGCACCTGGAAGCATAGATTTGATCTAAGGTGGGAAGAGCGCACCCAATTATTCCCTCCGCAGTCTTTACAACCCTGGACAGCATTGTTTTCTCCCTGGCCTTGCAGCTCCCAAACCACACACACACAGACCATAAGTTGTCCACATAGGAAGAGCCCTGCTGCAGGATCAGGCCCATGGCCCATTCAGTCCTGCTCTCACAGCGGCAGACCAGATGCCCAATGTGGGAAACCCGCAAGCAGAGCCTGAGCGAAAGAGCAACTCTCCCCTCCTGCGGTTTCCACCCTTTCTGCTTTGGTCTGCGGAGGCAGAGCATAGCCACCCGACCCATTAGCCACGGACAGCTCTCTCTCCTCTCTCCCGCCGCCGCCTCCTTCCTGTGGCGGTGAGTTCCCCCGGACGACTACGCGCAGGAACTTCCCTCCGCCCTGAAGCTCCCGACGCTCAGCTTCACGGCAAGCCCGCAAGCGACAAGTCATGACAGGAAGGGGGCGAGGCAGAGGGGGGCAGGCCGCTCCGAAGGGGGACTCCTGCGTGGCAGGGGGTCGGGCTAGATGACCTCTGGGGGTCCCTCCCGAGCCCGCGGTTCTAGGGTTCTGAGGGCCGCGGGCAAGAGGGAGAGGAGCGGGACGAGGAGCCGGGCAGTGGACTCTCGGGCTGGGCCGGGGCTCCCGGGAAGCGGCTTCGGGCCCTGCCTGACTCAGCTGAAAAGAAGCGGCCGGGGCGGGGGGGGGGTTCTTGTTTCCTCCCGGCGCCGCGCATGCGCGCTCCCTCACCGGCCGAGGTGATCATGGCGTCGCGTGTCCCCCGCCGGCGTCTCCGCTGAGGGAACCGGGAAACGGCGGGTGAAAGGAGTGAGGGGGAAGACCTTCCGAGACCGGCGCTGCCTGCCCTGCTAGCCCGTGACCAAGCTCCTTGGCCGCTTCCGTCGCGTCCTCGAGCCGCCCCGGAAGTGACGTGATAACAGCGAGCCCGCGGGGCTCTTGCCGCGCCCCACCGGGCTTCGAAGGCCCCGCTCTCCTCGGCAACCCGCGGACGGGGCTGCCCGCGCGGAATGCCTGCTTCGGAAAGAAAAGGCGGCGGCGAGGCCTGTGGAACCGAGGGGGGGGGATCTTCCTGAGGGCAATGGGGAAGGAGGGAAAAGGCGACCGCGGGAATCGGGGCGCTGTGGCAGGTCAGGCAGCGGCAGAGACACCCAAGCGCCTCCCCGAGGACCCCTCCTTCCTTATAACAGAACCTGCTGCTCAGAACTGGAAGTCAGAGGGTCGTGGCCACGTGACCCGGCCAGGGCCTTTGGGTGCCCCCTTGCCTGCCCCTGCCACGCAGGGGACCTAGAGCATGGCTGGTGGGACGGCCGCCCTGGGGCAACACCCGAGGGGCCGCAATGTGTTGCAGGGCTTTGTCAGTGGTGGCCCCTCAAGAATGGAACTCGCCTTCTCGGCAGATATTTTGATACGAATTTTGAGGTCTTAGATATACAGTATGTTAAATGTTCATAAGTGTACCAACCAAGCACATACATAGATCATCGCAGGAAGACAGACCTGGAACCATTTTGATTTTCAAACTGTCCCAAACTGAGCAAATGTTTTCTCTGCAAGGTCAAAGGAAAATGGAAAAGCCTCCCCATTGTCTTTTCCTTCACAAATCCTCTCTTAAGGGTATGTCTGTGTTTGAATAGGGTGTGAGCCTATGACCTGGCCCAGGAACTAAGTATTTATGATTACAAGAGACTAGTCAGGCTCCCCAGGAAATCCAATCAAGTAACCTGCCAGACAGGAGATAAACAACGACAGGAGAAAAACAACATTCAAATTTCTGTTTTAAGACCGCCTTTTTCTGTGATGTAGGTGTGATGTATCTGAGGGGTGGTCTTGATCTGTTGTTGTTGTTGTTTAGTCGTTTAGTCGTGTCCGACTCTTCGTGACCCCATGGACCAGAGCACGCCAGGCACTCCTGTCTTCCACTGCCTCCCGCAGTTTGATCAAACTCATGTTTGTAGCTTCGAGAACACTGTCCCACCATCTTGTCCTCCGTCGTCCCCTTCTTCTTGTGCCCTCCATCTTTCCCAACATCAGGGTCTTCTCCAGGGAGTCTTCTCTTCTCATGAGGTGGCCAAAGTACTGGAGCCTCAGCTTCACGATCTGTCCTTCCAGTGAGCACTCAGGGCTGATTTCCTTCAGAATGGAGAGGTTGGATCTTCTTGCAGTCCATGGAACTCTCAAGAGTCTCCTCCAGCACCAGAATTCAAAAGCATCAATTCTTCGGGGATCAGCCTTCTTTATGGTCCAGCTCTCACTTCCATACATCACTACGGGGAAAACCATAGCTTTTACTATACGGACCTTTGTTGGCAAGGTGATGTCTCTACTTTTTAAGATGCTGTCTAGGTTTGTCATTGCTTTCCTCCCAAGAAGCAGGCGTTTCTTAATTTTGTGACTACTGTCACCATCTGCAGTGATCATGGAGCCCAAGAAAGTAAAATCTCTCACTGCCTCCATTTCTTCCCCTTCTATTTGCCAGGAGGTGATGGGACCAGTGGCCATGATCTTCGTTTTTTTGATGTTGAGCTTCAGACCATATTTTGCGCTCTCCTCTTTCACCCTCATTAAAAGGTTCTTTAATTCCTCCTCACTTTCTGCCATCAAGGTTGTGTCATCTGCATATCTGAGGTTGTTGATATTTCTTCCAGCAATCTTAATTCCGGCTAGGGATTCATCCAGCCCAGCCTTTCGCATGATGAATTCTGCATATAAGTTAAATAAGCAGGGAGACAAAATACAACCTTGTCGTACTCCTTTTCCAATTTTGAACCAATCAGTTGTTCCATATCCAGTTCTAACTGTAGCCTCTTGTCCCACATAGAGATTTCTCAGGAGACAGATGAGGTGATCAGGCACTCCCATTTCTTTAAGAACTTGCCATAGTTTGGTGTGGTCGACACAGTCAAAGGCTTTTGCATAGTCAATGAAGCAGAAGTAGATGTTTTTCTGGAGCTGTCTAGCTTTCTCCATAATCCAGCGCATGTTTGCAATTTGGTCTCTGGTTCCTCTGCCTCTTCTAAATCCAGCTTGCACTTCTGGGAGTTCTCGGTCCACATACTGCTTGAGCCTTCCTTGTAGAATTTTAAGCATAACCTTGCTAGTGTGTGAAATGAGTGCAATTGTGCGGTAGTTGGAGCATTCTTTAGCACTGCCCTTCTTTGGGATTGGGATGTAGACTGATCTCCAATCCTCTGGCCACTGCTGAGTTTTCCAAACTTGCTGGCATATTGAGTGTAGCACCTTAACAGCTTCATCTTGGTCTTAATCTACAGGGTGGCCATTTCAAAAGTCTTTATAAGGCCTTGCGCACCATTTTTCGGGGTTCCTCCTCCTTCTTCTGCGTGTGAGGGGAGCACCCTGTTGCAACAGATCAATAAAGATCAGTCTTACTAGCTGCTTTGCTTCTCAATATTGTCTGGTTGGCCTCTGTTATTCTCTCCTACCGATGGGGAACCTATGTAAGGACTCTATATGGGCTCTTGGATACCCCATAAGGGAAAAGGACAATTTTTGTTTACAATATGCATTGCAAAATCATACAAAAATTAAAGGTAAAGAGTCAGGAGTGTGGACAAACAAATAAATCCCTCCTTACTCTGGAGTTGATGCCTTTGGTGATATATTTTTGTATGGCTTTGTAGTGTGCCAGTATATCACTACCCTGTATATTGTTTGTCGATGTGCATGGCATGGCGTTCATTTATTGCATTTATAGTGTATCTTTTCCTCCAAGGAGCTCGAGATGGTAAACGCCACCTCCCCATTTTATCCTTGCAGCTCGATCAGGATTTGGGGGTTTTGGGGGGGGGAGATGTGCATATAACCTTTATTCTGTAAACTGCCTTGTTATACAAAACATGGTCAAGATATGCTTTAATAAAATGAATCAATATCAATGAAATAATGAGCTTCCAGGAGACAGGATTTAAGATATCAAAAAATTTTATTACATCAATTATTCCTGCATATAAATCCCCCACACCAAGTTAAATGTTACATGATACTCTGGCTGCAATGACAAACTAAAACAAAACAGAGAAACCTAGTGCCATCATCACATTATTAAAAAGGGGGGAGGGAGTGGGAGGCAGAACAGTCATATAGCCAACCTGAAGCACTATGATACCTTAAACAAGCATGACTTGCCTCAAAAAAATCTGGGAGTTGTAGTTTGTTAAACATGCTGAGAGTTGCTAAAGGTAAAGGTAAAGGTACCCCTGCCCGTACGGGCCAGTCTTGACAGACTCTGGGGTTGTGCGCCCATCTCACTTAAGAGGCCAGGGGCCAGCGCTGTCCGGAGACACTTCCGGGTCACGTGGCCAGCGTGACATCGCTGCTCTGGCGAGCCAGAGCCGCACACGGAAACACCGTTTACCTTCCTGCCAGTAAGCGGTCCCTATTTATCTACTTGCACCCGGGGGTGCTTTCGAACTGCTAGGTTGGCAGGCGCTGGGACCGAGCAGCGGGAGCGCACCCCGCCGCAGGGATTCGAACCGCCGACCTTTCGATCGGCAAGCCCTAGGCGCTGAGGCTTTAACCCACAGCGCCACCTGCGTCCCTTGAGAGTTGCTAGGAGGCCCCTATTTCCTTCACAGAGCTACAGTTTCAGAGTGGTTTAACAATCCCTCTTCCCAGAAAACAGAATTTTAACTTGTGAAGGCAGGTCTCCTCAGAATTCTCAGCACCCTTAACAAACAACAGCTTCCAGGAATCTTTCGGAGAAGCTACAGAAGTGGTATCATAGTGCTTTAAATGTATGGTCTGTATGTATCTTTAGGAGTCCGTGCCTTTCTTCCCACGTTCTTTTGTCTTATCGTGCAATTCATGCTTTCCCACTCACTGTTCAAAACCCTTTAAAGAACACGGTGCTCCTTGCCTACCATGAATAAGTAGCCTATCAGAATTAAATACTTCTAGCACTCAAATCTATTTAGATTTGGAACATGCAAATTTATTCTGGCATAAACCTGTGTATGCCAAATACACTGGGCGAGACACACAAAGTGGAATTCCTCAGCAGGGTCAAGCAGCACAACTGATGCCAGTAAGTGTGTGTGCGCACGCACACCAGGACTTTGTCAATGAGCTCACTCCTGATTTGCAGGGCGTTTGAGTCAGCTTCTCCATATGGATCAATAGCTACAAGAATCTGTAGCGACTGTGAATTTTATTCAACAGATTAATGGTTGGAACAACTTAATTCATGGTAAGTGCAACTAAAACATTAGTTGCTTTCATCTGCTTTATAATACATATAAGTTTTGGGGTTTGACAAAAATAAAAATGGCACGACTCTTTTCATACAGGCAGATTAAACCTTTGGAATGGACACTTGAGTTTGATGACAGTTCAGTTACATTATGAAGCATAGCAGCAGCCCATTCAAACGAGCTAGTTGTGTGGTTGCCATATTTTTTGTTGGCAGGGCTCCTGTGCCCTTGACACCTGCAAGGACAGGCAGAAATAAAACCTCACTAAGGAAAGCAAGGAGAAGTTTTATCTGGTTGGTTTCTGCGCGTGCACATGCTTCGTGCAACTAGTAAGACAAACAGGAATCTTGTTAGTGAGAAGGTAGCAGGTGGAAGCACTCTGTTGGGCATGGCAGCCTTGTTCTGTATCTGTTTGCATGGCAGTTGGAGGCAGGAAGAGTCCTGCCAAATTCAGCTGTGACGCCCAAATCCTTACACATACAGGCACACTCGGCATCTGGACCTATTGAGCTGTGCAGGAACAATTTTTTTTAAAAAAACCCTTCTACAATTCAGTTTGAATTCAATTCCTCAGGTATGCATTGGAGAGCTTTCCGGGCTTGGGTCCTCCTTAATCCACCTTCACCCTTTCACATTCCCTCATTTCAACTTGCACTGTCTGACTTGCACTACTTGCCCTCCTCTTGAGGTAGGCAAATGTTATCCTATTTCAGCACCTTAAAGACAACTGAGGTACAGAGGAAACCAAAGGGACAGACCTGCAATTCAGGGACAGAAGAGGCTGTCTCAAAATCCTGACTCCCCCCTTTCCTGAGCATTCCTGCTGTTCACTGGAGGACTGGGAGATATTCCAGCCTAGGGACTTCCAGATCATAGAATCCTAGAGTTGGAAGAGACCACAAGTGCCATCGAGTCCAACCCCCTGCCAAGCAGGAAACACCATCAGAGCACTCCTGACATATGGTTGTCAAGCCTCTGCTTCAAGACCTCCAAAGAAGGAGACTCCACCACACTCCTTGGCAGCAAATTCCACTGTTGAACAGCTCTTACTGTCAGGAAGTTCTTCCTAATGTTTAGGTGGAATCTTCTTTCTTGTAGTTTGGAACCATTGCTCTGTGTCCGCTTCTCTGGAGCAGCAGAAAACAACCTTTCTCCCTCCTCTATGTGACATCCTTTTATATATTTGAACATGGCTATCATATCACCCCTTAACCTCCTCTTCTCCAGGCTAAACATGCCCAGCTCCCTTAGCCGTTCCTCATAAGGCATCGTTTCCAGGCCTTTGCCCATTTTGGTTGCCCTCCTCTGGACACGTTCCAGTTTGTCAGTGTCCTTCTTGAACTGTGGTGCCCAGAACTGGACACAGTACTCCAGGTGAGGTCTGACCAGAGCAGAATACAGTGGCACTATTACTTCCCTTGATCTAGACGCTATACTCCTATTGATGCAGCCCAGAATTGCATTGGCTTTTTTAGCTGCCGCGTCACACTGTTGGCTCATGTCAAGTTTGTGGTCAACCAAGACTCCTAGATCCTTTTCACATGTACTGCTCTCAAGCCAGGTGTCACCCATCTTGTATTTGTACCTCTCATTTTTTATTTTTATTTTTTTCAATTACAACCCTCATCAACCACAGCCAACGTGAAGGTAAGTATTCAGGAATATTTGTAGTCTGCTGTTCACCCTGATGGTCCTAGGGTCGACAGATAATACAGGGGTCGAAAAAGTTTTTGTGGCTTGGGCCGGTTCACGGTCCCACAGACGCCGCAGTGAGCCGGAGTGTGCATGCACGCATGCACAAACGCTATTTCTGGCGCTCCTTCTGGTGCGGAGGAGGCGTGCACAGCTTCCTGCAGCCAATGGGAAGCCGGCCAGTGTCACAGAAAGCAGTCCCCGCTTTGCTCCATGCTGGTTTAGCGTGGCACATGGGAGCCGACCCAGTGGGCAGCGGGGGTCCATGGGCCGGTTAAACAACCCCATGGACCGGTTAAACAACCCCATGGACCGGTTAAACAACCCCATGGCCTTAGGTTGCTGACCCCTGACATAATACATTGAAACCAAAAATTAACCATTTAAAATGGACAGCCTAAGAACAGCAAACAAAACAAGCAGTTGTAGTCCAAAAAATCTGGAAGGCTGCAGATTGGAGCTGGCTATCCCAAGGCATGCTTTGCAAATAAAAAGACCCAATAGCTATGGACAGCAGCCCATCAGCGTCTCCTAGTCGTCAACGCCTCCATGGAACTTGTAAGGCAGAGGGCACAACGGCCGACTTGAGTTTGGCCTGGCCAACAATTGCCAGCAACCCTATCGCCAATTTTGTGATGTTTCTCTCCCTCTCAGAAGTCTCTAAGGGAGGTCAGAGAAAGAACACTGTTCTGCTGTCATCATCGGTTTAAAAATGGTTAACATGGGTGATGTTGGCTGCAAAGGAATTTCCGAGGCTTTACTTTTCTGCAGAGTTTTCCCCCTCCCCGTTTTGTGAAGTTCATTAGCAGCAATGAATAGATGCCAGCTGAAAATACATTTAGCATTAGGCAAGCTTGGCAGTTTCAAAGCTTTTAGCTATGTTTACGAAATACAAGGAGACCAAACACGCTAAATTAGGTCACTCTCTAGTCTAGGGCATCGGGGGAAACGTTCCAATACAAACTGAAAATGTGCCAATGCGTTAAGCCTAAGTTGCACAAGAAAGCTTCCCCTGAAAGTTTTGTCAGTTCTAGATTTTCCAGGAAGCCCCCCTTGCAGGTTAATTAACATAAATCGATATAATCTCCAGCCCCATCAGTTTTATAGAGAACCCCGAGAGACAAAATAGAAACGAAGGCAAAACAGAAAGGGTAACATTAGTCAAACTTGATATTTAGGCTGCAATGCACGTTTACTGCAGAGCAGGGCCCGCTGAGCTCTTTTGCACTGTAAAACTTGCAGAACCCACCAGGTTAAAAGGTACACATCACATATGATGGGATGCAGCTGTTTGGAATTTTAGTGTGTCTTGCTGCTGTTTGAAGACTATTCACAAGATTATTTAAAAAAAAAAACCACCCATATGTTTATAATACAAACAATTCACAGTGAATAGAGTATTTTGAAATGTTAGGCCAGGAGAAGAACTGCCTTCTGGAATAATGGTCTATCCAGGATCCCAAGCAAAGCACATCAAGCAGCTTCATTGGCAAAAATAATTGATTATTTCCTCTCTCCTTCCGTGCTGTGCTTTCAGCTCTGGACCCCCCCATGTCGGAAAAGGCACCCGTTACAGGGAGCCTGCAGCAACAAGGCCTTTCTAACGAGAGTCAGTGCTTGCAGTGCAAAAGAAAGTCCAGCAAAGCTTTCTAATGGAACTGTTTTGTGCAGAAGAGGGCGAGAATTTTCTTCCAGTAGAAACAAGATTCTCGAGCATTTCATGGGTGACAGGTTTTAGGGGCTCCATCACATTCTTGTGAACATTGGGGGGGGGGGGGTTTGCCTAAGCTCTACTACTGTTTCCTGCCCCTGCAGGCCAGTCACTAGAACACCATGGTTTGGGAGAATTGTAGGACAATTGTAGGACAATTGTAGAACAGGAGGACAGATCCCAAAAGGAAGTGCTCTCCCAGGATGAGAGTAGATGCAAAATATATACGTTGGGCTCCATTTACTGCAAATGTACTTTGGACTCTAACCGTACTAGATCCAGAATACAATACAACTGTTATCACAACCACAGAGAAGAGACAAGCAACAGCTGCCCAGATTTCAACATACTCCACTTAGAATCTGGGCAGATCCTCTTTGCGATGGCAAGCACAGTTCAAGCTGGAAAACAGGGAGAAGGTTTTGGCTCTTTTGAAAAAGAGTCGTTCCTCTTTTTCCTCCCAAGCATAATAAATTCTCAGTCCATAAATACTTCCTCACCATACATTTCACATTTGAATGTAGTTATTTCCCAAAGAAGGCAATTAAAACAATTACCCCAAAAATGAGAAGCCACTGTCAGTAATAGCAATAGGCTCACTGACTAGAGGACAATGCCCACCACTGTGAAAATGACACAGCCTTTTGAGTAGGAACCTCAAGGATTTGAGGTAGTTCCCATGTAATTCTTGAGGCTGAAGAGGTCACCCATCTTCACTTGGCTGAGATTAAGCAGAGCTGCTTCTGGGCTTCTGCTACGAAGTTTCTTGGGATCAAACAAAGGCGAAGTAGCTCCTTTAAAAGAGCCAACAGATGCTCCCCACCCCCCCAAAAAATGGGCCCTTGATGCTTTTCCTACAAGGCTTTTCCTATAAAGATGCTTTTCCTATAAAGGGCAGCTCCTTCAGTCCGATATAGCAGCAAAGAGAAGGTTCCTCCTGGACTTAAGTGGCTGCGACTCCACAGGCCTCTTCACAGTTCCCGTTGGGTTCCATGTTGGTCAAAGATACACCTTCTTCTGGGTCTTGCAAGGCATCTACGTTGGGGGGGGAAAGGAAAAGCGATTTAGAGCGTCTCAGTTACAAAGGGAAGACCATCATGGGTTCCAGTCAAAACGAAGCCAAGGAAATGAAAGGGAGAGCATTGTAACGTGGCGCAGAAAATATTTCAGGCTGTTTGCCAAATGTAGGTTGCAGTTATCTGCACTCTTGACCTTGAAGGGTAATTGAACGCAGAAAGTAGCAAGACGCAGAATTGCACAGTTTCATCAGCAGAACGTCCTCCCTCTGTGCATCCCCTAAATATGTCTGGCAAGCAGAGCCGTCTTTCCCATAGTTCCAGTTACAGATAGGTAGCCGTGTTGGTCTGCCATAGTCAAAAAAAAAAATAAAAAAAAAATTCCTTCCAGTAGCACCTTAAAGACCAACTAAGTTGGTCTTAGTTGGTCTTAGTTGGTCTTTAAGGTGCTACTGGAAGGAATTTTTTTATTTTGTTTTTCCCATAGGGCTTAGTGGTGCGTTGCGCCAGGGCGCCGGCCTCTCAGGGACACCCAGCGATTAGGGGAGCCTCCCCTTTCCCTGCACACCCGCCAGCTGCGCTCCGCCAGCCATATGGTTGGGCATGCAGCTTCCTTCCCAAGCCTCCGCAGGAGGAGAGCGATTCCTGCAGGGGTCATTGTCCTCCTCCTGCTTCCTGGCAAAAGGCAGCACACAGCCTTCCTGGGCTGCCGTCTTGGGCTCCCCGACACCGGAGAGCATGTCCGCCAGCACGTTTTCCTGCTTCATCACCGTCACCACACTAGGGATTGGGGCAGTGGGGGAGGCAGAGGACATTTTCTACCACCCCCTCCCTTGTTTTGGAGTTGCCGGGGGGGGGGGGCGCCGGAGGGATCTTTGCACCACAGAGCCGGATATGCTTGAGACGGCCCTGCTGGCAAACTCTCTCCTCCCCCAAAAAACTCTCTATACACATTCCTGTTTGCAGATATCCTTCTTAAACCTCAGCACCAGCACCTAAATTGGCACACAGTCCCAGATACCATGGGGGCTAGGAACTTTAGTAAAGGTAAAGGGAGCCCTGACCATTAGGTCCAGTCGTGGCCGACTCTGGGGTTGCGGCGCTCATCTCACTTTATTGGAAGAAGAAGAGTTTGGATTTGATATCCCGCCTTTCACTCCCTTTAAGGAGTCTCAAAGCGGCTAACATTCTCCTTCCCCTTCCTCCCCCACAACAAACACTCTGTGAGGTGAGTGGGGCTGAGAGACTTCAGAGAAGTGTGACTAGCCCAAGGTCACCCAGCAGCTGCATGTGGAGGAGCGGGGAATCGAACCCGGTTCCCCAGATTACGAGTCCACCGCTCTTAACCACTACACCACGCTGGCTCTTGACTCTTGGCTCTTGGCTGAGGGAGCCGGCGTACAGCTTCCGGGTCATGTGGGCAGCAGGACTAAGCCGCTTCTGGCAAACCAGAGCAGCGCACGGAAATGGCATTTACCTTCCCGCTGGAGTGGTACCTATTGATCTACTTGCACTTTGACATGCTTTTGAACTGCTAGGTTGGCAGGAGCAGGGACCGAGCAACGGGAGCTCACCCCGTCATGGGGATTTGAACTGCCGACTTTCTGATCTGCAAGTCCTAGGCTCTGTGGTTTAACCCACAGTGCCACAGACTTTCAAACCAAAATCAGGAATCTAATTCTGGACTCCACATGGGATGACACCCGTGTAACAAAAGTTGCGGTGGATCAGCTGGCCGATCCCAAGAGCTGCCTCCCCTACTGCACCACAGAGCCCTCAAGTAGACCTGACCTTCGCTGGAGCTGCTGGGTGCTGCGTCCGAACGCCCTTCCTTCCGCCGACTCCTCCGAGCCCAAGGGATGCACTGCAGGAAGGCAGGGATCCTCTGCTTCTTGGCTTCTGCCCCGTCTTTGGAATGTAGAAGAGAGCAAGAGGTCAGGCCAGATGTACAAAGCTCAAACCTCCCGGCAGATGGAATAATCTGGCTCAGGCAGATCTGCTTTGCCAAATCTAGAGTAACACTCCAGAACCCCCAAGGGCAGTTAATAATAATAATAATAATAATAATAATAATAATAATAATAATTTATTTGTACCCCGCCCATCTGGCTGGGTTTCCCCAGCCACTCTGGGCGGCTTCCATAGAAACCAAAAATACAGTAAAATATCACAGATTAAAAACTTCCCTGAACAGGGCTGCCTTAAGATGTCTTCTGAATGTCAGGTAGTTATTTATCGCTTTGACATCTGGTGGGAGGGCGTTCCACAGGCGGGTGCCACCACCGAGAAGGCCCTCTGCCTTGTTCCCTGTAACCTTGCTTCTCGCAGGGAGGGAACCGCCAGAAGGCCCTCGGCACTGGACCTCAGCGTCCGGGCAGAACGATGGGGGTGGAGACGCTCCTTCAGGTATACTGGGCTGAGGCCGTTTAGGGCTTTAAAGGTCAGCACCAACACTTTGAATTGTGCTCGGAAATGTACTGGAAGCCAATGTAGGTCTTTCAAGACCGGTGTTATATGGTCTCGGCGGCCGCCCCCAGTCACCAGTCTAGCTGCCGCATTCTGGATTAGTTGTAGTTTCCGAGTCACCTTCAAAGGTAGCCCCACGTAGAGGGCATTGCAGTAGTCCAAGCGGGAGATAACCAGAACATGCACCACTCTGGCGAGACAGTCCGCGGGCAGGTAGGGTCTCATCCTTCGTACCAGATGGAGCTGGTAAACAGCTGCCCTGGACACAGAATTGACCTGCGCCTCCATGGACAGCTGTGAGTCCAGAATGACTCCCAGGCTGCGCACCTGGTCCTTCAGGGGCACAGTTACCCTATTCAGGACCAGGGAGTCCTCCACACCAGCCCGCCCCCTGTCCCCCAAAAACAGTACTTCTGTCTTGTCAGGATTCAACTTCAATCCATTAGCCGCCATCCATCCTCCAACCGCCTCCAGGCACTCACACAGGACCTTCACCGCCTTCACTGGTTCTGATTTGAAAGAGAGGTAGAGCTGGGTATCATCTGCATATTGATGGACACCCAGTCCTGAAGGTGTCCTGAAGCGCAAGAAGAGTCCTGGGGGATGAAGACAGTGGCTCATCCTGCTCTCACAGCGGCCAGCCAGATCTCCTTGGGGAGGGTGAAAGCAGGAACTGAGTGTTTGCTTTAAAGCCCTAAACGGCCTCAGTCCTGTATCCCTGAAGGAGCGTCTCCGCCCCCATCGTTCTGTCCGGACACTAAGATCCAGCGCTGAGGGCCTTCTGGCAGTTCCCTCCCTGCGAGAAGTGAGGTTACAGGGAACCAGGCAGAGGGCCTTCCCAGTGGTGGCGCCTGCCCTGTGGAACACCCTCCCACCAGATGTCAAGAAAATAAGCAACTACCGTATTTTTCGCCCTATAGGACGCACCGTCCCATAAGGCGCACCTAGTTTTTTTTTTGGGGGGGGAATAAAGGGGAAAAAATTATTTCCCCCCCAGGCATGGGGCTGGGGTGGGGGAGGCCCGAGCTGGCTCCCGCTGCTTGCTGAGAGGTCCGCGAAGCTTGGAGAGCGAGAGAGGTCAGTGCGCATTCGCCCCATAGGACGCACACACATTTCCCCTTCATTTTTGGAGGGGGCAAAGTGCGTCCTATAGAGAAGTTTTTAATGTTTGACACTGTATTGTTTTTAATATTCAGTTGGAAGCTGCCCAGAGTGGCTGGAGAAACCCAGCCAGATGGGCGGGGTATAAAAAATAAATTATTATTATTATTATTATTATTATTATTATTATTATTATTATTATTATAGTGCACGAGCCATTTGTGATTCCAGGGACAGTGCCTCCAACAGCGGAGAGAGGGCACAGCCATTGTAGCTGCATGGATTCATGGGAGTAGTTGGTTGGGGGGGGGAGCTGAACAACTTAGGTGCATCTCCTTAAAAAAAAGCTCAAAAATTTTGGGGGACCCCCTAAAAGAAGCTCAACAACTTTGGCTCCCTCCCTGCAAAAAGTCCTGCTGCCTAATCCTTTAAAGCCATCCAGGCAGGTGGCTATCTCTCCACAGCCCCAAATCATAGAATCATATAATTGTAGAGCTGGAAGGGACCCCGAGGGTCATCTAGTCCAACCCCCTGCACTGCAGGAATCTCAGCTAAAGCATCCCTGACAGATCCAACCTCTGCTTAAAAACCTACAAGGAAGGCGAGTCCACAACGTCCATTCCACTTTGAAACAGCTCTCACCGTCAGAATGTTTCTCCTTTCTCGTAACTCGAAGCCACGGGTTCGAGTCCTACCCTCCGGAGCAGGAGAAAACAAGCTTCCTCCCTCCTCCATGTGACGGCCCTTTAGATATTTGGAGATGGCTCTCATATCTCCTCTTAGTCTTCTATTTCCCAGGCTAAACATACCCAACTCCTTCAACCGTTCCTCATCAGGCTTGGTTTCCAGGCCCTTGATCATCTTGGTCTGCACACCTTCCAGCTTGTCAACATCCTCCTTAAATGCTGTAACCTTTCCCCATAGGGGAGCTGCCCCAGCCTCTTGGATCATTTTGGGTGCCCACTTCTGGGGCCCAAAGCAAACCTGCCCAGAAAAGAGGCTGCCAGCTGTATCTCTGTGTACAATCCCCGGAAGAGGGAAGCAAGACTAGAAACATTGTAAAAAGGTAAAACCCTACTGGGAAATGATATACAATGGTGCCTCGCAAGACGAAATTAATCCGTTCCGTGAGGCTCTTCGTATAGTGGTTTTTTCGTCTTGCGAAGCAAGCCCATTGACAGCTTAGCGGATTAGCGCTATTAGCGGTTTAGCGGCTTTTAGCGATCAGCTGTTAAGCGGCTTATCAGCGGATCAGCTGATAAGCGGCTTAGCGGCTTAGGAAAAGGGGGGAAAAAGGGGAAAAAACCCGCAGGAACTCGCAAGACATTTTCGTCTTGCGAAGCAAGCCCATAGGGAAATTCGTTTTGCGAAGCGCCTCCAAAACGGAAAACCCTTTCGTCTAGCGGGTTTTCCGTCTTGCAAGGCGTTCGTCTTGCGGGGCACCACTGTACAATGAATTGAAGAAAATGTTGAAAATAACTTTTGTAAAAAAACAACTCAGAAGCATTTTTGTTAGGTATACAGTGGTGCCTCACAAGACGAAAAGAATCTGTTCCACGATTCTCTTCGTCTAGCGGTTTTTTCGTCTTGCGAAGCAAGCCTATTGACGGCTTAGCGGATTAGCGCTATTAGCGGCTTATCAGCTTAGCGGATAAGCAGATAAGCAGCTTAGAAAAAGGGGGGGGGGAGGACAAAAAAGTTGGAAAAACTCGCAAGACATTTCGTCTTGCGAAGCAAGCCCATAGGGAAATTCGTTTTGCGAAGTGCCTCCAAAACGGAAAACCCTTTTGTCTAGCGGGTTTTTCGTCTTGCGAGGCATTCGTCTTGCGGGGCACCACTGTATTAGGTCAAGACATACCAAAAGAAAAGAGGATTATTTTCATGTATGCCACTAGAGCAGCAAGAATGTTGACTGCACAAAATTGGAAGACTGGAGAAATACCAACTAAAGAACAACGGCAAGAGAAGTTGATGAACTATGCAGAACTGGCAAAAATGACAGACAGACTAAGAGAAAAAGACAACAGAGACTTTGAAAAAGACTGGGAACCATTCATATTATATTTGCAGGAACAAAGAAAGGCAATAGACTTGATGGCAGGATTTAAATAAACATCCACATTATCAGCATTAGAAAATGCTTAGAAGATAGTGAAATATGATGGTGTATTTACTTTTATTTTTATGTTTTTAGGCTTGGTTATGTTATTAATAACTTTTTCTGTTGAGAGATAGCAAAGCAGGTGAAAATAAAAGCAAACCAGAAACGCAAGTCAGGGGAAGCCTTGGAGGGGAGGGAGGGAGGAATATATAGTAAATGTTAAGAATTTGAGATGTATGTAATGAATGAAAAAGAAAAATGACTAACTTTTTTTTAAAAGACTATAAACATCACCTGGGGGGAGGGGAAGAGGCAGACAGGTGCATGCTTCTGCTACTCTCAGAGTAAGTGCTACTGAAAGTGAGTAAAGACGCGTGGGATTTGGGCGCAGCGGAAAGAAACAAGATACCTTTCCTCTTTGCAGCCGAGGTGGCCTGGAATGACCCCAGGGTCTCCTTTAAGAGGCTGGGAGATTACCAGCCTCCGTCCTGGAGGATTAGAGTAGTTTGGCAGCCAAGGATGTGGCTGGAGGGGCCGGAAGGCAGTTAGCGGAGCAAGGGAACTGCAAACCTGCCCTGAGAAGCTTGAGGCCAAGTCCTTCTTCACGCAACACATAATTAATCTATGGAACTCCCTGCCACATGAGGCAGTCATGGCCAAAACCAAGATGGCTTTAAAAGATTAGACAAATTCAGCGAGGAGAGGTCGACTGATGGCTGTGCTCTGCAATCAAGAGGCAGCAAAGCTTCTGAATCCCAGTTGCTAGACATCTCACCAAAGGAGAGAGCTCCTGTGTTCGAATCCTGCATGCTGGTTTCCCACAGGCTGGCCTGGCTGGCCACCGCGAGAGTAGAATGCTGGACTTGATGGGCCATAGGGATATTCCTGCTAGATTAAGCGAATGCTCTTAGGTTAGACCTCACAGGGTTGTTGTGAGGAATGAATGGGGGGGCAAAACCACGGGGGCCACTGTCAGGGCCGGATTTAGGTTTGATGAGGCCCTAAGCTACTGAAGGTAATGGGGCCCTTTATACCTCCAGCTGTCCTTTGTCAACAACAAATTGTCACTGCTTTTTGTGTTTAATATATGCTATACGGTCATCGATGGACCTAATAGATATCTCAAGCTATTTGCACATAACAAAATATGAATTTTATCAAAGTAATTGTTTTGGTAGACAGAGGGGAGCTTTCTCCCAGCTCCATCTGGTACGCAGGATGAGACTCTACCTGCCTGCGGACTGTCTCGCCAGAGTGGTGCATGCTCTGGTTATCGCCCACTTGGACTAGTGGCATGCGCTCTACGTGGGGCTACCTTTGAAGGTGACCTGGAAACTGCAACTAATCCAGAATGCGGCCACTAGACTGGTGACTGGGAGTGGCCGCCGAGACCATATAACACCGGTCCTGAGAGATCTGCATTGGCTCCCAGTACGTTTCCAAGCACAATTCAAAGTGTTGGTGCTGACGTTTAAAGCCCTAAACAGCCTCGGCCCAGTATACCTGAAGGAGCGTCTCCACCCCCATAGTTCAGACCGGACACTGAGGTCCAGCTCTGAGGGCCTTCTGGCGGTTCCCTCCCTACGAGAAGTGAGGTTGCAGGGAACCAGGCAGAGGGCCTTCTCGGTGGTGGCGCCCGCCCTGTGGAATGCCCTCCCAGATGTCAAGGCAATAAACAACTATTTTACTTTTAAAAGACAACTCAAGGCAGCCCTGTTTAGGGAAGTTTCTGACACTGTATTATTTTTAATATTCAGTTGATATTCAGTTGGAAGCCACCCAGAGTGGCTGGGAAACCCGGCCAGATGGGTGGGGTATAAATAATAAACCATCACCATCAGTGGCGTAGCATGGGGGGTGCAAGGGGAGCCAGCCGCACCGGGTGCAACATCGGGGGGGGGCCCGCGCTCGCCGCCTCCGGAGTCGCCGAAGAGCCTCGGGCGCAGGCTGTAGCAGAGCCCCATGGCAGCAGCCCAGGCAGCAGCAAGAAGAAGCTGGCAGTGGTGGCAGGTTAGGGGTTAGGGGCGCAAATTACTTGCCTTGCCCCGGGTGCTGACAACCCACGCTACGCCGCTGATCACCATCATTATTATTTTGGAAATGTACGTCCAGTTATTTTCCCCTTTAGTTTTGGGGGGTCCCCCAAGAGAGAGGGGGGCTTGTTAGCTTATGTGTAAATCCGGCACGTCCACCGCGGAGCTACCTGGGCAAAAGAGAGCTGGATATAAATGCAAAAAATAAATACAGTAAATCCGGCACGTCCCCCGCGGAGCTACCTGGGCAAAAGAGAGCTGGATATAAATGCAAAAAATAAATACAGTAAATCCGGCACGTCCACAGCAGAGCTACCTGGGCAAAAGAGAGCAGGATATAAATGCAAAAAATAAATACAGTAAATCTGGCACGTCCACCGCGGAGCTACCTGGGCAAAAGAGAGCAGGATATAAATGCAAAAAATAAATACAGGTCCCCTGCGGAGCTACCTGGGCAAAAGAGAGCTGGATATAAATGCCAAAAATCACTGAATCGGGGCGATGCCTGCCCGCCCCGCCGCGCTCACCTGCTCGGAGCTTCAGGGCGGCTCTCAGCGCCCGGCAGGCGGCGGCGCGGGTTTCGGCGGCGCCCTGTCCGGCTCCGGGGCTGTAGGATGCGGCTTGCAGGGTGTCGGGCTCCGCCGGGCGCCTCCTGCGGAAGACCTGGCGGAGCAAGGCGTCGAGCTGCAGCCGGGCGCCCTCGGCCTCGCCGCCGCCGCCCAGCACCACCACTATGCCCACCACCCCGGGGCGCGCCGCCGAGGGCAGCCGGCTGCGCACGTCGCGGAGGATCTCGCGCAGGCGGAGCCGCTCCCGGCGCGCGCGCAGCGGCGGCGGCGCCAGCGACGCCTGGCGGAAGAGCACGAAGAGCAGCGCGCACGAGGAGCGCGCCGCCGCCGCCGCCGCCGAGCCTCGGCCGCCCAGGCGCACGCGGACCTTGCGCGCCCCTCCGGCCGGAGGATCGGGCTGCGCCTCCGGCTCCTTGCGCGGCGGCTCCGGCTCGGCGAAGAGGTCCCGGGCGAAGGTCTCCAGCAGCGCCCGCGGCGCAGGCTCGCCCTCGCGCGCCTCGCCCACCAGCAGCAGCCGCGCGCGCCCGCCCGCGCGATCCACCAGCGCCTGGAACTCGCGCAGATGCGGCGCCGGCGGAGGATCCATGGAGAGAGAGGCGCCGCCCGCCCGCCAGCTCAGCCCCCGGCCGGGAAGGAGGCTCGCCTGGAGTCGCCGCCGCAGGAACCGCCTCTCGGAGGAGGAGGAGGAAGAAGAGGAAGCTGCCAGCCGCCAGGAATTCACCTTTTTGTGCTCGCTGAGGATTTTATTTATGTTAACTGATGAATTGAAAAAAATATATAGTCCGGCCCCCCACCAGTTCTGGGGAACAGTGGACCGGCCCCCTGCTGAAAAAGGTTGCTGACCCCTGAATTCTATCCTTTCCACTTTCAGTTCATAGTCTTTTTCAGAGTTTAAGGTTGGGGAGGGAGAGTTTTGTCAGACACATTCCAGTTGGGGGAAGGGAGGGTGGGGGGGTGGCGATACAGTGGTACCTCTGGATGCGAACAGGATCCGTTCCGGAGCCCTGTTCGCATCCAGAAGCGAATGCAACCCACGTCTGCGCGTGCGCGGGTCGCGATTTGCCGCTTCTGCACATGCGCGTGGCGTCATTTTGAGCATCTGCACATGCGGGAGCGGTGAAACCCAGAAAAAATGCGCTCCGTTACTCCCAGGTCGCAGCGCAACCCGAAAATACTTATCCTGAAGCTACTTCAACCCGAGGTATGACTGTACAGTGGTGCCCCGCAAGACGAACGCCTCGCAAGACGGAAAACTCGCTAGACGAAAGAGTTTTCCGTTTTGGAGGTGCTTCACAAAACGAATTTCCCTATGGGCTTGCTTCGCAAGACGAAATGTCTTGCGAGTTTTTCCGACTTTTCTTTCCTTCCCCCCCCCTTTTTCTAAGCTGCTTATCTGCTTATCCGCTAAGCTGATAAGCCGCTAATAGCGCTAATCCGCTAAGCCGTCAATAGGCTTGCTTCGCAAGACGAAAAAACCGCTAGACGAAGAGAATCGCGGAACGGATTCTTTTCGTCTTGCGAGGCAGCACTGTACAGTTTCTTCCCCCTTCTATTGCCTATTCTTAGTGTAAGGGGATGGGTTCTGTCAGCATCCCATTGGTATGTCCTGTGTGTGTGTATTTATTTATTTTTATTGATACTGAGGGAGGCCGGGGGCTTCCCATGCTTGGTTGGTTGTGTTTAGTTGATGGTGGTGTGGCTTATTTGTGTGAGGGAGGGGGGCTTGGTTGTGGGTCGGGTGAGCCATATTGATTCCTATGCTGTTGGAGGGAATAGTTCATTGTCCTGTTGTGCTGCTGCAGATGTCACAAAGGGGAACCACACTGGGCTAAAGGCATCCTCCATAGCCTGACCCCGTCCTCGTTTGTTGGTTGGTTAGCTTTTCTGGTAGGGTTTCCCATACATTTTGGTACCAGTGGCCTATGTTCACCCCTGATAGGCCCTTCCAATGTCTAGTTATGGTACAGTGGGACCTCTGGTTGCGAACGGGGTCTGTACACGCGCAGGTTGCGATTCACCACTTCTGCGCATGCGCGTGATGTCATTTTGCGCATCTGCGCGTACGCGAGCGGCAAAACCCGGAAGTAACCCTTTCCGGTACTTTCGGATCGCCACGGGATGCAACCTGAAAAAATGTATCATGAAGCAAACGTAACATGAGGTACGACTGTATTTCTAGCTGCTGGTTCTAGTATTATGAGGGAGAAAAGCTTTCTCCACATCATGTATAAATTTACACACCTCGATTGTGTCCATCCGTCCCCAGTTCACCCTTTTTTCCAACTTAAAAAACTCTAGCTCCTCTTCCCCCTCTTTTTCATTTGGGGGCTCCAGAATCTCCATTGCAATCCAGAAAATGTAGCATCCAGAAACTGTAAAATCTGGCACAATCCCATTGTAAACATGGCCTTTAGAACATCCTTTCATGTTTAGGGAAGCTTTTAATGTTTAATAGGTTATTGTATTTTAATATTCTGTTGGAAGCCACCCAGAGTGGCTGGGGAAACCCAGCCAGATGGGCGGGGTATAAATTATTATTATTATTATTATTATTATTATTATTATTATTATTATTTACCTCAAATCCACCCTGACTCTCTTGCCGCTGTCCTGTCTGGGTCACAGGAGTATTTTTGCTCAGAGCTCTTCTCTACAGGGGAAACATGGCTGAGAGATTAAGGTTCTGCAATCCAATCCACATTTACTTCAGAGTAAATCCCACTGAATTTGTAAACTCACCCGGGGACAAAAGTGGCCACTCCTTTTACTCTTGGCCTTTTATTTCCTCAAATTCTGGACCACGAGAATGGGCGTAGGCAGGATTTTTGTTGTGGAGGGGGCAGGAGTTCATTGGGGGCAGAACCAATGTGATCGGGCAGTTAGTTAGGTATTTCTATTGTTTTACTAGATGGGGGGGCAGCTGCCCCCATGCCCCCCCCCCGGCTACGCCCATGGCCAGGAACAGGTTTGGTTGGTTAAATGTGGTCCGTCTGCACCTGGGACCCGGATCTTCTGAAAACAAAACAGGGAGTAACTGAGTGGCAGATCTTGTGCATAAGCCGAGTTGCAGTTCAAAGGCCTGATGTTCCTTCCAGAAGAGCACAAAAGATATTGTAATAGATCTATGGTGCTAAATGTTTAGGCTTAGTAAATCATAGGATTGGATGGGCTCCAACCACGAGCCTATTAAGATTTAATTAGAATTTGTATGTTATAACTGCTGTATAAAACAGTCTCAATGTTTATGCAACGGGTTTGAGGTGTTTCATTTGTGTGTAAAGAATGTGTATCAGACCCTGAGAATGTAATCAAGATCCATGTGGATTGAGGTGTGTGTGGACCTACTTCTGAGCATCAGCAATTGGCATATGAAGAGTTAACTAACATCCGAAGTGTGTACCAGCCTTTAATCCTAGTCAATCCACGAATGTTGATGATGCCTGGAGGGATTAACCATTAGTACTTCAAAGCATCAGAATAATGAGGTATTAGCATGCAAATGAATAAAAGGGGCTTAATTTTTAGTAAGATCAGATGAGACCAGGACAGTAGAATAAGATGCATTTATAGAAGCCATTTATGCTGTTATGCCAACATTAATTTCAATGCTGCCTTCCTGGTGTGCTGCACCATGGGTTTTGGACTACAGTCACCATCAACCTTGATCACTGGATAGCTGTGGCTGATGGGAGTTGTAGTCCAAACAGGGGCGTAGGAAGGGGGGGCAGGCCGCCCCGGGTGCCACTTATGGGTGTGTGTGTGTGAGACAAGATGGCCCCTGCCTCCCCCCAGCTGTAAAGTGGCCGAGGGCGTCCGTATGGGCTGCTGCTCTCACGCCGTCTATACTGGCGTCCGTACAGGTTGCCTCTTGCACGGCGACTGTATGCGCTGCCGCGCATGCACACTCCGTACGGGCTGCCACTTGCACAGCATCCGCATGGGCTGCCACTTGCACGGCAACCCGTATGGAGTGCGCATGTGCGGCATTCCGTATGGAGTGCGCATGTGCGGGATGCCACACATGCACAGCCCGTACAGGATACCACACATGCACAATCCATATGGGATGCCGCACATGCAGTCCGTATGGGATACTGCACATGCGCACTCCATATGGGCTGCTCCGCCCCGGGTGCCCGAGAGGGTTCCTCCGCCACTGAGTCCAAAACATCTGGAATGGCATCATCTCAGTAACCAGCATGGAGGATTCATTTGCTGTTGAGGAACTTTTCCGTGATGTTTACTCTCAGCTTGGCTTCCTGCCACTGACAACCTATGACCCTAACCTTCAGATTTCAAAAGTTTGAAATGTGAGCATAAGACAGAGCACACATCAAACATGTTTACCTTTTCTTCATTGATTAACAGGAGGTCTTGATGGGTTCCAAGGTTTCCTTTTCCGGTTTGCCGATGAGAGTATTTTGCCTGCAGCCCTAATGAGAGGATTTTCAAAAAGCAGTGGCTAACTTTGTTAAGAGTGGTGTGCTAAGACTTACTGGTTAGCATTAGCATTGCACAGAGGGGGTCAGAAGCCTTTTGAATGGCTTTTCCAAAACTGCCTCCGAGTTAAAGCTGCTCCGTCAGTTATGACTTGGGGCCAAGCTACACAGGACAGAGAGCTCTTTGGTTTACAAACCTATTGTTTGTTTCGCTTTCAGTGGGACTTTGCCCCTTGAGCAAAGACTAACTTAACCCTAGACTAACCTGGACCCAGGCCTGCCAGTTCTAACTTCATCAAAACAGAGCTGAGCATCCGCACATTGAAACGACAACTTAAAAATTAGAAGGCTGTGTGTGGAAAGGCTCAAGTCACAGATATATTTGGTAAGATGGGGGACCCCCCTCCATTTGAAGACAGTGTATGTTACACGTTGATGGAGTGTTCCTCATAATTGGCCATTCGTTGGGGAGGGAAATTAACAAGCAGAGAATATTCACATACTATTATCCAGTTAAATGTTTTCCAGTCATTTTGCCTTCAGTCTCTCTCCTTTCTCCCTCTTCCTTGGGCAAGTGTTGTTGTTTAGTTGTTTAGTCGTGTCCACCTCTTCGTGACCCCATGGACCAGAGCACACCAGGCACTCCTGTCTTCCACTGCCTCCCACTATTTGGTCAAATAGACTCCAAGACTTTGGCCACCTCATGAGAAGAGAACACTGTCCAACCATCTCGTCCTCTGTCGTCCCTTTCTCCTTGTGCCCTCCATCTTTCCCAACATCAGGGTCTTTTCCAGGGAGTCTTCTCTTCGGCGATCAGCCTTCTTGATGGCCCAGCTCTCACTTCCATACATCACTACTGGGAAAACCATAGCTTTAACTATACGGACCTTTGTTGGCAAGGTGATGTCTCCCACTTTTTGCCAGATGAAAGAGGGGGAGACCATTGCAAAAGGCAAAGCGTTTCTTGTTGTCTGCTAAGGCTTATAGCAGCTTCAGCGCAACTGGTGACCTCCATGTTTTGGGCTACAATTCTCACCAGCCCTATACTGGCATCTGTACAGCATTAGGTGGGCAAAGTTTGGTGTAAGGAAGCAGGCAGGATTTCCAGGTTGCATCTTTGCTTCCCTTAACCCCGCAGCTCTGCCCTCCTCCGATCTCCCATGCCAGCCTGCACAACTCACGTCTTCCAAGTCCCAAGAACTCTGAGCAGGTGGAATCTGACCACAGATCACACAAAGCAGCCAAGCTACATGCTGCAGGCAACTCCCCTCTGCTAACCCGCAGTCCTCCGGTCATCTCCAACTAGCGGAAGGTCCCGCGAGAGCAGGGTTTGAATCCCCACTCAGCCATGAAGCTCACCATCTCTCAGCCTAACCTACCTTGCAAGGCTGTTGTTGTGATGAAATGGGGACAACCATATACCCCATGTACCTTGAGATACTTGGGAGTTAAATGCGGTATGTAGATGTAATAAATAAATAGGACAATTTATTTTTTCTTTCCAAAGTCATGCATAATTAGCTGGCTGCCAAACAAAGGAAATTGATGTGTGTGTACGTGCTCCATTTGTGTCTGAATAAGGGTGAATCATGCTTTAAAACTGGCCATTACTGAGACTGCTGCTTCAGTTGCTTATGCAGAATCACAGGCCACACAGTAACCAGCTCAGGACTTGCAGCTGATAACAATATTGTACCAATCTCTGTGCGTGGTTTATGGATTTAGCTGATGTTTGCTGGGGCAATAGGGCAAGGTTTGCCTTCCCCTTTCACTTGGAGCTACAGCACATCCAGAGTGGCAGCTCTGCACGTCTAGTAAAAAGCCCGAGGCTCAGCACCCTCCCAGCGTACACACCCCCAAGCAGCGGAAATGTAGCTGGGCAGATAAAAGTATAGGATTACTAGTTTCCTGTTCAGTGAAGGAAATTGCCCAAGGAAGAAAGTGACTTTAGCTGCGTTTGCAGCTGGGAAGCCACACTGTACACACCGGTTTCTAGGATTGAGTAAATGCAAAATATGAACATTATCCAAGCTTTGGTAATGCTCAAGTTAGATTAATGCCAACGAGCCGTGTGTGGAGCTGGCTTTGGAAAGTGGTCAGAAATTGCCAATGCCTGAAATCCTGAGTGCCGCTGCCATTCAATGAGGAAATACTGAGCTAGGTGAACAAATGGCCCGAGTCAGTTTATAGCAGCAGCTTTTCACCCCCCCCCCCCGTCAAAATAATAATATGAAAATGGGCTGTGAAGTGCAGGTTGAGGTTAAAGGTCGATGGTTGGTGCAGATTTGAGTGCTGTCTAACTGACTTAGCAAAGGAAAGGCAGGAAACTGAATCAGCGCCCTCTGCTGGTGACATAGCCAAATGAAGAATGCACTCTTTCAATTCCAAAGATGTGTGGCAACCTTTGGCAGATTTCTGTTGCACCTGGAGTCAAACCCATTTTGGCTCACTGTAAAGATGGACTTGCCAACAAAGGTCCGTATAGTTAAAGCTATGGTTTTCCCAGTAGTGATGTTATGGAAGTGAGAGCTGGACCATTAAGAAGGCTGATCGCCGAATAATTGATGCTTTTGAATTCTGGTGCTGGAGGAGACTCTTGAGAGTCCCATGGACTGCAAAAAGATCAGACCTCTCCATTCTGAAGTAATTCAGCCCTGAGTGCTCACTGGAAGGACAGATACTGAAACTGAGGCTCCAATACTTTGGCCACCTCATGAGAAGAGAAGACTCCCTGGAAAAGACCCTGATGTTGGGAAAGATGGAGGGCAGAAGGAGAAGGGGATGGCAGAGGACGAGATGGTGGGACAGTGTTCTTTAAGCTACCAGCATGAGTTGGACCAAACTGCGGGCGGCTGTGGAAGACAGGAGTGATTGGCGGGCTCTGGTCCAGGGGTTCACAAAGAGTCGGACACGACTAAACAACAACAAAAAAGATGGACTGTGCACTGTATCTGGGCTGAACACACCGCGACCATTTTCTCTGCTGCAGCTGCAGCTGCAGCCCCCACTGCAAGGCCCTTTCTGACTCAGCTTTCAAATACAGGCAGCTGTGCTCGGTTCCCAAATGTGTTGCAGGATTTGGGCTACTATGATAAGAGGTTCACATTTCTTTAGCTCTGATATTACTCTCACCTAGTCTCACTTTCATTGGAAGGGTTAACTGTACACTGCCCTGAAATTCAGTACGCACAAAAGAGGACAAGATCAAGTTGAACTTCACATTGTTAGAATCATAGAATTGCAGAGTTGGAAGGGACCCCCCCCCCGGGCCATCTAGTACAACCCCCTGCAATGAGGCAAAAACTTAATGCAGACTAGAGTGGGCCATTCTGCCTGCCATATTCAGTGGAATCCTATGTACACCCAGAACCGTCAACTGTCATTAAAAACCCTATTCCAACTGCTCCTTCATTTCCTTTCTGGGCACACAACTAAGCCATTAAGCTTGTAACAAGGAGATGGAGAGCATAAGGAGGGCAGCCCTGCTGGGTCAGGCCAATAGCCCATCCATTCCAGCATCCTGTTCTCAGTTGCCAACCAAATGCCTGTGGGAAACCCAAAGCAGGACCCAAGCACCAGAGCACTCTCTCACACTGTGCTTTTCAGAAACATTACTGCCTTCAGACTATGTAAACAGAGCATAGCCCTAATCACAAGAAGCCAATAATTTCATTACATTTCACCATCACCTGTGATTCTTGACTAGGGTTTACCAGGTTGCAACCTAGAGATGCCGCCTACGGTACTTAATTTTTCCGCAGAAAGCCTGAGCCACATATTCGTCCAATATGCCCCACCCCTCCCATATGCAGTTAAAGCATCATAACCAGAGTCCCACTTGCTTCAGTAGGTTCAGAGGATAGGTGAAGAAACTAGCAGCAGAGGCAGCTGGGATAAGTAGCAGCTTCAGAGAGAATCTTCCCAGCTGGGACCCAATCAGATTAAGAGAGATGGGCTACTAAGGGGCAAATATCACGAGGACAAGGAAACACATTTATGACTTCAGTTTTATATAAACTGACAGTTACATGTGGGCTGGTGAAGAAATCCATGTTTCAGTCTCCACTTGAGCTAAACAACTGAATGGTAAGGTCTCAGCATTTTAGAAAAGCTCACTACTATAAAAGAGGAGCAGGGATGTTGCCAGGAACATGGACCACAGCTTTGTTTTGAAAATAATCTGTTGCTTCAATGCCTTAAAAACAAGAAAGAATCTTCTGATTGTAGAACAGTGTTTTCCTGCAACTGAGCCTCAAGGACAGGAAACAAAAAGGCAAGGCAAGACCAAATATACAAAAGTGGAATACAGTCTTAATTTTATTTTCACTCTAAATTTAGACTCTAGATGGATACAGCATCTGTAAAAAAAGAAAAGAAAAAGAGTTACACAGTTGGAAGGGAAAAGAACAGAAACCATGCCCTATGAAGATCTCGCTAGGGAACAAAACCCACATCAAAAAATATTTTCTGTATATTATTTAAATCACACAAGAAGGATCCTCAAGAAGTGCAAAAAAAATGCACTGGGGATATCAAAGTTAAGTCATACTCAGAGCAGACTCACTGAGATTACTGAATTTATACTCAAATCCACAGATTTCAAGGAGTCTTCTGAAAGCATGGCCAACAATTGATTTCACTCAATGTTCCCAGTAATTTTGACAAGATATTTACAAGCTCTACATTTATGTGGATACACTGGAAAGATTTGCAATTTTTTTCAAGCCCTAGGTGATAACCCTCCTATTTGCGAAAGAACAGAGAGTAGAGTTGGCCCAAACACATCTGCTTACATTCCTAAGAGGCAACAAAACTTTGTCATACAAGGAAGCCTCTTACCACAGGGTCAGTTTCTTAACAAGCCAATCTTACATGTAAGCAAATATAAACACTGTAGAAAATATGCTCTGGATCAGTGCTCATATGATTCTGTAGTCACTGTATCCTTCTCATATTAAGTATTGAACTGCATCCTTCTCATATTAATTCTTACAAGTCTGGCTGATGAAGAATTGATCTAGAATGGCTGATGAAGCATTGAACGAAACAAGATTGGTTATCCGGAAACTCGGTTCCAGCGATATTTGGTGACAGATTACCGTATTTTTCGCCCTATAGCACACACTTTTCCCCCTCAAAAAATGAAGGGGAAATGTGTGTGCGTCCTATGGGGCGAATGGAGCGCGCCTTCGTGCTACCCACCAACCTGGTTTGGAGGCTGGCGGCGGGGAGAAGCCCGCTTCTCCCTGCCGCCAGCCCCACAAGCTGGGGGACAGCGGGGAGGCGCAGCGCGCCCAGGCTTAGCTTCGCGCAGCTCTCCGCAAGCTCTCTCTCTCTTGCGAAGAGCTGCCTGTTCTGGTGGCTGGGGTCGGGGGAAGCTCGGGCTGGCGCCTGGCGGGGAATTTTTTTTTTTCCTTTATCCCCCCCCCCCCCAAAAAAATAGGTGCGTCCTATGGGCCGGTATGTATATATCGGACTTTTGAATTATTCTACCGCAACTGGTGAAGATGATTTAGAGACTTTGGCTGTAATTTCTGATCATTTGTATTAGTCAATCAATAGTGTTTAGTGCCATTGTTATTGGCCATCGTGTTGTGTTATATTGTTCCGCTCGTCTATATTTTAACACAGGGGTCTGACACACAAAAATTTGCTCACGGTTAATTTTAGTTCAGAATTTTTCTTTTTAAAAAATCCTCAAGGTAGCTTATAGAAAAGATTTTATCTGCCTCTGGCCCGTCAAGGGCACTCACAGTGCTCATACTTACCACTCGGATCCTGTGTCCAATGGCTTTGGCAGGTAGGTTGGAGCGGAACTTTGCCCGCACCATGCCGCTGCTTCCATGGGCACGGGTCACCTTTCCCCAGATCACTCTGGTCCTGTTGGGTTTGCCGCCAGGAGTCACGGTGTTGCTGACAAAGGGAAACAGATTAAACATTAAGTCCCACTACTGACCAAATGCAGAAGGGCTCTCCAAAATGTTCACGTTCACACACAGAGCTTGGAACACCTCAACATTCCCCGCTGAAAAGCAGTGAGAATAGATAATGAGAAAATATGAAAGTTTTCAGTTCTTTCAGTGATATCTTATCACGCGTGGTGCTGTGGTCTAAACCAGTGTTCCCCAATCTTGGGCCTCCAGCTGTTTTTGGACTACAACTCCCATCATCCTTGACCACTGGTCTTGCTAGCGAGGGATGATGGGAGTTGTAGTTCAAAAACAGCTGGAGGCCCAAGGTTGGGGAACACTGATCTAAACCACTGAACCTCTTGGGCTTCTGCACGACGCGGTGAGTGCCCGTTGCTGTCCCAGCTTCTGCCAACCAAGCACCTTGCTGGATCATTCTGTTTCCTACAATGCCCAGTAAGCAGGACATGAGGGAAATAGCCCTCTCCTGCTATTGTTCCCCAGTGAGGGATAGTCGGAAGCATGATAGCCTTATACTCTTCGATTAAAGTGCCTAATCCCCTTTTAGAGCCATCCAATATGGAGGCCACCACTACATCCTGAGGTAGTGAATGCCATAATTGAACTCTACATTGTATGTGAGGAAGTACTTTCTTTTGCCTCAATTCTCATCAGTTTCAATGGATGCCGCTGGGTTCTAGTTCCAAGTCTGAGGTGCTACTCATTCCTGTTTGTTCATGTCACACTAAACTATGGTTTTAGTACTGCTGCATGAGTACAGTCAGTTATTTGCCTATGGCTGAGCCGAAATCTGAGCAGGTCCAAGTCTTGCATTACGCCATGTCTTGGCTCTCCTGGTTCAATTATTCACACAGCAGTATCTGAGGCCACAATGCCCCAAATTTGTGTAGCATGGCATAAAATGAAAACAATTTCAAAATGGTTTCAGCTCTTCAACATGCTCATGAGAATATACAAAAGATCCAAGTGTAAAGTGCTAGTCCCCTTTATCAATGACCACTCACTTTTTTGCTTTGTACACATAGGCGCATTTCTTGCCCAAATAGAATTCTGTCTCATTACGGGAATAAACTCCCTCAATTTTCAGAAGAGCTGTGTGCTCTCTCTGGTTTCGAAGACCTCGCTTGTAGCCAGCAAAAGTGGCCTTGGACCACAACCTAGGGAAGAAAGTGCGCACAAAGTTAAATCTTAAGCCTTTCCAGCATACTGCATCACAAAACAAGACTGCAGAGCAGATCTGCTCCAGTATTACAGAAAGTCTGCTACAGACATCAAATATGCAAGAAAACTATAGGTGCTTCTATGAAACCAGAATATTTAAGGCAATCCTTTTGATATTTTTAAGTAGAAGCACTAATCTGTGTGACAGAGTGAAAACTAACATAATAAAGATAACACATACGTGCGAGGTTGTAAAGGCAGCAGAGGAAATGCAAGAATTGCCAAAGAACAGTTTCCTACCTGCCAGTCATGGTGTTGTCTTGAAGTCCTGTTCCCAGCAGGCCTAAGAAAGGAAAGGAACAGAAGGAGCTGTCAGCTGGGATATGCTAAACACCAGCCCAATTACAAACGTGTGTGGGGTGGGCAATTCTAGACTTCCTTAAGTAAGAACAGAGAAGAAAGAACATCCAAGATAACCCAGATCTTCAACCATCAAGGTGAACTTTGCAGATGATTTCACTCCATCCAGCAAATGTCTGTGTTCTGGGGTCTAAATGCTTTGAGTTCATTGTCCCCTCCCTACTAAGCACCATCATAAAAGATCTGTAAGACACCTTGCACACATGTCCTAAGAATAATTAAGGCCATTAAAAACCTATCAGCAAACAAGCATTACAATTTCCACAACACCAACCCTGAGATCAGTCCAATGTGCACTTGGTCCAGCATCTTGTTTCCAGCAGTGGCTAGCCAGATACTGCCATGAAAAAGCATTAGCTCCCTAGCACAGTACACACAGCTTCTTAAGGCAAAATTATTTAGTGATCATCACTGCTAATAGCTCACTAACTGCTTTTTCAATATGCTAGATGGCTCTCGCTTCCTACTCTACAATTTAAAGACACCTAAACAAACAGCCACTGTGACCATGTGGCAGAGAATTCCATAAATTAACACTCACACTGTGCCAAATCCATGTGAAGGAATACATTCTGTGAACTGGTAATTCCTATTTGTTCTGAAAAGCTACAGCATTGTCTACTCTTGAGCAGGCAACAGCACCAGCAGGTCTCTAAGGTCCCAGAGGCCGGGCTCTTTCCTAGCCCTCCCAGTCAATATCCATTTCGCTGGTGATGCTGTGGATCAAATCCAAAGGGTTCAAATCCTCCTTCCTACCTCCAAAGCATGTGCTCCATCACTGGGCTACGGCTGCTCGGCCTGCAAAACCCCTTTTCAGCTTCAAATACCACCCTCGCCCTGAACAAAGCTTAAAAGACCTGGGGGATCTAGGCACCTGCAAGATTTAAGCTTAACCCACCTTGATGAGCCCAAAACAAAAAGAAGTCTTTTCTTAAAAGACACATCAACGGAAAACTCAGCTCAACGGAATTGCATAAAACAACAGAGGATGAACCCATCAGGCACGGCAGCGAAATGGAGCCTCCATGATCAGGGACAGTGTACCCCCTGAAAATGCTGCTAAGGAGAATCTGCGAGGGTCTCCCTGCCCTGTGCCCCCCCCCAGGGGTACGTGGCTGGGCACCAAGCCCGCTGCACCAGGTGGCTGTTTGATCCTACACTGCAGGGCTCTTTTTAATGCCAACCTTAAAGGCACCGCTTCACCTCAATAATAATAATAATAATAATAATTTTTTATTTATACCCCGCTCTCCCCAACCAAGACCAGGCTCAGGGCGGCTAACAACCAATAATAAAAACAAGTTGATTAAAATAATAATAATAATAATAATCATCATCATCATCATCTTTATTGTCATTGCCCCCTCTCGGGGACAACGAAATTTACTTGGCTGTTCCATCCACCCAGGTAGGGCACTCCACACAAAATCAGAACAACTATAAAAACACTAATTAAAACAATACAGTATAATACAGCAAGGGAGATTAGATGACTTTCAAAGTCCAGGTTTCCCATTCAGGGCCGAGATCGCTCTGGGGAAGAAGCTGTTCTTGAGACGGCTCGTTCTTGTCTTCATCGTCCTGTATCTCCGTCCCGACGACAGGAGCTCGAAGAGACAGTGACCAGGATGCGATGGATCTTTTACTATGTCCAGTGCCTTCCTATGGCACCTTGTGGCATGAATCTGCTCTAAGGTGGAGAGTGGGCAGCCAACAATGCTCTCTGCTGCCTTCACAACTCTGCACAACCCCATCCTGTCCTGGGTAGTACAGCTTCCGTACCACACACATAAGCCATAAGTGAGCACACTCTCAATGGCACAGTGATAGAAGGCAAGCAGCAGTTTCTGCGGAAGATGGTTTTCCCTTAGGATTCTCAGAAAGTACAGTCTCTGCTGCGCCTTCTTCACAAGCCCCCTTGTGTTGACACCATTTATAAAAGGTTAAAATACAACGTTAAAACATTAGGATGCAGCCTCTTCACAGGAGGAGAAAGGAAATCAAACTGGTTCTAAGCCAAAGGCCAGCCCACCATTCCCCCCCCCGAGGCGCCTGGGGCTGCCGGGGCTCCCTGGCCTCCGACTAAAAAGCTGAAAGGGGCAAAGCTGGGGCCTTCTAAGAGTCCCTGTGGCGGCCTCGGCCAAGGCCCGAACTCAGGGCTCCGGCGCCATCCATCCCGTATCCGAGCCATCCCGCCGCCGTGCCCCGCTACGCCCACCCAGCCCGGCTCTCCGGCCCTCGCGGCGCCTGCCCGCCCGCCTCTGGAGCCGCTTCTTCGCCGCCCTCCGCCGCCTCGCCCGCCCGCAGAGCCCCTTCCCCGCTCTCACCTCAGCAGCACCCAGCCAAGATGGCGGCGAGAAAGAGCGAGCGCAGCCGCGGGGCGAGCTGGGATAGGGGACCGCCAGGACCCCTCGGCCGGCGTCTGTTGAGGCGTCTACGCCGCTTGCCTGTCTGAAATCGCTCCAGGTCGGGCGTTTAGGCGAGGCTCTTGGGACCAAAAACTGATTGGTTTGCTTTGTTTGTGGGCTAGGCGTTTTTGCTGCTCCCGCGCCGCGCTACAAGCCCGAAATCTTAAAAAAAAACCCCATCCTGGCAGGCGTCAACTAGGCCAGCCCTTCCCGGCGAGGACCTCTCCTGCCGCTTGAGGGGTAACCATGGCGACCACTCCGGGTCCCGCCATGGAGGCCGCCGGGTGAGTGTCTCGTGTGAAGGGAGGCCTGGCGGGGGTCGGAGCCCCACGGAGCGCTTCCTCAGGGGGGGCGCCGTGCCCAATGGGCAATTTGAAAAGTGAAGAGGTCGCTGGTTACTTATGAAGTTGGAAGGGACCCCCAGAGGTCATCTAGCCCGACCCCCTTTGCAGTACGGGGATCTCAGTCAGACTCGAAGGACTCAGCGGTGCCGAATTGGGTTCAACAGCACTTAATTCTCCACTGCCTAGGAAGTTCCCCCCGGGGATGGGGGGCGGCGGCGGCATCAGGGCTGCTGGAATGGCATCGTCTGATCCAAAGGGTATATAATTATAACTAGCTTTGTTTTTATTGAGGCATCTAATCATAAGCCTGCATTTTTATTGAGGCTTGATCAGGGCCTGTATCTTAAGATGAGCTTAAAGATTTTCAAATGTTTCATGCCAGGCAGAAGACCAGCTGCCTAAGAACCTTGGCAAAATGTTTTTCCTCCTGGACAAGGGGCCCCCCTGATTTATAGCAGAAAACAATTCTCAAAGTTGTAAAAAGGGAATTACAGGCTGACAGCCAAGGTTACACTGACCCTACATATTACAGAAGATAAAAAAAGCAGAGATAAACATAATTAAGAGTGGGTAAATAGTAAAATAAAACCATGTGCCTCCCATTAAACTTGAGCCATATTTTCCTAAGGTTGAAAGGTCAAGAGCAGTGAAAAAGGCAACTGGCTTGGCTGGAGAAGAGAGTATTTTGGGAAGTCTTTTTCTAAAGTTGTTTCTTTCTTAA
Source organism: Podarcis cretensis (assembly GCF_951804945.1). NCBI lineage: Eukaryota > Metazoa > Chordata > Lepidosauria > Squamata > Lacertidae > Podarcis > Podarcis cretensis. The sequence continues at coordinate 98,801,873 of NC_137174.1, forward strand.
ACTGAGATCCTTTTAAGATTTCTTTTCCTTTTAAAAGGTTATTTATGTTATGTATTAAATATATATTGGCTTAAATGTAATTATGCAAAGGAATTAGAAGCTAAGAAATGTTAAATCCTTATGCTAGATTCTTATTTCATATAGTTGGAAGAGATCACAGGGGCCATCAGCCACCAGCCCAGCCCCCCTTGCCAAGCAGGAAACATCATTAGAGCATTTGTCAAGCTTTTGTTTAGAGACCTCCAAAGGAAGGAGATCTTTCAATGATGATCCTTGACATCTGTTTAAGATAAAAATTTGAGATTAAACCATTTGTTTTGGAGGGCAATAGGGCGAGGTGAGCTGGTAATTAAGGTTCCTTGTTGAGACACATGTAAGATATATTACTACTTATTTGTCATTTATAGATAGAAGAATATATAGCTTTTTGTTTCCCATAAAAGGACAGAAGGAAATGGGTGTATCTTTTGTGATTGGTTCTAGCAAACAGCCAATAGGAATTTCAACCAGGCTGATTGGACAGGGGCAGCCACAGGAGGAGCAAGGGGGCTGGATTAAGGAAATATAAGTGCTGGCCAGAATGGCAGGAGGCCAGGCCAGAGCTTGGTAACCATATACCACTGTGCCTCATATTTATTTGTCTGACAAATAAATTATTATTTTAATTTCTCTATTGCTGCGTTGAATATTTCATTCCAGCTAAGTGTTAACCACAAGCAGGGTGCTACATTTTCTTGTTTTACTAACTATATGGAAATTGGGAAAGCCGTGGAAGGGAAATATTGGTCGACTTTAGGAAAATGTTTAAGAATGAGGAACGATCTATAAGCATTCATGCTGAAGATTGGATAAGTTAAAACCGGTTCTCAAAATGGTTTAAATTAAATGGAAATAAGGTTGGTAAAAATAAATTGAGAAAATGGAAGAGGAGGAAAAATAAAATAACAACAGGTTAAAGTAAATTATTAAGCTAAAGTTGAGAAATAAGTAATAAGGATTTGCTGAGTTAATAGTTTAAATTGGAATACAAGAAGGGGAGGTCTGAGAAACAAGTTAAATGAAAATAAGTAACTGAAATTTTGCGTGTTTTTAAGTGTTTTTTAAATTTTGTATTTTTGTAATTGTTCTTTTGTCTATTTTTGTTCTTTTTTGAAAATGCCAATAAATATTCATTAAAAAAAAAAATGGAATGGCATCGTCTGCCAGAGACAACTGCTTTTTCTTTTCCTTTTTCATACATTTTTATTAGTTTTTTTATACATATCATTTCCAACATTCATTTAACATAACTTCTTATACAATATTTTAGACGTCCGTCAACCACCTCTGATGATTTTCCGTGCTTTATCACTTATTCTGCATTTCTTAGTTTCTCTATTACTCTTAATTATCATTAACTAATAATTCTCTTCATAGTCTTTCTTGCAATAGTTCAGATAATCCTCCTTACAGAATTTCATGCAGTCCTACTAGTGTAATCTGTTCATTACAATTGCTTTTCAAATAATTCATATATTTACTCCAGGCTTCTAAGAATCTTTGCTCCCGCAGCTTTCGAATCCTTCCTGTTAATTTATCTAATTTTCCAAAGTGCTGCAAGGCTTTCTTCTTGACGAGGGGCATCTGAGACATGAACATGGCAAAGGGCTCTTTCTGGGGTGTGACTTGTTGCTGTTTTTAGACATCTTTGTGAGCCATCTCTTGTACTGGAATTGGGAGTGGGGCACATGTATTTTAAATAAAATTATATTAATAATATATATTATATCATATAATAATTGTATCCTCTCCCTGGTTTCCCACAGGGATCTGGTTAGCCCCTGTGAGAACAGGATGTTGGACTAAATGGGATTTTGGTCTGATCCAGCAGGATTCTTCTTCTTCTCACAGTTCCATTTAATCCTAGTACAGATAGGTAGCCGTGTTGGTCTGCCATAGTCAAAACAAAATAAAAAAATTCCTTCCAGTAGCACCTTAGAGACCAACTAAGTTAGTTCTTGGTATGAGCTTTCGTGTGCATGCACACTTCTTCAGATAACTATCTTCAGATAACTGAAGAAGTGTGCATGCACACGAAAGCTCATACCAAGAACTAACTTAGTTGGTCTTTAAGGTGCTACTGGAAGGAATTTTTTTATTCCATTTAATCCTACTCAGCTAGGTGCTCCACAATGTTTGTTTCAATTTACTAAAAGAAAGAAAGAAAATGTTTTGCTCTTTATCATTTTTAGTACATTCCCAACTGAATGTATGCCTGCTATGTTCTATAAACTCACATATAGCCCCTTAAAACTTGTTAGTGAACTTGTGACCTATCCAGACATGTTGGAATGTTTTTAAACATTTTTTTTACTGATTGTTTTATTTTATAATTTCATAAATCGCTTAGAAGTGGTATATCAATTTTGTTAAATAAAATGAAACCCTGTTAATCTCTCTGTTTCCCCAAAGAGGGCACTGTGGGTTAAACTGAAGTGCTTCCAGTTTTTCCTGGTCTTGGAATTAGTATCACCAGAACAAAAAACAAAAAACAAAGACAGGATTTGCATGGCAGGAAGAAGACCCAAGTTTTGCCAGCAAAAGTCAGCAGAGCATCCCAAGTAGAGAGTTTCTTCGTTTAATTCCTATCCCCTTTTTCCAGAGGGCTCAGTGTGGATGGCAACCATTAAGCATAAAGCAAAACTTATGCATAATGAAAACAAAACACCCAGTTAAATTAAAATGACTTAATGCCTGTTTAATCTTGAACGCCAGCCAACTCCTCCAACATTCCAGAGATGAGAATAAGGATTCTCTTGTGTGGTTATAATACCTCCCCATATGAGCCTCTGCCTACCCAGCGTTCTGCATTCCCAAAGGCTCTTCTCATCCTCATGTATATATAATCAGTTACTTTTAGATCGTCTTTGCAACGAGCTGCCAATTAGCTACCAGGCTAAGTGCAAGGTCCTGGTCTTGGTGCGCACACTAGGAATACGGTGTGCAGTTCTTCCTCAAAAAGGATATTGTAGAAGAAGTTCAAAAAGCTCCTCCAAAATGATCATGGGGATGGAGCGACTCCCCTATGAAGAAAGGCTGCAGCATTTGGGACTTTCTGGTTTAGAGAAAATGCAAGTAAGAGAGGTGGCATGATAGAAGTACCGTATTTTTCGCTCCATAAGATGCACCTGACCATAAAACGCACCTAGTTTTTAGAGGGGGAAAGCAAGAAAAAAAATATTCTGCACAGAGCATGTAAGCGGCTCTCGCTTTTCTTGCTTTAAACCCTCCCGTCCCACCTCCCGCTTCGCTGAGAAGCCAGCAGAGCAAGCTGCGCAGCTCTCACTGAAGCCAACAGAGCAAGAGCGATAGCTGTGCAGCGCCTCTACTGCTGGCTTCCCAGCAAAGTGGGATGAGGGACGAAAGGGAGCCCTTACAAGGGAGCGTTGAGCAGAGCCTGGCAGCGGCTCTTGCTGGCTTTTCTGGGAGGTGTGGGAAGGGACAGAGGGCAGCCGTCAGTCCCTTCTCCCACCTCCCGGAAAAGCCCCCAAGAGCCGTGCACATGCTAGGCGCGGCTTTTTAAAGAGCACGCGGCTCTTGCTGGCTTTTCCGGGAGGTGGGAGAAGGGACAGAGGACAGCCCATCAGTCCCTTCTCCCTCCTCAGGGAAAAACCAGCAAGAGCCGCACACACACTCTTTAAAGGGAGCGCTGAGCAGAGCCCAGGAGCCTGCATTCGCTCCATAAGATGCACACACATTTCCCCTTACTTTTTAGGAGGGAAAAAGTGCGTCTTATGGAGTGAAAAATACGTTATTTAAAAGTATGCACGGCCATCGCTCATAACTCTAGAACTTGTTTTTTTTAAAAGATTTTTATTGATACAACAAGAAAAAAAGAAAAAAACAACGAATACACACAAGAATAACCATAGACACATAATTTTCTTAGCAAACAATAAAACATATATTTTATTTAAAACATCACAACTCTAGAACTTGTGGATCCCTCTAACGGAAGATTCAGGGCAGGTAATTTACACAGCACATAGTTCAACTGGAACTCACTCAGAGGGCAGGGACAGCTACCAACTGGGATAGCTTTAAAAGAGAATTAGATAACTTAATGAAGGTTATCAGGGTCTACCAGCCATGGTTGGAGGCAGTAGTGCTGAATACCAGTCACTGGATGCCACAGGAGGAAGAAAGGGCTCATGCGCTCAGGTCCTCTTTGCAGGCTTCCCACAGGGGTCTGGTTGGCCACATGCTGGACTGGACGGGCCATTGGCCTGATGCAGCAGGCTGTTCTTCGGGTCTGGGAGAGAGGCTTTTCTAGCTGATGCTAGCAGTGGAACTTGAAGGTGCAACGTTCAGGGCCCACGCGCACAAAGCAGCAACCAGTTTGGGGGATGGTTGCCTTCTAGTATTCTGTTTGCATTCTAAATGGCGAATACTGTCTTGTTTGGCTAGGGAATTGACCATCCAGACACCAAGGCTCCTGCCTCTGGATGCAGTACGATTTTCTGCTCTGCTGGAGGACTGCGTTGACCAGCTTGCCATTCTTGGCTTCATCATGCCAGTTTCCTACGAGGGCCGCAAAGATGTCAGCGATGTAAGTACATCACAGACTTGTGAGAGGGAAACTGAGGATGCATTCACACTATTTCCCCTGCCCCCTGCCTCCACTATTATCAGGATCAGCCTGATAATTTTTGCCTAGCATCCTACTGTTCTGGAGTTGTCTCTTATTATTTTTATTTATTCTTTGGTTCTTTCTCACTTATGAAGTTAATCTCCCATAATGTTATAAATCATCCTGCTCTTGGGCAGCCGAAAGCTTCATTCCACCTTATCCTTTGCCGTTGCCATCTTTCTCAACTGCTAACTCACAAAAAACATAGAATCATAGAGTTGGAAGAGACCACAAGGGCCATCGAGTCCAACCCCCTGCCAAGCAGGAAACACCATCAGAGCACTCCTGACATATGGTTGTCAAGCCTCTGCTTAAAGACCTCCAAAGAAGGAGACTCCACCACACTCCTTGGCAGCAAATTCCACTGTTGAACAGCTCTTACTGTTAGGAAGTTCTTCCTAATGTTTAGGTGGAATCTTCTTTCTTGTAGTTTGGAACCATTGCTCCGTGTCCGCTTCTCTGGAGCAGCAGAAAACAACCTTTCTCCCTCCTCTATGTGACATCCTTTTATATATTTGAACATGGCTATCATATCACCCCTTAACCTCCTCTTCTCCAGGCTAAACATGCCCAGCTCCCTTAGCCGTTCCTCATAAGGTACTATTTCTGGGTTAGCGGAGTCTGTAACCATGAAACTCATAATATTGAGTCAGACCAATAATGCATCTTGCTCTGTCCCATCTTCTCCAGGGGTTGAGAACCTCAAGCTTGGGGGCCAAATGCAGCCTTCCAGGCCTTTCTGTCTGGCCCTCAGAACTCTCACCAACCCCGATTTGGATGAAAAATGTTCCCCAACCCAATCTGCTTTGACTGGCAAGGGTTCTGCAGGGCAAAGGATGTGCTCTACTATGGAGTTTTCACCTCACCTCCAAACCGGTGACAGCTTCATTTCCCCATGCAAATCAGTGTGCTTCAGGTGTGCATTCATGCAAGGGCAGAATCACATGATTGCTGAATGTTACAGATGTTCTGGCTGTGTTCGTCAGATTAAGCACTGCTCCATATTTCCCTCATTGTACGAGATCTTGGTCGAGTGTTGGGCCTGACAAGCACAGCAACTCATCCCTGGTAGGTCTTGTCCCATGGATCAGTTGCCAGGACTGAAAGTCCCTGCCCCCCCCCCCAGCTGTCTAAATCCCTAAGCAGGAGAAAAGTCAAGGAGAAATTTGTGCTCCAGAACAGCTAGAAGAGCCTCGATTAGCAAAACCCAGGCTCCATCTGGGTAATTTCAATGGTGGCTTCTGGTAAGCCCAGAAAGAGGGCAGGAAGGCAAGATCTCCCCACAGTTTGCCCGCAGCAACTAGTCCAACAAGGAGAGAAAGCAGACTGTCTTGCCAGAGTGGTGCATGCTCTAGTTATCGCCCGCTTGGACTACTGCAATACGCTCTATGTGGGGCTATCTTTGAAGGTGACCCGGAAACTACAACTAATCCAGAATGCGGCAGCTAGACTGGTGACTGGGAGCAGCCGCCGAGACCATATAACACCGGTCTTGAAAGACCTACATTGGCTCCCAGTACGTTTCCGAGCACAATTCAAAGTGTTGGTGCTGACCTTTAAAGCCCTAAACGGCCTCGGTCCAGTATATCTGAAGGAGCATCTCCACCCCCATCATTCTGCCCGGACGCTGAGGTCCAGCACCGAGGGCCTTCTGGCGGTTCCCTCATTGCGAGAAGCAAAGCTACAGGGAACCAGGCAGAGGGCCTTCTCGGTAGTGGCGCCCACCCTGTGGAACACCCTCCCATCAGATGTCAAAGCGATAAACAACTACCTGACATTCAGAAGACATCTTAAGGCAGCCCTGTTCAGGGAAGTTTTTAATATGTGACATTTTAGTGTATCTTTCATCTTAGTTGGAAGCCGCCCAGAGTGGCTGGGGAAACCCAGCCAGATGGGCGGGGTACAAATAATAAATTATTATTATTATTATTATTATTATTATTATTATTGGGCAACCCAGTCAGATGGGTGGCATATTATTATTATTATTATTATTATTATTATTATTATTATTATTTATTAGGCTTCCTCCTGATCACTTACCCACAGCTATGACTGCTTTCCTTCTTTCTCTTTTCTGCCCCTTATTTGCAAGGATCTCTTTTTGTTGCTCTTCAGCTTAATGATACAGAGATCCAGGGCGTTATTGCAAACCAGAAGGAGCTGAGCACGAGGTACAAGCACCTGATGGACGCCCGGGCAGAGAGTCAGGCCAAGATCCCCAATGAGCTGGGCAAGATTGCGGAACTTGGGCGGCAGCTGAAGGACACAGGCAATGAGCTGAAGAGGGCCAACTACCTTTTCACCATTGCCACAAAACAGAGTGCATTGTCCCCAGAGAACCTCAAGAAGATCCAGGCGGACAGGTGAGACCCTTTGGTCAATGGGACACAGGATGCTTATCTGCACCCAATACTTTCGAGTTCCGATTTCACAAGGAATTCTTCAACTTTCTGTTTATTTGAGGGTTTACAGAGTGCCTTTTTGAAGGCTTTCCCCCATACCTTGCTCCCCCTCGCCCTGAGCATGCAGTGGGGCTTCCTCCAGAGGTCAAGGCTATCCCCCCTGTGGGCAGCAGCTCCCTCAGGTCCACAGCTGGGGTGTGGGTGCCATGGGAGACTTCCCCTCTGCAACTGGCCTGAGTGCATGGCCAGTGCTAAGTCATAAAGGGCCTGAAACGCGATCTGGTTGGACCCATCGCTAAATGGCTGGGAATCTCGCCTGTCATTTTGCCTACCGGGCTAAACACTTCCTTCCTTTCCTGCCAGGAAATACACAAGCGACGTGATTGAAGACGTGACAGAGGAAATGCTGGCACTGGGAACCTTTCACTCCCTCCAGTTAGCTGTGGACCTGGAAAATGAAAAGAAGTTGAACCTCCATAACCTTGTCCTCAGGTTGGAGTTTTATTTTAGAAGCTGCCTCTTTTGAACTTAGGCTGACTAGCGCAACATTGCCCACGCTGGCTGACAGTCACACTCCAGGTGCTCAGGCAGGGCCTCTCAGCAGCCACTAGTGCCAATCCTTAATATACGGAGAGAATGAGCCAAAAAGCTCCACCTTACAGCTGCTCCTCACACAATAAACGGGCATTTGCTGTGGTTCCACCACTGTGTCTGGTAGAGTCTCACAGAGCAGGACCTGCCACCCTAAGGGCTCAGCGCCCAGGGAAGGCCAACCACATATCAGGGAGTAAGGAACTACCAGAAGTGCCCCATCAGAGGCTGTCAGTGATCGAGGTGGAGCATAAGGGATCAGGTGCTCTTTTAGGTATTTTGGGATTTGTGAATTAACACAAGACCCTTGAACCTGACCCAGTAGTGAATTGGCAACCATTACAGCTTTCTCAGCAGTAGAGGGTCGTGCTGCCAGTAACTTCTGTTTATTTAATTTAATCTGCTCCTGTGAGCCATCTGGCCACTGCATTCTGCACTAGTTGTAGTTTATGAATCAGATACACATAAAGCACCTTAATAATAATTTTAACATTTGATGTTTTAATGTGTTTTTAATATTTTGTTGGGAGCCGCCCAGAGTGGCTGGGGCCGCCCAGTTGGATGGGTGGCATATAAATCATCATCATCATCATCATCATCATCATCACATGGCCTGTTTCTTGAGTTTGATAAAGCATCTGCCAGTTTGCTGCCAACTGACCAGAGGGAACTCTGGGTGCATGCCCCAAAGTTCCCTTTCCAGCCTAAGTCTTGATGTGCCCCAGGAAACCAGGGATTTCCTTTCCCTCCCCTCTCACCTTCTAGGGAAGAGATGGGAAGGAAGAAGATAAAGAGTCTCCAGAAGCAGCTCAGTGATGTCAAGAAGGAAAAGGAGTTTGAGCTACAGGTGAGCTTTAGGCAGTCACGCCCTTTAAACCCCCCTTTGAAATGCAGTATGAAATTAATAAAATTAGCACCAACAGGTGCAGCTCAGGCTGCAAAATGGGCTCTGCACAGCAGAAAGTTTCCAAATCTAGGGAATGCAGCAGAACACATAAATGCAAGCATTTATTTGTGGATTTGGGGCTTAGATGGCTTTAAGAAAGGGTTAGATAAAACACCTGGAGGCTCAGATCTATCAGTGGACATTGGTCATCACTAAAAAGTTTTTTTCTGATTTGTTGTTCTTTGGGACAGGCCCTCCTCTTGCCGTTTTTAAAAATAGCAAGGTATTGTTGAAGCTGTCTGAAAAGGCCCTCGTCTCCTGCCAGTGGGCAGGGCTGGTCTGGAGGGCTGCCCAAGCCCTCGCCTTGGGGATGGTGTTGCATGATGCTGGCCCTGCCTACAGATCCAAAGGGAGGGTTGGGCATTGGGGTTACAGCAACCAATCAGAATGCCCCCTGAGAGGCTTAAGAGAACCTCCATGTTCAGAATACTAGCTGTGTTATAGAGGAGGGATAACAAACTGAGGAGGGAAGGTGCTTGGCTGTTTCTCAGAGGCAACTGAGTCCGGTGCTGTTGGATACCCAGCACTGGGATCCATGGGCCTTTAGTCTGATCTATATTTTTAAGATCTCATTTGCATTTGCTAACATCAGAGTCTAAGTGTTTCTGGCACTAAATTCTAGAACCTTAATTAAAAAGCTACACTCCTCCTCCATGGGTCACAACTATCATGGGGCTGGCACATACATGGATTCCTGTGCTGGCAGGACTCAGTTGCTAACCCCCTATTTCCAAGATAGAATTCCTTCCCATGTACTTTTAGCAGCTCTAGTCTCAGACCAAAGCCCTCCCCCAGCTCAACCCACAACATAATGCTGAAGGCTTTGCCTGCTGAATGGAAAATTTGGTTATTCTGCAACAGTCTGCCCTGCACTAACTTCAAACAGGCATGGTACAGTCAATGGATCCTGTCTGATCTTGAGTTTTCCTCTTTTAAAACTTACAACTGCCTAACAGGATGTTTATTTTTCAGCCCCAAATACAGTAGTCAGTGAGTCAGACCTTAGTGGCAAAACAGAAGTCATCCTTAAAGGCCTAGATAACCGCGAGATAGTCGACATGTTTCTGGACTACAACATGTATGGGTGGGCTCATTTTTTATAGAAGGAAAAATCCATGCATGTAGAAAAGTAGCACACCAGAGAAAAGGAATCTTTTGTACAGAGGAGCATTCAGTGATGTAAACCCCCATCTGGAGTGGTACAGTCCAGATATGTTTTCTACTTCAGTGAGAAGAAGGTTGGAATGTTCCATAGGACACACTGTTGAGTTGCAAGCCCATCCATACCCTGGGCAAGGCAAGGCAAGGCAGAAGCCAGTTCAGTCTTAAGCAGCACCTCTGAGGATGACCACAGACCAGCACATCAAGTCTCCCTTGCTTGTAGTCCTACCCACCCACCCGCTCACTCTCTCATTCCACAGAATCGGAACGAGATGATTGCATACCTCAAAGACCAGCTTCAAGAGATGAAGGCTAAAACAGACATGGAGAATCGTTACGTCAAGAAGGACACAGACCTCCAGGTGGCTCAAACAAAGAATAAATGCTTTGAGGCCGAGAATGATCTGCAGAATGAAATTGAAGTAAGCACTTTGCCTTGGGCCGTATGCATTCGTAGGGAGGTGGTCTGCAGTAGAGTGTGGGGCATGCCTTGATGGCATATGTGGCCTCAGCATAGAGGCAACCACTCTTCAGAGTCCTGGCATAGACTTTTCTCAGCAGCGTAACCTGACTTTTGGTTGAGCATCCTCAACCCAAAGAGGACTGCTGTGTGGTTGCTCCAGAGGCAACCCAGGAATACTAACTATTTTGGAGAGCTGAGTCCTCCTGGTGCCAGAAAAAAGGCTTGTGCTGAACCTTAGTTCAGATTAAGTGAGCAGCAGTTGATCTAACTCCCAATCGAGTCAAGGGCTAACCTTGGTATTAATAGAAAAGTACATTATATCAGGTCAGACTGCTTCTCCATTCGGACTGGCAGAGACTCTCTGAGGTCTTGGACAGTGTCCTCCCCATCACCTGACCATTAGGTCCAGTCGTGGCCGACTCTGGGGTTGCGGCGCTCACCTCGCTTTATTGGCCTAGGGAGCCGGGATACAGCTTCCAGGCCATGTGGCCAGCATGACTAAGCCGCTTCTGGCGAACCAGAGCAGCGCACGGAAACGCCGTTTACCTTCCCGCTGGAGCGGTACCTATTTATCTACTTGCACTTTGACGTGCTTTCGAACTGCTAGGTTGGCAGGAGCAGGGACCAAGCAATGGGAGCTCACCCCGTTGTGGGGATTCGAACTGCCAACCTTCTGATTGGCAAGCCCTAGGCTCTGTGGTTTATCCCACACCTGATCCTAAATGGCAAGGAGTGGGATTTGGGGCCTCTTGCATGCAAATTTAATGTTCTACCTCATATACAGGATATTCTTCTTGGTTTTCACATTCAATTGACTTAACCTGGTTCAACTGCCCAGTGTTCTCAGTTTCTATTGGTCTTCTTTCAACCTTCAATCACTGTATGGCTAGCCAAGTCATGACATGGGGCTGACAGCAGTGAAAACGAGGGCAGAATTTAGGGATGGCATCATTGACCATTTTTTTTGTACAACTATACTACGCCTGGGCTATAAACTGACTCTGCAACATGGCACAGAGAGGGATGTGGTACATGCACTCCCCAGGTCTTCAGGGGAACCCTCTTGGCATTTGCTTAGAACCAAATAAAGTTTGATGCAATGTCTTTCTCCCATTACAGAAATTGAGAAATCAAACTGAGCAGGAGATAAGAGTCCACATGGACATTGAGAATTTCCTTAAGCAGCAGCAAAAGGTAGGTGGCACAAAGCTTTCTGGTGCCCCATTTAGCTCAGAGATGTGGAACCTGTGGCACTCCAGCTGTTGCTGGATTACAGCTTCCATATGTCCTAACCACTGTTCATGCTGGCGAGGCTGATGGAAGTTGGCGTCCAACATCTAGAGGCTACAGGTCTTCTGTTTGTGCTATAACTTTTTGTAATGCCATCCATTCTCCAGCCAACTGTTAGATCTACTTCCTTGTTCTTCAGAGGTTTAGGTGATCCCCACCCTTAATTCAAATCATTACTTTCTATTGACATACACTTCCTATGGGTTGAGCTAGCAAGTGGATCCAGACACTACTGTATCTAAAGATCAGAGGCCTAGAACCCTGAGGCTGAGCTGTACCACTTTAAACTGCACATGGCAGGTGTGTTTGTGTGTGCATGTGGCTCATATGATTGCTCTTCCATTCAAAATACACCTGCACAATAGATGCCTCTTTACTTTGTACCCCATCTTTTCAGGCAAGCGGAATAGAGCTGCCAGCACACAAGTTGACCACCTCAGGGGCCTCAGACAAAAGATATCTTGGGGATGGAATCCATAGGGAACTTCAGATTTAGAAAGCATCTAAGGTGCTGCACACAGCAGCCTATTGCCCATTCCAGTTCCCCGTGACTCTTGTTTCTCCCCCGTATTGCTGCTCCTTACACACACAAGGGCGCCACCTTGCATGCACAGATCATCCCCGTTCCCTTCAGTTGCTTTGTGTACATACAGGAAATGACACAGAGCTTTGGCTCTGAAATAGCGTTCCGACAGCAACAGAGAGTTAGACAAGGTGATAAGCTGATCATCCCCAAATCCCCACCAAGCACCTCATTCTGCAAGTCCTCCAATATCATGTCATTGCATGAGGCGCCGGGCTCTTAAGCCATGCCCCGGAATGGTCAGGAGTGTTGTGAAGTGTCCACCTGTGTGTGTCGCAGAGCATAGAAGAGAAGCTGGAGTACTGGATGGACAAGTATGAGAGGGATACAGAAGCCAAACAGCAAGAGCTCAATTCTCTGAAGGCCTCCAGAGCAGCTGACCAGGCAGCGCTACAGGAACTGGCCAAGCAGGTAGGGAACAAAGATGATGGTTAGGCTCCTTGGTCCGTTGGTGATCCACGGCAGCTATATGTGGGGTCGCTCTATCCACACATCCTCACTGCTGCTCCAATTTGTTAGGAAGCTTAGAAAGCTAAGGAAGGAGTCCAGGGGTGAGAGGTGAGAGCGAAAGCCCACCTCCAAGCTCAAGTTAAAGGTGTCTTTGCATTCTACAGTGTCTTATATGCGAACAAGCTATAATTGAGGACCGGAAGGAAAAAGAGAATGCAAGGAAGAAGGTAGAACAGGACGCTCTGGAGTTGAAGAGTATCCTGAAGGTAAGATGAGTCAATATAGCCTTACCTTTGGAGTCCTGGGACTAAAAATTGGAAGCGGGGGTGGGGAGAAAAGCTCTTCCTCCACCATGTCTTCTGCCCCTCTCCCAACATGTGGAGCAGATCATCTCCTTTGCTTTGTATAGCTCCCCCCCCCCGATGTTGCTGAACCACCCCTTGCTGGCCATGCTGACTGGGGCTGAGAGTTGCAGTGCAAATCGCTTGGGGGGCACCCGTTTGGGGAAGGCTGCTCTTTCTCATGGCTTCCCCTTTCAGGGCTCCAGATCTCTAATCCTTTTACAGTGGTGCCTCGCAAGACGAAATTAATCCGTTCCGCGAGTCTCTTCGTCTTGCGGTTTTTTTGTCTTGCGAAGCACGGCTATTAGCAGCTTAGCGGCTATTAGCGGCTTAGAAAAAGGGGGGGGAGGAAAAAAACTCGCAAGAAATCGCAAGATGTTTCGTCTTGCGAAGCAAGCACATAGGGAAATACGTTTTGCGAAGCACCTCAAAAGACGGAAAACTCTTTCGTCTAGCGAGTTTTTCGTCTTGCGGGGCACCACTGTATGTGCATTAAAAATGTGCCAAGCGGGGGGCATGGTGGCAGAATCATCTGCTTCTGTAGGGGTGCTTGAAGGTTCTCTCCAACCTCCTCCAGCGCACTTCTCCCTAACCTAAGAGAGCCATTTCCTCAGAGAAGTATCATCTGCTAAACATGAAGCAGGGTCTTCCCCGGACCATCCTTGTATGGTAAAACAGGCAGCCACAGATTGTGTCGCAAAGAACAGTCTTATCTAGGCAGAGACCAGCACTTTCAATTCCATCAGCTGCAGGACTGGCCTGGAAGAGGGAAAAATATGTATACGGGAAAACAATATTAAGTGAGGCCTGAAACACTGTGGGATCCATAGCCATTTCTGTAGCTCTTTCTAGCCAACAGTTAGCTAGGGTACAGCATGAAGTATAATTTGTTTATCAGTTGTTTACATGGATAGCAGACCTTGCCGTACCACATTAAGAAGCATATTTGAACAAGTGCAGAATCTGCTCATCTAGGCATGACCATATCACAGAAGTGAGAAGCAGCCTTGTGTTTGGCTTCACGGATAGCCAAATCCCAATCCTAGCCACCCATTTGCTCTCCTCAGTGCAGCAGCAGCAGCAGCAGCAGCGTGCCTTTGGATGTTGGCTGCCCAGGGACATTCCGCAACAGATGTCATTTATTTCCCACTCAGATGCTTTCTTGGAGCGTATCCAAGGCTGCGCCTTTCTGCAGCTTGAGCTGGCAGCGATGGGATAAATGTGGGCATTAAATGCTGTGGCTGACTTGGAGCAGATGGAATGCTGGACTCAAGCCAGCCCTGCTTCATTAGAGAGGTGGGGGGGCAGCCTAGGGGAACTGGGCTTGTTGCACAGCAGTCATTTCTGGGAGCCCATTTTTGGCAAAGCTTGAGCAGCAGCTGGAAGGTAGTGTGGGCACCCAGTGTCTCCTTCCTGCATGCACAACCCTTCTCCTCTTCCTTGCTTTCAGCTGCAGGCCTGGTGGAGAGGCATGATGGTCCGCAGATTCCTTGGCCCTTACAAGGCCCTCAAAAAACTCTGGGAAGAAGAGCAGCCGCCCAAAGAGAAGGGAAAGAAGGGCAAAGGGAAACCTGGAGCGAAGAAGAAAAAGTGATGGGAACAGAGCCCAGCTCCTGTGCCATCTCCACGTTAGGAGTTTGGGCAGCACGGTTTTGTGGGATGAAGGAAGAGGACAATTGTATATGTCTTTGCTGAAAGGATCAGAATTAATAAAAGCTTTTAGCACTCGGCTCGAGGCAGCAATATCTTGCTTTTTGGTCCCAGTCAGCAGAAGAGCATTGAAGCTGCTGGTTCTATTTTTCTTGCTTTGAAAGTGAACAGGCCATACCAACATTTTGTGTTAATTACCCTGGACCATATGGTGCAATCTTGTATCTTGTCTCCCCACCCTCTGCTCGAGCTCAGGAAAGCTGCAAAGAAAAATGGTCTGTCATCTCCACAAGATTGCTCGTGTAAATTGCCTTTTTAAGCTTTAACTGCATGGAGACATACCATGAAGAATGTCACTGGTAGTAAGCGGACATCAAGGGTGCCAAATTGAATAAAATATTGGAGGGGGGCAGAGATTGATGCCCCACATAATCACAAGACCATTTAAATGGCAATGTCCATCAATGGGGGCGGGCAGCTGCCTCAAATTTTTTATTGGGGGGGGGGGCTGAAGGGACCTTGGACCCTAGGAGTGGTTCCTATATTGGACATGTACATGAAGACCTTAGAAAACTAGCAAAACCAAGTAGTTATTAATATGACAACTACTCTCATAATCACACATGCTGCATATGCAGAATAGGATCCCAACTTGATCCTACAGGAACTTGATGAGCTCTTGGGAGCAGCAACACATTTTATGTCGTCATGCTGAACAAGCAAAAGAACAAGGCTGCTCAACTTCCGTCTCCCAGGAGAGAAGCAATCAAGGGCACGTGAGAGACTGGACAAACCCACTGCAGAATAAATGCTTCTGTTCACAAACACAGGTTTTAAAGCTTCAGCCTTTATTTCAAATCACCCAGGTTTGAAGTTTATAATATCATGTGCGCTAGAAATTGACTGGTAGCATACAGGCAATTTAAAATAAAGTACATGATATTATGATGTTTATATAGTCTTTGAAAACTATGGAATGTATTTACAGACATACAAATACAGGAAAGAACTTCTTAAAAAATCCTTTAGCTATACTACTAATTACACGTTTACAGTCTGGAGAAACAACAAGAGTGAAGTCTTTATCCTCTGGGCTTTCTGCCCAGTGCCAGCCTAGAGGAGAATGAATATGTGAGAGCTGGAGTGCATTGAAAATGGAGGCTTTCAAATCTTCTGCAAAACATGCTTAGGAAAAAAAAAACCCACCCAAATTTACAGGATATCCCTCCCGCTGCCCAAAAAACAAAATTAAAAGAACCATTCCAAGACAGAATAGCACCAGACATTACTGAACAGTCATGGAAAGATTCCTTTAAATATTTTGTGGCAGAGATTTGTCAGGAAAAGCTCCTGCACAAGCCCTCACAGAGGAGAGTTGGCAAGAAGCTGTTCTCTTGGGCACATTTAATGAACTGCGCCAGAAGTCAGTGCATTTGCTTTTCCTGCGAGTCTGCCTTCTCTGATTAACCAGCAACGAAAAGGAAGACAGATGCTCTCCATCTACCTAGAGGTGAGACTGCAATCCATCCGTAGGACAGGCAGAGGCTATTGGGCCTTAACTAGCAAGAACTTGCAGGGGCTACTCAGAGCAACAAGGTGAGTTTGCCTTCCATGGAGCAAATTAGTTTTGACCCCCATCTGAATGTCACTATGTGGTAGGAATCAGAAAGCTGGACAAGGTCTACTTAATACAATGTGTGTTGGTGCCCATTGGCCTGGCAGGGTGGGAGACAGACAGGCCAACTGTAGGGGGGGACAGATACAGTGAAATGCCCAGCCAATTCTTAGTGGACACAAGAAAGCAGGGTGATTGGGAGGGCACACTGAGGTTGGGGGGACAATCCCCACTTACCCTAACACAGGGTTTCCCAAACTTGGGTCTCCAGCTGTTTTTGGACTTTAAGTCCTATCATCCGTAGCTAGCAGGGCCAGTGGTTGGGGATGATGAGAGTTGTAGTCCAAAACTAGCTGGAGACCCAAGTTTGGGAAACCCTGTGCAAAGGGAGGAGCCAACACTGGATGATGGATTCACTCCATAGCCAGTGTTCACAGGACAAACAGGAAAGATCTAGCTTGCCCACTGAGTGTGCTGCATAAATTATTGTTCACTGGGTCCTTTCAGAAAACCAGCTTCATTTGGGATAAAGTGATTGTGGATGCAACATCTATAGGTCCCCAAATATCAAGGGGTGTATAAAGCTTTCAAGCTTACTTTGCACTGTTGGAGGAAATAGAAACCAAATTATGCAAACAGCACAATCCTTTGCTGGAGCAGCCTTGAATGAATGATACCCCTTGCAAGATGGAAATAAAAGTGTCAGTTCTGGAATGGAAAACCACCTGATTCTCAGAATAGTCACGTTTGCCTGGGACTGCTTGTGGACAGGTAACAAAAACAGAAGGATTTATAGGAACCCAACAGCAAACACCATCTCCGGAATGGGGGATCTCTTGCACTGATATTCCCCAGAAAAGGACAGCCATCTATTGTTGCTTCAACACACAAAATAGAATTCTATACACTTTTCTTAAAAAACAAAAACTTTTCCCACTGAATACAAGGAAAAAATTGCACATAAATATAACAAAACACAAAAATTCCCAAGCCATTTAAAACTAGCAACAGAAAACTCAAGTGTTTTTTTCTTTTTGGTATAATACATAAAACATGCCATTGGCTGAAAGGACCTGGGTTTCCTTCACGCTGTTAACGTCCATTCATGGAACTCTTGCCATCATGAGATTATAATAAAGTGAAGAGACAAAATGACGTAGCGACACAAAACAGAGCATTTGTGTTTGTTTGTTTTTTTAAAAAAGCATGTCATATGCTTTAGCCCTGGTCATAGGTGGTGATTTGCGTGGGAGGCAATACCACCCTATTGTGCTTAATTATTTCCTGGCAGTTATACCCCTGGGCATTACTGACTGCCCGGGCAGAAGAGCCCCCAGCTTGCCAGCAGACCCACTGCAGCCCCACACAAGGGCAGCTGCATGTCTTTGGTAGGATGCAGTCTTTTCTGGGTCCTCTCGCAAAGCATGCTAAGAATTTCTGGCCCTTAAGGGCTTCGGCCAACCACTTGCATATGTCCTGCTGGAATGGGCTGGGAGCTTCAGCCGCACTACCAAACACTGCGGCTTTTCTACTGCAGTTAAAGATGACCTACACAACCGGGTTGCAGGTAATACCGTTTCTCAACCCACCGTAATATACAGACTGAGCTGCCTGGATAAAGGATTGACCTTGACATGGTAGAAGATGTTTTTACAGTATATGGTGATGAACTTGCTAATTTTTGGTAACTGGGCTGAAGCCGACAAAGTGTTATATATGTTTTTTTTAAAAAAAGAAAAAGGTGTGGGAGTGAAAGACTAACCTTCATGATATCTCTCCTCTCTTACCCACCTCGCTATGCTAAGTTTGCTTCCCTCCACTTTGAGACGGTCCTGCTTGCATAAATAACAGAAAACCCAGAGATGTGTACAAAACAAGTGGATGAGAATTGGTGAGGCAGGCACAGCAGCAGAACTGGTGAAGCATCTGAATCAGAGGTCCGCGAGGTGGCAAACGGAAACACAAAGGAAACCGGGAGAGGGCTTTCAATGCTGCTATTGCATCTGATGTAGTTCCTCAAGAACTGCTTCTGGCCGGCAACACCACACCCACAAAACACGGCACACCCAGCATCAGCAAAGAGGCAGGCAGCCCTGTAGCCCAACCAGCCCCTGCAGGACTTGAGGCTGTCCGAGCTAGAAGAAAACTGTTGCTTCAACCGCATGCTACTGTTTTGCTAAAAACATTCTTCATGTGCTTCAGAGGAGAGTTGGGAGCCAAGGGTCATGAAGCAAAAAGGAACTAAGCAGCCTGCAAGGAGACGAGAGCCTGGCAAGGCAAAATTAACCAGGAAGGGCATCAAAATAGAAATGAAGTGATTGCAGAGGGCGTGTGAGAATGGCAAAAAGGACGATGTCCACCTAAAGCCCAGGGAAACCAACAGCAATAGCCAAAATGACACTTGTGCTTTTTTTCAACACAGCGCCACCGGGACACTTGGGGAGGAAATGCATGTCAAAAACAAAAACACAGCCAGCCTGAGCTTCTTTTCCAGATTCCTCAAAATCCATTGTCTACACATCCCAGCTGAGCTATTCTATCACCTCCTCCTGCCATCCATCATTACATTCAGTGTTTTCTGCTTTATTTTGTGAACCTCATGTACAGGCCACGAGGGCCTCTCTTCCCCAGGAATCACTGCTGAGAGCAGTGCCTTGCATGGGCGCCACAAGAGAACAGACTGCACAGAGGCAGCCAAAGATTTCGCTGCCCCCAAGTACCCTCCCCCCCAAATCCTCTGTGATACTGCAAGGGGCTATAGGGTGTGGCTCTGAAGCCAGCACACAGGCTTGCTCCCCGCTGCCCAAATATTGCTCACCTACATGATGACATGGTTTGCTTCTGCATTCTGATTACCCAGCTCCCTCCCTACGGTCCTTCTCAGTCACAGAATCAGCATAATGCTTCAGTACATGACCACCAACTCCCACAGCTGTCTCCACCTGGAAATCTGTTAGCTTCAGGGGGAGGAGATAAGTGTCTGAAAGGCATTCCAGTTGTAGAAACAAGACATGAACCTCAAATTGCCCATGATAAGGCAACATCTGGGGCAGGAGTGAAGACGCAGGAACTGCACAACTGCGAGTCTGCACTTCTCAGCTCATTTTTACGGTGCTTGCTGGGCAGATCCAGTCTTCAGAAACTGCTAACATGGTTTTCATCTGCCCTTGCACACTTTCCAAACCTACAGGTTTTGAACACATGAGAGAAGCAATGAATAAAGGGGAAGGGTAGATGGCAGAAGAATGCAGAAAAAGAAATGCTGGATTAACTTCATGAAAAGAATTACCCTTAAAAACTGTTCTTTCAAATCCACCAAAGAGCACTTTTTTCTCTTTCTGCCACAGAGCCACTGGTCTCCGTTTACTTCAATAATCCACTTTCCTACCCAGTTAACAGATCATTTTTGAAAAGCACAGGTCAAGGGCCCTGCTATTTTACCTCAAAACAGCAGTTTCTTTGTAGGATTTGACAATGAAAATTAAAAGTCGTACCAGGAATTGCTCTTTCAGGAAACCGCGAGTTACCAAGTTACGAGTAGATGGATGCTACAATTAATTTCTTGCGCTGTGCTGGGACACAGAATGCCAGAGGAAGAACCTGCGTGAAAAAGCATTCCTATACATACGTCCAATAGGAGTGATGTTGAAGCTAGAACATAACCTATCTCTTATATGTACGCTTCCAAAGTCCTGGCTGAGGAGTATATGTGTGTTCAGGTGGGTCTAATCCACAAGAAATGCCCTGTGTGCTGAAACGAATGAGAGCATTGCAAAAAAACCAAAAGATATTTCCTATCTGAATACGACATACTAGCCACCCCAGAGTTTTTTAAACATATGGTGTTTTTCGGGGGGTGGGGGTAGTTTCAAAGGCTCCCACCCGCTGCCCCAATTCTACTGTGACCTTATTGAGAAATGAATCAGAGAGGAGGTGAAATCTGCCCCTGGTTCCCTCCCACGTGTGCAGGCAAAACTCACTTTACAAATAATTCTTTTCTCTTTAAGTTCAATGGAAACTTTTGTGACCTCCAAAAAAAGTGGAGAAATGAAGCAAAAATTATTCCCTTCAGGAATCCCGGATACAGATTTCCTCCTTCGAACGCAAGGTTGCCTGTGTCTGAACACGCTGCCCCAGCAGTCAAGTCCGGGCATTCTTCGGCTTGGCCAAGGACAAAGCAACAAGGTCTCGGGGGTCACTACACAGCAGCCAGCTGATTCTGCTGCTGCTGTTGCTGCTGCTGGTGGTGCTGCTGTTTTGGGGGGGCCCGTTCCAGAAGTGCCTGTACAGTCTCTGCCACTCGCGTCAACCCTCTCTCTTCTAATATGTGCAGAGGCAAACATAATCGCTCCTACATGGGAAAACACAAAAAAGACATAAAGGAAAAAAAAGGGATGAAAACTAAAACAACGCAAAAAAAAGGAAACTAAATTAAAGCAAATGTGTGTGTGTATGTGTGCCAAAAATGGAATGTTATAAAATGAGAGGGTGGTGCGGCTCAGCAGTGGAGCGCATGGTCTGCATGCAAAAAAGTCCCACGTCCAGCCCATTGCATTTCTACTTCTAAAGGAGCCTCTTCTCTGCTGCTCAGCCTAGGCAGAGCCGGCTTAAAATGGACCAGTGCTCTGAATTAGAATTCAGGCAGCTTCACATGTTCAAGCCTCTCAGCTGTGGCAGCAACTAAGAAGCTGGCTCTCAGTATGCCTTTTGGGGGGAGAATTGTGGGGTTTTATTAGAATCTAAACTTTCATTTTGGGACCTTCGAGGTTACACCTGAGAAACGCAACGGTCCCAAGCACTAAAGGATGAAAAATGCAACCACTGTGGTTTCTAATGCACACAATTTCTCAGCCAGTATGACAATATTTGTCCATCTGCCCACCCCCCGGCAATCAAATGGCTGGTTCTTTTTTAAAGCTGAAGGCGATCACTGGGCAGCAATATTATCCCGGCAGAAATGCAATATGTAGTTTGGTACTTTATGAACATGGAAGTGACGTGCAAATGTGGCATGTGGCATGCGTGCCAGCCTTCTTTTAAGGATGCATTCCTAAGGAAACACATCTCTGAGCTGCCCACCGCTGGTTCGGACAAACAGCTGCATGTGTGACACAGTGAACAACAAGCCAGCCAGACTCCAGGACAGGAACTTTATTTAATCAACATGTTAAAAAGGAAAGCAACCCACAATCAGCCCCCCGTCCCCTGAAAACAAGACACACACATATATAAAAGGAGAATTATAAAGGTGAACATGAAGGGGAAGAGGAAGTCTTTTTTTTCCTGAAGTCGGATGGTATTAGACGTACACTTTATATGCAAAACCTGGTACAAAGAGTACAAGCCAGAGAAGCACTTTTCGTTTGCATAACATGTGAATGAGGAGAGATGGCAGGAATTTGGAAAAAAATAACCCTTTCTCACACACTAGTTAATACCTGTTTAAAGATGATGGCTAAACAAGCAAGGGAGACTGGAGGGGAGTCAATACAAGAGTTTGGAATGCTTTTCTTTACGCATTTCCGGCATGGCAACATCTCCCCATTCCCTTCACTCAACTCACAACTAAGAAAGTCGGTTTCACTGAGCAGCCCATTCATTTTCACAGGCACTCATTTCTTTTAAAATATTCCTAAAACTACCCCCAGTAGAAACAGCTTTTAAAAAATATACAAACTACAGTGTTCCAACACGCATTTATCCACGTAACTGAGGCGCTCTGTTTCCTTGACTAATTCAGGGTTGATTCCTGTACCCCCTACTCCTTGCTTGACTGTGAAACTGCTATTTCAGAGCGGTCAAGAGGCAAGCTGTGGGACTCCTCTGAGAACACACTGCAGGTGTGCGGTCAAATACACACACACACACCCCAGAAGAGCAGGGGCATTAGTCTGTAGCAGCAGAAAGTGCATGAGCACCTTAGAGACTAACATTTACTGAGGTATCAGCTTTTGAAGGACACAATCTGCTTTATACCGTATTTTTTGCCCTATAGGGCGCAACTAGTTTTTTTTTGGGGGGGGGGGAATAAAGGAAAAAAATTATTTCCCCCCCAGGCACGGGGCTGGGGCGGAGGAAGTCCGAGCTTCCCCTGACCCCAGAACAGGCTGCTATCCGCAAGCCTTGGGAGCCTGCGGGAACTCCCGCCGGGCTCCCAAGGCTTGCGGATAGCAGCCTGAAGCCTGGAAAGCAAGAGGGGTCGGTGCGCACCGACCCCTCTTGTTCTCCAGGCTTCAGCAAAAGCCTGCATTCGCCCCATAGGATGCACACACATTTCCCCTTCATTTTTGGAGGGGGAAAAGTGCATCCTATAGGGCGAAAAATACAGTAACTATCAGGTGTAAAACTCAAGCCACTCTTGAGTATCACATTCCCCAGCCTGACAGGTGAGGCGTTAGCCTCAGGGCCGAGGTGACAGTTGCTAAGCAGATGCCGCCCAGTCTAGGAAGGGGCAAAAGGAAGGCATTGTGGGGGGAAGTGGGCACCCAGGAAACTCTTAAAGGCAGCAGTGGAAGAGGCTTGATGCCTGTGCCACATAGGAGGTGACTGAGAGCAGAATTTGCGGGGAGGGACCCCAAGCGCTCGTGACATTTAGAGCCTCTAGCTCTGTGATTATTGCACAAAACATAAGAGCTCATTGTGGGAAAATGCCGTGATTCAGCAGGCTAAAGCTGAAACACCAGCATCCTGGCTGATCAACGGTCAAGGGCACCATTTTAAAAGGTATGGGAGCACCATCATCCCTCCTAAAAAAGAAGATACAATGCTCTACGGCAGCCTTCACCAAGCTGCTGCCCTTCAGCTGTGCTGGCTGGGAATGATGCGAGTTGTAATCCAAAACATCTGGAGGGCACCAGGTTGGCAAAGGCTGCATGGTGGCTTAAATGCAAAACTGTTCTGCATGGGCTGACCCATCCGTGAAAATCCTGACAACCCCTTTGGAATAGCAGGGATTATCTCAGCAATCAGGTGGTTTGCAAAAACTGGACGCGTGCAATCACTGCACATGTGCAACTCTTGCATTAGCAAAGAATGTATCTGCTTGAGAAACTTGTCTTATTTTTTTAAAAAAGGTTGCTAGCCCTTATGGCTGTGAAGATATGCTTGATGTACATTTTGGGAAATGACTGCTGGAAATCTCTGAAGGTGGCCGAGTAAGATTTCAGTCAGCAAGACATCAGTGCCATGTACAAATCACTGCCTTTCCCCATGGCTGGCAAAACCAGAAGAAATTATGCAAGCCTCTCCAATCTGCACAATTTTATATAGGTTGCAGAATTCTGGGTGCAGAATTTTAATTATTTTCATCGCAGAAGACAGAAGTCACCTAATGAACCCTGTCAGCCAAAGTCATGGGGTTTCTTCTCTTCCTCACTGCCCCCACCCGTCCCCTAAAATTTGCTTAAGGGGGGGTCAGGAGAACCCCAGAACATTGCGGAGGAGGGGAGGAGGCTGATAGGCTTGCACAGCTGGAAGATCTGTAACAGAACAACACTGAATCCCACACACATTCCCGCTTTGGCACCTGCACTTTTAGTGGTCTGTCAGCACACCTGGTGTGACTATGATAGCCTCCTCCACATACACAATGAGATGCAGAAAGCTTGGGATTTCTGGCAAGGAGAGCAGGCAAACCAGGCACTCAGCCCCAACGCTACCTGAATTCAGCAAAATGCCACTATAAACATGGACTAAAGGGGATCAGAAAAAGGTTAAAAAAAAAAAAAAACCAGACCTAACTCAGGTTAGCCTAAAGTGAGGCAGAGGCTACACCTGCAGTAATGGACCAAACATTTTGAGACAAGGAGGATGAGCGCAAAAAGAATACTCATTCATTCAAAGTGGAGAAAGGTCTTTTGGTAACACTGTCTTCTAGAATTCACAAAGGCAGGAGTTCTGCTTGCTAGGAGCCCTCTCATTTAGGAATCAATAGTCATAAAGCACTCTGGCCAGTCATGAATTGACAGAAGAGGCCAATTCAAAAGCTATTCAAACGCATGCAACAAGGTTAGAGAATGATGTTTCTGTTCATGAGCCTAATTGCATGTGTTCAACTTTCATATTCTTATTTTCACATATGGAGAGCAACTTGCTGCTCTGACACTCGTTCTAGGCCTAAGATGTCCCCCTACTTTGTATTTGGTTACAGCAGTACTTAAATGTGCACATTCTTAAAAACGTAACTGAATTTGTTCTTGCTTTGTGGAGCTTTTGGCTCCTAGCCAACCAGAGCAGGACAAATCCTAAAACGTGTGAACTGATGACTGCCAGGCTGAGGCGATTCCAATGGTTACACCTCCCCAAGGCAGAAGGGCAAACGCCTGTGCTTTGAGATCCACGTTAAGAGCAAAGGTCTCCCTGAGAAAGGCAGGAGCAGAGTGCATGGATAGGCAAGAAAGGCTGAAGCATCAACCCGGCTGGTACCTGAGCTACACAAAACAAGACGAGCCAAGAAGCCATTCTGTAAGGCGGGCTGAAGGTGGTGGAACGAAGCCTCGGTGCTCCATCATTGGGGAGAGGGAGCTGTTAAACTGGGAGGTGGGAGCAGGCAACTGTCCGGCAAAATCTTAGAAGCCAGACTGAGCAGGGCTTCCAGGGGCTAGAGTTTCAGTGGGTTAAATTACTTACTTTCTCCATCCCTGGTTTTATTACCCCACTAGACCCTTTCAAGGCTGAGCACCAGCTGAAATATTTGGGCCCCAGCTTCACCAAACCACCACAAGGACAAATGCCATCAGCCCCAAATGGGAACTGTCCAGCTTGCTGAACACTGTTACACATTGTTCTGAGTATGTCTATAAACATGAAAGCACCTAATTAATCAATAACAGTGTGAACGGTATTTCAGATAAGGCGCTGCTCCTTAATAGTGCTGTCACTATTTATTGGAAAGCTACAGGACTGGTATTAAAGCTGAGGATTTCAACAACTTGCTCATGTGCATTTGCTAGAAAGTCGAAGGCCTCTCACTCTTAAATTCTTTGTGACAGCAGAGATCAACTGAGAAATCCTAACAGTGAAATAAACAAGTCAATACATTTGTGACATTGGCACACATGTGTGCAAATATGAACGTGAGCCCAGAAGGAGGTGAGAAAATGCAAGGCAAAGGGTTGGATTTTCCCAGTGCTACACATCACCAGTAGCTGAAGACAACACTAACAGCTGGTGCAGACAGGATTAAGGTAGCAGACTTGCTGGTACAGATATTTGCTCACACTAGGGGTCTGCTCAGACTGAGCAATGTAACAGCAAAGAGGAACTTGTGTAAGTATTCTAAATAGAGTAGAGATCACTAGAAAAAAATGGCATGCTGTGGATTTTCTGGTCTAAGAAGATGAGAAGCCATTTTTCATGAGCCCCTCCTGCATCGTAGACCATCAGTGCAAACTGCTATTTGGGTGGATAACGCCACTGTAATAAAACCTGCATTGGCTGTAAAAACCTGCAATCTCCACATTCTGCTGTGCAATACAGCCTGCTCTGCAAACCTAGCGGTGCCTCAGAGACAGGAAGGAATATTGCCCATCTGCACTGCTTGAAAATAAGGCCTCTGACGCTTAGGCTTGAGGTTTCTGAGGAATCCTGAACAATCGCTACTTTTTGTTTTAAAAACGATGGTGATATTCATAGCACTTGGAGAAAAAGGTGAAGATGCATTTCATTGTTTGTTTAATCCTTAAGAAACCAAAGGAGGTCTAGATGGAAAAATCTTATGGTGAGGGAGTGTCTCCCTTCAACACTGTATCCCGGTTTTTCAAGTGTTCCATGAGTTCCAAGAATCAAATGTCCATCACTGTCTCTACCAACCCTCCCTCCCTCCCAAAGGAAGTGGGTGAACTTCCTGTTCTACAAAAATATCCACCGTTGTGCAATTAAAATAGATTTCTACAAAGTGTAACCCCCCTTCTGTTTTGCATAAAGTATTCCAGCCACACAATGTAAGGGAGCTTTCACTTATCTAACAGCAAATTCTGCCTGACTAGGTCATTATCAGCAAGAGAGTTTTTCACATCACACAGAGCAGATTGCTGGTGGATCAGGAACAACGTACACATACAAAATTCTCGACTGAAACACAGACCGTTTACCAACCGCTTGGAAGAGCTGGAGTTAAGTCCATGGCACCCTTGAGCTTTAGCTAGAGGAAAAAGACCCAGCGATAGAACACACAGAGCATTAGCATCAGAGCACAGTAAAATGCCGCAAAGCCACACAGCTGGGTGGAAAGGGAGACAAGATTCGGTTCTTCTGAATCTGCCCCCAGAGAAAGAAGAGATTCTACTGTCCTTTTAATGCTGAGGTTTAGCTGGAGAATGTCAGAAGGGGAACAGAGTTTGTCCTGTCCAAAGTGTGAGCAGGAAGGGAAAACAGACAGAAAAAAATTAGCGTCAGTCATCAGTCATGCAAGAATCCATGAAGTAGACAAGAAAGCCCAGGGTCATCCATTTCTCACAAAAGAGTCCTTCACTGTTCTTACCTCTATTCTCATATTGCTGTTCAGTTGGAAGAAAACAGCCATAAAACATACTGGCACAATCAGGCCTTCATTTTTCAGGAAGGGGTGTTATTTAAACTGGGAGCGTGGTGCATGGAAAACACCCCAAAAGTGCACCCATTTTTGGTTGGGAATGCAAAGTTGGTCTCTGAGTGTAGTATCCTGCATAGGTAAACCAGTGTACCATCATGCAACACGTTTCATTTTCATTTTTTTTAAAAAAAGTTTGCAATTTTTGGACTTTTCACTTTTCTCCCGGCAGAGGTGGTGGATGGTTGTGAGGGTGCAAAGCACATCAACCCCCAAATGTGTTTCTGTCACACTGTGCCCACTAAATCACTTAGCTAAACATGGGCATGTGGGCACGGCAGAAGGGGAATGTGGCTCTATGCAAGATGCTACCTTTAGAGAACAGCTTTAAAAAGGGATCTTATCTGCCCTCTCAAAAGGTAAGTATTTCTACATAGGACCATGCGGACACCTTTCTCTTTATTACTGCTACAACACAAACCCAACAGGAGGCACCACATGCCTGTCCCAGGTCCAACACAGTGTGTGCATGTGTGTGTGTGTGTGTGTGTGTGTGAGAGAGAGAGAGAGAGAGAGAGAGAGAGAGAGAGAGAGACAGACAGACAGACAGACAGACACCAAGTGGTACTTGGTGCAGGCAGGATCTCTTATTGCCATCACTGCCTGACATGTTCCCCAACAGTGAAGAGTATGGACCAGATCCTGTTTTGCGTAGAGCTCTACATGTGCTTCAGAGTCCCTATAAACTATAAGAAGCAGCATTTTTTTATTTTAAAAGGATAAAGGATTCCCATTTCTCTAGGTGTAGGATCTTAGTTATGTCAAATTTGCACAGATTATGGGTAGGATTCACCTCATGAGGCCAGTCATAGGAAATTGTGCACCGATACTTCCACTTGTGCAAAAAGGCATTTCCGCCCTGACACTGGCTCTGGGTGTTCATTAAGACCCCCAGAACAGCGTGCGGACAGAGGGGAAGGCGATGTGATATTGTTCTATCTGGCAACCTGGAGTGCTTGTGCTGATGGAAAGATTGGAAGGGTGCAGTGCTGAATCCCACCCTATGTGTATTCTTGGTTATAAGAAATATACTTAATTAAGCTTCCTCAAAAGTGTTGGGGGATATATTCTCAAAATAGCCAGACTTCAGTTTGAGCAGTTTGAATTGTTATGCTGAGTTGGGCAAAGTGCTGGATAGGTCACTGGTGTCAACCCACAAACTCCCAGACATCAGAGCAATGGCGTAAGTGGCTGGTCTCTGGCTCCTGGGTGTCTCCCACCCATCTCCCCAACCCCTGTCCTGACTCCTACTCAATGGTCCTGGGTCCATCAAGCATGACTCTTGCTCTTCCTTGTGATGGCTAGCACCAACAATGCCTTCAGGTCACCCACTGAGCCCCAGCAACATCCTTGGCTTGAACCTACTTGACACTTTCGGCTTCAACCTGGTCTACACAACCTTCTGCTTCTCTCCGGTCTGCACCAAAGCTGAACTGAAGCAGATTCCCCCAAGAACTTGAATGAAAAGGCAAGCAAAGAAAATGGCTTCTAGCCTCATCAGCTCAGCCACCACCATGACCCATCTTGAATTGTTAGATTGCAGAGAGTGCTGCTGAGCTCTTTCACTTGGCCTTTTGTTAACTCCAAGGGGCAGCCAACTCCAAGAGCTATTACTATGAAGATGAGAATGAAGGCGTTTCGGCTGGCAAAATGGGATATGGAAAAGATGCACAGAAGGCGGCAGCAGAAGACAACTCATTTATTCCTGCTATGTTCCAAACTCAAAACACATGGGACTGGCAAACTGCAACCTGGGAGTTGCTTGCAGATCCTGGCTAGTTGAAGCACAGCTCCTGCTTCCACTCATCCTTGTCCTGCTCACAGGGAATGGTCAGGTGATGGCTAGTGGATTTTATAAGCTGCTTATGGAGTGTGAGACTTTGGCATCTCGATAATACACCTGCCAAATGCTGGTTATTCAAAACACACAGACAAGTAATGACACAGTCAATACTGCTCTTCATGGTAAAGATCTAGGGATCCCTTTGCAAAGCAGCTGCTTGTAGCAATTATGACTCGGCTATCATCAAGAGGTGGAGAGGGGACCATTGCCACCAGAAACAGTATTACAGCACTTAAAGACTTAATGTTTCACATGCAATATAATGAAACCAAACGACTGAAAAGTATCTGTGCTAAAAACCTGCAGCACACACAGTCAAGCCTCGTTTTTGCACCAACTGGGCTGCTCTCTGAAGGATGATGAGCAGAATCCAGAAGCAAAAGGAGCTGACAATTGGACTAGGAAGTGCTTAATGTCTGCAGTGCTGCATTGGAAGAGTCTCTGCCTAAAGTCAGCACCTGCCGCAATTGGGAAGATGAAGTGTCAAGTCCAAAAATTGTTATCGCAGTGTCCGGATTAGGATGTCAACTGCTGAATATAGGAATATATTATTGGATACCTACCATCAGAGACCAGGTCAAATGTCACAGGATCTAGCTGCAAACATATCACTTTAAATTAAGTGAAATACAGTCAGCTAGTTCTTCCATTTCTTCTCAAATACCATACATCACAGTAGGTCAATCTTGGGATTATGGTTTTCATTGGAGTGACCCCAAAGTTTCTCTCCAGACCAAATCCCCCCCCCCAACTACGCAGTGCAGAAAAATTCTGCCTGTAGTAGCATCAAGTATGATATTCTGGAGCATTCCAACTCCTTGGGCAAGTATATCTGAGGGCGTGGGAATGATTCAGAACACAGAACCCCATTTGAATAGCCAATGGTACAAATCTTTCATACAGCTGAATTTTCATCCTGAGTACAGTCTCCGAGAACAAGTACCAGAAGGTATAAAATAGGTAGACCAATGAGAATAGTGACAAGACTTCTCAGACTTGTAAGATACAATTATATTTATTGTGACCAGTGTTCTGTTTGCCTAAGCCGTCCTTCTTCATAAACAGAAGCCAACAGCAGAAATAAGCCTGATGTCTAGCGCAAGACCTCACATCTTACTCAATGCACTGAGCAAGACTGGGCAAGCCCTGATTAGGCACTCAGATGAACTGGAATAAACAGGAGTATGATTTCACTTCCTGATTTGCTACATTTTCATTAACACACTTTCCACTGATCCTATTCTGAATGCAAGTCTGCATATAGGCATTATTAAAGGACAAAGGGTGCTTATTACTGGAGTGGCTTAATCGGCTGCAATATGGCAGGTTACATCTCTAGGCATTTAGTTCCACTGTGGCCCCCAACCCCGTGCAGGAACTGGTGTTATGAAATGTCGGGCTCTCAATAATATAAAATGAATACATGCAGTGCAAAATAAAGACAGAAGGTTTTCTCTTTTACCTGAGGCACGCCAATCTTTCGGCAAGCTTCCAGGAAATTTTCCACATTCCGTCTACACTTGGCCATGGTTAACTTAGGCTGCAGAAGAAAGGAGGACCATGTCATTCTTAACTCAGCAGTGCCTTACAGATGAACCAGAATGCTTAAAGATATTTTTGTGCTAGGAGTCAATGGTGTGGGTGGGACCCTAGAAATTTCACTTAGGAAGAAAAATACAGTGGTGCCCCGCAAGTCGAATGCCTCGCAAGACGGAAAACTCGCTAGACGAAAGAGTTTTCCATTTTGGAGGTGCTTCGCAAAACGAATTTCCTATGGGCTTGCTTCGCAAGACGAAAATGTCTTGCGAGTTCCTGCGGTTTTTTCCCCCTTCCCCCCCCTTTTCTAAGTCGCTAAGCCGCTTATCCGCTAAGCCGCTAAAAGCCGCTAATAGCGCTAATCCGCTAAGCCGTCAATGGGCTTGCTTCGCAAGACGAAAAAACCGCTAGACGAAGAGAATCGAGGAACGGATTCTTTTCGTCTTGCGAGGCACCACTGTAGTACAAATGACAGCATGGCTGTACCCACATATACTTCTCTGCCAGCCGTCCCTTAACCAAGCCTTCACGGTAGTGGCGCTTGCCCTGTGGAACACCCTCCCATCAGATGTCAAGGAAATAAGAAACTATCTGACTTTTAGACGACATCTGAAGGCAGCCCTGTTTAGGGAAGTTTTTAATGTTTGATGTTTTATTGTATTTTTAATATTTTGTTGGAAGCTGCCCAGAGTGGCTGGGGAAACCCAGCCATATGGGTGGGGTATTATTATTACTACTACTACTGCTACAACAACTACTACTACTACTACTGCTGCTGCTGCTGCTGTCTCTAGGTGTGCACCTCTTGCTCACTGAGGTCCAAACTCCTCTCTTACTCTCACCCCACTATCCTGGTCAGCCAGAAATTAAATTTAAAGCAGCTGCCTATACAGCCAGACAAATTAGTGAAGGTCTGGATTTGCATGGAATATTTGCATGCCAAAAGCAGCTGATTCGGGGGTTCTTACAATGCAAAACTGCAGTGTTTGCCACAGTAGCCATAGGTGCTTGCAGCCCTTGTTGAATATTATTGACACAGAGATCCAGGGTTGTTTGTAGCAACATTAAAGAGAAATTTGAAGAAACTAGTATCTCTGCAGACTGAGATCTTTGCGGCTGGGATTGGGCATGTTTCCTTATCAGAAGTCAGGCTGACCTCTTCGAGGTGCAGGGTCTTCCCTGCAGCAGACAACTTCTCTCCAGAATATGCTGGGAATTTTGTGCAGCTAATTTCCTTCTGGCTCCTATATATTTGTGGGAGGGGGTAAATTGATTTGTTTTTATTTTGTTTTGTATTCTCATTTTGCATTTTTCTGTTGTGAACCACCCTGGGGATCTTCAGATGAAGGGTGGTATACAAAGTTAATAAAAAATAAAATAAATCAAGAATAATAATTTTATCACCACTGCTCTGTTGTTCTGCTTTTGTCATTTTACACTATCGCCCGTCTTGCTTATCTTTAGCAGTCATCTGCTGTTTCATTGCTTGAGGGTCTTTCAAGCCAGAAGACAGAATCAAATTTGAAAAACAGGTACGGATTCTATCAAGCAGCCACAGCGCTCTTAACGGGATACTTACAACAGCTGGCGACGGGACGTGAATACTAGGAACAGAACGAGGCCGCACATGATTGGCTAAATGGCAAAGCACCACGCCATCAGTCAGCGCTGCTCCAAGATCGCTGGGCAAAGACACTTTCAACCGTGATTCAATTTTCTGAAAAAAAGAGGGGAAAGAGGAGAGAAACTTTCAAGTTCATTGCCGCCACCACAATATATGCTACCCAGAGACAAACTTTAAACAGGTTGCAAGAAATCTGTAAAGTACACCCTACAGACATCTTTAGATGAGGATATGGCTGTGTTCGGATTATCTCAGCAAAATAACCAGCAAATCTCATGCTCTGCAAGCAGCCACTTTGCTCCTTACTCTGCATGAGCAAGCAAACTATAGTTTCCAGTTACATTAGAACTGGGAAACTGTGATTAACAGCTTCGGAACAAGCCAGGATAAGAAGCCATAGTTTGAAGCTGGTTTCGTGTCCTGGCTTCCTCCTAAATTACGAACCACAGTTTCCCAGTTCTAATGTAAAGGAAAACAATAGTTAACTGGACTCCCTGGCTTTTCTGCAAAACCGCTGCATACAGCAGTGCCATGGCTCATTCATACCACAGCTTATTAAGCCAAGATGCAATTGTCCAAATCCAGCCAAGGGCAACATTCTTTACTCCCAAATGTTTTCCTCCTGCAATTAAACTAAGTTATCTGGGAACCTGATTTGCAACAAATCAGAAAGAAGTGTGCTGAGAAACTGGGAGTGGTTCTGCAGGCGTAGACATTTATAAAGCCTTCTCAGATTACTTTTTAGTCATGAGACTAATTTGCAAAAACACTCTTGTGTACAAACACCACAAACAACACAGGATGCAGCCCACAGTGCAGTAATGAAATGCAGCAGATCTGCCAAATAAACAAGTTGTGACATGCAAGATTTTTTAAAATCCAGAATGCCACGGACATCTCTAGCATTCCTTAAGGATTCCATGCTGGCTAGAGCTCATGGGAGTTAAAGTCCAACAATATCTGGTGGTCATTTGGTTGGCTACCCCTGGAATAGATTTGCCTTGAACTTCTTTAGCAAGCCTATCTTTCCAAAGCAGTGGAGAAAACTTTGCTACGTACTTTCCGCAGTTGCTCTATCAGCTCAACCTCTTCTTCCTGCAGCTTGGAACTGTGGTTTTCACTATGGTCTCCAGTGCTATTAGCAGGTGTTGATGCAGAAGGAGACAGTGACGAAGCGGCTAGAAAAGACAAGAAAAGAATAAAGGACCATATGGAGTGTGTGGGAGCCATCCTTCAGCCACATAAGCCCCACTGCCCCCTCCACTTTGCATTCCCAAGAGGGAAAGCCCAATCACAGGTTAATCGCTTCATCTGCCGCTTGTTAGAGCATACCCTTCAGCCTAGTTAATGAAGCAACTGTTCTGTGCAACACAACTTGGCTCCAATGTAGGGGAAGATCCACTGGTCAGTGGTAGAGCACATGCTCTAAATGGAAAAGGTCCTAAGTTCAATCCCAAGTCCTGCAATCAGAACCAGTGAAGGCGGTGAAGGTCCTGTGTGAGTGTCTGGAGGCGGTTGGAGGATGGATGGCGGCTAACGGATTGAGGTTGAATCCTGACAAGACAGAAGTACTGTTTTTGGGGGACAGGGGGCGGGCTGGTGTGGAGGACTCCCTGGTCCTGAATGGGGTAACTGTGCCCCTGAAGGACCAGGTGCACAGCCTGGGAGTCATTCTGGACTCACAGCTGTCCATGGAGGCGCAGGTTAATTCTGTGTCCAGGGCGGCTGTCTACCAGCTCCATCTGGTATGCAGGATGAGACCCTACCTGCCTGCGGACTGCCTCGCCAGAGTGGTGCATGCTCTAGTTATCTTCCGCTTGGACTACTGAAATGCGCTCTAGGTGGGGCTACCTTTGAAGGTGACCCGGAAACTGCAATTAATCCAGAATGCGGCAGCTAGATTGGTGACTGGGAGTGGCCGCCAGGACCACATACCACCGGTCCTGAGAGATCTGCATTGGCTCCCAGTACATTTCCGAGCACAATTCAAAGTGTTGGTGCTGACCTTTAAAGCCCTAAACCGCCTCGGTCCTGTATACCTGAAGGAGCGTCTCCACCCCCATCGTTCAGCCCAGACACTGAGATCCAGCACCAAGGGCCTTCTGGCGGTTCCCTCACTGCGAGAAGTGAGGTTACAGGGAACCAGACAGAGGGCCTTCTCTCTTTTTTTAAAAAATAATATTTATTAACATTTTAAAGACTACAAAAGAAAAAAAAGAGTTAAACAAAACAATACAATACAAAAATAAAAACACCACACAACGCCAACCCCAAAACATTAAATTAACAAAACCAAACAAACACAATTTAAAACACATCTAATAAGTTCAATATCTTAACTTTCATTTACTTGTTTCAACGACCTCCTCACACCTCCCTTTTTGTATTCCACTTTAATTAACTGTTTCAGCAATTCCTTTCCATCTGCCTCTGTTTTCTGTCCTGTAATTTATCTTAACATATTCTAACCTTATTTTTCCCTTTAATATATAATTGTCTTAACATATTTTAACCTTATTTTCCCTTTAATACTCTAATAATCTATTTGTACTTAATTCCTTGTAACATTTCTACTAAAGCCATATAGCTCCTTTCCAACATTTTTCTAACACTCATTAATTTTACATTATTTTTATAAATAGTCTTTAAACTTTTTCCAATCTTCTTCCACCGACTCTTCTCCCTGGTCCCGGATTCTGCCGGTCATATCCGCCAATTCCCTATAGTCCATCAACCTGGTGATCTTCTGTCCGATGCTCTTAACTCTTTTCCAAGTCCCTTCTGCGAGTCTTCTTCATATTTATACATGAACTTTACTTTGTCTTCCACTGATCTTATTTTCCTTTTCCTTCCTTTGAGGCTAAAGAGTAGATCTCGGGGAAACTCCCACCTAAAAATGATTTTATTCCTTCTCGACAGGGCAACCAAATCTCCGTAGTTAAATCTAAGATCCAAAAGGTATTTCAGGACGTCTTTCAAAATTTCCACTCTTGACTGTTGTTCTTCTAAGTTCCTCTGGTAGTTCCAACAGTCTCTTATTTTGTTCTTCTCTTTTTCCCTCCTCTTCCAAGTCCGAAAGTCCTCACAGTTTTAATCTCTTCTTGACCCAAGTCCCGGTCCCAAAAGTCATCAAATTCCTGTGTGAGGAAATCTATCAAACTTTCCTTCTCCAGTTACAGATAGGTAGCCAGTTCAGGTAGGGGTCTGATCCTCGAAATCTGATTTTCTTTAAATTCAATCATAGCAGGCATCAATTTATGGTCATCAAATTGCATCTGTAAGGCTGGGACTCTCTCTCTCTCTCTCCAATTGTGTTACTTTAGGTTCAACGGCAATAACTTTCTCCCTAGCCTTCTCCGCAGTTTGCCATGTCAAAATAGATTCCTGTGTCAGTTTCTGAATAGTTTCTATATTGGTGTTCACTTTTTGTCCCAAATTGTCAATTTTGGTAGTTACCACATCCACCTTTTTATGAAGTTGTTCCAGTGAGTCACTTATCTTACATAATACAACCACTAAGGCCTCTTCTGTCAACATTCTTAACCGATTCAAGGTCCCAAGAATCTCAC
This sequence comes from Podarcis cretensis, assembly GCF_951804945.1. Lineage (NCBI taxonomy): Eukaryota > Metazoa > Chordata > Lepidosauria > Squamata > Lacertidae > Podarcis > Podarcis cretensis. The sequence goes on from NC_137174.1 coordinate 98,837,197, forward strand.
AGGTTTTTATCTTGCAACTGGAAATTCCCCCAGCTCAACTCTTGTGACAGTTTCAAAGGCTTCCTCTAAACGGAAACAGTTCCTCTAGAGGGAAACAGTTTCTATTTGTATTAGTCCTTTAAAACTCAATTCAAACAATAAAGTTAGTTTCAATTTTCTGTTACTTTTACTCCTTTTTAAATGCAGATGGAGACCATGGAAACAATGTATTCCTCTTATTTAAACTAACTGTCAGTGAACGTTCTAATCACGGTCAGTCCTGTTGGCAGCCCGTTTCCAGGATCGGAGCGGTGGTATATTAACTCTGTTCGCTCTCTCCTGCAGGTATACTCAGTCCGAAACCTTCCCCCCTCTTCTCCTGCCACCAAGGGGGGTTAAGTATTTTTTACTGATGAAAATTTAGTCCTTTACAATAGGCTTTCCGAGACTTCAGCTTGCATCCTCATTGCTTCAATCTATTTACAAAAGGGGAAGGTGGACTTCCTGTTTTAGACCTCCCTATTTCGGCACCAAATTAAGACGTTTAAAAATCCAATTCTCCGCTCTACTCACGGGTAGTTGCTTTAAGATCAAATTGTCCACAGGAAAAAGTCAGCGCTCTCCGGCGACAGCTATGCGGCTTTGCTCCGTGGAAGAAGCAGTCAATTCGAAGCACCGTGCCGCTCACCCCACGTCGCTCCGGATCCCCGAAACCGGGTTTCCCCGCAAGTAGGGGAGGCGCAAAAGGTGCCAGCCGAATCCCACGTTCACAGGCTTCACCCGCCTGTGATTTCTAGTGGGTCTCCGCCTTCGCCGTGGCGGCAAGACCCAGATTTCCACGAGGCAAATTCCTCCCGATCAGAGGAATTCAGCCATTACCGGAGGCGCTAACCCGGAAGTCTCAGACAGAGGGCCTTCTCGGTAGTGGCGCCCGCCCTGTGGAACGCCCTCCCTTCAGATGTGAAGGAAATAAGCAGCTATCTTCTTTTTAAAAGACATCTGAAGGCAGCCCCGTTTAGGGAAGTTTTTAATATTTAATGCTGTATTGTTTTTAACACTTGATTGGAAGCACCCAGAGTGGCTGGGGAAACTCAGCCAGATGGGCGGCGTATAAATAATAAATTATTACTATTATCATGATGGTTCTGGGCTGAAACCCAGGAGAGCTGCTACGGGTTAGGGTAGGCAATACTGAGCTAGATGGACCAATGGTCTGACTTGGTTTAAGTCAGCTTCCTATGCTCCAAGGGGCTAACAGAGACCACCAAGCCACACCCTCACAGGTCCAATTTGTGTAGCCTACCTTTGCTCACTTCATCCCTGGCAACATTTCGAAAAAGGAAGCTCTCAGGACGCTGGGGAGGATTTCTGTAGGAAGGAGGAGCAGCAGCAACAGCTGGACCAGGATATGGAGCAGACAGGTGAACTGAATGTGGACATGCAAAATATGCTGTGAGCTCAGCAGAACAATAATTGGAAGGACACGTTTTTAAACTGACAAACTTATCGCTGAGTGTTATAAAGACATGAGGGGAAGACCAGCCCATTCTAGATGTCTATGAACATTCCTCAGTACCCTCTGGAAAAAAGTCTTCTCTATTTTATTACAGTTTCACAACCTGAGGAACGTCCAAAGGAGCCTCAGTCCAGAAAAACAAACCCAATGCAATGAAGCTCCCAGCCCTCCCAAAGCGACTGAAGCTCAGGCTACAATAGTCCTGCATTTATGAACCCATACAAAATGGTTTTCTCCCAGTACAATGGATTTTTCACAGCTGAAGCATAATAGCCTGTTTATCTCCAGTTGTGGTCATATTTTGGTTTGGCCCAACATCACAGGCAAGATGTATCGGTGGGAGAAAGGCTCGTGTGCCATTACTTAACCAAGGCAATTGATTATTTTCTGGACCTCACTTCATTTGGAGACAAACTTTTTTATTGCCTTACTTTACTTGTGTGGAAGTGAGCTGTATCTCTCTGATGAGTCAAAGAATTGAGAGAGAGCTAGTGTAGCATGGAGGTAAAACAAATGAGCTATGAATCAGGAAGGTACAGGGTCAAGTTTTGCTTCTGCCATAAACTCACTAGGTGACTGTAGGGAAGGCACTGCTATCTCGGCACCCCCCGACCCCCAAATCTAGGAAAGGAGAAGAACGGTGCTGGCCAATCCTACAAATCAAGGGTCATTACAATGTGTGTGAAGTCCTCCGAAGACTCAAAAGTATGACAATTATTACACCTATAAAACTACCTGGTGGAAAGGATTGCTTAAGGCACTTCTGTACTCACAACTGGCTTGCAGTGTTGGCACAACCCTTGGTTGTGGTGCTACACTGGTCCACAGGTTATGGCCAAGACCCGTGTCAGCTTAGCTTGCATGCTGATAACCTTTTCAGCATCTCAGTGATACATCTGTTTCCCCCTTTGCTTTCTCCCCCAAGTTTACCTGTTTGAGCTGTGGGTGAATTTGGCGAGATGGTGGATCTGTCATCACTCTGTGGATAAAGGAGAAAGATGAAGCAGTAGAACACAGCAGAAATAAGCTTTATACACATCTAGGATATCATTTTAGGGGTAGGAAGATGGAGCATAAGATAGGGGGGAGGAATTTACATGCCATAAAAAGGATCTCTTAGAAAATTAGCATAACACTTCTGGGACTATAATAATGGAGAATAGTACAGCCAGGATTAAATGTATTTGGGACAAGAGCCACAAAAAAAGAAGGCTGCCATTAAGCTAGCCAATGGGGGGGGGAGAGGAGGAGGAGATGAAACTGATTAAATGTAAAGAAAAGATCTTTAATCAAAGGCTAATTAGTACGAAGTGAATATTCAACTGCATAAGTATCTCTGGTTCTTAGACATATTTTGCCATTTCTGTGAGGACTCTTTATTATCACTGATTACAATTTCCAGCATGTATGTACAAGATAATCAGACTAATCAAGCGAAGTGGACTTGTTAAGGAATGCAAGCACAAAAGGGTGACTTTTCAGTTCACGTTGAAGAGATAGCAAAACTTCATTTTATACAACAAGGAAGCACCACACAGCAAGTGTACTGGCCCATCTACCAATATTCCTCTATTCCTCTTTGTTCTGCTATTGGAGGGAGGCACAGTGGGCTCCAAACACAGGACCAGGTTTTAGAAGAGTTGGATGAGTGGAAGCGAGTGACCCACAATCACCATCTTGTGTGAAGTGTCACCAAGAAGAAGCAAGTTACAGAGAACAGCCCACAAGCCTATTTGAGGGTCTCGCTCTGGTACCTGGAGGGTGTCAGCCACTGATTCTGCTTGTGCTCCACTACCCAGGCTCTCACCAAGAGGAGAAACCAGCAAGAGCAGCAATAAGAATTTAACAACAGCAGGCCCGAGGAAGTCAAATGATATCCCTGACCTCCCCAATGGCTTCTAGGTCAGGCCTGCTTGTTTGGGTGAACGGAAGAAAGGCTGCCTTCACCTATGTCTCTGCCCTTTCCCCAGCTTGACAGATAACCAGATCTTCTATAATAATAGAGTATGTTCGTTTTTATTTATTTTTACTTTTGTCAGAAATGATTCCAATGAAATATTAAGCAAGCACTGGACCTGATCATTTTCACAATGAAAAATCATAATGGCCTCTGCAAAAAGAAGTCTGCAAAGCACCAAAAACATCAGGCGAAAAGTGACAGACAGTGATGGGTGTGCATATGCAGTTTATTTTAGTGGTCAGAAAGTACAGTCTTTATCTGCTGCTCAATATTCTGCAAAAAAGAAAAGTTTTACAGGCTAATTATCAGCGTCTACTGCAGACAGGTTAGACATCATATCATGTCAGAATAAAACTGCTTTTCTTTGACAACTCGTTTACTTGGCAAGCCTATTCTGGCTCATTCATATGGCAAACCAGAAAATTGCACCAGGAGTGGTTCTTGGTGGTACAGATGGGATTTAATATGCAGAAACCAAAATTCTGTGGTCTTTGCAATGACTTAGGGCAACCAAAATGATTCAGGGGCTGGAGCGTCTTCCTTATGAGGAAAAGCTAAAACATGTGTGGGTTTTTTAGTTAAGAGGGGGGAAAGACAAATAAGGGGAAATATGACGGAAGGTTGCATGCAATTATGGAGAAAGTGGAAAGAGCCCCCCCTCCCCTTTCAGAATACTTGAACTCAAGAGTCACCCAGTGATGGGTAGCAGATTCGGGACAGACTGGAGAAAGAGCGTCCTCACACAACAGAGAGTTATCACATGGAATTTGCTGCCGCAGCCTTGAAATGGGACTAAACACATTCATGGAGGAGGGTCTGCGGTAGCTAAACAGACCCTTCATATTTCTGAACTGCGGAGGGAAGAACATCAGCAGAGGTCTTTTCTTTTGTGTCCTCTTGCTTTGGGCCTCACAGAAGAAACTGGCTGCCAACTGTTGGGGAAGCTCAGTCGGTAGAGCATGAGACTTTTAATCTCAGGGTCGTGGGTTCGAGCCCCACCTTGGGTGAAAAATTCCTGCATTGAAGGGGGTTGGACGACATGACCCGTGTGGTCCCTTCCAACTTTGTGATTAAATGGACCTTCTCAGTCTGATCCAGAAAGGCTGATCTTACATTTTTAGTTTATTGTATTTGGCGTGACCTCCCCCAGCTTAACTCGTCCAGGCACATGGACCACCAACTCTCTGCAGAGTCATCCATTAAGCAAGGGTGGTTCTTGGCTCCATTAGATGGACATGAAAACTCTCCCTCGGGCTCCACTTTAAATCAGCTCATGACAGGACAGGCCGAGAGTAGGGATCAACGCTGCCCTCAGTATCAGGTAAGCAGGAAACGTAAATCCAGCCAAGACAGTCACACGCTGCATGCTCTTCACCTGGTTGAGTGTCCCCGGCCTCCTTTTAATGGTGTTGGTATTACTGTCAATCTCAAACACTAAGATAGGCTCAAAACCATTCTGTCAGGGAGGGCAGAGAAGAGAGAAGGGGGAGAAGAAAGGGAGGAAGACAGAAAATCACCTGAAGAAGGCAGAAGGTGCAAAGCACAAGAATCCAACAGACTACCCTTGACAACAGTCTCAGAACGGCCTATCAACATATGGAGCTGCCTTACTCAGAGTGAGGCCACGGATTCATCTAAGTCCAGCAATGGCTCTCCTTACTGGCAGCAGCCCTCCAAGGTCCCAAGCAGAAGTCTCTTTCAGGCCTGCTAACTACAACCCCTCCAAATACAGATAATCAAGGACTGAACATGGAACCAACTTGCAAGGCATGTGCTGTACCACTGAGCTATGGCCTCTTCTCTTTACCTGAACCAAGACTTGCTTCAAGTAATGCTACAGTCTTTCTTGAAACAATTCCTGTTAAATTTTCCCATCAAGTCTGGAAAAATTTCCTCCTATTATCAGCATCCATATTGCATGTTGTGGTGATGTTACCATCTTTGGGGGTGCAGGGAACATTGGCAAAGGGCAGCGCCCATACAGTGAACTCTCTGGGGCTTAGCCACTGACTTATTTCCCCCTTGCTAGCTCTTACCGAGCAAGCAGTGTTTATGGGGATTGCGTGAAGATTTGGTCCTCAAGGCTCAATTAGTAAACACTTGGGAATGTAACGAACTAGGAACAACAGCATCATGTAAAATAACTCATTATAGTAAATTAAAATAAAATGCTGTCCACGAGAGTAAAGGATGCCAGAAATTATGCACAACAAAAACCAACCACGCTTGTTTGTATTCCAAGGCCACCCAGGGCTGCATTGGGTTGTATCTGACACTTGCATGCAAAATTAGAATTATCTCATGCCAAGGAGTTTGAAGTAGAAGATGAAAGAGGACAAGCAAACATAGGGACCAGAAGTGCAGAGAAACACAGGAGAAAGGTAACAGATAATAATAATTTGTTTATACCCTGCCACTCTGCTTACTGCAGACAAAGCAGCCATGTGAGAAGGTACACGGCGGTTGGTTGCTATGGTGAGCTTTAAAGGCAACTGGCACAGTGCCAATCCCAGAAGATGGTCCAGTAACAAGTGTCACTGTACAGATTTTATATCCTTAGTGAATTTTTAAATCATGATGGGTGAGGATTATTTAGGAAAAACCTCTTTCTCCAAATCCATGAAAGCCTTCCTTTTCTGTGGGGCCCGTGATTTGACAAAGATTTCCTCCATCATTCCCCCACCCCACCTGAAATGAAGCCTAAGTATGTATAACTGGTGAAATTTAGAGTACTAGATCCCCGGGTCCTGTCGTTTGTTATTGTGTAAAGTGTCATGCATGCTTGGCCCAGGGGCAGCCAACGCGGTGCTCTCCAGATGCTACGGGACTAGAACTCATCATCGCTGGCCACAGACGATGCCGCCTGGGCCTGATGGGAGTTCAGGTCCACATTCTGGAGGGCACCACATTGGTCATCATGTTGCAACAATACATTGGAAAATGGGTGATATTCTGCAAAGGCCACTTCTCAGCAGAACCATCTACTATCAGCTGTCCTATGAGAAGGATTCCAGAAGAGGGAGGGAGACTGGGAGGTGAGGACCACCTCAGAGCCTGCTCTAGTTGGGCTGTCACTTACTCACTATTGTCATTTCATCACCAAGTGCTTGGTGAGGAGTATCCTGAATTCTTATTTTTTTGTATGTTGATATTGTTCACTGTAGTTTAAAAAATGTATTTCAGTTTCCCCTAAGACAAATCAAAATAAAAAAATTCCTTCCAGTAGCACCTTAAAGACCAACTAAGTTAGTTCTTGGTATGAGCTTTCGTGTGCATGCAGACCAACACGGCTACCTATCTGTAACTAACCTATGGCAGACCAACTAACCTATGGCAGACCAACACGGCTACCTATCTGTAACTAACCCTAAGACAAATATGAGGGATTTACATCCTGAAAGTTAGGATATCAGTAACAGTAAATAAATACAAAGAGAAGTTAATGCTGGCTATGTTATGATTTCAGGGACGCAGGTGGCGCTGTGGGTTAAAGCCTCAGCGCCTAGGACTTGCCGATCGAAAAGGTCGGCGGTTTGAATCCCTGCGGCGGGGTGCGCTCCCGCTACTCGGTCCCAGCGCCTGCCAACCTAGCAGTTCGAAAGCACCTCCGGGTGCAAGTAGATAAATAGGGACCGCTTACCAGCGGGAAGGTAAACGGCGTTTCCGTGTGCGGCTCTGGCTCGCCAGAGCAGCGATGTCACGCTGGCCACGTGACCCGGAAGTGTCTCCGGACAGCGCTGGCCCCTGGCCTCTTGAGTGAGATGGGCGCACAACCCCAGAGTCTGTCAAGACTGGCCCGTACGGGCAGGGGTACCTTTACCTTTACCTTTATGTTATGATTTCAAGTATCATTAAACTTATTTCCAAAGCCGTCCAGTGACTTTGAGGGGGTGGAGCTCATGAATTTAAGCGTTCATCAACACAGCAAATATTATTACTACTGAGTAATGCATAGCTGAGTAATTACTACTGAGCTTGGATAGCTCAGCTGGTTAGAGCGTGGTGCTGATAATGCCAAGGCTGCAAGTTCGATCCCTGTTTGGGACAGCTGCATATTCCTGCATCGCAGGGAGTTGGACTAAATGATTCTCAGGCTCCCTTCCAACTCTACAGTTCTGTGATTCTATGTTGTTTCCCAGATGCCCTTTTCAAGAGACTCAAGGTGATGTACAAATCATATAAAATACAGTGGTACAGTGGTGCTTCGCAAGACAAAAAGAATCCATTCCGCGATTCTCTTCGTCTAGCGTTTCTTTCGTCTTGCGAAGCAAGCCCATTGACGGCTTAGCGGATTAGCATTATTAGCGGTTTAGCGGCTTTTAGCGGCTTAGCGGATAAGCGGCTTAGAAAAAGGGGGGGGGGAGGAAAAAAAACCTGCAGGAACTCGCAAGACATTTTCGTCTTGCGAAGCAAGCCCATAGGAAATTCGTTTTGCGAAGCACCTCCAAAACGGAAAACTCTTTCGTCTAGCAAGTTTTCCGTCTTGCAAGGCATTTGTCTTGCGGGGCACCACTGTACCTCGCAAGACGAATGCCTCGTAAGACGAAAAACTCGCAAGACGAAACAGTTTTTCATTTTTTGAGTTGCTTCGCAAGACGGATTTCCCTATGGGCTTGCTTCGCAAGACGGAAACGTCTTGCAAGTTTGTTTCCTTTGTCTTGCAAGTTTGTTTCCTTTTTATTGAAACCGTGTATTCAGTGGTGGTGCAGCTGCGACTTGACTTCGAGGAGCAACTCATAGCACGCGGTGTGGTAGCCTTTTTTGAGGTTTTTGAAGACTTTGGTGATTTTTGAAGCTTTTCCAAAATCCGTGCTTCGCAAGACGAAAAGAATCGCAAGACAAAAAAACTCGCAGAACGAATTAATTTCGTCTTGCGAGGCACCACTGTATGAGAAATCTAATCAGGGGAATAAGCAGCCCACTTGTTCCTCTGAAAGTGAGTTGTGTCCACCTCCTGCACCTAGTTTGCGGGAGGCTCCTAAACTGCCAGCTTACACTGAGATGGAAGGCCTTGGCAGCACTGTGTCGTGCCCGCCCTAGCCATGCCTGCACACAGCCATGCCGGCTGTGCTCTGGAGCCAACCCAGAGCCCAACTGCAGTGCCCCTCCCAAACCTACCTCCATTGCTCTCGCCTTCAACACATGCATTTGAAGGGAAAACATGCAAACTGTTAGTGTTGAGTACACACTGGTGGTGGTAGCACGCTGCTTTCCAGAAATTGGGGGTGGCGAGCACTTAATCACACCTGGAAGCATACAGTGGGGGAGGAGGCTGCAAGTCCACTTTTGTGCAAGCAACAAAAGTGTAAAAGGGCGAGGGGCACGGGTAATTTCATACTGCCTGTTTGTCAGACCTATTTCCATGCATTTTCCCTAAACTAGAGTTAACATCATTGTTCAGAGAAAGAAAAAAAAGCAGTCTTGGCTGAACAGGCACTATGATGTAATAAGGGAAGTGCTGAACAAAAGGCCTTCGTTAGAATTCTACACAATATTCTATTATGTTGTGCGAGTAGCTGCCGCCATGTAAGCAAGTGCAATTCAAGAGAGTCAGAAATAGATGCATAAACCATATGATGGAAATGGCTGGAATTGGCCAAATCCCATTCATCGCAGCAGTGATTTGTCAAAAAGAATTAAAATCAGATGGTGCCCTAAATCAACAAACAGGGAAGTATGTATGCCTGAGATAACAAGCTCACTCCAAGTCCTGGGACAGGGCAAGAACGAAATCTAGACCAAGCAAGACAATTACCCATCCACATCAATCCCACTTTCCGGGCGTTTATGGAAATTAGAATGAGAGGGACAGAAACAGTTTGCATCCACAACTATAAGAATGCCTGGAAACAGGGACACAAAACAACTTGTGTGCCACGTTTGCTACCAACTCACTAGTTTGGTTACTACTGAACAACAATTTTCAAGAGACAGAGGTTTCTCTAGTCGGAAAAGGTCAAATGCTCAGTTTTCCTATTTCTAATCACCAGTTGTCCTTACATGAACTGAGGAACAAGACAAGTAAAGGGAATGGGCTGCAGAACTGTGTGCCCCATCTCTGCTCCAACACGAATTACTCCCACCATTTTAAAGGTTTAAATTGGCATCAACGTTAACCATAGTAAACATTAAGCAGAGTTCTCTCTCAACCACACTTTTGAACCCATTTTCTGGCCTCTGCCTTCCCTGTACTCTCATGTCACAAATAGGAAAATGCCTGAATGTAATGTCCAGGATGGGAGGGGGGTTGGGGGGGTGTCCCTGCTTCACACCTAGGTGAAGTTTCAGTGCTCTTCAGCCAGCAACATGGCTGCACCTATGAAACCTCAGCACTTAACTGAAGAGAATATAAATGAGAAAATAAACTGGAGGCATGCAAATCATGCAAAGGCAGGCAGAGCAAAGCAGGCCAGGAAAGAACATGAAAATGGATTTCAATCGCTATTTTTGAGATACCAACAGAGGAAGGAAATAGCATAAAACATGGAAATGGTGTTACATGAAATGCTGACAACTTTTTTTAAAAATAGACAATTCATACTTGAGAGATGTAAAAGTCCCTCCACTGATTTAAACAGAGGGGCAAAAACAAAGCGTTTAGTCATGGTTAACTAAACATACTCAAATGGATCACCAGCATCCATTCAGAGGGCCATGCTCCAAACAACTACAAAAGTAGTTCTTCAGGGGAAATAATGGATGAGTATCTGTGATGTATGATTTAGGCCACAGGGATCCTGCAGTTGGATAGACAAGGCTGGGTGACATCATGCCTCTTCAAAATCCATGATTCCATGTTATGATACTGAACTGGTTCAGCAAGGAAATGGAAATGCAAAATTTAGATACCATCTCTGGACATAACACCTGATACTTATTGGAACACTTCTGGGCCTTGTAATGAATGCGTTATCTATATAGCTGATGTGTGGATGACTCCATGAGTCGGCCAGGCAGGAACCTAAGAACCTGCTTAGGTGCTTTCACCCCTTAAAGCTTATTCACACCTTTAATGTTTCCACGAATTGCACCAACCACTTATGAGTTCTAGGGACTAAATCAGAACAGGAAGTTCAGGAACACAAAGCTGTGAACATCAGCTGCAATCCGTTCCAAGGCAGAAGAAAGGAGGGTAAAGTAGCAATTTATACCAAAATTGCTATTATAATTAGAAGACAGCCATGTTTTATGCTATTTAGTAGTACTACTAAACTGCCTAATCTCAGCAAACCATAGAAAACATGCTAACTAGGATCTAGGAGGCTGACACATAAACAGGCCATTGCGTGCAGGATTCTTACCACCAGCAAGGCACTATCATCAGTGTGCTGAGACCTTCTGGACGGGAAGGGACACTGGGGATGCGGGAGAGATGGCAACATCAGAAACATGAGACCACCACAAAATATGCAGACAAACACAGACATCTGGAATTGACAAGGTTCTTAATGCAGAAGGCACATGGAGGTAATCAGTAATGTATAACTGAAACAATGGGGAGAGGGGAAAGAAACCTATTAGTCTCTTAATGATCTCAGCATTAAAAACATCTGCAACTGATTCAGGAGCTATTTTGCTTTCAGCTGCCGAGTCCAAGAAAGAGCAGGATTTGGTATGCGAATCTTTCCAGTGGAGAACACTGCAATATTAAGGAAAGAACACACACAGCCTGGGAGGAACTGAAACAAAGATCAAATAAAAAGAACAGAACTATTTGGAAGCAGTCCAGAGTCACAGAAAGCAGACTACTGGAAAACACTTTCCTATGTATTTGTGGTCTATTGTGTTGTGTCTTATGACAGGCTGATCATGAAGTAAAAACTATTTTCCGTTAGCAAAACAAGAAAATTGGCCCTGGTGGTGTATAAAACCTTCTTGTGGGGAAAGACAGATGCCAATGTTGAGGGAGGCTGAGAACCAACCAAAATTCTGTTCCAAGGCACCAATATCAGCCTTGAGTGCTGGCTACCCTACAAGCATGAAGTTCAGCTCTTGCCAACCTGGCGCCTTCCAGATGTTTTGAACTACAACTCCCATCGCTGGCTGGATCAGGCCAGTGGCTCACCCAGTCCAGCATCCTGTTCTTACAATGACTTGCCAGATGTCCAAATGGGAAGCCCACAAGCAAGACCTGTGTGTCACAGCAGCCCTCTCCCCACTCACTTGGGAGTTCCAGCAACTGGCCATCAGAGGCAGACTGCCTCCAACGGTGGAGGGAGATCACAACCATCATGCCTAGCAGCCACAGATAGCTGTATTCTTCATGAATTTGCCTATTCCTCTTTTAAAGCCATCCAAGTTGGTGGCCATCACTACTTTTTATGGGAGCGAATACCATAGTTTTAACTATGCGTTGGGTGAAAAAGGACTTTCCTTTGTCCTGAATCTTCCAACATTCAGTATCAATGGATGTGTACAAATTCTAGTGTTATGAGAGGGAGAGGGAATCCTTTCTCTACTCACTTTCTCGTCACCAGGTATAATTTTATATACCTTTGTCATGTTTTCCCCTTGCTCTAGACTAGTAGAGGTAAAGGGAGCCCTGACCATTAGGCCCGGTCGCGGCCGACTCTGGGGTTGCGGCGCTCATCTCGCTTTATTGGCCGAGGGAGCCAGCGTACAGCTTCCGGGTCATGTGGCCAGCATGACTAAGCCACTTCTGGCGAACCAGAGCAGCACACGGAAACGCCGTTTACCTTCCCGCCGGAGCGGTACCTATTTATCTACTTGCACTTTGACGTGCTTTCAAACTGCTAGGTGGGCAGGAGCAGGGACCGAGCAACGGGAGCTCACCCCGTCATTGCGGGGATTCGAACCGCCGACCTTCTGATTGGCAAGTCCTAGGCTCTGTGGTTTAACCCACAGCACCACCCGCGTCACTAAGCGCCACCCGCGTCCCTTGCTCTAGACTAAAATGCCCCAAATAGTGTGATTTCCCCCCCATCCCCTTCATTATTTTGGTTGCCCTTTTCTAAATCTTTTCCAGATTTACAGTATCTTTTTAAGATGAGGTGATAGAAGCTGTAGTCCAAAACATATGGAGGGTGCCCAGCGAGCGAAGACGGGTGCAATTGCTAAAACTCAGCGAACAGAGCATGCCGTGAAGCCAACCTGTGCTCTGACGCCAGTGCACTTGCAGAGAAGCAGCAAAGTGTGCAAAAGCAGAGCTTGACTGTTCAGTGGTGTTAAGCAATGCAAAAAGCCCTGGATCTGGTGGCCAACCCACCAGTTCAATGACAACCTGGAAGTTCAGGCTGGATTTAGTTCTTGATTGATGGTGACGTGGCTGAAGGACCAGCAGTTCCAAAAGTGCTTTTTAATATTCCCAATATATTATCTGCTCTCACATCAGCTCTACTGTTTCAAAAAAAAGATCTTGGAACAGATATAAATAGGTCTATCTACATACATTTGCCACATTTACAAGACACAGACTACACGGACAAATCCACAGTCCAACCAACGTCAAAACAGGGGTGGGGGTGGGGGGAAGGTTTAGAAGGCAAACTCAAGAGACATCTCTCTGCTGTGGCACAGTAGTGATCTTTAAACTCTACGCTTACACTTCATTCCTGAACAGATTTAAATCAGATCCAGTGACAAGTGGAGTTTTACTCAGTATGTGCACTCATGATTGTAGCCTCTGTAAAAGTGGGACCCCCCCATAAAGAGCTTAGGAAATGACAATAAGGCAGTTTATAGCTTTAGTTCTTACCTCGCTATCCAGAGGGCTTTGCTTCTGAGGGCTCTGGGATGCCTTTTGCTTGGAAGAATGAAAAGGAGCAATTTACTAGGGAAAAGCACGCAGGCTCAAGTAAATAGGAAATAAGGTGGCAAGAAGGGCAAGAACTGTTCCACGAACATAAGCAGTTCCTAAGCTGAACCATTTTATTGACCTGTGAACAGAACCCATCTGCCTAGGAGAAAGAGGTTAGAGTTGGCATTATGTTTCTTAGGTAACTCAGTTTTGGAACCAAATACATCAGCATTCTCCTAAATCTACTATTGTAAGGCTGGGTTGGCTACAACTGCTCCATCTCAGTGTGTGTCACTACATTGCATCATAATGACAAGAAATCCGTTACAAAAGTATGAAGTTGGAAGACCCCTTTAAACAAACTATATCCCAAATCATTCCTGATCTTCACCACTTTCTGTGATACGTTTCTTCCACCTAATGTGCAGCCACAGTCTGATGCAGCTGTGCTGTGCTCTGGGTGACAGTCCTTTAAGGCCCCACTCAAAGAGCTCACTGTGTGGAGGGTGATGAAAACCCCAATGGTGACGAAAGCAATCTAATTTCCAGTAAAACAGAGCAAGAAGCAGTGCCTATCATTAAACAACCAGTCGTGTAAAACCTTAAACTGTTTCAGAACTATTTGTTCCCCATCAAGTTTCAGAAGAAGTAGCCTGTATCTTATTACACGTCTGCTGCCAAACCATGTGACTGTTGGTTTCTGCTCTCTTCACTGTGCAGCGAAAGGCTTGTCACAAGACAATGTTTACATTCCACAGACAGCATTACTGTTGTGTTTCCCACGGGAAAAGGAGACTGGATGTGACGTACACTGGTTTCCTGTTTTTCACTGTTCTCACACAGTGTGTTTCTCTCTGAGCTTCAGAGGAGAGAGGATGCAGTTTTCTGCTCCGGCAGAGACAAGATGGTTTTCTGTAACCTACCAGCTTTGAAATGTAAATAAAGCAATATAGAGCATGTTGGCACGTATTCCTCATCATTCCGCTGTGCACTTGGATGCTACAAATCAACATTATGGTTATGGCCCAGAAGACGCAGTCATTGGAATTCCGGAAAAAGGATCGGAATGCAGAGGGACGGATCGGACGGTATCTGCGCGTCAAGATGATTGATGAGGTATGTGCTACTGCTCCGGGCAGCCTGCCAGCTTCTATTTAATGGCTTTATGGCTGGACTTTGAACTTTTATGTCCGTTTGCCGGCTACAGGCAGCGGCTATGCCTATGCTGGGGAAATCGAAAGTAACTTTTGGGCTGAAGCAGCTGCTGATAACAGTGACGCAGCATGATTTAGGGCAGAGAGAAAGCTGTTTTGAACTTGCCTTTGGAATGAGGCTTGAAGCAGCAGAGATGCAGCTTGTATGAAGCAGCTTGTTTAAAGCAGCAGAGATGACGCAGAAGGCTAATGCCAGAGACATGATGGCCCTTCAGGATGCTTGTGGGATTCCCAAGCTCAACAAGAAAAGTTATACGGACTGGGTTATCTATGCAGAGGCTATTCTGCGGAAAGAGGGTCTGTTTGAAGTTATTACAGACACCCCCCCAGCTCCAGTTACAGATGCATGGAGAGCTAAAGATTCCAAAGCAAGGGGAACTCTTACATTGATAGTATCCCCAGAAGAGCTCTGTCTATTGCGTGATAAGACCTCAGCCAGAGAAATTTGGGACGCTTTGAGAGAGGCACACTTGAGGACAGAAGCTGAATCTACCATGTTTTATTTTAACAAGCTGCATAAGATGGCTAGCTGCAGAAGGCTGGCTGATGCAAGTGGGGAATCTGATGCCAATCAGCCACATGCTCAGCTCAGAGTAGCCTGTGATACTGCCATGATTCAGAATGAAGCAGATTGCCAGGGTGATAGCTGCATGGGTAAGGGGGAGTCTTCACAGACGTCATCCCAGAGTGCAGTGGAACCACCAGATGGCGCCAAAGCTTTGAAGGCAGTGAAATGCTACTCGTGTGGACGTCTAGGCCATATGAAGAGGGAATGCAAATATCCCAGGGCCAAGACAGAGCAGCGCAGCGAAAGCTCATCGCGTGGAAAAGGCCAGAGCAAAGGCAAAGGTCCGGTGTCCAGGACAACGCAGCACAAAGCAATGGTCTCACGCTTCACTCCAAAAGTTGCAGAGGTCCAGAAGACGTCTAGATCTTTCTTCGTTGTTGATTCAGCGGCAACCCACCACATGTGCAACGATAAGCGACTGTTCGTGTCTTTTACACCGCAGGAAGGTGCGATTCACCAGGCGGATGACCACACAATTCCCAGTAAAGGCTACGGAACTGTTGTTCTTCACAGTTTGGACTTATCGATACAGAATGTACTTTATGTGCCGGATGCCAAACATAATTTGCTCAGCGTTGGACAGCTGAATGAGCGGAACATTGACGTTTCCTTTAAGAACAAAAGGTGCATCATCACAAAGAAAAATGATTATGTATTGTATGCTGAATATGTTGATCGTTTATATGTTTTGTATTATGATGATGTTGTGCAGGATGACACTTGTTGCATTGCAGAATGTATTCATGATTTTCATCGAAAATTTGGTCATTTGGGTTTTGAGGCAGTCTGTAAAATGCCTGCCTTGGTTGAAGGTATGACTATTAAAGCCTGCAGGTACCACATGAAGTGCAAGGCATGCGCAGCAAACAAGGTGAAAATGGCTGCGAAAGGTAAGGTGTCTAGTAGGCAAGCTACAGAACCATACCAAATTGTTCATGCTGATTTGGTTGGACCACTAGCGCCCTCTTTGGGAGGAAATAGGTACTTCATGGTTCTCATTGATGCGTTTTCCAGGTATATTCATGTGTACAATCTCAAGCAGAAATCAGAGGCTTTTCCTAGGTTCAAGGAATTCTGTGCTTGGTTGGAAAATGTGCATGGTAAGAAGGTAAAGACTCTTTTCACTGATCGCGGGGGGGAATTCACTTCTCAGCAGTTTGAAGCTTTTCTGACTGAGAAAGGAATTCAACACGATTTGTCTAGTCCTCGCTCGCCATGGCAAAATGGACTTGCAGAACGAGCAAATCAGACATTGCTTCAAGGGTTAAAAACCTTGCTGCATGATGCAAATCTTCCAGAGAGTTATTGGGCCGAAGCTCTCTCATGTTTCACTTACAGTTATAATCGCAGGTTATCTTCAGCGATTGGTTGTACCCCCTATGAGAAGATGTTTGGCAAGAAGCCATACATCAAACACATGAGAATTTTTGGTTCTGACATGTGGGTTCACTCACCACAAAACTCCAAGTTAGACAAGCGTGGTTTGCATGGTATCTTTCTAGGTTATGAGAAAGGTTCTTACAGAATAAGAATGACTGACTCTAAGACAATTAAGCTCACAAGAAGTGTTGAGTACAATGCCAAGTGGGGGGAGAATGTGGGAATTTTCCAATGTTATCCTGATGACAGTGATGAGACTGAGGATAGTCAAAAGCAACCACAACCACCCACACCCACTGATGAAAGTTCTGATTCTGAGACTGAAACTGATTCTGAGTCTGAAACTGAATCGGGTGATTCAGAGGATTTCAAGAGTGCGAAAGCCTCTATGCGACCCTCTGAAAGCTCTGATCAAGAATTGGAGGAACCATTGTTCACAATAGGTCGCTTTTCTCCTAAGAAGGAAGAGGAGAGTGTTGAAGACCTAAGGCTAATTCGCAGGTCACAAAGAGCCACAAAAGGCAGACCTCCAAAGAGATTTGCTGATGAGTTTGCTAAGATAGCAGTAACAGCTGTTAAAAGCTCCAAGAAGGTATTTGAACCTTCAAGTTTCCAAGAAATCCAGGATTTGGATTCAAAGGAAGCTGAGCCATGGTTAAATGCCATGAAGGCTGAGCTTGATTCCTTGGAAAGGAACAAAACATGGGAACTTGTTCCAGTAGTTCCAGGAATGAAACTGCTTGGAAGCAAATGGGTCTTCAAAGCGAAGACTGATCAAAATGGCAAGATAGTCAGACACAAAGCCAGATTGGTAGCCAGAGGTTTTGCACAGGTACCAGGTGAAGACTATCACGAGACCTACTCACCCACAGTAAGGTATGAGAGCATTAGGCTTATGCTCAAGCTAGCTGCAGAGGAGAATCTACACATTAGTCACCACGATGTGAATACAGCTTTTCTGTACGGATCTCTAGATGAATCACTTTATATGCTTCCACCTGATGGCGTACAGGTAAAACAGGGATTTGTTTGTGCTCTGAAAAAATCCCTTTATGGTCTCAAACAAAGTGCACGGTGTTGGCACACAAAACTCACTGAAGTATTGTTTTCTCTAGGTTTTAAGCAAGGGAAAGCTGATCCATGTGTATTTGTCAAAGAGGAGGGGCAAAAGAAACTGTATTGCTTGTTTTATGTTGATGATTTATTATTCTTTTGGGATGATGTCACAATGTACAATAACGCCCTAGCTCAACTGAAAGAGCACTTTGACATGAAAGATCTTGGTGAGGTAAACAACTACCTATCTCTGGAAATAGAAAGAGATCAAGATGGTAACATTCTAGTACACCAGTCACGGAAAATTGCTGATGTGTTAGGCAAACTAAACCTGATGGATGCTAACCCTGTAGACACACCGATGACAACAGGTTATCAGGTAGATGACACTGAAGAAGCATTTTCTGACACTACACTGTACAGAAGTGTGCTAGGCAAGCTAAACTTCATTGCCAGATGTTCAAGACCAGACATTGCTGTTAGCTGTAATTTGCTAAGCAGACAAGTCAACAATCCTACTGTTAAGGATTGGAAAGCTCTGAAACGCATAGCGCGGTATTTGAAAGGCACTATGCATTACAGACTGAGATTTAACAATCAGAAGTCTGGTGGTCTTGAGATATTTGCAGATGCAAGTTTTGGAAGTGACACTACAGACAGGAAAAGTACGTCTGGAGTTTGCTACATGTACAATCAGGGTCTTTTTGATTGGTCATGCAAGAAGCAAACAACAGTTAGCTTAAGTACTTGTGAAGCTGAACTGAATGCACTGTCTTATTCACTTAAGGATTGTGAATGGTTGTTACAATTGTGCAAAGACATGAAAATTCCTGTCAAATGTCCAATCCAGGTTTACCAGGACAACAAAGCATGTTTGGCTTTGCTGAATTCTGACGGTTGTAAGCAAAGCACGAAGCACTTGCAATTGAAGGTGCAACATGCTAGGGAACGTATTCAGAAGGGACTCGTAACGGTGTCCTATATGCCAGGTAATGAAATTCCTGCTGATGTATTGTCCAAGATTGTATCAAGGGATCAACACTGTACCTATGTGCAGAAGTTGGGTTTGTACTGATATTGTACGAACACGCTGCCCAGTGGTGTTCACAGAAAGGGGGAGGATGTTGGTTTCTGCTCTCTTCACTGTGCAGCGAAAGGCTTGTCACAAGACAATGTTTACATTCCACAGACAGCATTACTGTTGTGTTTCCCACGGGAAAAGGAGACTGGATGTGACGTACACTGGTTTCCTGTTTTTCACTGTTCTCACACAGTGTGTTTCTCTCTGAGCTTCAGAGGAGAGAGGATGCAGTTTTCTGCTCCGGCAGAGACAAGATGGTTTTCTGTAACCTACCAGCTTTGAAATGTAAATAAAGCAATATAGAGCATGTTGGCACGTATTCCTCATCATTCCGCTGTGCACTTGGATGCTACAAATCAACAGTGACCAGCTGCTAGACTGCTTAAAAACAAAAACTGGGCAAGATTCAGCTCCTGGGTAGGGGTGTGGTAAACCCTGTATGGATGAATGAATCAGGGGTGGGGCAGAACATGGTGCCAATACCACTTGTCTCCCACCCTCAGTATATGTGGACCTTAACAGCAATGCCAGACCCAGTGCAACAATTAGAAGAGGATTATTCAGCATGCAGACTAATTCAGAGTGGTGGAGAGTTCCTATTGCGCTCAGTGTACAGGTGTGTGCATGCACAGCTAGCCATGCTATGTTTGGAGCGGTGACCCCCTACAACTTTCTTCTGGGGTGGGAGAAGGTCTGGCCTTTAAATATATAGTCGCAAGAGAGGGACCATCACCACCTCTCCCTGGAGAATTGCACACTAAAAGTGAAAACCTAACTTGACCTACCTTGACAAAGTCGAGGACGGCCTCCCTTTGGATCTGTTTTGTCCTCATCTTCTCCTCCTCGTATTGTAGCGCAGCAAGCTGGGCTTCCCTCCGGGTACGCTCCACTAAATGCTCGCGCCTTTTGTGTAGATCTGCATCCGAGTGAGAGACCTGGAAGAACGTTAATTTGGAATGTGCATCAGAAAGAAAGCAACCAGCTACACCAGGGGTCAGCAAACTTTTTCAGCAGGGGGCTGGTCCACTGTCCCTCAGACCTTGTGGGGGGCCGGACTATATTTTGAAAAAATATATGAACGAATTCCCAGAGATGCATTTTAAATAAAAGGACACATTCTACTCATGTAAAGACACGCTGATTCCCAGGCCGTCCATGGGGCAGATCTATAAGGCGATTGGGCCGGATCCGGCCACCGGGCCATAGTTTGCCTACCCACGAGCTACACACCAAGCAGCACACTTCCCAATGTGCAACACAAATTACCTGATTATGGGTGCCGGAGAGCAAAAGAAGGCAAGATGAGTCGCCAGAACCTCTGAGGGGGCAAAACAGAACATTGTTGGATACAAAATAAGTATTTCCCCTTCACTGTGCATAATGCTCTAAAAAGATGGTTAACGTAATAAAGCTCCTCTTGCTAATTATCTAAACATTTTTATTGGGGCAACATGCACACAGTGATTAAGCCACAGGCAACAGTAAATGGTCTGTGCAGTCAATTTTACATAGGATGCCACGGCTGTAGCTTGCTTTTAAAGAAAGCTTATTTGCACAATGGGCCAGACCTGCACTTCATTTTAAATGAGGGGCACCACATATCACTCGCAGCCTTACCTTTCCGCTCGGTCTAAGCAGTTCCTCAGAAGTTGCTGTCGGTCTCTGTCATGTGTCAAGCTCAGACTTTCAGGTCGTCTTAATTCATCTCCATCTCTGAAAACACAAATACACAGTGGGTGGTAGTGGTAATTGACCCAGAGAAAAAAGAAAATGGAATAAATGTTACAGCATATGAGTAGACAGAGCAAACCCTTTTAAGAAAATAGTAAAATTAAGATAACCAGGCCTAAAATGTTCATGTTTTAGGGCTAAACAGCAACTAAATTCAATATGGGTAGTATAGTGCAGAATCAGCTGCCTTGAGCAATGGAATTTTGAAAAGATGAAGAAAGATAGGATTTCTTCAGAAATAAAAACATTCAAACTGAACAAAACTGATGTAGTTAATCACCCTTAACCACAATTATCAGGTTGGGTGTGAGAGAACATAAATGGCAAGATCAAGTTCAGCTCTAAAAGTTTATTTACACTTTGAATGTATACCACAGAGCATCAAATTTCATTTGGGTATCTTGCTTTTAAATTTCTAGTGACATACTCTTTTTTGCTACTCTGAAGAAAATGAGATTCTCTTCTAGGCCTGCATACTAAGCTCCCACTGGAGGCAAAGTGGAGAAACAGATTTATCAAAGCTGACAGATCCTTCACTTTAGCTGCAGCTGATGACATTCTGATTAAATGAACTACATTGTCCTGCGCTCCCCCCACTTCGCTGAGCACCAGGAAGCGCCAGGGTCAGTCTTCCACAGGGTTTTAGCTCTCTCACGGGGAGAGTGTGCTGGAGACTCGCCGCACTTTGGTGATCTGTAATATCTGCTTATTTACAAAGGATGAGTTGAGCATGGGGGAACAGAGCAGGCAAACATCCAGGCGGACAATGACAATTTGTAAAGCAGCATCAGTTCTCCCCAAAGCGAGCAGCATTCATTAGCAGCGTCCCAACCAGCAGCCAACGAACCGTTTCCTGCTCTCTATCCATGAATCTTAAGTTTGGTTTGGAATATCATGAATAAGGCAGTTTGCTGGCATGAATTTAACCAGATCTATATTTATCCTGATAACCAACAATAGAGATTTTGTTAACATAAGCCAGTCTGAGGCACCATCCCACTCGGATCCCTTGTTCTAATTTAAGCTCCCAGGGTTCCAGGTCAGGCTCATCGCCATCATGCCCATTTTTGGTTAGGTAATTAAAAGCTTATCTACCAAGCACACAAACTCATCAAAAATTACATTTACTTTGTTTTAGCAATCCCTGCTACATTCGGATCAGCTATGGAACCGGGAGAGGGGCAGGGGAAACCCTTTTAAAGACTCGGATTTCAAGGAGCATTATTCTGTAACATCCCATGGTGAATAATAATCTAGCAGGTTCCTCTTTCTGTTCTGGAAAAAATGGTTCCTTACAAGCTGCGAAGCTTCATTTATGAAGCAACACTGCTTACGCTTAAGAAAAACTGGGAGCATTATTGCCATAAATGGTGAACAGTGAAGACTTACTGCTGACACCGATCATGTATTATGTGGGACAAAATACTTCTGCGTCCAACAAACCAATAATTGTACTATAATCAGTAACACACCATAACCTGGTGCAGACGTGATGTTATCAGATTCATAACCATGGATATTTGCATATGTCTCTCCTTCTTCTCATGCATGTACCCCCCTCCATTCCCCCTTTCAGACCTGGTATTATGTATACACTGAAAATTAATGGCAACCATCGTTATAATAAATTACTTTTCAACCCCCACTTCTAAGTATGGTGATTGCTAACATAGGTGCAGACGCAACACTGCTATGGAAAGGGAATGGTGGAGGGGAATCACACGTGTTAGGGGGCAAGGGGTATAAAAACCCTCACACTGAGGGGCTCCTGATCTCTCAACCATGGTTACAAGGACAGAAACATTATGTTTGCATTTGGCCCAGAAAGGCAATATATGCAAAGACTCTGGGACCCTGTGTTAAAAATGCAACACTTTGTGGCCACAAAACTAAAGAAATGGCACCCAATTTATCAGGTGACATGTTCCTCACACTGCAGCATGATTCACCTTGCTGATTCCTAAAGCTCTGAGCGTATGGAACAAAAGTTGTTGTTGTTCAGTCATTTAGTCGTGTCCGCTCTTCGTGACCCCCTGGACCAGAGCACACCAGGCACTCCTGTCTTCCACTGCCTCCCGCAGTTTGGTCGAACTCATGCTGGTAGCTTCGAAGACGCTATCCAACCATCTCGTCCTCTGTCGTCCCCTTCTCCTTGTGCCCTCCATCTTTCCCAACATCAGGGTCTTTTACAGGGAGTCTTCTCTTCTCAGGAGGTGGCCAAAGTATTGGAGCCTCAGCTTCACGATCTGTCCTTCCAATGAGCACTCAGGGCTGATTTCCTTCAGAATGGAGAGGTTGGATCTTCTTGCAGTCCATGGGACTCTCAAGAGTCTCCTCCAGCACCAGAATTCAAAAGCATCAATTCTTTGGTGATCAGCCTTCTTTATGGTCCAGCTCTCACTTCCATACATCACTACTGGGAAAACCATAGCTTTAGCTATACGGACCTTTGTCGGCAAGATGATGTCTCTGCTTTTTAGGATGCTGTCTAGGTTTGTCGTTGCTTTTTTCCCAAGAAGCAGGCGTCTTTTAATTTCGTGGCTGCTGTCATCATCTGCAGTGATTATGGAGCCCAAGAAAGTAAAATCTCTCACTGCCTCCATTTCTTCCCCTTCTATTTGCCAGGAGGTGATGGGACCAGTGGCCATGATCTTAGGTTTTTTGACGTTGAGCTTCAGACCATATTTTGTGCTCTCCTCTTTCACCCTCATTAAGAGGTTCTTTAATTCCTCCTCACTTTCTGCCATCAAGGTTGTGTCATCTGCATATCTAAGGTTGTTCATATTTCTTCTGGCAATCTTAATTCCGGCTTGGGATTCATCCAACCCAGCCTTTCACATGATGAATTCTGCATATAAGTTTAATAAACAGGGAGACAAAATACAGCCTTGTCGTACTCCTTTCCCAATTTTGAACCAATCAGTTGTTCCATATCCAGTTCTAACTGTAGCTTCTTGTCCCACATAGAGATTTCTCAGGAGACAGATGAGGTGATCAGGCACTCCCATTTCTTTAAGAACTTGCCATAGTTTGCTGTGGTCGACACAGTCAAAGGCTTTTGCATAGTCAATGAAGCAGAAGTAAATGTCTTTCTGGAACTCTCTAGCTTTCTCCATAATCCAGCGCATGTTTGCAATTTGGTCTCTGGTTCCTCTGCCCCTTCGAAATCCAGCTTGCACTTCTGGGAGTTCTCGGTCCACATACTGCTTCAGCCTGCCTTGTAGAATTTTAAGCATAACCTTGCTAGCATGTGAAATGAGTGCAATTGTGCGCTAGTTGGAGCATTCTTTGGCACTGCCCTTCTTTGGGATTGGGATGTAGACTGATCTTCTCCAATCCTTTGGCCGCTGCTGAGTTTTCCAAACTTGCTAGCACCTTAACAGCATCATCTTTTAAAATTTTAAATAGTTCAGCTGGAATATCATCACTTCCACTGGCCTTGTTATTAGCAGTGCTTTAATAATAATAATAATAATAATAATAATAATAATAATAATAATACATTTTATTTATATCCCGCCCTCCACAGCCGAAGCCGGGCTCAGGGCGGCTAACAACACTAAAACAGTGCAACATTATAAAAATTAATTAAAATCAAAATTGTTGGCAACCATAAACTAAAATTTTGTAAAGATTGCCAAAGGAGGGAGTCAGGCTGCGCCCTGACCAAAGGCCTGGTGGAACAGCTCTGTCTTGCAGGCCCTGCGGAAAGATGTCAAGTCCTGCAGGGCCCTTGTCTCTTGTGACAGAGCGTTCCACCAGGTTGGAGCCGCAGCCGAAAAAGCCCTGGCTCTAGTTGAGGCCAGCCTAACCTCTCTGTGGCCTGGGACCTTCAAGATGTTTTTATTTGCAGACCGTAGGTTCCTCTGTGGGGCATACCAGGAGAGGCGGTCCCGTAGGTACGAGGGTCCTAGGCCGTATAGGGCTTTGAAGGTTAAAACCAGCACCTTAAACCTGATCCTGTACTCCACCGGGAGCCAGTGCAGCTGGTATAGCACCGGATGCTTTCTAAGGCCCATTTGACTTCACTCTCCAGGATGTCTGGCTCAAGGTCAGCAACCACACTACCTGGGGTGTACGAGACATCCATATCTTTCTGGTATAATTCCTATGTGTATTCTTGCCACCTCTTCTTGATGTCTTGATGTGTTGTTGGAAAAGAGTGTTTGTGATGGCCAGCTTGTTCTCTTGACAAAAGTACTCACCTATTATGATGCAAGTATCTTCTGGCATCTTCTGACCTGTGGAATTCCCGGATGGGTGTTGATTTTACTGGCGACCCCTTAGTGAAGGAAGAAATGGGATACAAAAATAATTATTTCTAGTGTATTGTGGATGGTTCAAATGTCACCTCCCTTTGCCAGAGCAAGTCTGCCAATCGCACCAAACTAGTTTGAGAATTAGTGGCCTTTTAAGTTGTCCAGATCGAAATTAATCAGTGTGAGAAAAATACTAGACAAGAGGAAGTGTGCTGTAAGAAAATGGGTTAATTTTTAGTATTTGGTTTTAGTATTTGGTCTTGTCAGTTTTATAAACCTCAGTGTTGTCTTGTTTAGATTTTCAAATCTGCCAGCTTCAATTCACATGGGGATGAAAAAGAGCTATTTTTAAATGTATTACCCACTATTCTAATGAGGTACACTACTGTAAAAGGACATGGAATTTCATATGCCAGCAAAATTTCAACAGGTTTGCTAATGCCCCACTCTAGACAAAACAATTAACCATGGCTTAAGGAAATGTGTGAATACCTAAACAGCAGTTAAGGGTTGTCCTAAAGCCAGGATTTGTGTTTCCAAATCATGGCTTGCCCTAAGTACTACATCTGCACAGATTAAATCATGACCAAGACAGTTTTCCTGCCTCTCTGCTTGCAAGGCGACAAGCAGCTGTTAATTTCCTGAGCACACCCCTTCAAGGATGGGGATTACCTCAGCAAGGAAAACTACAGTTTTATTCTACTTTTAAACTCCTAACTGGGATTAATAAACCACAGTTAGCCCTGACCTTAGTTCAATGTTGAGCCTATGCTGAACCTAAAGGTGAGGAAATTCCATAATGGCAGTGCCACTACTGACCATTGTTAAACTGGTTGTTTGCATCCATCTGTCTCGAGAGACAATGGAAGAGTCAGCCATCGGAGGTAAAGTCAAACCGTTGGAGAATTACAGGGCCTGCTGTGGCTGAAAAGAGCTGTTTTATTGCGGCAGGGGCAGTTGAAGGCGTCCACTGAATGTAAATTAACCCATTTTCCTAAAGCAAAATCCTTAACTTCCTCCTGTCTGGTATTTTTCTCGCATGGATTAATTTTGATCTAGACATCTTAAAGGCCACTAATTCTCTAACTAACAATCTCATTTACTGAAAGAAAATCTATAAATGACCCATTTGTTCTTAGGTACTATTTTCCAAAATACTGTTGTAATTTAAAGTGGTTTGAGTTCATACACATACACATTTATTTTTCACTAAGAGCTGGCGCCCCCTCATTAACTTTGAAGAGAATTCTGGATTTTAGCAGCCTACGGGTCTTCTCCTGAATTATGCCTTGGGCAGCAACGTGATCCTTCTTGTCTCATTACTGGACTTGCGGAACTAATATATGGTCAGAAGAAATATGAGCCACTGCAATTTCAAGAATGGAAATTGGGGGGGAAATATAAAGGACCTTTTTAGCCAACCACTGAACAAATAGCAATTAAGCTGGCCCACAGACATGGCGGTATTATCCCACAGTACACAAAAGCAGCATATTCAGCCCCCGGGGAAACCCCAGTGCACTCAATTGGAAGATCATCCCGGTAATTAAGGAACTGCAAGTCTCACTGCCGCTTAGCCTTAAGAGAATAATGGCGGTTATGTTGGGCCCCCAAGTACGTATGCGTGGGATATGAAGTGGAAGAGATCACTGGGACAACAATAAGCCAAACAAAATGCACTTCAACCCAGTTTCGCATTGTAACATATATGTGAAGGCACAGATTGTAATCCGATTGCAGAATGGGCTACTTGTTAAGCAAAGTAGAAGATTATCCCGTGCAGGCTGCCTGCACACATGGGATGCAGCCCACTGTTTCAAGCCTCCCATTAGACTTATGCAGAAAAGGTTTAGATTAGAGGCCATGGAGGAGTAAATGTATTACTTTAACATTTCCCAGTGATATTAGGCTTATTAAGAGCCCTTCCTTTCCTACAGTCCAGATGGTAACAGGAGGGGGTCCTTTGCCCCTCAATATGCCCACAGCAGTTAAAAGGCCAAAACCAAAGTGAATTCTACCCCCACTGCCCTTAGTTTTAAAGGAGACACTTAAGACCGCAAAAAAAGAGCCAATATTATATTGCGCACTGCCATTAAGTACCCTTCCAAAGGTTGCTAAGTTTACTTTGAACCAGTCAAGTATTTCAGCTTTAAACAAAGCACACACTCTAAAGTTTGGAGAGCATTTTAACAGCTCTATTAATTTAAATATATCTCCAGATTAGAAACATGCATCCAAAAATACATTGGCATGTTCTCCCACATAGCATTGAATCCATCAAAATCCCAAACTGCCCCTGTGCCAGCTTAGCTGCATCTATTAAAAAGCCAGCCTGAATAGAAGGTCTTACAGGCATGTCTAGTTCGGAGGATTTGCATAGCTGCAGGAAGCCACAAAATATGTAATGTGTTGTACTTTTTCTTTACAGGTGGCACATGCAGAGCAGAGTCAAGAGGGAAATCTTATAAAGTTTTCAGAATTGCAACGACGGATGCACTTTTTTGCGTTAAACACAAGGCAACTGGCCTCAGCATTTAACTGCCTATAAACTGCAGCCATTTAGCTGCTTCCAACCAGAGGTGTTTGGTTTTCGTTTTTTTAAAGTGAAGTAGCCACTGCAGTGTTACTTTAATAGTGGCATAGAAGGGCACTTGTATACATTCCCCCAAGACCTGTTTATACTGATTCGGGATTATTGCAGAATATGGCAGAATGAACAACCACGTAACTCTCAGAGTTGGTGTTTGTAATCAAACTGGCCCTATAAAAAGCATGCTCAAAAAGAAGGTTAAAAAAAAAACTGCTATCTCAAGGAGCATGCCGTCCCAAAATGGCTGAGCTCATTCATTCAAGAAGCTCGCTCCATTTTGTGGCATAAAAACTAAACTGGTCTAATTTTGAAAAACCAGAAGGCACAATATAACAGAAAAATGGGGATTCAGTTCTGTTTTCTGGACCTAATTTTTTTGTTTCTGTAAAGCTATGCATCTAATTATATGAAATGAAGAAAATATCTCCCTACTCTTCTCATTATGGGGAAGAGATGCTTCCTTTAGGCTGGAACAACTGGAGACTCTAAAGTGAGAATGCTGGTACAAGGAAATGAGCCTGGATTTCTTAATTGTAACCTTTCAGTTGAAATACCACGGGGCAGATTTAAAACAGCACAATGCTTAAGGACACAGGCTGTACATTGTTCAATCTTATGTTCCAAGAATAAATCCCATAACTTGTTGAATGTCTTTATTTCTTAGGAAGCCAGAAAAGTCATGCTTTACAGATGCCTGACCTTTATTTTTGCCTTCCCTTGGGGCATCAGAAATTGCCATGACAATATACTGGGAGGGGTAGATTTGTGCTAACAGGCCAAGAGGCCTGCACCCCCCCTCCCCTGAGATTAGTGGATGGACTTGGATCCACACTCTGGTTGCTGATGAGACAATATCTGAGGTACACCCACCCAAGGAGGATGCAAATGCAGACTAGCTAAAAGAAAACTCTTAAAAGCAGATCAGAATGGATTTGATATATACAATGAAGTGGCATAAAACTGCCTACAATAAAAGGATAGCAAAGCACCATATAATTATTATTACACATCCAAGTACCTCTGAAAAAAGCCCTTGCTTGCAGCACCCTAATTTGGATTTAGGGGTGGGGGTGGTAATGGGAGGTGAGGCTATACAGCATTGGAAAACTCTCTGTGTGCAAGCAGAACAGACTTCTGCTCACATAAATGGGATTTCACCTTCCTCTCCTCCCTCCTGCAGACCCATGCAGACTCAAAATCTGGAACAGATTTTTGGGCACGTAAGGAGGGGCGGGGTGGAGAGAGGAGGAAAGTAAGGCGACGTCCCATTGGATGCTTCTCAGATTCTGCACCCAGACTGTTGCACGGACCACCATGGACTTAGCACATGGGAGAGAAAGGCCAATTGAGCAGATATCAATTGAGACTCTACTGCAGTCAAAACTAGCACCTTGAACACCTACAAAACCCCAGAGCACAGTGCTTTGAGTCAGTAGCTGAAAGCACAGCACTGCTGCTCCAAAAACTCTGAATCTCCAGATCTAAAAGTCAACCAATAATAGCCACTGTGGATGAGAAACAACACAAACAAAAGGGAATTTCACAGGGGCACACACACACAAATTAAAAGGAAGCACCACCTCGTGAGATATTCGCCGTTGTTCAATATATGCCATGAACTGTGAGCTGAGGCTGTCTGACTCCATGCACTTGGATTGCCTCACCTCTTCCTCCTCCTCTTCGGTGACACAACTGTCAATAAAGTCGATCTGATCCAGATCATGTTCCACTTGGCATATACAAAGAGAAGGACCGTAATTAGATAAGCAGCTGGGGGGAGGGGGAGGCGTAGAGAGAGTTAACAGAAGTTAAGACTGCAGCAGCTCCATCAGGTCTGACCATATTTATTCAAGAAATCTCTTGCTGCAGAGTGGCTCATACAATCAGCGAGCAAACTATAGATCAAGCTCTTTATAAAAACTGCTGATTGGGAGGAGATTTCCAACTAATATTAAACAAAGAGCCATTTCATACTTTAGAATGCATTAGAGACAAAGAAAAATCCCACCATGCTAGGGTTTTATTGCTCACTAATGTAACCAGAAATGAATAGTTTACAGCAATTCACTTACATAACACACATTAAATTGAAAAACTCTTTTCCACCTGCACTTTGGCTTACTTGCCAAGAATGATCTATTAGTGGTGAGTAGCAATATTAGTCTCTCAAGACTACAGAACTGTAGAATTGTAGAGTTGGAAGGAATGCAAAGGGTCAGTTAGTCCAACTCCCTACAATGCAGGAAACTCAACTAAAGCATTCACTAGAGATGGCCATCCCACCTTTGATTAAAAACCTCAAAGGAAGGAGAGTCCACCACCTGTCAAGGGAGTCTGTCCCATTGCTGAAGATGCTCTTACCATCAGAAAGTTCTTCCTGATGTTTAGTTGGAATCTCCTTCATTGTAACTTGAATCCATTGGTTCGGGTCTCAGCTTCCTAGCTTGATTCCTCTTCCAAATGTGACAGCTCTTTGAAAATGGCTATCATATCTCCTCAGTATACTCTTTTAGGCTAAACATACCCAACTCCCTCAACAGTTTCTCATAAGGTTTGGTTTCCAGACCCTTGATTATCTTGGTTGCCCTCCTCTGCACACCTTCCAGCTTGTCAACACCCTTCTTAAATTGTGGCACCCAGAAGTAAACACAGTACTCCAGGTGTGGTCTGACCAAGGCAGAATAGAGTGGTAATATTACTTCCTTTTATCTGCACACTATACTTCTGTAGATGCAGCCTAGAACAGTGTTAGCTTTTTTTTGCTGCCGCGTCACACTGTTGACTCATGTTAAGCTTGTGGTCTACTAACTTGACATGAGCCAACAGTGTGACGCGGCAGCTAAAAAAGCCAATGCAATTCTGGGCTGCATCAATAGGAGTATAGCATCTAGATCAAGGGAAGTAATAGTGCCACTGTATTCTGCTCTGGTCAGACCTCACCTGGATACTGTGTCCAGTTCTGGGCACCACAGTTCAAGAAGGACACGGACAAACTGGAACGTGTCCAGAGGAGGGCAACCAAAATGGTCAAAGGCCTGGAAACGATGCCTTATGAGGAACGGCTAAGGGAGCTGGGCATGTTTAGCCTGGAGAAGAGGAGGTTAAGGGGTGATATGATAGCCATGTTCAAATATATAAAAGGATGTCACATAGAGGAGGGAGAAAGGTTGTTTTCTGCTGCTCCAGAGAAGCGGACACGGAGCAATGGTTCCAAACTACAAGAAAGAAGATTCCACCTAAACATTAGGAAGAACTTCCTGACAGTAAGAGCTGTTTGACAGTGGAATTTGCTGCCAAGGAGTGTGGTGGAGTCTCCTTCTTTGGAGGTCTTTAAGCAGAGGCTTGACAACCATGTGTCAGGAGTGCTCTGATGGTGTTTCCTGCTTGGCAGGGGGTTGGACTCGATGGCCCTTGTGGTCTCTTCCAACTCTATGATTCTATGATTCTATGACCCCTAAATCCTTTTCACATGTACTACTGGCAAACCAGGTGTCCCCCATTTTATATTTGTGCAGTTAGTTCTTCCTGCCTATGTGCAGAACCTCATATTTGTCCCTGTTGAAATTCATTTTGCTAGTTTGGGCCAAGTTCTCCAATCTGTTAAGGTCATCTTGCATCCCAATTCTATCTAATGTTGTATTTTGCAGACACAAGTTGCTTAGACTTTTGCTATCCATATCCAAAGAAGTGCTTTAAGTTACAGGTATTTCTGGCTTCTAATCAATATGCGAACTCAGAAACCTCTGAAGTACCTTTGTGAATTGGTAAGTGAGACATGCACATTAACATGCAAAGCAATACTGTTCTGACCAACTTGAATCTGTAAAATGACATGTTAGAACAGCTTTTGGTTTGTTACGATTATTCTGCAAACACCAAAGATGATGCTTGCAGTCAAGCCTGCAATTATATTTTATTTTGGCTACCTTGACATATAAAATGTGAAATTAAGAAAGCAGAAGGTTAAGAGGAAGGGATTGTAAATGGAATAAAATGGCTGTCAAGTGTCCCTTATTTGAAGGGTCCCTTAGCTGTCAAGTGTCCCTTATTTGAAGGGACAGTCCCTTATTCCAGCGCCATGTCCCGCTGCTGTCCCTTATTGATGGATGTCCCTTAAATGATGTCCCTTAAATTTTAAAGGAAGCAGCTCCTCTCCCTCCCTCCCTCCCTGCCGGCCAGGGAGGAGGGAGGCTCCAACTGTGTTGCTTGGCTGTGTTGCTCACCCAATAAGAAGTCTAAGAACGACTGGGGGGTGGAGCTTGCATGCCTTGTGTGTGGCTAGTTAATGCAAGCTGAGGGGTTTTTTGAATGCTGGACGCCATTTTGTTGCATGTGCTGCTGCAAACTTTGCAGTACAAAGCCAGGCCGGGGAGCCATCTTAAGTTGAGGCTGCATAGGCCTTGTGGTGCATGTGATTCAGATTCTATTCAGTTGAACCTCTGGTTACAAAGTTGGTTGGACAGTGTTCTCGAAGCTACCCAGCATGAGTTTGACCAGACTGCAGGAGGACAGGAAGACTGGAGTGTCTGGAACAGGTGAGGCTGCAGGTCCCTTATTTTGGCTGCTGGTCCCTTATTTTGAAGGCTGCTGGTCCCTTATTTTCAAATCTGTAAGTTGACAGCTATGACTCACACACATTCAGAAGTGTATGAAAGCTACAACAAGAGCATGAAGCTCAGAAAGGTCTGCTCTCATTGATCCCTCCACTCATTATGTTAACTGGGGCATTTTTTATTCATCACTGCTTCTGTAAGCCCAATAAGGCTTTGCTATGTTGTTGTTGCAGCAAACCTTATGAAAATACTGCACGGCCCAGCATCCAAAATCCCTCAAGGATTCTTGCTCCTGATGGGCTGTGGACCGAACTATTATCCTTTAGAATAGTGCGGATAAGAAGCAAATTACACAAGGAGCAAGTCAACAGGTTTTAAAATTATTTTTTAAAGGTGCTATGCTGGAAGATATATAAAACTCAAAGAGACCCAATTTCCCTCAGTTAAAGGTTACTGTTTCCTGGTCCTCAATCTTTTACAGCTTCTTGTGGTAGTGGAACCAAATGTTATTTGGATTCTCTTCTCCTAGGAGCTACTTGCAGTCATTCCACTTATCAGCATTTGAAGGAGAAACTAAAATAAAGATTCCGCCATTTGTGTAAAAATGCCATTTGGCTCCTCCAGTTAAGCTGCATATAGAGCTTTTTAAGACAAAGGGGTAAAATAAAATAGGTCTGAAAAGATACTTCTTGGACATAGATCATGCTCCACAAAGCACACCAGAATCTTGCCATGCAACGTGGGAGCAACCAAATATGCACTGATGGCTTTTTTTCTCAAATGAGTGCCATTTACCTCCACCGTTGGTGACAACCATGCTCCCTCGGTGTTCCTGGTACTGACTCTCTCTTCTCAGTCTTTGTTCTTTTGTGATTTCTGCCACTCGCAGAGGAAGATCAGAAAATTCATCTGTAGGCTTCATTGAAAAAATACACCGGACAATTAAGAAAACAAAAATTGTGAAATACGTCCACTTTTATCCAGCTTCCGAAAACAAGATCTGCAGCACTCCAATATAATGTTAGAAAGAGCTCCTCCTTCAAGTCACTCCAGTGATCTGAATCACATGTAGACAAAGTACACTTTTTTGTGAGTTTGTTTTCAGTTTAAAGAGTTTTGAAATGACATGTGGAGCAAAGAGCAGTGCTTTCAAGTCCTTTCCTGCACCACCATTATCAGATTGAAAATAATCTCAGATGTGGAAATGGCACACTGGCCTCAATCCTTGGATGACTGCAGAACAAGCCGTTGCAAAATTGCAGCCCTATGCATTTTAGCAATTGAGTCTTCCACGGCTGTTCTGCCTGATTTTTTTCCTTTTCACATAAGCTACAATTATCCACCAAACAGAAACAAAACAAGTATACTTACTTCATTTCCTGACCACCTTTTGTCTCCGCTGTCCACACTATTGAAGCCAGAATCCAGTGCTCCATATGGTCGGCTGGAATATAGTTCTTCATGGCTGTCAAGCAGATAAAATGTTCGTTATTTTATTGCAAAAAGCAAACGAGATTTTTTTTTTGGGGGGGGAGAAGATTAGATACCAGACAGTACCGGGGGACATATTCAACCTGTTAGTCATACTGCATTTTTCCATACATAATGCGATCCAGCTAAAGAGGTCTTGTTCTTCCAGACTGAGAAATGTTCCTTTCTGCTAGCCAACTGTTTGGGCTGCTGATCAGTTGCCTTGGCCTGCAAAGCATTCAGCCACTACCAAAACAATTTTCAAGCACTGCAAAAGAGTACAACTTGCCATCCTGGCAAAAGTAGCTCCTCTACAAACCAAGGTCTACCAGCCACTGCTGAACCTTTGCTGCTCCTTTTTTGTGGCACATTTTCACTGTCATCTTTGCCTAAACTTTAATGTGCAGCCATGTTCTTCAGGCAGAAAACATATGGGCCATGCCTATGGTCTGCACAGCACTCAGAACACAGGGGAGAAAAACATCAAAATAAGAGCAGCCCTTTAAAGGTTACTTTGGGCTTCACGAAAGAGAAGAAAAAATGGGATTTAATTAAAATATATACATAGATACTAATTTGGGGTTAGCTCTGGTGCTTCAGCTGAAAGGCTCCATCCAAAAAACACACAACTACATTTCAATGCACGTTTCCCCCCCCCCTCAAAAAAAATCTGTAACTCTGTAAGTGGTAAACTACAATGCCCAGAATTCTTTGAGGGGAAAATTGTGCTTCAAGGTACATGTACACAGCCCTAGTTTGTGTTGGAGATGGGCTAGAATGTTGTATACCATCATTTTCAATTAATAATAATAATAATAATAATAATAATAATTTATTTATACCCCGCCCAATCTGGCTGTGCTTCCCCAGCCACTCTGGGCGGCTTCCAACAAAATATTAAAATACAGTAATGCATCAAACATTAAAAGTTTCCCTAAACAGGACTGCCTTCAGATGTCTTCTAAAAGTCTGGTAGTTGTTGTTCTCTTTGACATTTGGTGGGAGGGTGTTCCACAGGGTGGGTGCCACTACCGAGAAGGCCCTCTGCCTGGTTCCCTGTAACTTGGCTTCTCACAGTGAGGGAACCGCCAGAAGGCCCTCGGCGCTGGACCTCAGTGTCTGGGTAGAACGATGGGGGTAGAGACGCTCCTTCAGATATACTGGACTGAGGCCATGTAAGCAGCAGCCACTTATATGGGATACCCTGCAGAAACCCAGTATAAAATGCTTTTAAGGGCATATAAGAGATGGGTGGCGCTGTGGTCTAAACCACAGAGCCTAGGGCTTGCCGATCAGAAGGTCGGTGGTTCAAATCGGAGGTTCGAATCCCCGCAACAGGGTGAGCTCCCGTTGCTCGGTCCCTGCTCCTGCCAACCTAGCAGTTCGAAAGCATGTCAAAGTGCAAGTAGATAAATAGGTATCGCTCCGGCGGGAAGGTAAACAGCATTTCTGTGTGCTGCTCTGATTTGCCAGAAGCGGCTTAGTCATGCTGGCTACATGACCCAGAAGCTGTACGCCGGCTCCCTCAGCCAGTAAAGCAAGATGAGCGCTGCAAACCCAGAGTCGTCCGCAACTGGACCTAACGGTCAGGGGTCCCTTTACTTTTAAAAGATGTTATTCACATAGTGAATAGCGGTGGGTTTTGCCTAATGAGCCCCATCGGTGGAAACCCTCCACAAGGGCTTACACCTCCAAAACACGGCTTTCCCATGTCTCCTCTACCCATGTACCCTTGAAACTGACTGGGGGGGGGGAGCTGTCGAAGAGAACCCCCAAAACAGTGAGCAGAGAGGCAGGAAGATTATATCTGGCAGGCTGATATGCTTGTGCAGACAGAACGTCAGTAGTAGCGCAATGCTGAATTAAACCCAAAATGTCTGAACTCAATATGGTTTACAAAAACTGGAACATGGTTATACTCAAAATATTAAATAATGCATTTTTAAAAAGTTAACCATTATTAATTCATACAATATTTTGAATGTGTTTCAAATCAGCCCTGAAGCAAGTTGAGGGAAATTTTTATGCATTTAATTTATTGCCAGAAACAGGCATGACATCCATGGTACTAAGAACTCAACGAGAGGATACAGAGCACAGAGTAAGTTATCTCTGCTCTAAATGTACATAGTGACTAGACAGTTCAATACTGCGGCCATCACAGACACAGTATATGGAAACTGCCACAGACAGCAGAGACGTAACAAGGAGGCTCGCCTGGCCCTCTGCAAATGGGCATTTAACAATGAATCAACTGTCCTACTGGCACTAGATGCCCCAGGGAAATCTGCAGCAAGACAGTAATAATGGGCAAATGGGAAGTTCAGCAAACGGACGGCTCCACCCAGGCATTGCTAATTGCTGATTAGGCTGCGGCTGGTTGTCACTTGCATTGAAAATCAGTTGCTTGGAATGCAACTTGTAATTATTAATTACGTGGCACCGTGTGTGCAGAAGAGTCTCCGCTGTGAGAGAGCTGCAATCTAAGAGGGCAGAGCGCAACAACAGATGTTTACAGGAAGTGTGTTGCAAACATTAGGACTGCCGGCATTAAGTACTTCAAGCCAGGCGGCAGCCAATGTGTCAGAAGCAGCAGGTTGCCATTAATGCATCTACTGTGGCATGCCTCACTTCTTCTCTGCATGTATATATGTAGTGTTAGAGAAGATAGGCAACCTAAGGCCTGGGGGCTGGATGTGGCCCAATTGCCTTCTCAATCCGGCCTGCTGCCTTTGCAAGCTCTGAGAACCAAAGAGCTGCTGCTCCTGCGGTCTGCGGTCCACAATGCGCCACCAAGCGCAAGGTGAACTCTGAACGTGGCAATGCCGACCTGTTACAATACATTATGTGCATAGAAATGTCAGGCCAGCAGCAAGTGGGGAAGAGCATGAAAAGTTTCCGGGCTAGGAAACTATGCTGTGGGACAACTGTTGTCATAAATGTATAAAGAGCAGGAAGGTGGTAGAATCACTCAGGGTTTTAAAAGTAGAGGTTGGATGGCCATCTGTCATGGATGCTTCAGCTGAGATTCCTAATGCATAGCAGGGAGTTGGACTAGATCAGGGGTAGGCAACCTAAGGCCCGTGGGCCGGATCCGGCCCAATCGCCATCTCAATCCGGCCCACGGACGGTCCGGGAATCAGCGTGTTTTTACGTGAGTAGAATGTGTGCTTTTATTTAAAATGTATCTCTGGGTTATTTGTGGGGCATAGGAATTCGTTCATTATTTTTTTTCCAAAATATAGTCCGGCCCACCACATGGTCTGAGGGACGGTGGACCGGCCCCCGGCTGAAAAAGGTTGCTGACCCCTGTGTTAGAGTATTCCTGATTAATGATGACAACAGAGCTGAGCCTGTGCAACTGTTACTACGGGTGATTCTCCATGCAATTGTATTAAGTAGGATGTGGGTACTCTACAACTGCACCATGCAATTGCTGAAGAACACAGAGTTCAACACTTCCATTTTAGAATACAGCAACTTCTGAGCAAAGGTAAGTCTGCAAGTGGGCAATACCTGGTCAAGTCTCAAAAGCTGAAATTCTGATTTCTTGAGTAGGTGGACAGATGATGCACTGAACTAGATTTCAAGTAATCATGGGAGGTTATTCAGTGCCCTGCATAATCCCCCCCCCCCTTTCCCAGGACTACCAAAAGCATAAAATATGCAAATGTAAGCCCATTTGCTTAACTGGCATAATGTATAGGGTCTTCTTGGTAGTTGTGCCCGCCCTGTGGAATGCCCTCCCGTCAGATGTCAAAGAGACAATCATATGACTTTTTGCAAACATCTGAAGGCAGCCCTGTTTTGGGAACCTATTAATGTTTGATATTTTGGTGTGTTCCTTTATATTTTGTTGGAAGCCACCTAGAGTAGCTGGGACAACCCAATCAGAAGGGTGGGGTACAAGAAATAAATTAACAACAACAACAACAACAACAGAAAAACTCAACTACACTTTTATTGCTTTTTCAGCAAAGGGAATACATTGCTCTTCATATGTAGGCTAGAAAATGTAATGTTTTAGAGATTTTAATAAACAACTTGCTTAGACCTACTCCAGTTTCCTTTAATTGCTATTATTTTTACTGCACTGGCATTGGATATCCTAATGTTTTACGGGCAGTTTATTATTATTATTATTATTATTATTATTATTATTATTATTATTAGTCCTAGCTGGGGCAGAGGGCAGCTTGTTCTCAGTCACAGGAAGCCTTGCACTAAAAACCAGAAACAGAGGCCGCCACAAGCACAGCTGCTGTAGGGCTGAGTTTCCTGCACTTTACTGTCTCGGGGCCAAGAAATTCACCTTAGGGGCAGCCAGAATTGTTGTAGCAGCCAGTGCTGCATACTCATCTTGCCACCATCTCCTGCTCCTCCCTTTGATTTATCTGCTGCTGCTCCGCCTGGCCTGACTAGCAAGGCTGCACCAGGCAGGAAGAGGAAGCACTACACAGATGTTGCCAAATACATCTGCCCGTCTCTCACTCACTCAGCTCCCCTGCCGGGATTGCCCTTTCTAGAGCGTAAGGTCACAGTTTCCATTTCCAGGGCACAGGGCATTCTGCTGCCCCTTCTCCCTTTCACTGCTGCACCGTTCAGCAAGGGGTAGATAATTCCCCTGGGAAAACCTACTGGCAATTTTGATGTAAATTAATATACTCACACACACACCCCCCCCCCACTCCTTTTCTCTCTCTGTCTCTCTCTCTCTGTGTCTCTCATTCACACACGCTGGCTTTAACATTAAAAACCGAGACTCTGAAAAAACAAACGGAACACCCAAAAATGCCCACACTAGCTGTGTAATGAAACGTATTTTTGGATGCAGGGACCAGACTAGAGAAGGAACTCTCTGGCTGGCTGCTCAAGTTCCCCTTTTCACCGAGACCCGGCCACAACCAGACTAGCCTGCTTCTTATTTATGCATTTATGGTTCTCCAACTTGTATTTCATTGACTTCCATGCCCTGCCTTAAACTGTCTGTGGTTCAGCGTGCTCACTGCTCTCTCTCCTTCCTCCAGGGCCTTGCTTCATTGACTTGCATTACTCAGTACTGCATGATATAAACACAAGCTGCATTCTAGCCCCCATCACCTTAATTTAGCAACTCATGATGCGGCTGACCGCTCAGAGATGAATGTTGCCCGGCTAAGCCAAAAGGAGACTCTGCCAAGACCAACACAGCTTTATCATGGGAAAGGAGATCAACACTTACACCTGCGGTTAGACCAGAGATCTTATACAACCATGCACAGAAGGTTAATACATACAGCACGATGAGATTTCTCTGCCCCCACAACAAAGCCCACTAACATCTTAATACAGAAAAGTAAAAATTATCCACAAAGATTCTTTTAAAAAACAGTGAATCTGAAATCTGTGCGCACTTACCAAGAACCAAACCCCATTGGCCGCCTGTCGTAATCTGGAAGATCTGGCGCTACTTTGCACGCTTCCATATTCAGATACTTAAATATGTGGACTTTTCCTTTTATGCATATCTTTTTTTAAAAAAGGGGGTGGGAAAACCATCGTGAATATTTGGAAATGATACACAAACAATTGCTATCTATTGCAACTAATATATTATATTTCTTTATATTAAAAAAAAAAAATTAAACACCGAAGAAATTGCCAGTCCAAAAGATTGTTTACAAAGCATAATTAAGCTGAGTACTCTAGAGGAAAAGCAGGGTAACAGTACAATAGATATTGCAGCCAGTCACACTCAGAGTAAACCCTTTGAAGTTCATGCACACAATAACTTCAAGTGCTCATGTGAAAAGATCTGCATTGGCCAGATCATAAGAGCTTTGAAAAGAGGCATAGCAGAGAAAACACACTGGGTCATTGAGATGATCCATCAGCATGATGTCAGGTTGTTCTTAAAGAGGGAGCTGTATTGGATCCTTGCCCTGCGCAGACAAATCCCAAAAGGGCTCAATGAGAAAATGGATTTCCTCTCTTTGATGTGAGTGCACTCACAGGAGTTCCCTTTCGTTGTTCTCTGTTTTGTTTCGCCATCTGTTTCCAGATTCTTTATTCTACCTCTTCATGTATGCTCAGGATCTTTTATGCTAGCAAGGGGTTAAAGTTCTCTTTCCATTTCATTTGACTAGGCTTTAACAGTTCATCTGGTGAAAGAAGATTTCCCCCTTCCAATTCTGCTCTATTTGGCAGCACATGTCTCCACAGGCAATTGGTTCAAGTGGATATAAAAAGTTTCATTTTGGATCCTTCATGCAACAGGAGTTAATATCCCCCGAGTGAAAGAATGATTGCTTAAAATGGTCATTTTATCTATGTTGGTTATCATGATAATTCTGAATTCTTACAGAGAACTTTAGGTTATATATTTTTTATCATTGCTATTTTTTATTATTCAGGCTTTTTCTCAGTTTGAAAGGGTGTATTTGGGGGGATTATCTTTTATTTAGGAATATATTTTTAATTTGGTTGTTAGATTAACATACATGCCATTATATTTTAACGTTTGTGGTAAACATTACCAAAAGAAAATTGGAGATTTTTATTTGGCTACTGTGAACTTATGATGATACATTCACTAATAGTCTACATTCATTATTTGTATATTATGACAATTTTTAG
This sequence comes from Podarcis cretensis, assembly GCF_951804945.1. NCBI lineage: Eukaryota > Metazoa > Chordata > Lepidosauria > Squamata > Lacertidae > Podarcis > Podarcis cretensis. The sequence goes on from NC_137174.1 coordinate 98,876,926, forward strand.
AAAATTCTGTATCTGTTATTTCTTATTCTATTTATGCTGTGTCCTTGAATGAATTTTCCAAAATGCCTATTGCCCTTATAAACGAACTACATTTTCGCACCTTGAGTTCTTCTTCCTATTTTTTAGATCGCTCAACAAACCATGAGCAATAAGCCAAGAATGAAGCCTGGCTGTAGCTCGTGGGTTGTTTAAAGAGCAGCAAACCACAGGTGCTGGTTTGCATGTAGCAGAAAGCCAACCCTTGGTTTGTTTCCTAACTGGCATTGCGACAAGAGCCAGGGAAGGATGAAACTGGGAACGTCTGTGCAATGTACGCCAACATGCTCACTCAATTCACATTAAACCAGATATAAAAATTAATTTTGGTTGAATGTTGCATATGAACCAGGCCAATGTTGGTTTTAACCATAACGCTTTCCCTCCTTCAGATGACTGCAGCATCAGGCTCTGGCAGGCTTCTCTGGGGGAGGTGTTTTGGGGAAGATTATAGTAGAATTATAGTACAATTAAATGAGAGTACAAAGGGTTAGCTGTCCCTATATGAGTCCATGCTGTTCTTGCAATTAGAGTTGGGGCAGGATTTGACTGCCTTCACTATGAGAACTAAAATAATCAGCTGTTACCACTGTTGCCCAAGGATTTAGAATCATAGAATCATAGAGTTGGAAGAGACCACAAGGGCCATCGAGTCCAACCCCCTGCCAAGCAGGAAACACCATCAGAGCACTCCTGACATATGGTTGTCAAGCCTCTGCTTAAAGACCTCCCAAGAAGGAGACTCCACCACACTCCTTGGCAGCAAATTCCACTGCTGAACAGCTCTTACTGTCAGGAAGTTCTTCCTAATGTTTAGGTGGAATCTTCTTTCTTGTAGTTTGGAGCCATTGCTCCGTGTCCGCTTCTCTGGAGCGGCAGAAAACAACCTTTCTCCCTCCTCTATGTGACATCCTTTTATATATTTGAACATGGCTATCATATCACCCCTTAACCTCCTCTTCTCCAGGCTAAACATGCCCAGCTCCCTTAGCCGTTCCTCATAAGGCATCGTTTCCAGGCCTTTGACCATTTTGGTTGCCCTCCTCTGGACACGTTCCAGTTTCTCAGTGTCCTTCTTGAACTGTGGTGCCCAGAACTGGACACAGTACCAGGTGAGGTCTGACCAGAGCAGAATACAGTGGCACTATTACTTCCCTTGATCTAGATGCTATACTCCTATTGATGCAGCCCAGAACTGCATTGGCTTTTTTAGCTGCCGCGTCACACTGTTGGCTCATGTCAAGTTTGTGGTCAATTTGAAATGCCGCCCTCAGTGAGTGAGGCAAGGAACTGTAAAGGTCTTCTGGAAATTATGCAAGAACCTTTTAGTACACACACAACACACACGCTAGGGCACTGAGGTCTGTGGCTCACAATGTAATGATGTTCCCAGGCCATTTATAGCTCCACACAATAAAACCAACACCTTTCAATACATCCTGGAAGTTCATGTGCAGGCAGTGCAGCTGTTCTGGCATTGATTTTATAGCTTTCTTGTGACTTGCCCGCCTCCCCCATCCGAAGCTGGGCTGAACCATTCTGCAGTTATGAAGCTGTCTGCTTAGTATTTCTCCTCCAGCAAATGAGTACAGTGGTACCTCGGGTTAAATACTTAATTCATTCCAGAGGTCCATTCTTAACCTGAAATTGTTCTTAACCTGAAGCACCACTTTAGCTAATGGGGCCTCCTGCTGCCGCCGGAGTACAATTTCTGTTCGCATCCTGAAGCAAAGTTCTTAACCTGAAGCACTATTTCTGGGTTAGCGGAGTCTGTAACCTGAAGCATATGTAACCCGTAAACACACATCATATGAATTATATGTCCTCTCCTATGCAACTTAGTCCTATCTTTTTTGGCATAAGCAATCATTTCTGGCCAGCATTCTTACACTGCGGGTGCAGTGTATATATACACATAAGCAGCTTTTTTTTGTAGTGGTTTGCACACACTATCTACTGCACCATTATTTGCTTGTGCACTGTGCATCAGTCAGCGTAGAAACAGCAAAATCAAGCAATGCATGTGAATGTCAGCTTCCCAACGCTAAGGTTTAAACAGAATGTGTAATTTGTTTCCAAGAATTTTTCATTTTCCAGAGTGAATTGTATCCAAAGACAAAGAGTACATCAAGGACAGTCTTCTAGCAATCCTGATGCAAAGCTTGCATTAAGTTGAAAAGTAAAAGATTTCCTCCCATGGTTTTCTTTGCTACTCTTAGAGAAAGTGTATTCTGGTTGAGAATAGTGTTCTAACATTAGATGATACATTACCTGTGCAGGGGGTGACTGCAGTGGGTTGTTATCTAGGGTGATTGTCTGTAAGTGCCTGAGGTTACGGTAACAAACCGGGATTGTTGTGATTTTATTGCAGGAGAAATCTAACCGAATCAAAGGCAACTCGGCAAGCTCTGTAGGAGAAAAGACACACGCATGAAAAACACTGTAGTCAATTAACTGCAGAAGAAGATGAGACATTCACATGTAGCAAAAAAATTGATTTTGGAAATAAGAGCAGTTGTAGACAAATTCTCCCCTGCATTTCTCACCTTCAGGTAAATGCACCAGGTGATTTCTTCTGAGGTTCAGGTCCCGTAGAGAATATAAACTGCCGATCTGTGATGGAACTGTCTGTATTTCATTACAGCTTACATCCTAGAAAATCATGAAGAGGAGTGAGCTGTGGTTTAATGATTTTAATAATGTGCACCATGATATAAACACCATTTCAGTAGTTCAAAGCTTTGCCTTGTAAATGAAAAGTCATGAGATTTAAGCCCATTGTACACATGCAGAATACCTCCTCTTTGGAGAGGATCAATAACTCAATGGTATACACAGCATCCTTTTAATGTACAATAGTTCAGTATGCAGCCTCTAAGCATCTAAGGTGCTGTTACCAGTCAGAAAAACAGGTGACATAATAATAATTTATTTATACCCCACCCATCTGGCTGCGCTTCCCCAGCCACTCTGGGTGGCTTCCAACAAAATATTAAAATACAGCAATGCATCAAACATTAAAAGCTTCCCTAAACAGGGCTGCCTTCCGATGTCATATCCAAATTACAGAGGTCAGGAATGCATACATGCGTATTAAAAACAGCAAGAAGGAGGCTACCAAAATATGCTAATCATTTACTAGAGACAGACTTCAGAAACAGCAGAACGTACAGCCCAGAAATGCAAATCGGGAATATAGTAATAAATGCACAGTCCTGTAATATTAAAACATCAAAGCTAATAAGGAGTTTTGTAAAAATGCATTCCAAAACACCTGCCAATACAAAACTGAAAAAGATTAAATAATAAATGTCACTCAGACAGCTTGGTGAAATGGACGAGGAGAACCAAGCTGAGCTTGAAGCCTGGCAAGATGGAGGCACTGTGGGCAAGTAGCTCCCGTGTCAGTTGCCTACCCTGGGTGGGGCTGCACTCCCCCTGAAGGAACAAGTTCGCAGTTTGGGGTGCTTCTGAATCCAGCTGTGCCATCAGAGGCTCAGGCAGCCTCAGCGGCTAGAAGTGCCTTTGACCAACTCCAGCTGGTTTGACAGCTGTGGCCATTCTAGGGCCAGGAAAGCCTGGCTGCAGCAGTTCATGTGTTGGTCCCTTCAAGAATGGATTGCTGCAATGCGCTCTACGTGGGGCTTCCCTCACACAGCGCAGATGCTGCAACACAACTGCTGACACGAGTGAGGCCTTGTCAGCATGTAACACCTGTGCTCAGAGGTCTGCACTGGTTGTAAGGTGTTATTCCTAGTATACAAAGCCCTTAACAACTTGGAACCAGTTTATCTATAAGATTGCCTCTCCCTACATGTGCCCACTCGTCCGCTTCCATCGGCGTGACTGGCACTGCTACAGGTGCCACATAATACCCATTTGTAAGAACTCAGTCGTTCAGTGTGGCAGCACCTGCACTTTGGAACTCCCTGACTATTGAGATCAAGCAAGCGCCTTCAAGGTACTCTTTCGGTACCTGCTAAAAACATCATTGTTTAGACAACCTACTAAAAACAAAAACCTACTAAAAACATCATTGCTTAGAAAATCAAGGTAATTTTAATCTACAGATAAGTAGCCGTGTTGGTCTGCCATAGTCAAAACAAAATGAAAAAATTTTGTTTAGACAACCTACTAAAAACAAAAACCTACTAAAAACATCATTGTTTAGACAACCTACTGGATGCTTAGAAAATCGAGGTAATTTTAATCTACAGATAGGTAGCCGTGTTGGTCTGCCATAGTCAAAACAAAATGAAAAAATTCCTTCCAGTAGCACCTTAAAGACCAACTAAGTTAGTTCTTAGAACTAACTTAGTTGGTCTTTAAGGTGCTACTGGAAGGAATTTTTTTATTTTGTTTTAATTTTAATCTGTTTCAGTAGTTCAATTTTTAAAGTTGTTCTAAAGTAAGGTTGTGAATTTTCCTCAAATTTATTGTTTTAATATTTTTGTAAACCGCTTTTAGGATTTTTACAATCAAGCGGTGTATAAATTTTATGAAACAAACATATTAATTAATTATAGCTACTACGTTAATTAAACACACCAGAAGGGCCACAGGCTATCAGTGGAAAATACAGTGATAACCTCCATAATTCTAACGATTCAGTCAAAAGGATGTAAGCACACACACACAAAAATCACTTGTGACTCTCAATGTGTCAACATCTCATTGTTTAAACAAATTCAACACTCTTTAGCAGCTCACCATAAAGCTAAACGAAAACCACAAGAATTTGGCACCTATCCCACTCATTTCTAGGAAGGTTGAAGAAAGCATATCAAGCTTTCTTAAAAACAGAGCACATAAATAGCATTCACCCTGCTCCTTTTGCAGTCATGACTATCATGTTAAAATGTGTGTTCTGGGACACATCAGAGTTTGGATAACCTTCAAGATGTATCAGGATGTTTATACTGGAATTCTTATCTTGATTACTCAACATATGTTTAGTAGAGTGTGGCAATCCCTGGACATCCCTGATTCATAAAAGGTGTCTATCTAACAATCAGTTTGGGGGGAAAGCTGATGCTTCCTCGATAGAAGATTGACAATTAAGGATTTAAATAAACTTACAAGCTCCATCAGGTGTCTTAGCTGCCCAATTTCTTCAGGTAGTGAGACGAGCTTATTATTGCTTGCTATCAAAACTTTCAAAGGCAGGCTGCACAAGTGAACTGGCAACGTTGAAAGCTGATTCCGGCTTTTCAACAAGACAAGGAAAAACAAACAAACACAAAAAGGCAAGTAGTCAGAACATTAAATGAAACATATAACCAGCTCATGTGCAGCATGAGAAAATCAAAATGCACTGTTATCAGAATATAAGAACAGGGCAGTTTGGGCACATTAATCAACAGCTGGGATCTCCTGCTATATCCACAGGGTCAAATGACTATGAAGAAAAATCATGGCTGTACAGGATCCATTTCTGACAAACTGAACTGAATTCTGGGGTTGAAATTAAAAGGAAATACTAGAAGAACTTCCAGTGTATGCACCAAGCTGTGATTCAGAGAATTGCAGAGTCCTGTTTTATATGCATTAAACAGTTTATTGCTTTTCACATTTGCTTGCTATGCCACAAGACAGAAATGCCCAAAAGCTGTTTGAAGTCCCATACTTATGGGACCAAGTTGTCAAAATTAGCCTCCCTGAATAAAGAAAACCACCATCACATCACTTGAGAGTTATTTCACCATCGGCTCTTCTTCCCTGACAGATCCCTGCTAACCAAGAATCAACCCTAATTCCATACAGCTCAGTTACACAATAAAAATAGATATCATGCAGTTAAAATGCTTCAGTCTTCTGTCAAAAGCATTGGAAAAAGCCTAGAGCAATTCTTGTTTCCTTTGCTGCTTTCCAACTGATGTCCAGACTATCTTATGGCAGAGGTTAGGGAATGGGAAAAGGTAGTTTGTGTGAAGGCAAAAAGGGGGGAAAGTTAAGTCCTAGCCATATTTTCTAGATAACTTTTCCTGAAATGTATGGAGGGAATCCGATTGGCCTCCATGCAGAGAAAAAAGTTAGTGATGTTCCTTAATCCCCTGATTTTAGAAAGGAAAAATGGAAAGCTTTATATTGGAAAGAGGCTCAGATGGCCAGAAAGGCAGTCACCTGCATTTTCTTTTTCAAGCTGTGGTATGTGAATCTGCATTGAATATTAATGCCCATCTCTTCATGTTACATAGTTAACCTTAAGAAATAACTTTAGACTGGCATAACCAGTTTATAATGGTTGGTGCTTTACTGTGCTTTTAAATATCTTGTTCAGAGCTGCCCAGAGTGGCTGGGACAACCCAGTCAATAAAATTATTATTATGACTTTAAAAGTCAGGGAAAACCAGCAACTGACAGGAATCGAGAAATCTGAAGTCTGGAATCAATGGTTCTCCATCCATAGGTTGCAATATTGCCTCAGGTCATCCACGGATCAGAACACAGCTGTTACACATTTTATTAACTATGAAGAAAAAGCTTATGTAGCATGGGGAAAGGATTTATATGGCGTTGCGGGATATAAATTGTTGGGAACTGGCTAATATTTGCCTCATCTTCCTCCTTTGAGATAAGTCATCTGGGTAACCAAGTGCATCTGTACTATCTAAGATCTCAGTCTTTATGCCTGTCTGGGTAAAGAAGGGAACCATGTGGCTAAAACTGGCAGCCTGAGGATCTTATACAGTGAAGCATCTAAAAAGGAAACCACAGTCAACTGCAGCTGGACTTTCTAGCATTAATTTAACTTGACCCTAAATCCCACACAAAGGAGCACGCCCAAGAGTGAAACAGAAGAAAACACAAGTACAAAGCAAACTATAAACAGTTCAAGAGAGATGTACAACCCACATGTAAAATCTGCAATGGAGCAACGGAATGGCTTGTACCGGAAAACTGTGTTCAAATTCGTTGTCATGAAAGGAAAAATAGTAACCAAGTGAATCAGGCACGATGAAGTAGGTTAACCATACTGTGTTTGCAAACAGTAATTACAATGAGCAGATGCAAGTGGAAGGCGGGTGATTACAGCTCTCGATCTCAAGTGCTGGAAAAAGAAACACTGGCCTTGAAGGTTTGCTCTTTTCAACAGAAGAAGATAGTCCTGCAGTGGGTTGCTCCTCCCGGCTGCTGAAGGCAAAGCAGTACAAATGGCGTTTGTGCCTTCTGGTGGGAGAAGACTCCTCAGTTTTGGAATGTCCTGCAGCAAAGAATTCTAACATGCTACAAACCTCAAATCTCATGAGGAGTGCAATGCTAAACAGCACTACAATGTGGAGACTTCCATGAAACACAGGTGCCTCACAGAATCAGGAAAAATGGATAATATAGAGGGCCACCCCAAGGGCTTCAACTATCACTGATTAAAACTCTTGTTCTTTTTTGAAGAAGAGGAAGAAGATTTTTATTACCGTATTTTTCGTCCCATAGGACGCTCCGTCCCATAGGACGCACCTAGTTTTTTGGGGGGGAAATAAAGGGGGGAAAAATTTCCTTTATTTCCCCCCCAAAAGCAGGTCGGGGAAACCGAACCAGGTCGAGGAACGGCGCTGCACCTCCCTGCTGTCCCCCGAGCTTGTGGGGCGGGCCAATGTCTGCCTCAGGCGGCAGGCTGCTATCCGCAGCGTGGGGAGCCCTGCGGGGAACTCCCACAGGACTGCCCAGGCTGCGGATGCGCTCCCGAAGCGCCGGGCGCTCTGCTTTCAGGGCGCCCGATGCTCCGGGAAGCAGGCTGCTATCCGCAGCGTGGGGAGCCCTGCGGGGAACTCCTGCAGGGCTGCCTAGGCTGCGGATGTCTTCCTGAAGCCTGGAGAGCGAGAGGGGTCAGTGCGCACCGACCCCTCTCGCTCTCCAAGCTTCAGCGAAAGCCTGCGTTCGCCCCATAGGACGCACCCAGATTTCCCCTTCATTTTTGGAGGGGAAAAGGTGCGTCCTATGGGGCGAAAAATACGGTAGTTTACAAAAATACGTGCATTGTCTCTTTTTCAGGCTGTGTTTTCTACAGATCAGTTTAATTTGTTGTGAGACATTAGTGTTGCATGCAGTATAAGGTTTGGAAGAAAAGAGGGGGGAAGAGGGGAAGGGCGGGGAGGGAGCATGGGGTGGGGTGGTAATCTTCTATTCTTCTACTTAGTGTATGTGTGGTGTTTTGTGTCAGCGTCACTTGTTCTCTTTCTATTCGCTTGTTGTATTTCCTTGGGGCTGGTCTGGTTGGTTGTCTTTGTCATTTGTCTTAAAATTTAAGTAAGACCCCAAAACTCCAAAGTTGTTGAGCTTTCTTTGACAAAAACACCAAAAAACCCACAATTTTTCAATCGCCTAAGATCCGAAACAAAGCAGCGCCTTTCAGAAATTCCACCCACACATCAAATCCCCCCAGACGTATGGCAATCTTAACGTTGTTGTTGTTTAGTCGTGTCCGACTCTTTGTGACTCCCTGGACCAGAGCACGCCAGGCACTCCTGTCTTCCACTGCCTCCCGCAGTTTGGTCAAACTCATGCTGGTAGCTTCGAGAACACTGTCCCACCATCTCGTCCTCTGTCGTCCCCTTCTCCTTGTGCCCTCCATCTTTCCCAACATCAGGGTCTTTTCCAGGGAGTCTTCTCATGAGGTGGCCAAAGTCTTGGAGCCTCAGCTTCAGGATCTGTCCTTCCAGGGAGCACTCAGGGCTGATTTCCTTCAGAATGGAGAGGTTGGATCTTCTTGCAGTCCATGGGACTCTCAAGAGTCTCCTCCAGCACCAGAATTCAAAAGCATCAATTCTTCGGCGATCAGCCTTCTTTATGGTCCAGCTCTCACTTCCATACATCACTACTGGGAAAACCATAGCTTTTACTATACGGACCTTTGTTGGCAAGGTGATGTCTCTACTTTTTAAGATGCTGTCTAGGTTTGTCATTGCTTTCCTCCCAAGAAGCAGGCGTCTCTTAATTTCGTGACTGCTGTCACTATCTGCAGTGATCATGGAGCCCAAGAAAGTAAAATCTCTCACTGCCTCCATTTCTTCCCCTTCTATTTGCCAGGAGGTGATGGGACCAGTGGCTATGATCTTAGGTTTTTTGATGTTGAGCTTCAGACCATATTTTGCGCTCTCCTCTTTCACCCTCATTAAGAGGTTCTTTAATTCCTCCTCACTTTCTGCCATCAAGGTTGTGTCATCTGCATATCTAAGGTTGTTCATATTTCTTCTGGCAATCTTAATTCCGGCTTGGGATTCATCCAGCCCAGCCTTTCGCATGATGAATTCTGCATATAAGTTTAATAAACAGGGAGACAAAATACAGCCTTGTCGTACTCCTTTCCCAATTTTGAACCAATCAGTTGTTCCATATCCAGTTCTAACTGTAGCTTCTTGTCCCACATAGAGATTTCTCAGGAGACAGATGAGGTGATCAGGCACTCCCATTTCTTTAAGAACTTGCCATAGTTTGCTGTGGTCGACACAGTCAAAGGCTTTTGCATAGTCAATGAAGCAGAAGTAGATGTCTTTCTGGAACTCTCTAGCTTTCTCCATAATCCAGCGCATGTTTGCAATTTGGTCTCTGGTTCCTCTGCCTCTTCTAAATCCAGCTTGCACTTCTGGGAGTTCTCGGTCCACATACTGCTTGAGCCTGCCTTGTAGAATTTTAAGCATAACCTTGCTAGCGTGAGAAATTAGTGCAATTGTGCGCTAGTTGGAGCATTCTTTGGCACTTCCCTTCTTTGGGATTGGGATGTAGACTGATCTTCTCCAATCCTCTGGCCACTGCTGAGTTTTCCAAACTTGCTAGCACCTTAACAGCATCATCTTTTAAAATTTTAAATAGTTCAACTGGAATATCATCACTTCCACTGGCCTTGTTATTAGCAGTGCTTTCTAAGGCCCATTTGACTTCACTCTCCAGGATGTCTGGCTCAAGGTCAGCAACCACACTACCTGGGGTGTACGAGCCATTTATTTCTTCCTGGTATAGTTCCTCTGTGTATTCTTGCCACCTCTTCTTGATGTCTTCTGCTTCTGTTAGGTCCTTTCCACTTCTGTCTTTTATATTATGGTAATCTTTGTACGAAATGTTCCTTTCATATCTCCAATTTTCTTGAACAGATCTCTGGTTTTTCCCATTCTATTGTTTTCCTCTATTTCTTTGCATTGCTCGTTTAAGAAGGCCTTCTTGTCTCTCCTTGCTATTTTTTGGAAATCTGCATTCAATTTCCTGTATCTTTCTCTGTCCCCCTTGCATTTTGCTTGCCTTCTCTCCCTTGCTATTTGTAAGGCCTCGTTGGACAGCCACTTTGCTTTCTTGCATTTCCTTTTCATTGGGATGGTTTTCGTTGCTGCCTCCTGTATAATGTTGCGAGCCTCCATCCATAGTTCTTCAGGCACTCTATCTAGCAAATCTAAATCCTTAAACCTGTTCCTCACTTCCACTGTGTATTCATAAGGGATTTGATTTAGATTGTATCTTACCAGCCCAGTGGTTTTTCCTACTTTCTTCAGTTTAAGCTTGAATTTTGCTATAAGAAGCTGATGATCTGAGCCACCGTCAGCTCCAGGTCTTGTTTTTGCTGACTGTATAGAGCTTCTCCATCTTTGGCTGCAGAGAATATAATCAATCTGCTTTCGATGCTGCCCATCATCTTAAGGTTAGCCAGATTGATTTGTATGCTGTTGGTGGATTCTTGTTGGATTCTGGGACATTCCCACTACATGTGGAGGTATGTGCCTGTGGATTTTGGTGAGGCTCCTGGGCGAATCAGTGCTAGATTCTGTGGTGTTAGGTACCATCTGAGAGTTTCAGGGTGAGTTCTTTTCTTCTAGCTGAGATGGATTGAAAGGGAGGTTTAGACCACATTCTAGTCCATTGGATAGGGTTAATTTCATGGCTTATGTCGTCCTCCCATTGTTTTTTGACTATGTCAAGGGAGCTTGTGGGATTCTGGAGTAGTACAGTGGTACCTCGTGTTGCGTAACCTCCAAGTTACGGAATCTTTGGGTTATGACCACAGCAAACCCAGAAGTGTATACTTCCGGGTTTCACTGCTCACGAATGCACAGAAGTGCTCTATCGCACCATGCGCGTGCGCAGAAGTGGCGCCTCTAGTTACAGATTTTTCGGGGTCTGCACAGCACCCCGAAAAGAATTAAATCCGTAACCAGAGGTACCACTGTATCTCTTCTTCTTCTTTAAACAGCAAGGACTTAGAAGCAGGATGGGTGGGGCAGGATACCTTCCTTCCAAAAGAAAATCAACCCTCAGTTCAATGTTTCTTTCCTTTCAGTGGACAAGCATTGTTGACAAGCATTTGCTCCACTCTGTGTGGCTCCTAAATACTTTAGTTTGCCCAGAGAGAAGGGTGGCTATTTTTAATGCATGAAGCCTAAGCTTTCTACTGAAAAGTCCTCTCCTCAAGCAGCATAAACTGTCAAACATAAATTGGCAGCACATAATAAATATTTTAAAATGCACAACAATGGGAAGTTATCCTCTGACTCACATCCTTTGAATAAAAAAAAGACTCACTGTAAAAAAATTAAGGAAGCTAGGCAAAACTGAATTGGCTAGAGGATAGTGCCAAAGCAAACTCTATTACTTATTTTTACACTCTTTTATTTATTTACTAGTTCAATCTGTATCCTGCCTTTCCAAACGGTGCTCAAAGCAGCTAACAGTGGTCCGAGAGAGAATAAAATATAAAAGGTAACAACTGAATACATCACTGCCTATCAATAAATCCAATAAAAACAACAGTTAACCAGAATGCAACATCTTTACAAAGGGTACAAGGTCAGCTTATAAAGCCCAAAGCGTGCCTGAATAAAAACATCTCTCTGTACAAACATGTTAAAGCACTTTTCCTGATTTAACACAAAGGACCCAATGAATAAGATAGCCTATTACTATCAAGTCAGCAGAAATTCAAGTTTTTACTACCATACGCTTGAATATTTCATGTTAATCAGCTTTTACTACAAATAATGTGGCCTTAAAAATCAGAGGACCCTCTGGTAAAAGGTAAAGGACCCCTGGGTGGTTATGTCCAGTCAAAGGCAACTATGGGGTTGCGGTGCTCATCTCGCTTTCAGGCCGAGGGAGCCAGTGTTTGTCCATAGACAGCTTTCTGGGTCATGTGGCCAGCAGGACTAAACTGCTTCTGGGGCAACGGAACACCGTGACGGAAACCAGAGCACATAGAAACACCATTTACCTTCCCGCCACAGCGGTACCTATTTATCTACCTGCAGTGGCATGCTTTCGAACTGAGTACAAGGAGATGCTGTCAGAACAGGAAACCCAGAGAGTCCCAACATGCATGCAGAATTCTCTGAATCACAGCCAGTGTTTTTATTCAAGTCTGGCCCCAGCACTGAATGGTAGAAATGTGAAGAATTGCTTGCTTTCCCCACAGACGCTTTTCCCTACGCTGCGTCACTTTGGCTTGAGCTTTTCAAGAGTTGCATAATGTTGGGCGCTGCTGCTTTTATATCACGGTTACCTGATATTCAGGAACGTTAAGGACTGCAGGTTCAGAATGGCTTCTGGAATATAGCGAATGCAATTCTGGTACAAATTAAGGCTCTCAAGGGAAACAAAGAGACAAGTTTCTGCTGGCAGCTCCGAGAGTCTGTTCCGCGATAAATCTGAAACAGAAACAATACATAACATGAGACTGAATGAATAAGGAAAAAAGCAGGTGACCATTATCTGTAGAACACAGGTAATGTAGGACATGTGGATATAGGATAATAATAATAATAATAATAATAATAATATAATAATAATAAATAAATAAATTTTTATACCCCGCACTCCCCAGCCAAGGCCGGGCTCAGGGCAGCTAACAACCAATAATAAAAATGAGTTGAATGAATACAACTTAAAAACAAGATTAAAATACATTAAAACAATTAAAATGCAGGATATGGATTCTAGTCCACGAAAGCTTACATCCTAATAAATTTGCTATTCTTTTATTATGGCGCCATCAAGCTCATGGTTTTGATGGAACAGACTGCCACTGATTGACAGACTAACACGGCCAACCCTTCTGGAAATTATTAGCTATGTGTGGCTCAAAATAAGCTATTTTGTAAATAGCAGCTAAAAGGGACAATAAAAGGAAAAGGTTTCTCTAGTGGTGCCACTTGCCAAGCTCTTTTGAAGTCAAGCAAGCTCAACTCCTTTCCCCTGAACTATCAAGATTTTGCAATCACAGAGACCAGTTTAAAAAAAAAAATTGCCAAGCCAAGCCAAGCCAAAACAATTACAAATGAAATCTGTTTTTGTGAATGGGGGTTTAGGAAGAGGAATCTGAGAGCGATAGCGGAAAACAGCAAGAAACAACACTGCAGCATCTTCTGCATGTACAGCCGCTACACACCCCTTTTGTGGCTGCCCATTTTCTTCCCTGAAGTCTCCACCTTCAATAAAGTGAGCTCAGAGATGGAAATTCCCTGCTTTCCTGGGAAGTTTGGTGGGTGGAGGAGACTGTGCAGGTCTCTGTGCAGGTTCTTCACCGTGCCTCAAACATTTGGGGTGTTTTAACGTAAAAAAGAAAAATCTACAACCAAGTTTTCCGCAGCATATAATTTTCTATAAAATGAAAGAACGGCGCTCAAATGAAAATCACACTGGTGCTGATTTGGGAATGAGTGTAATTGCTCTTCTGGACTGGCATTCAGGAATCTGAATGACTGGGTTCCACAAGTCTACAGGAAAACTTAAGCCTTACTGGAAAAAAATGGGGCGGCAGTATCCATGGAGGGAATATCATATGGGTAAAAGAAAAGAAGAAAATGTCTCTAGCCAACTGTCTGTGTTAAAACACACACCAAAAAACCTTTAAAATAGAGTGGTACCTCGGGTTAAGAACTTAATTCATTCTGGAGGTCCGTTCTTAACCTGAAACTGTTCTTAACCTGAGGTGCCACTTTAGCTAATGGGGCCTCCTGTTGCCACCGCACCGCCGGAGTACAATTTCTGTTCTCATCCTGAAGCAAAGTTCTTAACCCGAGGACTATTTCTGGGTTAGCGGAGTCTGTAACCTGAAGCATCTGTAACCTGAAGCATCTGTAACCCAAAGTACCACTGTACTATGTATACACAAATATTTAATGAATTAATCCCAAACTAGACTAATTTGATGCAGTCACCTTTACAAGACAATTCAACTGCATTTGCTGCATTTCTACAAAAACACCCTAATTTTATGAGGAAATCTGTGAAGTACACGCATTAGATTTGTGGAGCTCAATTCCTCTTTCATCCCTTGCTACCTCCGCTCCCAGCTTTTTGCTGTGCTACCTACCCATTTTCTTGTTTTAAATTATAACCCTTTTGCAGACATGGACCTGCCCCTTTTTTTTAACTTCTGAAACTCTTTAAAGCACTGTGGATCCTTATTCTTGTGGTATTAAATAATTAAACCTGCCTGATGCTTCAGCCTTTGTCCCTCATCCATGTCCCAGATCTGTTCACCAGGTTAATGTGTCCAAGAGTGCTTTGAATTCCTTTCTCCCTAACATCAGCCTTAAATATTGCATGGGGAAATCATTTTAAAAAGTAGAGCAATGGCAAAGGTGTTTGAAGTATGTTACAGAGTTTTTAAAAAACAACACTGGAGGAGTAAGAGCAGGTTCCTCAAACTCAGCCCTCCAGATGTTTTGAGACTACAATTCCCATTATCCTTAACCACTGGTACTGCTAGCTAGGGACCATGTGAGCTGTAGGCCAAAAACATCTGGCCTACAAAGCAGCTTTTGCTTGGATTCTGCAACAAAAACCCAATCACACCGGCCACTGATCTTGGGAACTTGATATGGCAGGCCAGTGAAACGGAATTAAATATTTCCCCCACTCTGTCTCTCTGTGTGTATCTATATCTATAATCTATATCTGAAAGATTACTATACTGTCCATCAGAAATGGTTTATGTAACTTATGATAATTGTTTTAATGCTTCTGTTTATTATGTTTTTCCATTACCTTGTTTTTGCATGTAACATAATGAACAACATCATAAAATCACTTAAACCATCAGCCTCTTAACAAATCTCAGGCTCGATCAGGGAAGCATTTGATGTGACTGCATGTTTTCCTCTTCAAGCACTTAAATAAGGTTTGTAATAAATACTGCTAGTTCCATGCTTGGAGGATTTCCTGAAACAGGAGGGCAGGATGATCTCATGCCTTCCTCCTTGCCGACTACGGCAGGAGCATTTTTTGAACTTGGTTTATTTTAAAATCACAACAACAACCCCTGTGAAACAATACCATCTCTCCTGCCCACAAGGCATGGCTTAAGAAGGAGTTTTCAACTCTCTTCATTCCTAGCTTGTATGCATTCACAGTTGTAGGGCAAGTGCTAAGGGCAAAACAAAGAACCAAAGGGCAGAAAATAAATTAACATTGGGGCTGAATATTATAAATATAACACCATGCCAGTAGTGTATTACTATTGTGCAACTTTTAAATTACTCTTATCACGAAATGAAGGCAGTCACTGGGAGAACTGGATGGAAAGTTTTTGTTATTTATCATTTATTTTTCAAAACAAAGAATGGAAGATTATTTTAAATCAAATAACCATCGTAGCCTACATTTTTTGTTCTTATAATGGTATGGCTGGCTTTGATCAACTGATCTGAAACACGTTACTACTTGTTATCATAGATGTGATTCAGTTGCTTCGGGAAAATATTGTATTCAGAATGGCAGCTAACAAATTAATTAATTAAATAAATATTTGGGAACTGTTTTAGATTCAAGAAGCAGTATAGAAATGTATTGTATTATTATATTATATTATATTATATTATATTATATTATATTATAATAATCAATGGCCACTTGTCATAGCAGACATATAAGTGCATGTATCTAGCACCATTGCCCTGCTCTGTGAAATGAAATTCTCAGCAAGAACTCCCAGCACACAGATGGACTTCAGAAACACACAGTGTGAAAATTAAGAGGCTTTTACCAAAATCCTATTTGTGACAAGTTTGCAAACTCAAGAACAAAATCTGCTGGCAGGCCATAAACTGGTAAACCTGTGTACAAAAATCACACTTCCAGTGCAAGACCAACTCATAATGTTTCCATGTGGCAAATATATTAAGGAAGCTAAAAGGTCCAGTTTCACCTACCCCACTTCTGACCAATGCCTGAAAAATCAAGTGGACCTGAAGGCCTGACTAAGAAGTCATGACTATGTATTCCTTAGAATTCCAAGTCACACACTGCATGCAGCAATCTGAAGCAAAGCAGTAGCTTAACAACATCGCAATGTTGTTTTAGACTAACATGCCAGACCACCTATATTAATACCACAAATTAGAAAGGGCAAACTTCCCAAAAGAACTCTGGAAATGCTATTCCTTTTTATAGAATAAAAGTATCCCTGCTGGTTAAAATAAGCAAAAAGAGGGACTCTGCGGAGCTGTATGGTTGTTCTGTCTGCTATCACGAGAGCAGGCAAGCATGAACAGTGGTCCTTATATGGAAAAGACTATTTTTAATAGGCTTCCAATTTTTACTGCTACAGCAGAAAGCAAGTCATGTGTTGCTGAATTCATAGCAACTCCACTTGCAAAATTCCTCCTATATAACAACACAATTATTTCTTCATTAGCAGTATGTGCTTAATCTCAAAAATTTTCCTCAAGAATGTTTTAAAGTGAATTATGGATGAATGTCAAGTGAAATAACAGGACTTAATTTGCAACCCAGCAGAGAGCTACCGGCATCCAATTCCTATTGATTTTAAAAGAGGTAAAGGTAATATTGGCATGGGGGGTGAGGCCAAGCCCTCTGAACCTGATGTTTCCTTTAGTTATCTTGGTTAATAACCACTAATTGACCCACATCTTCCAGCCCACACCTAATTTCAGGCTGATTTAATGAAAAAGGAAGGGGCGTGGCCCAAAGTTTTAAAGCCTAATTTAGGAAGAAGGCCGGAAGTGATGTTCTACCCCCAGGTGATTCCATGTTGAATAATATAACACAGGCATAGGCAAACTCCGGCCCTCCAGATGTTTGGGACTACAATTCCCATCATCCCTAGCTAACAGGACCAGTGGTCAGGGACGGTGGGAATTGTAGTCCCAAACATCTGGAGGGCCGGAGTTTGCCTATGCCTGATGTAACATTTGTAAGTTTCTTTAAATCATATATATTGTCTTTTAGTTAAAATTATTTAACTGAAATTAATATGAAACTATTTGTTGACTGCCTTCGTCTTCCGTACAATCAAAAAGTATGAAAAGATAGTTTAAGTGCTTTATTTTTATTGTGCTTTAAAATATGTGACTAATTTAACAGTTTTTCAGCCTCAAGTTTCTGTAACTTGGCTATGCATTTTCTCTATAGAAATGGATTTCTAAAATCAATCTGCAGCAAAATACATAAAAACAAAATGTTTCATGGGTAAATTTCAAACAGCAGTGTTTATTGGAAATGGTGGAGAAAAGGTGTTCTGGCAAATGACCTCTGACCAATGTAATGTGATCAATATAAGATCTGACAATTCACTGTCAGCTCGACAATTCTATGAGACTATGAGTCTATGATAGAGATCCACATTTATTTTACTCATGTGTAAAACACCATTTTGGAAAACTGTTCCCAGATAATGAAATTTTGGGAAATTATCTTTTAAATGATGAGGAACATGTTAACTATATATGCAAATTAGAAATGAGCCTGTAAATTGATATTTTCATGGAACTACCCCCACCCCCAAAACACAAAAATGCCACAAGAGAAATAGTTACAGGAAAGAAAGCCTGTGTGGTCTATACTAGAACTGGTCTTGGGTCCTAGTACTTTCCAGGATTCTCTCTCTCTCCCCCGCTCTTTGCAAAATTCCAGCAAACCCCTCTCCCTTACAACAGTTGAATCATCCTTCATTTTTCCCCTTTAGTACAGGCTCCCTGCCAACAGCTTAAGTTTCTTTTTCAAGCAAGGGGAAAGTACTGAGCCAAGCTGGCTAAAATAAGCTGAACTAAATAAATAAATGTTGCGAGACAGTTACGCCGAGGAGTGAATTAGACGTCTCAGCTGGCTTACAAGATTTGGTAAAACTGAGTGCGCTCATGATTTTAGGGAACAGGCTTAAAGTCAGTCTCTGCTACTGCTAAGAATTCTACAGAAAAGGAAAAGGAATTCTTATACCGTGAAAATAACCCAGGACCTCAATGTGTGTGCAAGTGCAACAGGATTTTTTTAAGCATATGGATGGACTTGAATCACCCACTGCTATGTCCAATCTACTTAGAAGTGACTCATGAGTTCAACTGTATTCATAAATGAATGAGGCAAACTTCTCGGAGAACAGAGACTCTTAGAGAGGAAGTTCAGGGTATCTATGTAAACATGCAGGGCAGTATTTCATAATCAAATTGTTGGGTAGGTTATGTCCAACCAAGGATAACCCTTGAGACGTCAGCTGCACCAAATTTCTGCTGCTTCCAGTAACTGCTAGCAATCCAGTCCTAATCACCATATCATCTTCCACTTTGCTCATGACTGTACGTGTGCACTGTTAAAAACCAGTCTTATGAAATTAATATGGCATTTCCATGTGAGCTGTGTCATATGGCAGCCATTGTTACACATGGATAAATGTGAGGGCTCATTAGCAAAGATGCATGAGTTATTCACAGTAGCAACAGGAACGGCAGGGGAAGAGCCAAGAGCCTTAGTCAGCTAACCAAAGAAACTCATAGACTTTTGACATATTCTTAGCCGCTACTCATGAAGTATAGCAGTTTAATAAGCATCTCTTCAATACATTAAACATCTCTAGGTTGAAGGTCTGTTCACATGTTGAAGAGGGCAATTCTATACAGACGGAATACAAACCACCAATTGCAGATGTGACCACATACTGTATTTTTCGCCCTATAGGACGCACTTTTTCCTCTCCAAAAATGAAGGGGAAATCTGGGTGCGTCCTATGGGGCAAATGCAGGCTTTCGCTGAAGCTTGGAGAGCGAGAGGGGTCAGTCCGCACCAACCCCTCTAGCTCTCCAGGCTTCAGGAAGACATCCGCAGCCTAGGCAGCCCTGCAGGAGTTCCCCGCAGGGCTCCCCACGCTGCGGATAGCAGCCTGCCGCCCGGCGGGCAAGGCGCCCTGAAGCAGAGCGCCCCTCGCGCTGGGCATACATCCGCAGCGTGGGGAGCCCTGCAGGAGTTCCCCGCAGGGCTCCCCACGCTGTGGATAGCAGCCTGCCGCCCGGTGCGCAGGGCACCCTGAAGCAGAGCGCCCCGCGTGCCGGACAGACATCCACAGTGTGGGTGTTTTTCCTTTATTTCCCCCCCCCAAAAAAAAACCAGGTGCGTCCTATGGGACGAAAAATACGGTATATACTGTATACACATTTTCACTAAATGTCATGATACTGAAATCCACATGGTTAGACAGAAGGCACCATGAACTACAGCATGACAAGAGGTGGTGGATGGGCAGGCCAAGTGAGCCAGAACAGACTGCAGCAGACCCCCAGCCCATACCGCTATGACTCCTCGGCCCTTAGGATCCAGTTGCCGTGGCCGGCACCACGATTGGCTGCCTTCCTCCTACCTGGCTAGCCTGGGGAGCTGCTGCTGCTGCCGTCAATTAGGATGAAAAGTTGACCCAGGTAAGGTGCTGGCAGGTAGAGCAGCAAGAGGAAGGGGGAAGGCAGCCAGAAGCAATGGCTGCCTGGTTTGAAGATGTGCTGTTGCTACCACTGCCAAATAAAATGAAGAGTCAGTCTGGGTAATGCAGGGCCAACAGGACCCCAGGCTGGCTGGCCATGGCTTTTGGCTGCCTTCCTCCTCCCTGTGCTGCCTTATATTGGGCCAGTCCAAATGTCACAAGGGACTATGGTTCATTATGAAAGGAACTAGTTTCAGATGCCTCAGTGCTTTGTGGGCACAGCTGCAAGATCAGAAGCTCTCTCACATGGGTCACAAAGGTGGCTTGTTCAATCATAGTTAAAACAAGCCACTGTTTAGGGTTCGGATGCAACACTAAACTGTGGTCAATAAAAACAATGGAAACAAAAGCTGCACTGGAGGAATGAAGAGTGTATGAGTCTGAGGCTAACTGTGATTTATTCCCAGGATGATAAATCGTGGCTTTTTTTGTGAAAGTTGAATGTATGTCATGGACGGTTTGCATATATTCAGGAACTTGTTAATATTCAGTCCCAGTGTTATTTCCACCTGCTTTGAGAGAGATAATTTCTTACCTATCCTACACCATAAGGTCCCAGGGCGGGTACAGCATATTAAAAAGTTTAAAGCAAATTACATCACAAGAATAGGACAGGTTCTAAAAATATGCATCTCAAGTGGCAAATGACAGGGTAAAGGAAGTGTGTCTTCAGCATATGATGTGAACACTATAATGAAGGTGCTAGGTGCACCTCTGTGGGGCAGCAGTTCCATAACTTAGGGGCTGCCACAGAGAATGCCCTCTCCCAGGCAACCCCCAAACTTTTTGCACTTCTCTTCTTACACCCAAGCACAACCTCACCCACAAATCTCTTTATTTAAAGAATCACAACCTCAATTAAAATCATTTCCCCACTTTATTAACCTTTTGCTTACTACCCCATCATATCATTCAATTCCCTTTCCATCCTGAAGAGGGCATCTTCACACACACACACACACACACACACACAAAAACACATTTCATGCCTACTTGAAAACTATATTTAATTCCAAGGAAGCAAATATATACATCTGCACATATATAACAATTTAGAAAGCAAAATGTAGAGTATGTATTGATTTGCCCTTGCAATCACCTTGAAAGGTAAGAACACAGTCATTCTGTAATGCTAAATAACATGCATCTAGGTTTGAGGAGCAACTTGAACTGTCTAGAAACATATAATTATAGCTGGAAAAATGTTGTGTGTGTTGTGGCTAAGAAGTTACAATGGGAGCAACCCAATCAAAATCTTTCATAGCACTCTGCCTGCATTGTTACTTTACAGGAGGGCTGACCTGGGCAGTGGCTTCTGGATGCAGGGGCACAATTGTGTGCTTTTTAGTGGGGCTTAAGTGTGCCTTTGGGATGCGGGTGGCGCTGTGGGTTAAACCACAGAGCCTAGGACCTGCCGATCAGAAGGTCGGCGGTTTGAATCCCCGCAACGGGGTGAGCTTCCATTGCTCGGTCCCTGCTCCTGCCAACCTAGAAGTTCGAAAGCACGTCAAAGTGCAAGTAAATAAATAGGTATCGCTCCAGCGGGAAGGTAAACGGCGTTTCCATGCGCTGCTCTGGTTCGCCAGAAGCGGCTTAGTCCTGCTGGCTACATGACCCGGAAGCTGTACGCCGGTTCCCTCGGCCAATAAAGCGAGATGAGCGCCGCAACCCGAGTCGGCCACGACTGGACCTAATGGTCAGGGGTCCCTTTACCTTTAAGTGTGCCTTTAAAAACGAAGCAAAACTATGCTTTAAACAAATTAGACGTGTTCAGTTTCCAGCTTTCCCCATCAAAACCTAAGAATTAACACTATCCCAATGCAAGGAGTAAGGATGCACTAGCAGTCTCTGATGCAGTCCACGATACAGTTGACAGGTAAGGGGGAATCCCAGAAGCATTGCTTTTACCCTCAAAACAGGATCCCATCCCTGAGCTATGGAAGGAAATCAACTGTGCTATCCCACAGTTGCAAGGGTGATGCCTTGCTTATTGTGCTGGGGAGATGAGCGTGCCTCCAAATTTAATCTAGACATGACCACCATAAAAAAAAAAGAACGCTTCAGGTATCAAAAACTAAAGAAACTTGCTTTATAGTCCTACATTTCCTCAAACATGTGGATGCATAAAACTGTAAATGATCAGACAGGCTGCAGATGACACTGAAATTTTATTGCCTAACATTATACAATGGTTCTATACAGCAATATATGGTGACACAGCAAGGTCATCAAATTGCTTTGCTGCACTGTAGACCCTACGTAATGTCTTTAAGAGAACAGTATCCATTGAAAAGAAGCATTGGTGGACTGAAGTCTAATGTTCTTTTAAGAACTCCATCGTTCTTGCTGATATCATTCTTAACAAATAGATTTCATTAAAGTCAACCCTCCCTCCCTCCCATGTTCGATATGACAATTAGCAGGCTTCTACCAAAAAAATTGGACTGGTGCCAGCTTTCTGGTTCCGTACAAGATAAATCAATGTTGAGACATGAATTAACAATGCAGCGCAAGCTTTCAGAAAACCAAGTCTAAGAGACCATCCAAAGAATAAAGTACTAGATAGTTTCCCCAAAGTTTAAATTTAGACACAGCAAGTCAAAAAGGTCACCTTCACACTGAAGAATACATGGTAAATTTAAGCTGGAACTAAAGGAGCATGGCTAGTTAAATAGCTACAAGTATCTTGGCTTGATTCAAAACTGTATCTGCTTTTCAAATGCTACAACTCAGACAAACATTTTCCAGTGCCTAAAAAACAGCTGTACGCAAGTAATGTTTTGACATTAATCTTAATCATCTATAAATAAAAATCCATTCGGTATAAACTGTTGTGAGTCTTAAATTACTGGTAAACCAGAATCCCAAGTATTTTGGGTCATCTAGTGGAAGGTCTGGAAAGAAACTAGAAACCTCCCCACTAAATTCATCTTAGACAGGAACCCTACATGAACCTTTCCCAACACAGTAATGTGGAATAAAAAAGTTTTCATACTGGAAATTTTTCTGATGCTCTGTATTGGGGGGGGGGGGGGGGGCGGCAAATAACTATTTCTAAAAATATGTTGTTTCATAAAATTAATCAACAACATAATGAATGGATATAAAACCAGTCAAATCCCGAGCTGTGTATGTCTGTGCCCCGCTCCCACTTTTCCATTCCCCTCCAGGTCTTCACATTTCTAGTAAAATCCAGCAGTTTCAACGTTGTAATTAGTTCCATTTCAGATAAACTAAACCTAGGAAATGTTCACATGCTTAATGCACAGTTCACTGGAGCTTGCAAAAGTGAGTACTGTACCTTCCTTTCTCCCCTTAAAATGTAAATAATACAAAAGTGCATCCTATAAATTGTCATATTTTACAAATATTCCAATAAAATTATTTCCAACTAAAGCTTTGAGTATTTTTGACCGTAACATTCAAACCATATTAAGTGTACTTTATTGATGATTCCTCCCTTTAAAAAATGCAAATCTGTTCTGTAAACAAAACACTACTTTTCCAACTTTATGATCAGATGTGCAACTATATAAGAATATATTGTTTATGTCACCTTCGCAGTCGAGCTCTGAGGCCTATTATCTCTCCACTTGATGCTTCCCCATCATATCAAAGCACATATGTGAAATCGGGGATGCCAAGTTTCCGACTAACACATTTATGTTTTAAAAAGACATTATAGTTTATAACACCAACAAAACGGATCATGTGCCCATTTTCACTGATGTGGCATTGGGGGGAGGGATAGTTTTGTTATGAAGAAATCTCTCCTTTCTTTTGCACACATCCTGCACAGTGGGAAGCTCCATGCAGATAGAAATTAAGCTCAGAACATTTAAAGGAAGCTGCTCTCAGACCCATAAAAAGTATTATTAGCCTGACAGGTGTGTGAGTTGACAAGGGAGGCTGCTTTAGCTCCTAAAGAGAAAACGAAAGAGTCACAACACAACCAGGTCAGATATAAAGGAACTAATGTAAGCACACACCGAAAATCATCTGTGAACTACACACCTTCTCTATAAGATGAGCACCAATTGTTGTATCAAGATCAGCCCAGATGTGAGTGACTTTGCCCTTGAAGTCACAGCAAGTTTAGGGAAGTTCCCACCAGCCTCATCTCTGCTTGGAAAAATCTGATGAATGGCTAGGTCATAGAATCATAGAATAGAATCATAGAGTTGGAAGAGACCACAAGGGCCATCGAGTCCAACCCCCTGCCAAGCAGGAAACACCGTCAGAGCACTCCTGAGATATGGTTGTCAAGCCTCTGCTTAAAGACCTCCAAAGAAGGAGACTCCACCACACTCCTTGGCAGCAAATTCCACTGTCGAACAGCTCTCACTGTCAGGAAGTTCTTCCTAATGTTTAGGTGGAATCTTCTTTCTTGTAGTTTGGAACCATTGCTCCGTGTCCACTTCTATGGAGCAGCAGAAAACAACCTTTCTCCCTCCTCTATGTGACATCCTTTTATATATTTGAACATGGCTATCATATCGCCCCTTAACCTCCTCTTCTCCAGGCTAAACATGCCCAGCTCCCTTAGCCATTCCTCATAAGGCATCGTTTCCAGGCCTTTGGCCATTTTGGTTGCCCTCCTCTGGACACGTTCCAGTTTGTCAGTGTCCTTCTTGAACTGTGGTGCCCAGAACTGGACACAGTACTCCAGGTGAGGTCTGACCAGAGCAGAATACAGTGGCACTATTACTTCCCTTGATCTAGATGCTATACTCCTATTGATGCAGCCCAGAATTGCATTGGCTTTTTTAGCTGCCGCGTCACACTGTTGGCTCATGTCAAGTTTGTGGTCAACCAAGACTCCTAGATCCTTTTCACATGTACTGCTCTCAAGCCAGGTGTCACCCATCTTGTATTTGTGCCTCTCATTTTTTTTTGCCCAAGTGCAATACCAAGTGCATTTCTCCTTGTTAAAATTCATCTTGTTTGTTTTGGCCCAGTTCTCTAATCTGTCAAGGTCGTTTTGAAGTGTGATCCTGTCCTCTGGGGGTGTTAGCCACCCCTCCCAGTTTGGTGTCATCTGCAAATTTGATCAGGATACTCTTGAGTCCACCATCCAAGTCGTTGATAAAGATGTTGAATAAGACCGGGCCCAAAACAGAACCCTGTGGCACCCCACTAGTCACTCTTCTCCAGGATGAAGAGGAATCATTGATGAGCACCCTTTGGGTTCGGTCAGCCAGCCAGTTACAAATCCACTGAGTGGTAGCATAGAACACAAGGGTGGCTGAGCTTTCTGAAGGTACCTGAAGAAGTGTGCATGAACACGAAAGCTTATACCCAGAACAAACTTAGTTGGTCTCTAAGGTGCTACCGGACAATTTTTTTATTTATTTCGACTGCGTCAGACCAACATGGCTACCTACCTGAGCTTTCTTTGTTACTATCACCACCACAATTCACGCAGCATGTATCAAAACCAGAGGGCCAATTTAAATCCAGCCTTACAGCAGAATAAAATAATAAAGCAGACATCACTGCAAACTGCAAGCAAGGGTTCACAATGCTTCTCTGCAAACAAAAAATCTTTAGTGCACATAAAAATCAGCAGATTAGGGAGACTAGGCTCAGCAGTTTCTCCCTTACACCCTCATTTTCTACATAGTTGCAATGAATCATATAAGCTCACACCTGAAGACTGAGAAGGTACAGCCCAGAAACAAGTTTGCAGCCACATATACTGTGTGCCAAAGGGAGGCCTGAGTACCAAAACAAGCTGCAAAACAAACAGAGGTGTAACCATCTGCTGGACAAATTTTTGTATAAGGAACTTCAACTGAAATGTTTCTGTACAAACACTGCACTCTCTTCCCCCTTCCTTTTACTGCAATCATGTGCAGGTTGGAAGCAACTTTTTGAAAACAGCACAGAAGCCTTTTGAAACATCTGTTGAACAGGAAGTGATGAACACTGCATCCCACCGACTTTGAGGCTGGTGGTGCCCGACAGAGAGAAAGTCATAATCCGAGCTGGGATTAGTCAGAACCAGATTTTTGTGTCTGTGTGATAAGCACAGCAGATAGCTGTTTAAAAGAACCAAGAGCCAAGTGGCAAGACTTATTTGGTAAATCAATCTCAGCAACAAAGACGAGCACAAGGAAAACAAGCAAATTTTCTTGGATAAAACAGTCCTCTTCCCAAAAGCCTAAAACAGGCATCACATTTTTGTCTCTGCTGCTTTTCATCTCTTGCAGGCCATACAAGCAACATTAGCTTATGCTTGAAAGTAGTTACGTCAAATTTTTTTTTACTTATAAACAAAAATAGTTTTGGTAGCAGAGAAGGCAGTACTTTGAATCAAGCAACCTCTACTTCATTCCTAAATCTGCTCTAGAATTGCAAGTGACCTACAATAAAATGTGCATTTATAATTTCTTCCCTAACTGAAAATACGTACTCTCACTTTCTTACAGTCTTGTGTTCAT
Organism: Podarcis cretensis; assembly: GCF_951804945.1. Lineage (NCBI taxonomy): Eukaryota > Metazoa > Chordata > Lepidosauria > Squamata > Lacertidae > Podarcis > Podarcis cretensis. The sequence goes on from NC_137174.1 coordinate 98,903,089, forward strand.
AGCAGCAGTGAAGAACACAAGTCGCAGCACCTAATTTCACAAAGGCTGTGTCTTACAACACTTTGGCTGTCAACTCATCCAAACATTAGTCAGCTTTTAATCTGTTTATCGAAAGCTAGGTCACACTGTACATTAAGGTGAGACAGCTATTATTATATTTATATATGTGAGAAACTAGCAAAAAGTAGTCAAGCATTATTTATTTACAACCCACTTTTCCACAAAACATGCTCAAAACAGCTCATCAACTAGAGCAGAACAAACTGGTAAAAGGAAATAGAAAGGTCTTGCCTGGTGCCAGAATGTAATGAGGACCATGTTTATTTGCTCTGGGATGGGGGTGCCCCAGAAAAGAAACAGTCCAACAAATATCTGAATGAAAAGGCTGGTCAGTTTGGGAGAAGGGGGTCTTCAAACACTCTTGGTCCAGACCCACTATATTTTACCATATGGTGAGGAAAACTGCAGGACACATGAACCCAAAATAATTGGATATCCTCTTGATAAGCCGTTAATTACCAATAATCTTTCTCTAACTGCAGATGACAGATCTAAAGAAGCTTCTGTTTCAAAAGCAAAACAGTGACTGTAGGCCCTTCTCGCTCTTGAACATTTAACACATGGGCCAGTTGTCAGAGCATCAGCAAACAGGAAGCAGGATGTACCTATCAACACCAAAACGGAAGAATATATCAAGAAACAGGAAAAGTAGTAGCAGCAGCACACAAACACACACACCTTTAAGAAGGTGGGGGTGTGAGAAAGAAACAGAAATGGAAATAATCTGATTTAGTTGTGACTGCGAGGGAATAGTATGCGGGAAATGAGGAAGTTACAGCAATTTTATTATTCTGACATCTTATTATTCTGGCAGAGGTGACAAATAATAGTTTGCAGAGTTCCTTTAAATTTTAAGCAACTGTTATGTATTTGAATATTTTATATTTTCTCAATCTGATTAAGAGGTGTTTTATTACTGCTGCAGGCAAGTTTCCCAAACTACAATGCTATGTAATAGTTGCTAAAATTCACTTTGTACAGTAATCAAACTATCAAGAGACAGACGCTGAGCTAACTTTACTGCCGTTTAGACTTTTAAGAACAGAAAAGATATCATTTAGTGTTGTCTTTTAAGAGAGGCGGTGATGCTTTCATATATTTAAGAGCTAGATCACTGCCTGAAGATGTGTTTAGCCTCAGTAGACTTCTTTTTAAATTGGACAGATAGTTAAGAGGTGTCATCCCTTTGGTAGCAGCACTTTGGGGGTGGAACGAGGGCGTGGGGCAGCCCCCTTGTGTGAAAGTTACTGTTTTAACAGAGATGGGGTTTTAACTTTGGTGGGTGCTGTTGTATCTGGAGGCTGGGATTGTTTTAAAGTGTTGTTAAATGATATCTGTTAATTTGGATTTTTGTATTTGTGAGCTAGAGTATTGTTTAGGAGCACTTGTTGGGGAGTGTATTGTTTATTAGTGTGTATACATTAGTATTGTTAATTGTATTGATTATTTTTTATGTTTTGATTATTTTTCTTATGTATTTTGTGCTTTGGTTATTTTTATTATATATTTTGTGTTTTGTATATTGTATACAAATTTAACAAATTATTACATCACAAAAATATATGCCTAAAATGAGGGTTGCCTAAGATGGCCCAAGGCATTTGCCGCTGCAGCCAAAATGCCCCCTCTATGCCCTCCCCCTGCAAATCCAGGTCCCCACCGTGCCCCCTACTGCTGCCTGCCCCATCAGCACAACTGTACCCTCACCTGCCACGACACCAGCACTACTGCCACAATGCAGCAGCAGTGGCTGTGATGGCGGTGCGGGCAAGGCCCTGGCGGGATTGGTGGCAAGGCATTGTGGAAGCACCTGAAACAATTGGCTCCACCTTGCTTAAAGGACAGGCCACACCGGGCTAAGATGTACAATGACATCACTCTCTGCCTCCATCAGAAGACCAGCGTCTTTGGTTAAAGTAAGTGAGCTACTCCATTTGCCCACTTTCATCCTAAGCTCTGTTTGTGCTGCATGACATCATGGCATCAGGATGTATTGTGGCCTCAGTTAAGATTCTCTGCTGCATCCTGCATGCCTCCTCAAGGCCAAAGAGTCCCTTCTCTCCTTGCACAGTGGAGCAGAAAGGCTTGCTTCAACTTGATTTGTATACTAAATCAGTAACACCATAAAACCCTGAGACTGCAGGTGAGAGCTCACATGCCTGAAAGCTCATCCAAAGAAGAGGTTCCTTGTATGTAAAGCAAAATCAGGTACTTCAGAGACAAGTGTTCTGATTTAGCCAGTTTTCTATGTGTGTGGGATGGGGAGTATGGAAGAGAACTGAGATTCCAGTTGGGACTCATGTAACTAGAAGTGGTACAGTTCAGGTACAGCTTTACTACCCCATCTGAGAATTTGAGTCAAAGGTATTTCTATCCAAGATGCCCTAACAACTGGTGCTGACTGAGACTAAGTCTCTCACTCATCCAGAGCATGCATTATATACCCATGAGAGAAAAAAGACAATACACACACATGCATACCCTACAGGTGAAAGTTGTTATTTAGATCAGGAATCCCAAACTGAAGAGGGAGCTGAAGAGAAAGAAAGTTGTAACTGAAGGCTTCCAAAAATGCTCACAACACTTACAAGAACAACTCCAGATGTCAAACTGATGTGGGATGAACATCATTGGGTTAAGATCACACTTTAATCTAGTCCCATGATAGATTATATTATTGAAGCTCTTGCAGAAAATAGAGGTTAAATTAACCCGTCTTCAAAACTATAGTTTGCAAGAACAAACCATGAAAGAATTACTGAAGACATGGCCTACCTCTAGGGCTGCAAAATTAAAGAGGGAGGAGACAGCATGGCTGAAACTTCTAAGGACACTTTTCTACAAAATGAGTCTCTTTCTAGCAGTTCCCCCTGCTTTTACTTGCCTCTGCCATAACTTGAAAATACTTCATAATAAAATACTTCTATGGACACATCTCCAACTAGGCTCCATGGGTGTTACAAAACTGACTCCTTAATCATTTCTTTGGTTAGTAATTATGAAAGGTCAGCATAAAATATAATCATTAAGCATATTCATGATTATACATTTTTCATTGTTAATGCTACCATACACCTATTTCTTCGTTTTAAATCTCAACAATCATAATTGTCTTACTAGTGCTATACTGTCACTGACAGTAGCATCCCACTAAAATAAAGAAAGCCAAGTAGAAAGGATTAGTCTTGGTTTGAATGGCTCACTGGCTTCTCTCAGTTAGAAACACCCATTTTTCTTACATTTATACCTCACCATTCTTATCTTAGACCAGACCCGACCAGACCAGACCCAAGCCTTCTTAGTTTCAGCTTCAGACCATCACACAGAATCAAGGCTCAATCAGATTTTCAAAATTGTTTGCTGACTTAAGATACCTGTTGTCTAAAAAACTTTAACAGATAAACTGCAGAACAGCAATGGAATTTTCTTAATGAACCAAGTTACATAATTTTTTGACAATACCCTGCTCCCACTTTACCAGATGCAGTCACTTGAGGTTTGAAAGCAGTGACTGTCTTTTCATTCAAGTAAAAATGCCTTAAACAATCTTACATTATGCATTAATATATGAAAATTATGATAATAAGGCTGCAAAATTGTAGTAGAGATCAAATGAGCTCATTATGACATTCCCATCAAATGGTCTCCATAAGGACAGGGTAATTGTTCACCCACTTCGAAAACTCCTGCAGGATTCAGAAACCTCTTTCAATTTATTTAGAGTTGTCAGACCCACTTTTTGTTGACTACACATGGCTGCCCTGTCTACTGCACTGCATTTCTTCAAAGGGATCACAAAGACACTAGAGACCACATAAAATGTGGCTTCAAAGTTCTTCAAACAGGGTGTCCTACTTTGGTGTGAAATAATGCTGATTACAATGCTTAAAATGCAGCCCGCCATATGCCAAAACCTTTGCTTTTCCAAATCTCTTTTCCAAATCCACTTTGTCCAACCATCTATTACTAAATTGATTACAGCTTTAGCTACTGCTGCCCTTCCTCCTCACCCTTTAACCATCTGTGCAGATTCTGCCCAATTTAAAAAATGTCTACTGAGGAACAGGCTAAACACATCTTCAGTGCTCTAGCTTTTAAAGATATGAAAGCACCACTGCCTCTCTAAAAAGACAACACCAAATGATATCTTAATAGTCATGCATGTGACTTCAGACAAAAAGTACCCTTTCACAAGCAGAAAAAAAAGAGAACCAGTTTTCAGTATTTTATTACTTGGAAATCCCACAACCTACCACTGAGCAAACATGAAAATACTGATACCCAGCTAAAACATTAAAAGAATTCAAGGGTCATCTAGCCTGTAACACAACCTGAAACATTTTACTACCATTTTAACCATTCAAAAATGAAGTAAAGAACTATTTGAAGTAATCCTCACAGTCCTCTGCTTTTTATTCTGGGACAATTAATGAACAAGAATTCACAAAGAGTCAATCAACTCCTTGCAGAGATTTATCACGGATTACAAACCGATTTGATTAGTTAAGCCTGCCTCTTTCAGAAGATGGGCTGAGCAGCCATGTAAATATTTGCCAACATGTATAGTAGCTGCCTTTGCTACTAGTTCTGTTTATTTCTGTTTGCCTCTTGCTATCACAACTCAGGTGATTAAAATTTGATCTCACTAAAAACACTGTGTTCAAATCATTGCTCAGTCATAAACAAGTTGGCAAGTTCTTCAATCTTCCAAGCCATGACTTGGAGAATTGGGAGTAAGTCCTGTGCTCATGCAGCACTTGGGGTGAACAGAATTATTTCCTGGTTTGATGAAGGCACAATTTGCCGCCAAATTAACAAATTGTAGTTTGAGTGAGTCCTCTAAACTAGGATCAAACTGAGGTTTGCAGACCATAGTTTGCCAATTTGGAATTAAACAGCAAAGTGTGATTTAATCAAAGCAGAAAATATTACATTAGGCCTAGAAATGCAGATCATGGCTATTTCCCCATGTCTCACTGTAAACGCTTTAAAAGCAGCAGTTGGAACACAATATATTTTTCAATTACCTTAGCCTTTTTACTTTAAAATAAAAATATCCTAGCGTGTTTTAAATTCTCTTTTACTGTAAGCTCCCTTGGAGACTGTTAAGAAGAATATAAATATTTTAAATAAGCCAATCTTTTCCTGCCTCCAATATGTTGTTCAATTCTTGAACAATTAGAATGGATGGGAACTGGGTGACAGCTAGTATTCCCACAAACTACTGTAAAAGTACAATGAGCCTCAATGAAGACAATAGAGAACAAATGGACTATTGTTTATCATTCTAACCAGCTAATCATTCATTGCAATTAGGATTTTATACAGATGCTTTCTATCATGTGCCTATGAGAAGTGTTCTCTCAGAATTGCTTCTTGTTGCTATACTGTTTTAAATGCCTGTTAAAAACTTTATACCCAGAAATGTAATTCAGTTGCTCAAGCTTGATTTAAAATTCTGGCTGACTTTACTGATGTATGTTTTACAATCATTTTATATTATTTTATGTGTTATCACTTAAGAGCTCTTCCAAAGCATGGTATAGGTGATTCTAAAAATAAAATAAAGGCTAGAAACATTTCCCAAAGAGAGTAGCCTTGTTTGATATGAAGATCAATTTCAGAGCCGGTATGAAGGGTAAAGGAGTTGGATATGGAACAAATACCTGTGAAAACAAGGACATTTCTAGTAAATCATGATGGAAGACACAGATCCACCAGAACTGCCTCTTTCTATATGAGCCTGTTGTAAATAAAAATATGCCCTTTTCCCTTACGGGGTATCCAAGAGCCCATATAGAGTCCTTACATAGGTTCCCTATGGGTAGGAGAAAATAACAGAGGCCAACCAGAGAATATTGAGAAGCAAAGCAGCTAGTAAGCTTGATCTTTATTGATCTGTTGCAACAGGGTGCTCCCCTCACCCGCAGGAGAGGAAGAGGACCCCCAAAATTGCTGTGCAAGGGCTTATAAAGACTTCTGAAATTCCCATCCTCTAGATCAAGACCACCCCCAGAAACATTATGCATACACCACAGAAGGGGTGTAACCTAAGACCACCCCTCAGATAAGGCGATCTAAAACAGAACATTTGCATGTTGTTTTCTCCTGTCGCTTTGTTTATTTCCTGTCTGGCAGGTTACTTGATTGGATTTCTTGGGGAGCCTGGGCAGTCTTTTGTAATGATAAGGCTCACACCCTTATTCAAACACAGATTAAGACAGGATTTGTGAAGGAAGAGACAATGGGGAGGCTTTTCCATTTTGACCATGCAGAGAAACATTTGCTCAGTTTAGGAATCAAAATGGTTCCAGGTTGGCTTTCCTGTGCTGATCTATGTACGTGTGGTTATGAACATTGCCATATATCTAAGACCATAAAATTCCTATCACAAGCCTAACTGGAACCTTATTTTATCTTCTGAGGTCCAGAGGATGGCAACACGAGAACAGGGCCTTCTCTGCAGTGGCTCCCCGTCTGTGAAATGCTCTCCCCAGGGAAGTTTGCCTGGGACCTTCATTATACACCTTTAGGTGCCAAGCAAAAACGTTCCTTTTTTTTAACCAGGCCTTTGGTTGAGCCGATTTACATCCTATGCCTTTTTAAAATGTGTGTTGTTGTTTTTGGCCGGGGAGGGGTGGCGGCTATTGGGTTGTTCTTTTTCTTTTTATTAGGTATTTTGTCGTTTTACATCTTGATTTTATTCTAATAATAACCTTAGTCTTCTCATTTTCAACTACATGGTTAGGATAAGAAAGGTTAAGCTATCTGTGACACAGCAGCTGAGACAAAAAGGGATATCCTCAAGTTAATTGCTAAGTATTTAACCTGACAGGGCTATGTTATGACATATTTTGAAAACAATCATGCTTACCAAGTGGTAAAAGGAGTGTAACCACAGTTTAATTTATCTTATGGTAAGGCGGCACAGGGTCTTGACTCCCTGAACCTGCAATACACAGGTTAACAGCACTGTGTAGCTGCCTAGCCACAACCTTGTTTTGAATCCACTCATCCATGGGTCAGTGAGGGCTATATTTGCCTTGGAAATACAGAGAACAACACTGAACACATGGTTCTGATGAACTAAGATCTTTTTACTTTTAGAATATTACTATGATTATTTATTTTCTTTATTTATCATCCAACTTTCCTCCAACAAGCTCAAGGCAGCATCTGTAGCTCTTGCCACTTCATTTCATCCTCCCAATAACCCTGTGAAATAGGTTAGGCTGAAAGGACAGTGACTGGAGGGTGGAGGAAAAACTAAGTCAAATAACCTGATATGAGAAATCAGCAAAGAGCCTATGAGGGGGAAGAGACATTGGAGGTCACCTAGTTCAACCTTCCTGCACAAAATAGAACGTAACTGATAGATACCATCCAGCCTCTGCTTTAATATCTCCGGAGAAGGTAAAGAGGAATGGTAAAGGACCCCTGGGCAGCTAATTCGACTATGGGGTGAGGCGCTCATCTCTGCTTAGTTTCAGGCCAAAGGGAGATGGCATTTGTCTGTGGACAGCTTTTCTAGGACATGTGGCCAGAATGACTAAACCACTTCTGGCACAAAGGGACACTGTGACGAGTGCCAGAGCGCATGGAAATGCCATTTATCTTCCCATCATAGTGGTACCTATTTATCTACTCGCGCTGGTATGCTTTTGAACTGCTATGCTGGCAGGAGCTGGGACAGAGCAGCAGGAGGACAGCCCACCAGCTCTGAAGAAGTCTGCTCCTTTACTGAACTGCTCTTGCTGTTAGGATGTTTCTCCTAATGTTGAGCTAAAATCTGCTTCCCTGCAAATACCATCTTATCACAACCAGATGATCATAAACAATGATTAAAAGCTTAGAAAATAAAGCTGTGCATACAGCTGCTTTCTTGCAGTCAGGAAAACTGTAGAACAGGGTCATTCCAGGACCTTGGTACTATCCACTTTTACAACCTTACAGTGGCAGCAGCAATAAACAGCCATCGTGAAGCTGAGGCTCCACTACTTTGGCCACCTCATGAGAAGAGAAGACTCCCTGGAAAAGACCCTGATGTTGGGAAAGATGGAGGGCGCAAAGAGAAGGGGACGACAGAGGACGAGATGATGGGACAGTGTTCTCGAAGCTACTAACATGAGTTTGACCAAACTGTGGGAGGCAGTGGAAGACAGGAGTGCCTGGCGTGCTCTGGTCCATGGGGTCACGAAGAGTCGGACACAACTAAACAACAACAGAGTCCATGAAAGGTCCATGTATGCCACATACTTTGTTCCCCATTTGTTAACTCGCAATGCAGCTGAATAGCTTCACACTGTAACAGCCCTACTGGGCTTGATCTATGTACTATCCAGCAATAACCTTGCAAACAAGTCCACTAAAATAACATGCCTAGATTTCATTAGAGCACACATACCTATTTGTTAAGACATTTGTGGCCTAGAAAAGGCCAACGTGGCAAGCACACTGGGGCTAGAAATTCTAATTTCACATATGGGGTCTGAACCAGCTGTGACTGACCAGGAAGACCTCTCTTCAAAAATGACATTGCAGAGCTGGAAAAGGTTCAGAAAACAGAGTAACTCTCCTATGAGAAACAACATTTGGAGCGTATTAGTTTAAAAAGAAAGGGCAAGGAAGGCAGGGGGCATGACTGAGGTGTACAAGATTATGCATGATGCAGAGGAAGTGGATAGGGAAACGTTTCTGTCCCTCTCTCATAAAACTAAAACTCAGGCTCATCCAATGAAGCTAAATGCTGGGAGACTCAGGATAGACAAAAAGAGGGACCTCTTCACAGAGGCATAGCTAAAACTATGGGATTCACTCCCACAAGAGGCAGTCAAGGCCCCCAATATGGGTGGCTTTAAAGGGGGATTAGATAATTCATGGAGCATAAGTCTATCAATGGCTACCAGACTGGCCATAATGGCTATATTCTACCTCCACTGCCATATGCAGTATGACATGGAGCATCAGTTGTTGGGAACCATGGTGGGGAGACTGCTGTTGCACTCAGGTCCTAGAATAAAATGCTGGACAATATGGGACTTGGACCTGATCCAGCAAGGCTCTTATGTTCTTAGAGCGTCTCTGTCTGAAGGCAATTCTTTCTTCACATAAGTGGCCACATGAACAACCATTTTACAAAGATGATCTATAGCGCAGTCTAACTGCTTTGAGCTGCCTAAAGGGTTTCAAAGCAGATACATGTTTTAAGTAAAGCCTGCATTCTGGCTTCATCCAATGGAGGCAACTATGCAACACTTCATTCACTACAATATGTTGAATCCTGCATTTCTGCTACTGCATGCAGTGTACTATACAGAACCAACAAGGTTTCAATCTACATTGGGAACTTTCTTTTTAAAGATTGAGGCTAGGGATTGACAAGGAAGTAGTAAAAATAAGGGTAAGAGGCTTAAATGTAAACTTACAGGGAATAGAATTAAGAGACGTTTTTGCATGGAAAGGCATTAGATTAACAGTTGTTTTAGGTAAGTGTCTGATGACATTCGGACCATCTATTCATTTAAATCTAACTAAACATCTCTCAACTCTATCTCCAAATAAACTTTTTAAAAGGAGCAGATGCCACAGCTAACTATTGTTCCTTATATTTTACTGCATCTTAAGGGCTTGTTTACATTTTATATTTCTGCTCAGGAAAGTTTCATTTCATTAAATGTGCCCCCTTAGTTTTATCCCACTGTCAGCATTTATTTATTTATGTATTTATTGCAGTCTCCAATATTACAAAACCCTCAAAAATAGAAAAGTTGGAACTAGATCTTGTAAGCAAACAATTCCTACTCCAGCAGCTAATTTTTTTCATGCAGAATAATATTCTGCTTTATACTTCAGATCTATACAGTATAAGCACCTGACATACAATGTTATCAGCCCTGTGCATCACTTTGTGTGGCACCTCACAGCTCTGGTTTTCTAACAGAAGAGTGTAAGGGGCAAAAGCTGGTGAAAGGACTAGATGCCACCGATCTTCTCAAAGGTGCTAAATAAAAGCTGTTTCCAGCCTTACTTCACAATTGGCAGCACTAATGACAGCTGACATTTTAAATATGGAGAAGGGACTGGGGTGAGTATGTAACATTATTGCCTGTCCCAAACAGCATGGAGAATGGAAAAAGCAATTATTGATTATGAAGGGATGAGAACAGACAGGAATGGATTTTAAACTGTACTGCATTGTGCTGTGAACCGCAAGTGCTAAACCACAGCCGAGCATCTTAAGAAAGCAGAATAACTGAAGTCAGACAATCTACACCTCCAGCCTAAATACAGCAAGTTTACTTTTAAGCAAGCATGCTCAGGGATTACAGCTGTATGCTCACTTAATTTGTTTCTAAGCTTCTGAGGCCATGTGCCATATTCCCATTTTGAAACTGCGGTAGTCATTAAGAGCATGAGCTATGAACCGGAAAGTCCCCAGATCAAATCACAGCTCAGCCAGCTCAACTCACTAGGTGGCCTTAGGCAAGCCACTCTCTCTCAGCTTCACCCCTCATCAGTAATAGGGGAATAATACTTCTACCCCAACTTACAGGGTTGATGGCATTACTGAGAATGTATCCGAGCGCTTGGAGGAAAGCAGGACGGTTGGTTTTTATCCAAAGAAGTATGATCTGTAGTACTTTAAAAATAGTATTACATTTCTCAAATATTATTTTTAGCCAGGTTTTTAAAAATCCCTTAAAAATCAAGTTTACCACAACAAATATATGATTGGTTCTACTATCTTCACAATGTCCGCAGTATTCTTAACATGAAAACATGTAGTACAGCATTCCAGCTGAGGAAATCTGGTCTCTACACCCTATTATTCACAGCTTACATCCTACTATTCACAACTTAACGCTGACCCATCCCAATATCACTCTGCAGGTCCACAGGCAGACTTTTGAACCCAGGCCCCACAGGTTTCACACCCAGAAATCTTTCAACTTGATCTTTTTCTGCTAGCAAACCTGTTTCAAACCACACAAATTTTGCAAAAAGTTGTATCAGAATCAAGTTTGCAGCCACAGATGGTAACATCTGAATTCATCTAACAATGGAGATTAAGACGTTTCACAATGATGACTCATAGTATTTGTATTTATAATAAACACTTCTAGACATAGTCACATGTCAAATGATACAAAATAAACACTGTAGTTCCATTCACTGAATTCCCCCCCCCCTTTCTTGGCTATTTGACTATTCATCTGGGTTCATCTGCATTCTGTTTATCCCACATAGTCCAGTTTGACAGCTTGTTCTCATTTAGACAGACCTGTAAATACTTAATCTACTTTGAATTATTCTACCCATCCTAAATACAGGCTGCCACAATTGGGCTCCATTTGCTTGTGTAAGCGTACTATGAAATTGGCAGTTACCAGGCCGTCAAGCCCATATTTAGAGTGGAATTTTCAACCGTACAACGAACAAATACACATTCATGCGACAGCATTTTTTGCAGAGTGAAAGAGGTCCTACCCAGTCCCCAGGCTCCAAGTCTTCACTATCCCACAATAAAAAAGTGTCCTGCTTTTTCAATTCCTCACAGATCCCTGGGTCCAGCTCTACCGGTGCCCACCTTAGATGCCACCCTTGAAATGCTGCCATCTATTCTCCAGCAGGTTCTCCCAGCCTACAGGGGCTCATGAAATACCCTCTTAAGTCGGGGTAGGGGGAGAACAGGGAAGCGTTCCAGATGGTGGACTATTCCACTGTGGGGGTTTTCCTATTCCTCAGGGACTCCCTAATTCTCCAGGGATCAAGACCATTATTCACCACCACCCATTACGCTTTCAAAATTATTTTGAATCATTTCGATTTGTGGAGGAGGGAGTGGCAATTATACACCACATTTCACACTCATACGGTAGAAAAGAAGGAAACTTTACAGTCCTCAGCTGAATCAAAGCCTTTGTGTGTGCAACTGCTCATATTAATCATTTGTCAGCTAAAGCTCTCCTTCTCCCCTCGATCAAGTTTAGATTGTAAGGATCCTTGGGGCAGGGACCTGCCTTTTGCTCCTCTCTCTCTGGACATACAACCAAACTGATGGTGCTATGTTGCCATCTTGGGGGTCCCTTTGAACAGAAAGGCAGGTTAGAACAGCTGTCACATGGAAGAAGGAACAAACTTGTTTTTTCCTGCCCTGCTGGAGGGTAGGATTCGAACAAATGGCTTCAGGTTACCAGAAAGGAGATTCTGATCCAACATCAGGAAAAACTTTCCGACAGTAAAAGCTATTTGACAGTGGAACGGTCCCCGTCAGGAGGTTGTGGACTCTCTTTCCTTGCAGATTTTTAAGCAGAGGTTGGATGGGCACATGTCATATATGATCTAGCTGAGATTCCTGCATTGCAGGGGTTGGACTAGATGACCCTTGGTGTTCCGTCCAACTCTGCAATTCTATGATTCTAAGTGTTTTTAATAAATCTAATATCTAAGCTACACAAACATTTTCCCCCATTCTACTTTTGCAGGATCATTTCCTCATTTTCTGTGATCCCAGAAGTATAATACTTCATAAATAACACCACATAATACATTCAACACCACTTTGGCATCCAGTGCAGGTGGTTTGTAATATACAAATGCTTGTATTACAGATACACAATCCACACATAAGCGGCCCACAACTTATGCTTATTTACTCAGAGATCAGTCTACTGACTTCAAATGAGGCTTACTCTCCAGTAAGTGTTTTGAAGACTGCAATCATAACACCACCTATCTGAAATTAACCTCAATACTGGTAACTGCATTTATTTGCAAACATCCCAAATTCATGCAAACTGGCATGAAACAATTCACTAATCAACACAATTTTTGTGGAATAGCAGGGCAATGTTTACTTAGAATCAAGTCCCAGGGAGATCAATTGGGCATACTCCCCAGTAAATGCGGATAGGGTTCTAGCAGTAAATGCGGATAGGGTTCTAGCATCCTTGGCTCTTGGGGCTCACCAACACAGACACACACACAACCCAACTAGGAAGGAAGGCAGCCTTTGCCTTGCTCTGGTTAGAGTTACAAAGCAGCCTTTCTGGCATCGTGGTTAAGGGTGTCGGATGAAGACCTGGGAGGGAGGCCAGGGTACTCAGTGATGCTCAATGAGTGACCTTAGGTGCCAGTCACTCTCAGTCCGACCCCCCTCACAAGATTGCTCTGAGGATAAAATTGGGAAGGGGAGAACTCTATGCACCACACTGAGCTCCTAGGAGGAATCATAGAATTGTAGGATTGGAAAGGACCTCAAGGGGCATCTAGTCCAACCCGATGCAATACCGCTAAATAATCCCTGGCAAATGACCATCCAACCTCTGCTTAAAAACCTCCAGGGAAACAGAACCCAGCACCTTCTAAGAGAGTCCATTCTACTGTCAAACAGCTCTTCCAGGTCAAAGGCCTGGAAACGATGCCTTATGAGGAACGGCTAAGGGAGCTGGGCATGTTTAGCCTGGAGAAGAGGAGGTTAAGGGGTGATATGATAGCCATGCTCAAATATATAAAAGGATGTCACATAGAGGAGGGAGAAATGTTGTTTTCTGCTGCTCCAGAGAAGCGGACACGGAGCAATGGCTCCAAACTACAAGAAAGAAGATTCCACCTAAACATTAGGAAGAACTTCCTGACAGTAAGAGCTGTTCGACGGTGGAATTTGCTGCCAAGGAGTGTGGTGGAGTCTCCTTCTTTGGAGGTCTTTAAGCAGAGGCTTGACAACCATATGTCAGGAGTGCTCTGATGGTGTTTCCTGCTTGGCAGGGGGTTGGACTCGATGGCCCTTGTGGTCTCTTCCAACTCTAGGATTCTATGATTCTACCATCAGAAAGTCCTTCCTAATGTTTTTGCTCCATGTTCCATGTGACCCCTTCAGATACTTGAAGATGGCTATCATATGTCCTCTCTGTCTACTCTCCCTGAGGCTAAACATACTCAACTCCCTTAACCGTTCTTACAAGGCTTGGTTTCCAGACCCTTGATCATCTCGGTCACCTTCCTTTGCACATGTTGCAGCTTGTCAACAACCTTCTTAAGCTGTGGTGGCCAGAACTGTTACTCCAGGTGGGGTCTGACCGAGGTTGAATAGAGAAAGACTATACGTAACTTCCCTTGATCTGGACACTGTAACTTCTGTTGATGCAGCCTAAAATCGCATTAGCTTTTTTGGCTGCTGCATCCCACTGGAAAGAAAGGATAGAAAAACTAAGAGAGCCAGTGGGTTGCAGTAGTTAAGGAGTGTCAGACTAGGATCTGGGAGAGACCAGGGTTCAAATCCCCACTCGGCCATGAAGTTCACTGGGTGGCCTTGGATGCCAGCCAGCCACTGCCTCTCTCTGCCCACCCCACCCCCCACTGGGTTGTTTTGGGGGTTAACTGAAGAGGCGGAGAGGGGAAAAACAATACACACTGCCCTTGAGTCATAGAATCATAGACTTCTAAAGCTGGAAGGGGTCCCGAGGATCATCTAGTCCAACCCCCTGCAATGCAGTAATCTTTTGCCCAACATGGGACTCAAACCAATGAACCTGACCCCCGACTGACCTATCATGAAACCCACGGAGGAAAAATATGGGATATATTTGTAACAACGGATCCTAATCTGTGGTGCAGAGAACAGGTGGAGCCAAATCCAGAATAACCAACGACGCATGGAACGAAGACCTGGGTTCGAGTCCCGTCCCCCCACTCAGCTCACTGAGTGTCACGGGGGGGGGGGACCACTGCCTCTCTCAGCCTAGCCCACCTCACAGGGGTGTTGTGGAGATGGCGGGAGGAGGGCGGGGAGAGGAAACCATGTATGCCCACCGTCGGATTAAAAGGCGGGCTATGAGTGCGACCAACGAAGCAGTCCAGCCAATAAAATAAATAAGTGGAGGGGCGCAGAGAGGGCCATTTGGGCCAGCGCCCCTGGAGGCGACCCTCTTGGCCTCCCCCCAAACACTGGGGGGTGGGGGGAGCACCCCTTGCCCCCCCAAACACTGAGGGGTGGGGGGAGCACCCCTTGCCACCCCAAACACTGAGGGGTGGGGGGAGCACCCCTCTCCCCCCAAACACTGAGGGGTGGGGGGAGCACCCCTTGCCCCCCAAACACTGAGGGGTGGGGGGAGCACCCCTTGCCACCCCAAACACTGAGGGGTGGGGGGAGCACCCCTCTCCCCCCAAACACTGAGGGGTGGGGGGAGCACCCCTCTCCCCCCAAACACTGAGGGGTGGGGGGAGCACCCCTTGCCACCCCAAACACTGAGGGGTGGGGGGAGCACCCCTTGCCCCCCAAACACTGAGGGGTGGGGGGAGCACCCCTCTCCCCCCAAACACTGAGAGGTGGGGGGAGCACCCCTTCCCCCCAAACACTGTGGGGTGGGGGGAGCACCCCTTCCCCCCAAACACTGTGGGGTGGGGGGAGCACCCCTTGCCCCCCAAACACTGAGGGGTGAGGGGAGCTCCCTTTGCCCCCCCAAACACTATGGGGTAGGGGAGCACCCCTTGCCCCCCAAACACTGAGGGGTGGGGGGAGCACCCCTTGCCCCCAAACACTGAGGGGTGGGGGGAGCTCCCTTTGCCCCCCCAAACACTATGGGGTAGGGGAGCACCCCTTGCCCCCCAAACACTGAGGGGTGGGGGGAGCACCCCTCTCCCCCCAAACACTGAGAGGTGGGGGGAGCACCCCTCGCCCCCAAACACTGAGGGGTGGGGGGAGGACCCCTTGCCCCCCCAAACACTGAGAGGTGGGGAGCACCCCTTGCCCCCCAAAAAACTGAGGGGTGGGGGAGCACCCCTTGCCCCCAAACACTGAGGGGTGAGGGGAGCTCCCTTTGCCCCCCCCCAACACTATGGGGTAGGGGAGCACCCCTTGCCCCCCAAACCCAGAGGGGTGGGGGGGAGGACCCCTTGCCCCCCCAAACAGTGAGAGGTGGGGGGAGCACCCCTCTCCCCCCAAACACTGAGGGGTGGGGGGAGCACCCCTCTCCCCCCAAACACTGAGGGGTGGGGGGAGCACCCCTTGCCCCCCAAACCCAGAGGGGTGGGGGAGCACCCCTTGCCCCCTCCCGCCCCAGAGGCTCTTGGGGGCTCCTCCTCCCATCTATTGGGGGTCGCGGCCCTCCCTCTCCCCTCCCCGCCCGGGTTCCCCTCTCCTCACCGGCCTGCGTGGTGTCGCTGAGGTCGTGGCTGGCGGCGCTGCCCCGCGGGTAGTCCCTCAGCTTCCTGCCGCTCAGGCTGAGGGCGCCGCTGGCCGCCGCCTCCTCCAGCGCCCGCTCCAACGAGCGCGTCCACGACGACGGGCCCGCCGAAGAGGCAGCGGCGCCTCCGCCCGAGCCCAGGCCCCCTCCTCCTCCCCCCGGCATGAGCGCCCCGGAGACCCCGCTGCTTCCTCCGCCCGCGCCGCCGCCGCCGCCGCCGCCCTCCGACGCCGCCGCCGCCGCCGCCGCCAGCACCGCGGCCGCCATTTCCCCCACCCCCCGCGCTCTCCTCCCTCAGGAGCCCCGCCAAACTGCGCATGCTCCGCGGAAGCCGCCGGCCGGGGAAAGGGAGAGGAGGCGGGCCGGGCGGAGAGGGCGGAAGCGCACGCTGAGGGCGACACGGAAGGGGAACGCGCCTGCGCGGAGGAAGGAACTGGGCGGAGCAAAAAAAGGGCTGCGGCTGCAGGGAAAGGGGTGGGGCGAGTGACGAGGGCGTCTTCGGAGTTAGACCCGAACCTGGAAGGTTTTTCTTTCTGCTGAACTACAACTCCCGTCATGCTGCGCTGGGGCTGATGGGAGTTGGAGTCCCACAAGCTCATTTTTCTGGCTTTTAAGTTATTTTTAAAAGCAGTTTTTGTACTGAGTTTCCATGCTGTAAACCTACCCAGTGATGGGCGGGAAGCAAATAAATAAATAATTTTTTTTAAAAAAATTTTGATTAAATAAAATTAAATAGCCAAAGGCCATGGCAATTCCATGCAATCATAAAATAAGTACATAAAAAGATATACAGGTTGCCCAGTTCTGACGCACCTTTTCGCCCCAATGAATGAAGTGGTGTATTATTTTGAACAGTACAAATAGTTGTGTCATTTGGCGGGGTTTTGTGTTTGCGTCTCTCCTTCATTTATTGCAATGCATAAAATATTGTTTGTTTTTGTAAACCATCTTTCCGCCCTTTGGAGCTCAAAGCAATGTACAACAAAAATAAAAACATAGTCATAACAACCAATAATTAAAATAACCGACCAATGCCTAAAACAAAAAATCTGAATGCAGCAGGTAATAATATTGGAACTTTAAAGAATTCCTTATTTCCAGTTATGTCCCAGGGCAAACAAGTGCATCTTTGATCAGTTACGGAACCTGATCAATGGGGTCCAACCAAACTTCCCCAGTGGGGCACCACCACCAAGAAAGCCCTACTTTGCATGAACTATGCCCATCAGTGGCACTACAAAGAGGACCTCCCCACTGACCTCAAAGCGCGGGCCGGCAGTTGAGGAGGATATATTAAAAAGCTGCAGCTATTCCAACCCTGACACCCTTATCCAGAAAACTGTATCCACAGTTACTGTGAATAAAAAGCCTCGTAATCATAAGGCTTATACCACTTAACCTGAGTGGTGTAAAATGTGACAAGAATGGCACAGCTGCATCCCCTTGCATTACTAGGTCAGCAGGATTTAATTGGATAAGGGGGCAAACCAATGGCAAGATCTGCCAGGATGCAGATCTCTGGCTCAGCCTGCATTAAGCCCCCAACCTTCACTCTGCTGAAAATACTTCTGCATACTGTAACTTGCTCAGCTGACTGGGACGAGGTCCGAGTGGTCAGACCAGAGAGAATCCCTAAACCCATTCATCTTCGTCAAGTGACTTATGGACACCACTCTTTTCAAGGCTTGCTTTCCCTCTGCCAAGGTCAGGCAGCAGCAGCCTGCCTTACTGCATTTGAATGTCACCCTCCAAATGGGATTCAACTCTACATTAGCTTCGATAAAGCAAAAACTTTAATTTATGGTCTATATAAGTGAGAACTGTAGAAATTTGAAGACGTTAGCAGGACTGAAATAAATTTTATGTCATGGTTTAGTCTTTTACTAATGAAACTGTGAATTAAAGATTGGAATAAGAAAACCTGCGGAAGGGAAGTCAATGGCTCTATGGAGCATAAAGTAAGATAGATGTAAAAAGACTTGATATATTTGTTTGTTGATGTTGGTGTATCTAAAACAAAAACTTAATAATAAAAAGCATATTAAAAAAAAAGATATAGCAAAAACTGTATGATTTCCCCTGCTAAAGGCCTAAACCTGTTGGCTCACCCCTGCACAACCTTGCCCCTTAGCCTTTTCTCATGATGATCCTCCTTGGTTAGCTGTTCGTTTTGGGAATTTGCACAACATCGAAGGGCTTTTCACACTGGCCAAGCTTAAAATGTGCTGCCTTCGGGTAGAGATGCTGGTATTCCTCTCTCCATGAAAGTTTGTCTTTGCAATAATCAGGAGGTGGGAACATGTTATTTTGCAGATTTTACCCCTTTAAAGTCCCAGCCACCAGTAAGGTACCTCCACTTTCTGAGGCAGCAATGCTTTCGACTTTCACTTGCTGGGAACTGCTGAAGGGGAGAGTGCTGTTGCATCTGAGTTCTGCCTGGAGGCTTTTTACAGGCATCTGGTTTGGCCACTGTGAGTACATACAGGATGTGGGGCTAGATGGGCTGTTGGCCTAACCCAGCAGGGCTTTCCTTGATCTTAAGGTCTCAGCTTTATGTTAAAATCCCAAAGGTGTCATTGGTAGTGCCATGAATTTTATCAGTCGCTATGAGAATAAGGGGACAGTTGAAAGCAGTAATGCTTATGGTATAAAAGGTAAAGGTACCCCTGCCCGTACGGGCCAGTCTTGACAGACTCTGGGGTTGTGCGCCCATCTCACTTAAGAGGCCAGGGGCCAGCGCTGTCCGGAGACACTTCCGGGTCACGTGGCCAGCGTGACATCGCTGCTCTGGCCAGAGCCAGAGCCAGAGCCAGAGCCGCACACGGAAACGCCGTTTACCTTCCCGCTGGTAAGCGGTCCCTATTTATCTACTTGCACCCGGAGGTGCTTTCGAACTGCTAGGTTGGCAGGCGCTTATGGTATACCAGTCATTAAAACATATTTGCATTTTTCTGGCACAGATTATGAGTTAAGATCATTGTGAAGAGTGGAGCGTTAAACATGTATTCCTGATTTAAGTACTAAGTTGGCCTTTGTTGAAGAATATGGAGCTGCAAAATTCATATTTAAGTACACACAAATGCAAACTTGTAACACTTTTATTTTTAAAAAGTCCAACAGCTTTAGAATAGATCCAAATGTATTAACTTCTCCAAAAAAAAAAAAAAAATACCCAAAGGTAGAGTTTAAAGCATATTCTCCTTAAATACAAACTAGCTCTCTTGAGATGCATTGCATCAATGTTTTGCATCCATGTTGATGCAAAAGGGGTTTTTTTTAAAGTACATCCTGGTAGAAACCAAACACAGGATGGTCATAAGCATGTTTATCTACTTCATTTCTAATGGACTTCAACAGAATTCCTACTAACCGAGTAAAAAACAACAACACAAAAGGAGGAACTTTAATATTCCATTTTTTCCCATTGCAAAGGTATAGAAGGTATTTCAAATAATTAAAAACAGAAGATGATGAACATTAAATTGTCATGGAGGCATGACTACATAAAAACTGCTCTAAAGGCAGCCTTGCTACTGCCAAATATTTGTTTTGATCTCCACAATAAACTATTTTTTAAAAGAAATGTCAAAGAAAAACAAAGGTCAAGTTACATATATCAGGTTTCTGAGACTGAGCAAACCTGGCATCCTTTTACCTAGGTGTGCCTCCCAACACACCCACCATGGACATTTAAAATCCAGGAAATAGGAGCTGTCCTCACAGGCAATTATGTGGAAATCAAAATCCAGCACACATGAAGTCTGTGTGTTTGTGTGTGTGTGTATGGCGACGTCACCACTTTTGATCCCTTGAAGCAACAGGAAGGTGCCTGGAACCTCACAATGCTCACCTGGTGGGTCTGCCCCTAGGTATACAAGTCACAAAAGTGCCACATTTGTACAACACAACAGAGCGACAACCAAAATAACTGATCTGGTAACATTGAATGGTCATCAAAGCATCGTTTCAGCCGATGAATATCTGAAGCAAACTCACAGCTTTAAAAAAACAGAGAGGGGGGAAATAGCTTGTATGCACCCTGTATGGTCCTTTCTCGAGGATGTGGACTAGGTTCTTGCTGTGGCCTCATGTGAGGCCCTGTTCTATCACTTAAGGGGACGAGAATGACCGCTACGCCTTTTCATCGCCAAGAAAAGCTGGATTCTTACTTGCTGCCTCGGATGCCAAACAATTTAGCTTCTAGTGCCAGATGAACTGCAGAGCTTGAGTGAAAGAAAGATCTGTGAGCCAAAGTAACGGAAAGACAAGCAGCAGCAGCAGCCAAGTGCTGTCCACTGCAAACGTTTTAAGCAAATTTCGGCAGCCAGGGGCACAAAATGAAATGACACAGCTTTGCAAGAGTGGGTGGAGCAAAGACTGACCCCTGCATTAATCACCACCTCTGTCGGCTGCTTAAGAAACCCAAATAAGAACAAATGGCTTTGCCCCCCCGCCTCGTCCAGGAGCTTATGTGGACCCTTGCAGTCCAGACAACAGGATGCTGTTTTCCAAGCAACACTGAATTTTCTCTTTTTATGGTCCACTATCATGTGAGGGTGTTCTCTTTTTAACTATTCAGAGTAGAAGCCGTTTAAAAACAAAATTCAGTTTATCAGTATCTTGACACAAAGTCCAACTTATTTTTCGGCCCACTGCTAGTTCAGTTCCTTAGAAAGATAGGGTTCCCCTGAACAGGCCCTCTAGCCCACAGTCACAAAACGGCTGCCTTTGTTCTGGGAGAGAGCTGTTCTCTGCTCCTTCAGGATCCCAAAGCGCTCGTTGAGGGTCATGTTTGTCTGTGAACAAAGGAGGATGTATATCAGTACAGCATTCACCCATCAAGCAGGCCAAAATTATGGAGCCTGGTTAATATTTCAACCAGTTCCCCTAGCACATTTAAGCTTCAACTACAGTGGGGGACCTTGGAGAAGATACAGGTTGGTGGGTTAGGTGAGAAAATAGAAATTAAAGAGTAGTCTTCTAATTGTGTGGAGAGTCTGAAGGTGTTTGGAGCACTCGCAAGCAGGGTTCGAAATTAGCAGGGCGCCAGGCGCATTTTGCACCTAAAGATTCTCCATTTGCGAGCACCTCCAAAAGTCTGGGTGCCGTTTTTTGCGCCTGGCTGACACTCAAGGATTACTGAAATTATGTACTTTCAATCATTGAAGTTTATGTTAAGGATAGACAATATGTTAAGAAGCTTAACATTAAAGTGTACAGTGGACGCTCCGGTTGCGAACATGATCTGTGCAGGATGCACGTTCGCAACCTGCAGTGTTCGCAACCCGCAGCAACACGTCTGCGAACGCACGGGTTGCGATTTGGCGCTTCTGCGCATGCACAAAGCGCGATTTAGCGACTGCTAAAATCCGGAAGTAACCCGTTCTGGTACTTCCGGGTTTCGGCAGGTCCGTAACCCGAAAAAAGTAACCTGAAGCATCTGTAACCTGAGGTATGACTGTAGAGTGTTTTGAAAACTGAAGTATGGTACCACTATTTTTATAGTAAACACTAAACTAAACATGTATTAACCATTTCTGCTAAAAATGTGATATTAACAATGTGTCACTTATGTGAACTGCATAGGTATTAGTTCATGCTTATCAAATTAATAAAAAGTGTTGCCAACGCCCCCACCCCTCAGTGGCGACTAGATGTTCTGCTTTCACACCCACAACCCAGGTCCTAGAAGCCATTTGGCCCCTAGCTCTTCCATCCTAGTTTCTAACACTGTTTGCAAGAAAGCGCAAAGAGGAACCCAGGAGGCAGCAGAGGAGACACCGCATTCCTGCTTCAGGTCACTATCTGGAAGAACCAAACAGGTCCCATGGTCTCCTCCTCTTGACCCTGCAGGGCCTGACTGGCAGTTTGTTCAGCCTCTCTCCAACCAGGGGCTCCCAAGTGAGTGAACAGTGTTTTTTACTCCAATCCAGCTCCATGGATGGTGCCTCCCACCAGTCCTCTGCATCCAGCCAGTCCAAGACAGGAACTCAGCTGCTCCGCAATTCCACGACAAGATCCAAAGTCCAATAAAGAACCCATGGAGCCCGTTTTATTGTCAACAATGCACACCCATTTTATCTGGAAGCAACCAACCTGCTTTCCGACACTGTTGATATCAAACTGCAGCGGGACCCCTTTGGGAATCTTCTTTTCTTCCGACTGGTCCTTCTTCAAGAGGAAGGGAGGAACGGGAGTGCTGGTCAGCCTTGGCTTCAAAGAACTGTGGAAAAAACACATGGCACACTGAACAGGGTCAACGGAAATGTCAATTTTCACCAAACTGTAAAAGCAGAGGAGACAAACACTACCTATTACTTCCAAGCTAATAACAACACAGCAAGCAAGGGGGTAGGATTAACATAAGGCTACGGCTGCAAGGCTGGACCTGGGTGATGAACAGTTTCTCACCAGCCATGTACTTTTCCTTAGCTCCCACCACTATTCCCATCAACCAGGAGATTCTAGCGCAAGGTGAAGCTGCTTTTACTCACATGGGGGATGGGACTGCGCCAGGATTGTCAATGGATACAGTCAAAATCCCTCCGTTTGTAGTGGATGTTTGCCATCTGTTTGGGAAAGCACAAGACCCAGTTGACCCAGGAAATCCGCTGCTAATATTACATAGTTTTTCTATCCTGCCTTTCATCCAACACAGGAGCACAGTGTGTCTCATAACATAAACTACGCACCAGAAAACTGAATATACACATACTATAAGCACAAATCGGAGCCATAAAATAATAATCTCCAGAATCAGCATCAATTTTAAAGACCCAAAGGCTTGGAGGAACAACTAGTTTTAAACTTGTACCTGGATAGTCCTAATTTGGAAGATGGTCAAAAATCATTCAAAACAGTTTCCATAAGCTATATAAGCACTGATTTCTCACTAGCTGATGTTTTAACTATGGGTCATAACGTAAACTTTATGATCCCAGGTAAAGCAGGATGAGGAAATCTGTGGCCCTCCAATGTTGCTGGACTCCCATCAGCCCCAACCGGCATGGCCAATGAGCAGGGCACGATGGGAGTTGTAGTTCAGCAACACCTGGAGGGCCAAAGGTTCCCAAGCACTGAGCTAAAGGGTGTTCTGAAAAGACCAGCTGTACAGGCAGTTTGCTTCAAATTCCCACTTTAGATAAATTCATTGATAGTGCAAAAGGTCAGACTTGGACAAGCAAGAGCCTTTTTTTATAGGCTACTTGCATTCCTGGCTGCCTTAACCAATCCACCCTGGGCTCAGATGCGGGCACCCTTTTCAGGAGCTCAGCAGTTTGCCTGAAGCTGTACCAGCAAAGGCCTGAGCAATTTCCCCTTTGCTCGAGGCTGCTCCTCAAGACAACATTTGACGACAGCTGGCCTAGCATGTAGGGCTTTCCTTACCCAACAGCCAGACCACCAATGCTAGGACACCAGTTTCTAAAAGCAGAGTGGTTTTCAAAAGAATGGGTTTTAAAAAGGATTAGGCAAATTCAATGAGTTAAGGCTGCATAGCTGTCAACCGTCCCTTATTTGGCGAGAAACTCCCTTATCCCAGCGCCGTGTACCACTGCTGTCCCTTATTGATGATGTCCCTTAAATTTCCCGGGTTTCAAAGGAAGCAGCTCCTCTCCCTCCCTCCCTGCTGGCCAGGGAGGAGGGAGGCTCCAACGGTGTTGCTTGGCTGCCCGGCCCGCCCCCCTCCGGCCCCCTCTTACCAGCCTTGGCCCCGGGAGCCCCTCCCCACCGGGACTGAGGAGCCTTGAGAGGAGAGCGAGGGCAACCATAGAGAAAGCAGTCCAGAGAGAGTAGGAGGAGGCGGAGGCGCAGGCAGGTGTTCCAAGGGCTAACCATAGAGGGGAAAAGCAGAGGAAGGACCGCAAGCGCTTCTCCCATAGATTTGTAGTGGTAGACTAGCATAGATGGTCTGATTTGCGTGTTTATTTTGGGCGCTATTCAACCCACCCACCCCCGCCTCCCACCCCGCCTGATGGAACTGAGAACTGCAGATGGAGCACGAGAGAAAAGATACAGAACTGCAGCAGCATCTTCGTAGCTTAGACTTCGTTTTGCGCGAAAAGTGGTTGCTGCTTGTAGTTATTTAATTGCAGTGTTTCATCAGCTGGTGTCTTGAGCAGCAACCTCTGGAAATGAAGGGCTAAAAACTGACGCTGCTCTCCCAAATTATCTGGTCCCTTTTAACTTCGCATTTCAGCTGGTTGACTAAAATCCCTTATTTTGGCTGCTGATCCCTTATTTTCAAGGCTGCTGGTCCCTTATTTTCAAATCTAGAAATTGACAGCTACGAGGCTGATGATGGCGACTAGCCATGATGACTATGTTCTCCCTTCTCTGTTGGAGGCCCCCTGCGTCTGAATGCCAGCTACTGTGAATCACAAGCCAGGGTGTGTACTCAGATCCCGCTTGCAGGCTTCCCATTGGGGCATCTGCTTGGCCACTGTGAGAACAGGATGCTGGACTAGATGGGCCACTGGCCTGGTCCAGCAAGCTCTTACACTTCTTTCAAAAAGGTTGCAGTTCTGCACCATCTGTTCCTGTGTGGGAGGCTGCTGTCCCTAAACACACGCATGTGCACATGCTCCAGAGCACTTGGGGACTCTCCTTTTCTGGAAGCAGATCCTGTTTCCTCTTAGCAAACAAGTCCAATAAGGAAGGTAGCTTCATCCAGAATGCAGAAGTAGCCACAGCAAAAAGTCCCGTTTTATAAGAAAGCAAATTAGACTGCAATTTTAAGTTACCACCATTTGAGCGAAAGAGGCTGGTTGGTAGTCAAGATCAGGCTGTTAGTAGTCAAGATCAGGAGTTCAGAAACCTTCAAGCTGAGTTTGGTGGCATTGCTCAGCTTATGGTAAGGCTTTCAACAGCGGAATGGGGCAGAAAGCATTTTTATATTTTTTTTGTGATTTCCCCCTAACGCTTGCAGCCTCCGACCCCCCATAAATCTGCTCTACGGGTTTGGGGGATCTCCCAGAGCAGATGGTGCATCACTGAAATTACTTCCCTCCCTTTTTTTCTTCTGCCATCAGAAGAGACACTGTTTGACCCAACCCCTTCCACATTCTCTACCTACTGACAACTGCCTCCTGCTAATAATAATAACAATTTATTATTTATACCCCGCCCATCTGGCTGGGTTTCCCCAGCAACTCTGGGCAGCTTCCAACAGAACACTAAAATACAATAACCTATTAAACATTAAAAGCTTCCCTAAACAGGGCTGCCTTCAGATGTCTTCTAAAAGTCTGGTAGTTATTTTTCTCTTTGACATCTGGTGGCTTCCTTCCCCTTCCTCTGTTGCCTGTCCTGTGGCAAGTGATAGATTGTAAGCTCCTAGGGGCAGGGACCTGCTCACTTGTACACCACAAAGCACAATGAAACTACTGATTTCAAAATGGCACTGATTTTTTTGTTTCTTAAAATTCCTCCGCAAGGCTGGGTATGAGGCATCTAGTTAAGAGAGACATACCAGTTACTGAGCAAAACACTGCCCATTAAACACTTCTTATTCTTATTCCCCACCCATCTGGCAGGGTGTTCCCAGCTACTCTGGGCTGCTTACAGCACATATGCTACAGATCCGAGAGCAGTAAGAGAAGAAACCAGGGCATTAAATACCTCTGCTTTCTACAATTCCCAACCAACCAACTTTCCTCCCTACAAACGCTCTGTTTCTCAATGCCTGCACCCCGGTCCCAACCTGTAAAGCTCTCCACAGCCGTTTAGAGGGTGTTCATTCAACATTTGGGGATGAGTAGCACACTGTCTGATCCTATGCATGCTTCAGAAATTCAATGGGGCCTGCTCCCAAGTAAAAGCGTACAGAAGACATCTACAAAACCTTCCCCACTCGGAAAGCAAGTGGCAGGAAAACAACAGTTTCATTTTCAGAACTGGTGACATACCATATTATGACAGCGTGTTCAGAATATGAGACCATCCCTAATTTACACTAGAAGCCCACCCTTTCTGAAGCTCCCTGCCACCACTGCAGCAGGCCACTGCTCCTGCCTCCCAGCTCAGCAACACCCCAAGGCCGCCTCCTAAATCAGACAGACATCCAGTGCCCTCGATACACCCCATGAATATTTGGTTGCAGGGGCCAACGGTGGTCTAAAAAGCCACAGTCTCAACACACATGCATTACTGCCTCCACAACTGCTCTGCCAAATGAATCGGAAAACTTACGGGCGAGTTCTGTTTGTGACCTGGGCGCTTAGGTCATCTTCTGGATGGACCTGGGCCTGCACCTGCCAGAGGAGGAAAGAAAATACCGGTAGAGAAAATGAGAAAGCTGAATATTTTTTTTTGGCGGGGAGAGAAGAGTTATTCAGGAGACAACTATAGACTTAGTCTAGGTCACTGGAATCTGACCAAGACATTCCAACAGGGTTGGGGTTTCTGGGTGTGAGTGTTTCTGCAGAGATTCATAAAGGGATTTGCATGACAAACAGGCATTTACGAAGCTTGTTGGCACTGTGACATGATGGGTTAAGTCTCTTTTATGTGATTTTGAATTTTATTGTTATTCATGTTTTTATACTGTATTTGATGCTACTTTTATAATTAAGTGTTTTAAATTTGTTGTTAGCCGCCCTGAGCCTGGTTTTTGAACCGGGAAGGGCGGGGTATAAATAAAAATAAAAATAAATAAAATAATAATAATAATAATAATAATAATTAGGATTAACTCAAATGTTAGCCATTTTGAATACAAATAACAAGCAAAAAGTGCAATATAAAGATTTCAAAATAAAACGACACACAAAATATACACATACAGAAGGAACACTTAAAGAGGCTTAGTGGATCCCAAAAGTCAGCCAACTGGTGGGAGATTTCCCCCCCCCCACTCCATCCCATTCTGAAGTGCTGCTTCTTCAAGTGCTATCTACACTCTGCCCCCAAACCTGGCCAGTAGGGCAGGTCATTTTAGGGGGTGAAACTCAATTTTTGCAAATTTCTTCAGTGAGCGAACTTGAAAATACGTTTTTGGTTGTGAGGAACTCAAATTTGCTATTATTTTGTGACTGGACAACATTTAGCTTGGTAAATCTATGTTTGATTAAAAAGTACAAGAAACTGCTCTTGAAAAAAAACAAATAAATTTAAATTTACCTTCTGAAAATATCAAATAATGCTTAAATACTACTACTACTACTACTGCATAAAATAACTGCAAGTACCATACTTGGCAATCATTTTTATTTATTTCTATGCAATTTCACACACATTTTACTTACCACACAAGACTATATACTGATTTAACCAAAATATTTTTGGAATTTGCAAGTCATGTTACAACTTTTTAGCACCCCTCAGTTTTGGAATTTGAAAGCTGGAAAAAATCAACATGCCCAACTGGCCAGCATCAGCCGCTGTGGGTCCCACCTTCTGCAAGCCAGCAGGACTGGCATCATCCCTGGCTCTTGCTCTTTCCAGCCATGTATATGTAGCAGGGGGACGCGGGTGGCGCTGTGGGTTAAACCACTGAGCCTAGGACTTGCAGATCAGAAGGTCAGCGGTTCGAATCCCCGCGATGGGGTGAGCTCCCGTTGCTCGGTCCCTGCTCCTGCCAACCTAGCACTTCGAAAGCACGTCAAAAGTGCAAGTAGATAAATAGGTACCGCTCCAGCGGGAAGGTAAACGGCGTTTCCGTGCGCTGCGCTGGTTCGCCAGAAGCGGCTTAGTCATGCTGGCCACATGGCCTGGAAGCTGTACACCGGCTCCCTCGGCCAATAAAGCGAGATGAGCGCCACAACCCCATAGTCGGCCACGACTGGACCTAATGGTCAGGGGTCCCTTTACCTTTACCTATATGTAGCTAAGCTGTGTGTCTGGTAACTCACTGCCTAAGATGTTCTCTTGCCCCAAAACTGTTTTGAGCCTCCCCACCTTCGTTCTCCCTGCCTGAACTGCTTCTTCAAACCACTCACGTTTCCCTGCATGTGACCCCCTGCCTCACTTTACAATTCTCCAGCTTTGTTCCAAGCAGGCAGGCTGAGAACCACTTGTGCTCCCTTCAACAGCCACTCCTGTTGCAAACTTATCTGGCGTTCCAGAGAACTCCAAGTCTTTCACTGACTGCAGAAACGAGACATACTCCAATTTGTACTCCTTTTTTTGGCTCAGAACTTTTGTTAAACTGCGAGCCGTGTCTATGCACGCCCTGCACTCTCCAAGTTTGCATCCAGAAAGAGTGTGAAAGTTTAGTCCTCGTACTGTATCTCTGGCATTCCATCACGCCTTTAGGCTGAAGAAGGCTCTGGGATGGATTTATTCAATAAACACACCTCTGTGATGTTAGTAGACAGCTTTACTCGGTCAGAACAACAGCGACTGCTGGGGAACCCACAAAAGTGGAGTCTGCAGGTCTATAAATTATACAGGCTTCTATAGAGGCATTTCCTAGCCTTGGCTTCACACAAGCATAGAAATCAAGTCACGATCTCTGGGGAGAAGTATGTCGGCATTATCATCAGAGCTGGATGCCTGATTCAGTGAGAACATGGCTTCTGCTCTCTATCAAACTAGCTCATGGCCGAGTTTTTCCTGCACCGATGCTTTTAATACAGTGGTGCCCCGCAAGACGAATGCCTCGCAAGACGAAAGGGTTTTCCATTTTTGAGGTGCTTCGCGAAACAAATTTCCTATGGGCTTGCTTCGCAAGACGAAAATGTCTTGCGAGTTCCTGAGGGTTTTTTTTCCTCCCCCCCCCCCCGTTTTTCTAAGCTGCTAAGCTGCTTATCTGCTTATCTGCTAATTGCCGCTAATAGCACTAATCCGCTAAGCCGTCAATGGGCTTGCTTCGCAAGACGAAAAAACCGCTAGACGAAGAGACTCGCAGAACGGATTAATTTCGTCTTGCGAGGCACCACTGTACAGCCATCGGAAGGCTCAGTCACAACAAATAGCACACAGGCATGTACGCAACTCTTTTAGTGCCAATGACCGAAACCTTATGATCTAATGAAAAGTAGCATCTGAAGGAGAACATGGCTATATATAAAACACACAATTTTAGCCAAGTTTTCTTCAAACTCTATCCAGATGGTCAGATTATGTCGAACAGAGAGGTGCAGGGGTATAGAACAGCACTCTCACTCTGCCTCCTACAGTACCTTCAGGCCCCTCTTAAAAAGGAAAGTGGCTTGGCGTGCGTCTTTCTGCTGGTAGAGCTTATTCCCGATCCTGGTAGAAGGAGACTGTATGTTGGTTCTGTAAAACATCCGCAAAGAATCGTCAGCACCATCGATATTACAGGATGACGCAACCAGGACAGGCAAGTGCCGTGCCCCAAGGAGATCACAATCTAAAGCAGGGATGGGACGCATTATGTTCCAGGAAACCTTCCAAGGGCCGTATGCCAGTGGTGGGAGGATCAGGAACAAAAGCAGATGGAGCAAGCAATGCTCATTTCCCCACATGCCACCCCCACCCTCCATTTTGACAGGCAAGGAAGCAGCACGGTCAGAGTTTGAGGCAAAGCACTCAAGGCACATGCAGAGCACACCACAAGACTTTTGCAAATGGCATATGGCTCTCACCTTCTGTTTAACAAAGTAGGTCTCCTGAGAATGGCTCCTTGCTTTCTCTGCAACTCAGACTGTCTTTGGACGGTGGTCTTCCTTTTCAAAACTGAGTAGTCCCGCTGTATGTTCTTCAGGAAGAGATATGTTAAAAAATTAGGTCCACACATTTCCAGCAGTGTTAGTCTGTTGCAGCAAAAAACCCAAGACGTTCAGGAGCTGCTTAACTATCTTAACAATCCTAACCATATCGACTCAGAAGCAAGCACTGTAGAAATTAATTGTGCTTCCTCCCAGGTGTGCAGGATTAGGACTGCAGCCTCTGTGTGATATCCAACTAGGGTAGAGCCATTACGTTCACTGACTGCAACGGGTCTACTCAGAGTATGGACAAATGCTAACTCTCATCCAAAAACTGTCTCTGCCACCCAATGCATTACGAATTGTTTCAGACTGTATCTGCCACGCTGGCTGGGGCTGATGGGAGCTGTAAACCAACATCTGAAAGGTACCAGGTTCTCTGTTTCATTAATATATTTATACCCTACCTTTCTTTGAGATGGCTCACAACGCGAACACAATTAAATTAAAAAACCCTGCACTATCCAAACCGAGCAGCTGAACAAGGGTAACTTGAAACAGGAGTAATAAAGTTAGCGTAAAATGCCACCTTCTCCCCTGCCAGCCTACCTCTGCCCCAATATCTGAGAGGAGGGTCCTTCTCTGTGTCCCAAGTATGGTGGATATTAAGCAGATCGGGGCCAGAAAAAAGAGCCTTCTCTGTGGTGGCGCCTGAACTGCGCATGCCCCACACATACCTATGGCCCTTCATGTGTATATACACATTTCATAAGGCCTGCTTGAAGTTTTCTCCAGTTGCATTTAGGACATCTCGGCTCTCCATCTGGGTCACTGAAACCTCATTATTTTGAGCAAGGCACCTTTCATAGATAATGAATGGGCATCTGGATATAGGACTTCACAGAAGGTCTCTTCTGTTTTGGATGGGGTGAAGTACAGTCGATTCATATTTGTGCCTTTATGTTTAGCCACTCAATGTGCTGTTTCTCCATACTGGGGTGAAGTATGGAAGTTTGTTTCGTCTGCCTTTCGAAAATCTGCTTCTGGCCAGCAGAGCTGCTTTAGCATCTCAATCTGCAGATCATCTGCTACTAATCTGCTGCCAGGCATGTTGGTTTGGCTGCGACTTTTTACTATTTGTAAACTTCATAACAAGTGCGGGACGGCATGGTCAAAGTCCAAAAATAAAAGTGTCACGTGACACATACTATGTGAACGATTCTCCAACAGCTCACAAAAGCTAAGGAAAGTGAAAGTCATGCTTAAGCCATCCTTGTAAGTTAGTCCGAAAGAATTGCTAGGGCACAATATTGCTTTTTCTAGCCCATCTATTCACGCTTGCCATATTACTCATTGGTTGCCTACAACTTAGAGAAGACAGAAATGTCCTGACTCCAAAACTCCACCTGCCAGGGCAAGGGTCAGAACAACTCTAGCCCACCAGAGGTAAAATCAGTGGGTACACAACACAGGGCCTTTCTGACCACACAGCAGCCTGGGTTGTTTTATTTTTCTATTGGATTTTTAATGTTATTTGTTTTGCTGTTTGGCATATGATTGTTTTAAGCCACCTCAGGGGTCCCCTACAGTACCAAGTGTGGCTGGGACCCCCTCTGATTTCCTACAGTCTAATCAGGAAGTGAATCTGGGGAGAAGTTGTCCTATTCAGACGGCCCCTTCCCAACTGCAACTTACTGCCAGCAGAGCAAGTGGACCACCTAATGCGAGGATCCCCTCCCCTCTCCAGGAAAGGAAACTGGCTCTCCCCTTTGCCCCTCTGGATTTCCTTTGGCTCAGCAAAAATAACCCCTCATAGTTTGGTGCAAACCACACACTTTCAGCTGGAAAGAGTAGTCACTTGCCTCCGAGTGTTACTGGAGGTGAGAGCACCTCTGCCCATAGAAAGAGAGCGGAATACATGGAATAGGACTCAATGCAGCTGCTCCATTCATGGATGAAGCCTTGCACTCTCGGGAAAAGAGGTGCTGAGAGTGGAGGAACTCCACCAGATCCCACCTCAAGGCGGAGGCATTCTGCCCAGAAAAAAAGATGGGTATGTTTTCGCCCCAAAGCCGCACATACCTTTTCACTGAGAGGCGATCTGTTGAGGGGGCTGATGCCTTTGTGAGAGCCCAAGGCTTTCCTTGCTGCTAGCCCGGTTTTGACTCCATAGGGAGGCCTCTTTCCAGCCACCCGTTTTCTGCGTCCTAAACGGTTCTTTCCAAAACCTGAAATGGCATAAATACGAGACAAAAAGTGAGCCAGTGGCACAGAAGCAAGTAAGCATGCCTCGGTCAAGGCTAGCAAAAGAACACCGGCAGAGCTTTTAGAAATATATTTGGGGGAGGGATTCCCCTTCCATATTTATTTTAGAAAAAATCTGGGAGGAAATTAATAAAAACCCTTGTTTTCTTAGCAGATCTAAACTTGTATGCATCACAGGCAGATATCCTAGAGCAAGTCAGCATATGGAAATCGTTGCCACAGAGGTCTGTGGCTCCCTAGCAAAGATACTTGAAGAGGATAAATTGACACACAGGGGAACAGCTCCATCCACATCTCATAGCAACACCACCAAAAAAACACAGCTTTCATTATCAAAGGGATTCCATTCCCCAATACCAGATGCTGGGGCTTAACACCAAAGGAGGATTATGTCTCAAGTCTTGCCGGTAAACCTTTGTAAAACATCTGGCTGGCTGCTGCAAGTATCAAAAATATTGAAAAAAATAACTTGGGTTGACAGTGCATCACAATTCTTATACAGGGATGGGAGGCAGAGCCGTTTTGTAAGTTCAGCAACAAGACAAACTCCATCGGGGTCCTCCTGATCCCACACTGCTTCTAATCCAGTTCATCATTATTAGAACTTCTATTTAACTTGAAAAACTGGTGCGTGGGTCTGCTTTTTTCCTCCTCCCTAACCATCCCTTTTTTGTTTTGGGTTGTGTCGGGCAGATTGTAAGCCCGCAGGCAAGAGACTGTCTTGTTTTAAGTGATGGTGCATGTTAAGTTGTGGGTGGACAACAGGAACCGGATAAGCGTGCTGCTGAAGTGCCTTGTTGATCGTGCACTTGTAGTCAGCGCAGATTCTCACCGACCCATCTGGCTTGACAGGCATGACGATGGGGGTTTCCCACTTGGCGTGGTCAACCGGCTCCAAAACTCCTTGGGCAATCAATTTGTCCAGTTGTTCGTCCACCTTAGCCTTGAGAGCAAAGGGAACCCGGCGTGGCTTTAGCTTGATGGGGGCGACTTGTGGATCAAGGCTAAAGGAGATGGGCGTACCTGTATATTGCCCCAAGGTGAGGTTTTTCACTACATAACAGTGCATGTCACTCTGGAAGACTCTGGTTGAAAGACAGGGTAAAAATGTTCCAAAAAATACTTTACTCTTTTAAGAGGGCAAAATGCATTATGTATTACTTAGCACATAAACCTGTACTGGCTGTTCTACTTCTGAGTATATAGTAAGGAAAATGTTATTTATCACCTGCCTTTAAAAAAGAGGCAGGTCTCAAACAACCTTGACATTTTACTGTCCCGATACAAAATAGGTCCCCAGTGTTTCAGAAAAAAAGCAAGCAAAACTACCTACCTGTGTACTCCTGGATTCCCCATTTGGTTCTCCTCATCCGGAATTGCCGCTTGCCAGCCTGTTGAAGCCCCCTCTTCATTCTGGGAGAATACTGCTTCCTCTCTTCTTTCTTATTCAGTTTAATTATATCATCTGCAAAACAAATAGCGAGAATTTAAGTATTGGACACTTCTCACTGTGGGGGACAAAAACAGGAACCCATGTATGATTTGTTATTTTTGAAAAGCCTCAGGTTTTCACTTAAGTAAACTCTTACGTTTGTTAAGTAAACTCCCGGAATAGATCTGCAAACCTTTAGAAACTTTTCTGGAATCAAGAACCTTTCTGGAATTGTGTAATGGGGTTAACTGAGTCCTTGTCTTTAGCCAGCCTCCCTCCCTTGTTTCAACAGGGCCCTGGGTCTGTCACACTTCTCTGTAGAGAGCAATGTGCGCAAAGGTAAAGGGACCCCTGACCATTAGGTCCAGTCGTGACCGACTCTGGGACTGTGGCGCTCATCTCGCTTTATTGGCCGAGGGAGCCGGTGTACAGCTTTCGGGTCATGTGGCTAGCATGACTAAGCCGCTTCTGGCAAACCAGAGCAGTGCACGGAAACACCGTTTAGCTTCCTGCCAGAGCGGTACCTATTTATCTACTTGCACTCTGACGTGCTTTTGAACTGCTAGGTGGGCAGGAGCAGGGACCGAGCAATGGGAGCTCACCCCGTCGCAGGGATTCGAACCGCCGACCTTCTGATCAGCAAGTCCTAGGCTCTGTGGTTTAACCCACAGCGCCACCCACATCCCTGTAGAGAGCCATGTACATAGATGGTGCTATATACATACATTATCCCTGCCAAATAGCTCAGTCGGTAGCGCACAAGACTCTTGCTCTCAGGGTTATAGGTTCAAGCCCCATGTTGGGCAAAATATTTCTGCATTGCAGGGGGTTGGGCTAGATGACCCTCGTGGTCCCTTCCAACTCTACTATTCTATGATTCTATACATACAAAATTAGGTTTAGCTGCAATGTAGTGTCCACTGCCATGTATGATGCTTGTGGGAAAGTACACTCTCCATCTGAGAGTGGCCACAGTACAGTGACGGCACATGCTCCTTGCATGCAGAAATTTCCAGGCTCAATCTCTGGCATCTCACAGGTAGAGGAAGATGCTCTTCTGGGGACCTGAGAGCTGTTGCCAGTCAAGTGTGGTCCAGACGGTCATCAACCTGACAATGAAAGGCTGCTTCATATGTCTTGTAATCCCTGCTCTTCACACCTGCTCTTTTTAAAATGGGGTTAGATGAGTTCTGTTGCTGGTTTAGCCCAGTGTATTGCCCAGAGTGCTACACAGCCAGATAGCACTCTGAAAATTGCATTTATCACATATTTGTGATAAACTGAACTCCTTTTGGAAGCCTGCTTCAATCCCATGAGATTTACACATGGCGTACACTGCAGAATCTATAGGGTGACACAATAGAATCTTATATTTCTTCCATTTGAGGCCGTTCTGAATCCTCATTTGCCTTGAAAGTGCTGAAGGTTGCAGGACAGAAATCTAACAGCAAATAAATAAAAATCTTTGCAAAAGCATGGCCATTAAAATTTAAACCAAGAGCCCTTCCACATCTCTGAACATATATTGCACCTACGAGCACTAAGATAATGAATTCTGCCAGTAATTCAGAATGCCCCAGTTTTCTTTTCGCAAGAGTTGCTATAATTCATTCAGCACCATTAAAGGTAAAGGTAAAGGTACCCCTGCCCATACGGGCCAGTCTTGACAGACTCTGGGGTTGTGCGCCCATCTCACTTAAGAGGCCAGGGGCCAGCGCTGTCCGGAGACACTTCCGGGTCACGTGGCCAGCGTGACATCGCTGCTCTGGCGAGCCAGAGCCACACACGGAAACGCCGTTTACCTTCCCGCTGGTAAGCGGTCCCTATTTATCTACTTGCACCCGGAGGTGCTTTCGAACTGCTAGGTTGGCAGGCGCTGGGACCGAGCAGCGGGAGCGCACCCCGCCGCAGGGATTCGAACCACCGACCTTTCGATCGGCAAGTCCTAGGCGCTGAGGCTTTAACCCACAGCGCCACCTACTTCATCCCTAAACACATTGTTAGTCTGCATTTGATTCAACTTCAAAATTAGAAACTGACTCCCAAAGTTCAGGCAGCGGGATCATCATTGCAATAACTTCTACAGTGAAACTGCTGTGTAACAGACAAATATATAAGAAGAAGGAGAAAGACAATTTAAAGAAAATAGAAAAATATTTAAAAGAGAAAGGGGTGCAGAAGATTCTGACGAAAGAGAAAAGTAAACTAAATGAGAGGATAGAAATAGAAGAAATAAGAAACGCAATTAAAGAATTAAAAAGCGGAAAGACTCCAGGGCCGGATGGATTTAGTGCAAGATATTATAAAGAAATGAAGGACATCCTAGTTGTACCACTGAGAGAGGTAATGAATGATATATTAATAAAAAAAGAAATACCAGACACTTGGAAAGAAGCATATATTACTTTAATACCCAAACAAGACTCAGATTTATCTCAAGTTAAGAATTATAGGCCGATCTCGCTTCTAAATAATGATTATAAACTCTTTGCTAACATATTAGCAAATAGGATGAAAAAGGTGTTGAAGGGTTTGATACATGAAGATCAAGCAGGTTTTCTTCCTGGCAGACAAATGAAAGATAATATTAGGAATGTAATTAATATTTTGGAGTATTTGAATGCCAGGAATGACAAGCAAGCTATGTTGATATTTGTGGATGCGGAAAGGCCTTTGATAATATTTCTTGGGAATTTATGTTAAAAAACTTTGAGATGATGGATATTGGACAAGGATTTATGAATGGTATTAGTGCAATATATAGAGATCAAAGAGCAAAATTAATAGTGAACAATGTGGTAACAGAAAATATAAAAATAACCAAAGGTACAAGACAGGGGTGCCTGCTTTCACCATTGTTATTTATCACGGTCCTGGAAGTCTTTTTAAGAGCAATAAGAGGTAATGAACAGATAAAAGGGATAACAGTAGGAAGTAAACGATATAAGGTTAAGGCCTTTGCTAATGACTTGGTACTAACTCTGGAAAATTCGACAAACACTGTAACAGAAGTTCTGAATGAAATAGAGCAGTTTGGCCAATTAGCGGGATTTATTTTGAATAAGAAAAAGACAAAAATGATTAGTAAAAATATGGACCGAGAAACTATTGATAAAGTGCAGCAACAACTAGAAATAGAAGTGGTTAAGAAGGTTAAATATTTAGGAGTTTGGTTAACCCCCAGAAGTATTGATTTGTATCAGAACAACTACATACCAACCTGGGGTAAGATTAAAAAAGATTTAGAGGTGTGGGGAAGAATGAAATTCTCATTTTGGGGAAGAATTGCATTAATAAAAATGAATGTGCTACCTAAGATGCTATTTCTATTCCAAATCGTTCCAGTAATCAGGAGGGGAGCTATTTTTAAAAATTGGCGAAGAGAAATTTCAAGGTTTATATGGCAGGGTAAGAAGCCGAGAATAAAGTTTAAGCTATTGACAGATGCGAAAGAGAGAGGAGGCTTCGCTTTTGGCTCATACCAAGAACTAACTTAGTTGGTCTTTAAGGTGCTACTGGAAGGAATTTTTTTATTTTGTCTTCCCTATTACATTACTGAGGTCTTCTTCTCTGGAAACTCCTCCCCTATGACCAAGCACACCTACCTGAATTTTACCCTATCCACTCTCATTCCCTCATTTTGACCCCTTCTCATTGGTCACCATGCCAACTCACGTAAACAAACTTATTAAAGTTCAGGCTCCCTGAGCACCTTCTACAATGCTGTCAGAAGTTTCCCCTCTGCTCTCTCTTCCTCTGAGCAACCATTCTGCACACACCAGGAACATCTTTAAACTTCAGAACCAAGGCTTGGTGAAGGGTCTATGCCCGTGATCCTATTTTACTAATAAAGATCTGAACTCACTGCATAGACTGCTGAGCTCAATGCCTGGGTCCCATCTCTTCTATCACCTACAAACACAACATTTCAGGAGTAACTATCTCCACTTTCAGAGCTAATCCCCCTTTAGAATAGAACTCTCTATTTCTTTAACTGAGAAGTGTGGTTGTGTTAGAACTATAAATGTATGCTGCTGCACTTTATTACAAAAATCACATTTAAGTCTTTATAAGAAATTCTTTTGTGTAATTTTTGTGAAGGCACTCAGAAACTTCAGAGGGTTTGGATACACATGTAAGGCAGCGCTTGGTTCTACGTCAGCTAAAAGTCCCCACTGGTGCAAGTGTCACACTTCCAAGTCCATGTGTCTTTCAGCATCCCCATCCCCACCCTGCACCTCCTGTTAACACACTTTACAGTATGAAACACATCCTGAAAAACCAGGATATGCCCATTAGCAAAGTAATCCTATGAAGTGAGAGGGACACTGGTGAGAAGTGAGAGGACCCTGCACAGCTTCTTGCTGCAGAACAGGAGATTGTGCCGTGATGGAATATAATCACACGTCAGCAACTTGTTCAACAGGACACTACAGCCAGTGATGTTGCCGTATTTTAAAGGCATCTTCCGCTTTTAGTTCTAGGTCAACAGAGGTGGAACATCAACTCAATGCACTTATGCAACTCCCCTAATATATAATAATAAAATCATAGCAACAAATCTGCAGATTTGCATGCATCATTAAAAGATTTACGGTTAGGATGGTCAATGGAGATATCTCATTATATACAAAAATATACAGTTGTATCATACATACATAGTATATCACAGATCGCCTTCCCTGGCACCCACAGGGTTTCCTGTTCCCGCTGGAATTACTCTTGTAAGAAGAATTCTACTGCAGCCAAAGGAGCATGTGGCTTCTGTGTGCTTGGTTACAATGTGTATGTGTGTTTGTGCCCATGTGGTACCTGTGACAGCTTCTCCAGTTTGCCAATATGCTCACAGGAAAAGCTTGATAATGCCTTATGTATTTGTTACAGTAAGTGAGTCTATGAAGGCGAAGGAGTCATCAATTTGGAGGTACTTGGTCAGGAAACTTGCAACCCAAGGTCAGGCATCATGCTGTTGATACTGTTCCTTGAAGAAGCAGATATACAGTGTTGGATATCCAGGCGGTTTATAGCAAGGAATGCTTTTAATCAGACTTGGCTGATGTCCCAGCAGCAGCCTTAACTGGAGAACTCAAACCTCACCTCAGTTATCCATGCCCTGGTTCTTCCAGGCTGGACTGCTAGAATGCTCTTTACGTGGGTCTGCCTTTAAAGACAATCCAGGAAGTTCAATTGCTTCCTGATTACTATCAGCAATTTAAGAGACTCCATCGTTTTCATTGGCTGCCTCTTTCTATCCAGGCCCAATTTTGACTTTACATTTTAAAGTGCAGGCTACAAGCTTCAAGCAGGTGTTTCCAGGAAGCCTATAAATCTGTAATTATTAATCATACAAATGGGGCATTTAAGGTGCCAGCCTTCACCTAGTTCCTCCCTCCAGCAAATGGCACTCAGATTTTATTATTCTTATTTATTATGTTTAAAGGGCTGCCCATCAATAAGTAATTACTGGGAAAGAAACAAACAAATCTATATTAAAAAATGCAATATATGTGCCACGAAGCCTTTGGCACACACCCTTAAGCACACAGCTACAAAATAAGCACATTCTCTTCTTACACGCAACACCATCTCCTCCTGTGTTGATTTACAGATTTTAAGTGCCTGATGACAGAGATCTGTCTTCTTATACTTTCACGCACATAGAGAGCCAGTGTGGAGCAGTGATTAGCTTGTTGACCTAGGACCTGGGAGACCAGGGTTCAAACGCTTGCTTGGCCATGAAGCTCAGTGGGTGACTTCTCAGCCCAACCTACCTCTCATGGCGGTTGTTGTGGGGATTAGGAGAGGCGGGGGGGGGGGGAAGCCATGTACACCACTTTGAGCTCCTTGGAGGAAAAGGTAGGATATACATGCAATGAATAGTACTAATGACAGCAATAGATGGCACTTTCTCATCTACAGTGGTGCCTCGCAAGACGAAAAGAATCCGTTCCGCGAGTCTCTTCGTCTAGCGTTTTTTTCGTCTTGCGAAGCAAGCCCATCGACGGCTTAGCGGATTAGCGCTATTAGCGGTTTAGCGGCTTACTGGATAAGCGGCTTAGAAAAAGGGGGGGAAGGGGAAAAAAACCCGCAGGAACTCGCAAGACATTTTCGTCTTGCGAAGCAAGCCCATAGGAAATTCGTTTTGCGAAGCACCTCCAAAATGGAAAACTCTTTCGTCTAGCGAGTTTTCCGTCTTGCGAGGCATTCGTCTTGCGGGGCACCACTGTACCTCCTTCTCCTTATAGCAGCAGCAGCAACCTATTTGAAACCATTATACTGTATTATTCTAAAAATTAGATTCCTGCATTATAAAGAGGTTGGACTAGAAGACCCTTGGGGTCAATTCTATGAAAGTGCATTTCCTCATACGAAAGTCCCCAGGCTCTGAGATCTTTGGGGGAGGCCGTTCTCTCCCTCCTGCCACCCCCACAGGCACTCTTGGTGGGGACTTGGGAGAGGGGTGGCTGCTCCCAAACAACTTTGGAACTCCCTGCCTAGAGAAGCTAGACTGGTTTCCTCCCAGCAGGTGAAGACCTTCTGGTTCCAACAGGCTTTGGGGAACCAACTGCTTTTAATGGAAGTGCTGGCGCTGTGCTGTTTTTATTGTAACCATCCGTTGTGTTTTTAATAGATCTCATTTATTACACAGAGGTACATACATACAGTGGTACCTCTGGATGCGAACAGGATCCGTTCCGGAGCCCTGTTCACATCCTGAAGCGAACGCAACCCGCATCTGCGCAGGTCACGATTTACCGTGTCTGCGCATGCGCTTGTTATACTGAGCGTCTGCGCATGCTCAAGCGGCAAAACCGGGAAGTAACGTGTTCTGTTACTTCCAGGTCGCTGCTCAACTCGAAAACGCTCAACCCGAAGCTCCTTTAACCCGAGATATGAGTGTATATCGTTTGGACTACTGCAATGAGCTCTACATGGGGCTACCTTTGAAGGTGACCCGGAAACTACAATTAATCCAGAATGTGGCAGCTAGACTGGTGACTGGGAGCGGCCGCCGAGACCACATAACACTAGTCTTAAAAGACCTACACTGGCTCCCAGTATGTTCCCGAGCACAATTCAAAGTGTTGGTGCTGACCTTTAAAGACCTAAACGGCCCCAGTCTAGTATACCTGAAGGAGCGTCTCCATCTCCACCGTTCTGCCCGGACACTGAGGTCCAGCTCCGAGGGCCTTCTGGTGGTTCCCTCTCTGCGAGAAGCCAAGTTACAGGGAACCAGGCAGAGGGCCTTCTCGGTGGTGGCACCTGCCCTGTGGAACGCCCTCCCACCAGTTGTCAAAGAGAAAAATAACTACCAAACTTTTAGAAGACATCTGAAGGCAGCCTTGTTTAGGGATGCTTTTAATGTTTAATAGGTTATTGTATTTTAGTGTTTTGTTGGAAGCCACCCAGAGTGGCTGGGGGGTCCCAGCCAGATGGTTGGGGTATAAATAAATTATATTATTATTATTATTCAATTAACGTTCAATCGTTTTTCTCAACTCGCTTTTCTGGTTTTTAAGCTGCTTATATTTTTACCGGAGGGGACGCAGGTGGCGCTGTGGGTTTAAGCCTCAGCGCCTAGGGCTTGCCGATCGAAAGGTTGGCGGTTCGAATCCCTGCGGCGGGGTGCGCTCCCGCTGCTCGGTCCCAGCGCCTGCCAACCTAGCAGTTCGAAAGCACCTCCGGGTGCAAGTAGATAAATAGGGACCGCTTACCAGCGGGAAGGTAAACGGCGTTTCCGTGGGCGGCTCTGGCTCGCCAGAGCAGCGATGTCACGCTGGCCACGTGACCCGGAAGTGTCTCCGGACAGCGCTGGCCCCTGGCCTCTTAAGTGAGATGCGCGCACAACCCCAGAGTCTGTCAAGACTGGCCCGTACGGGCAGGGGTACCTTTACCTTTACCTTAACGTTCAATCGTTTTTCTCAACTCGCTTTTCTGGTTTTTAAGCTGCTTATATTTTTACCGGAGTCCCTGCCAGGAGGAAAGGCAGGGTACCAATAAATACCAATACTACCGATTCTGCTCCTGCGGCAGGAGGTTCCACCGATCTTCCCCGGCGCCGCCTCTCAGCCCCGCCCCCGTCCCCGGCCGCGGCCCCCAAGCTGCGGTCCCTAACTCCTTAGGCTCCCCCGCCCGCCGAACTCTCCCAACTGCCTCCCCCCCTTCGTTGCTCCCTTTGGTTCGGCCCCCTCTTCTTCTTCTTCCCCCCTCCCAAGAGAGCACACATGGTTCGGTCCGAGCATCCCTCGCTCGGCTCCCCGCTCTCAAGCCCCGCCCCCATTTTGCCCCCCCCCTTTCCGCCTTCGCCGCCTTCGCCGCCGCCTTGACCGGCCTCCCTCACCCAGCGACATGTCGATTTTCTCCAGCGTCTCGCTGCTGACGCTCCTCAGCGGGGCTCCGCCAGCGCCGAAGCCGCTCATGGCCGCCGCTCCCAAAACACAAGACCGAGAGCGAGGAAAGCGGCACCACAGAACCTCCTCGCTCTTTCCCCTTTCTGGGCATGCGCCGGGCGCGCCGGGCGCATGCGCCACGCTCGCGCTCTCCTCCCGCGTGACGGAACCCAACGCCTCCTCCCGGCGCGAGAGCCGATGATGGGGCGGGGTCCGCCTTCGCCCGTTGCTGCGCTTGCGCGAGCCGAGCAGCTTCGGCGACGCTCGGGGGAGTACCGTAGATCGCCGAGCTGAGCGCATAGGAGGAGGTACCGTAACGTGCTCCGCGGCGCTTCGCAACATAAAACCTAGCAAGCTACGAAATCCTATAGAGATAAGAACAAGTTAAAAGCAAAAGATCAAAATATAAAATAAAATATAAATGAAGCTGAATAGGAAAAATCCTAGGATGCGGATTTACTCTGCTGTCCAGCTTGTCGGGGTGCCACTCCCCGCGGGTTTCTCTGGTCAGCAAAAGGAGGAGGTCTCCAGCCAAGTTAAAGAAGCAAACAGCGGTCAGTAGACCTGGTCTTTATTTGTTGCAACAAGGTTCAAACGCACAAACAGTAGCAACCCCAAGCATGGGATTGTGTGACCTTTTAAGACCTCTCCCCATTTCCCATAATACATTTTTCAACAGCATCATTGATACATCACAAATATGTCACAGTGTAGGAGTGTTTGGCATGTAGAAGGTAAAGGGACCCCTGACCATTAGGTCCAGTCACAGACGACTCTGGGGTTGTGGTGTTCATCTCGCTTTACTGGCCGAGGGAGCCGGCGTCCAGCTTCCGGGTCATGTGACCAGCAGGACTAAGCCGCTTCTGGCGAACCAGAGCAGCGCACGGAAACGTTGTTTACCTTCCCGCCGGAGCGGTACCTATTTATCTACTTGCACTTTGATGTGTTTTCGAACTGCTAGGTTGGCAGGAGCAGGGACTAAGAAACGGGCGCTCACCCTGTCACAGGGATTTGAACTGCCAACCTTCTGATTGGCAAGTCATAGGCTCTGTGGTTTATCCCGCGCCCCAAAAAATGTATAGGTAGCTAGATACCAATTCATCATGGCTCATCTTATTTCGAAGCAGCATCTTATGCTTGAATAACAAATAAAATTTTGGTGCCTCATGTATTGCGATGGTTTTTAAAACCTGATTCCTGCACTAATATGGGGAAATGCTGATGTTTGGAGCCCCGGTTTATATTGTCAGCATACTGACATAAAGGTTAAAATGCTTTTGCTTAATCCCTCAACCAATTTAATAAAATGAAAGATGGCATATGCTCTTTGTCCAGACAGCAGGTGCAAAGCAGACCAAACACAGACAGATGGTGGTGGTGGAGGAGACAGCATCAACTTTTATTATCCAAGCCAAGAAAGCAGCTGCCTGCAACTGGACATCTTTAAAGGAAAATGTAACAAATACCAGCATCTAAAAGAACTATTTAAGCATCACCCTTTTGGTGTCCCCCATATGGCAAAAGTCACTTGAGGGTCAATGATGAAATAAAGCAACAATCAGTATAACCTTTTCCCCCAGCTGACACATTTGCAAAAAAATAGAAAACTGATAGAAAGAAAGGGCTGCTGTTGTGATAATAATACAGATTGCAGTGTGCTAATATTGGAACAGTTTAATAGGTTCACTAACATGTTAGTAAGGCACGTGGGTGGTGCTGTGGGTTAAACCACAGAGCCTAGGACTTGCCGATCAGAAGGTCGGCGGATCAAATCCCCGCAACGGGGTGAGCTCCCGTTGCTCAGTCCTAGCTCCTGCCCACCTAGCAGTTCGAAAGCACGTCAAAGTGCAAGTAGATAAATAGGTACCACTGCGGCAGGAAGGTAAACA
This sequence comes from Podarcis cretensis, assembly GCF_951804945.1. Classification (NCBI taxonomy): domain Eukaryota; kingdom Metazoa; phylum Chordata; class Lepidosauria; order Squamata; family Lacertidae; genus Podarcis; species Podarcis cretensis. The sequence goes on from NC_137174.1 coordinate 98,946,919, forward strand.
GTGTTTCTGTGCGCTGCTCTGGTTCACCAGAAGCGGCTTAGTCATGCTGACCACATGACCCGGAAGCTGTACGCCGGCTCCCTTGGTCAGTAAAGGGAGATGAGCGCTGCAACCCCAGAGTCGGTCACGACTGGACCTTAATGGCCAGAGGTCCCTTTACCTTTACCTTTACCATGTAGTGTTTTGTATACAGATCCCCCCACCCTACAGAACAGTGGCGTAGCGTGGGGGGTGCAGGGGGGGCCGGCCGCACCGGGCGCAACATCTGGGGGTTAGGGATAGGGTTAGGGGGCGCAAATCCAGGGTTAGGGGGCGCAAATTACTTGCCTTGCCCCGGGTGCTGACAACCCACGCTACGCCACTGCTACAGAAGTTGATACATGCAAGCCACATAAGAAGAGCCTGCTGGACTGCCCATTTAGTCCAGCATCCTGTTCTTACAGTGGCCAACCAGATGTCCTTTGGAAACGAGCAAGCAGAATTCAAGCACAACAGCACTCTCCCTTCCTGTCGTTTCCAGCAAGTGGTATTTGGAAGCATTGCTTCCTCCAGCTGTGGAGGGCACAGCATAGCCATTCTGGCTAGCAGCATTGATAGCCTCCATGACCCTCTTTTAAAGCCATCAAGGTTGGTGGCCATCACTGCCTCATGAAGACGTACTTTATCATACCTATCTGCAACCTGTTGTAGCACAGTTCAGGAAAGGCATTCCCTCTTGATTCTGCTCATTGTGCAAACTGGCTAATCACAAAAAGGTTTTGCTTGCAAACAAAAAGAGGGTATCATTAATCGAGAGAGCAAAAGCAAAGGCAGCAGGAACAGGTATAGCTCACAGCACAGCCCAACCATGTCTCCTCATGGTCCTGTAGAATTGAACAGGGTTCTATGTGATTTAACAAGAATCCCCCTCCCCTAATGAGTCAGAAATTAAGGACTTAAGCTATGGATTTAAGGCTGTGTGGAGATAAACTTTCGATCCAAAGCAATGTTTCAAGATGAAGCTGGAAAGCTAAGAGTTTTGGAGTGACGCAGTCAGGAAAAAATGCCGTTCGCCATTTTGTGAGGCATTGTGGGAGCTCTTGGGTCTGGGAGGAGAAAGAGAGAAATAGAGTTGTTTACATATCGTGAATCAACTCCTCGGTGGGACTTAAGAGCGACAAATGCCAAAATTTACGATGGACAAAGTGATGTTATCTACGAAGGAGATATATGGAAACCATCTGGACTTAGTGAAGGAACGGGAAATCCACACAGGATTATTACACTTGCTATCGGCTTAAGGAGACTAACAGAAGAGATCGTAAAGGAAAAAGAGAAATTATACGAACAAGATATGATGTGGCAACACCAAGATAAGACTGGATAGAATTATGAACTTTGTTTGGACTGATTGGGACTGATTTGGACATTAACACAGTAATAAGAAGATGATCTGAATTCCCCTTTGGATCTTGAAGTATGGGTTCCCCCAACAAAATTTAAAAATTTGGCTTTGTAATTCGGAATTTATATGATGTGATTTAATTTGATGTGATTGGCCAGTTAATAAAAATTATTTAAAAAAAAAATAGAATTGAACAGGGTTCACCTGCAGGTAAGTGAGATCAGGGCTGCGGCTTTGTTTCTTGAGTAAACCTGATCAGCATCACGCTTGCTCATTTTATATAACCTATCAGCAGAGTTTTTCTCTTTTTTAAAATATATTTTTATTAATTTTTACGTAAAGTTTCCAAAAAAACATACAACATTCTTATCTTTTACAATGTTTTGGACTTCCATCAACCACGTCTGAAGAATTTTCAGTCTTTATCTATTCTGCATTTCATTAATTTCACTATTACTTTTAATAGTCCTTCACTAATAATTCTCTTCATGCTTTTCTCTGCAACATTTCACATAGTCCTCTTTACAACACTTCTTGTAGTCCTACTAGTGTAATCTGTTGATTACAATTGCCTTTCAAATAATTCACATATTTAATCCAGTCCTCTGAGAATCTCTGATCTCGCAGGTTTCGAATCCTTCCTGTCGTTTTATCTAATTCTGCGTAGTCCATTAATTTCGTCTGCCATTCTTCTTTCGTCGGTAGTTCTTCTGGTTTCCATTTCTGTGGCAGTAGTACTCTTGCTGCCGTTATATATCGGCAGATTTTTTATAATCACCGGAGCCATTAAGTGCATGCACGCCCAATTGCCGCGCAGGTAATTCCAACATCATCAAGGCATATTATTGCCTGCCCTCTTTAATAATAAATAATAATAAATTTTATTTATATCCCGCCCTCCCCAGCCAAAGCCGGGCTCAGGGCGGCTAACAACACTAAAACAGTATGACATTATAAAACATTATAAAAATGAATTTCCCCCCCCCCCCCGGAAAAAAGTCTACATTCAAAATTGCCCTCATCCAAGGAGAGGGAGAACAGGATTGGGAGCAGCTGTTCAGCGCGGGGCACGCTGGGACTCGTAGTTTCCGAAGGATTCCGGGGGTGGGCGGGGCTTCCGGAGGCGTGCCTGGCTATGCGGCGCTGCAGGGAAGGTAGCGCGCCGGAAGTTGCGTGGGCGAGGCGCGCGCGGGGGCCGCTGGGACCTGTAGTTCCCCGCCTCTGAGGGCGAGAGAAGGCGGCGCTGTCCCGGGCGAGATGGCCGGAGGAGACGGGGCTGCGCTCGGAGGGAGTGTCGCCGTCCAGGCGGGGAGTGAGGCCGCCGGGCTCTGACCGCCGCCTCGCCCTCCGAGGGATGGAGGTTGCGGGGCAGGAGGAGAGCAGGTCAGAAGGCGAAGGGGGGCAGCAGGGCCGGGAAGGGGGGGCGCTGAGGGGCGGGAAGTAGGCGAGGCAATGGGGGGGAGCTAATTAATTGAAGAGGGGTGTGAGCGCTGAGGGAAATGAAATGACATACAGTGGGGGGGGGAGTCAGTTGGGGGTCAGAGCTGAGGGGAGATATTTGGGGGGGAGGGGAGTTAATGGGGGCGCTAAGCGGGGTGTGGGTAGTTATTGGGGGAGCTGAGGCAATGGGGCGGGGAGTGGGGGAGCTAATTAATTGAAAAGGGGTGTGGGAGCTGAGGGAAATGAAATGACATGCAGTGGGGGGGGGAGTCAGTTGGGGGTCAGAGCTGAGGGGAGATATTTGGGGGGCGGGGAGTTAATGGGGGCGCTAAGCGGGGTGTGGGTAGTTATAGGGGGAGCTGAGGCAACGGGGCGGGGAGTGGGGGAGCTAATTAATTGAAAAGGGGTGTGAGCGCTGAGGGAAATGAAATGACATGCAGTGGGGGGGGGGAGTCAGTTGGGGGTCAGAGCTGAGGGGAGATATTTGGAGGGCGGGGAGTTAATGGGGGCGCTAAGCGGGGTGTGGGTAGTTATTGGGGGAGCTGAGGCAATGGGGCGGCGGGAGGGGAGTCTGCTGAGGCATTGCGGGTGGGGAGTGAGTTGGGGGGCCGGGAAAGAGCCCATGGTGGTGGTGGGGTTATTTGTGGGGAGAGGGGAGTTTGCTGAGGCGGGGAGGGCTGAGGCAATGCGGGCGGGGTGGGGAGTTACAGGCTGGAGAGGGTGGCCATGGAAAGTAGCCCGTTTTGGGATGGGACCTTGCGTGACAGTGGGGCATGAGTTGTAAGCCTCAAGTGATTAGGAGATGAAAAGGCGTAAGGCCTCTATGGACGTCTTGAAGAGGTTGTGTATAGTCTGGGATCTCCCTACCAGATATAAGAATTAACTTAAGAGTAAGGGTGGAGGTAGGACGCAGGTGGCGCTGTGGGTTAAAGCCTCAGCGCCTAGGACTTGCCGATCGAAAGGTCGGCGGTTCGAATCCCTGCGGCGGGGTGCGCTCCCGCTGCTTGGTCCCAGCGCCTGCCAACCTAGCAGTTCGAAAGCACCTCCAGGTGCAAGTAGATAAATAGGGACCGCTTACCAGCGGGAAGGTAAACGGCGTTTCCGTGTGCGGCTCTGGCTCGCCAGAGCAGCGATGTCACGCTGGCCACGTGACCCGGAAGTGTCTCCGGACAGCGCTGGCCCCTGGCCTCTTGAGTGAGATGGGCGCACAACCCCAGAGTCTGTCAAGACTGGCCCGTACGGGCAGGGGTACCTTTACCTTTACCTTTTAAGGGTGGAGGTGGTGTGATCCAAGAGTCACATCATCAATGGTATAAAGATAAACTAAGCTAAAAAGGATAATTTGCCCTTCTAAATTCAAAATGTAAACAGCTGACCATGGCTACAAGCCGTAGCTCTTTATCATGCTAATCTCCGAACATTTATTTGGAAAAGGGCAAAGAATTCGATGTTACATTGTAGTGAATACAGTGGTACCTCGGGTTACATACGCTTCAGGTTACATAAGTTTCAGGTTACAGACTCCACTAATCCAGAAATAGTACCTTGGGTTAAGAATTTTGCTTCAGGATGAGAACAGAAATCGTGCTCCGGCGGCATGGCAGCAGCAGGAGGCCCCATTAGCTAAAGTGGTGCTTCAGGTTAAGAACAGTTTCAGGTTAAGAACGCACCTCCAGAACGAATTAAGTTCTTAACCCGAGGTACCACTGTATATTGTATGGGGAGGAGGAGGAGATGTGGGAGGAGAAGGATGGAGAAGGGAGTTCGGTTGTGTCACTAGGAGGTGTGTGCCGGAGTCTCTTCAGCAGGGCTTTTTATGTTTGAACAACGGAAAGGTTGTGTAGGGCTGACCCAGATTCACTTACTGAGGCAGGAATTTCCTTGCAAGCTCACAAGTTTAGAGAAAAGGAAAATGAAAGAGGGTGGGCAAGCATTACAGAGAGGTATAAAATTATGCATGGTGTGAAGAAAGTGCGAAGAGAGGTTTTTTTCCTTCTCTCGTAATACTAGAACACTAGTATGTCAAGGAGATAAAGAACTATACAACTTTTAGAAGACATCTGAAGGCAGCCCTGTATCAGGAAGCTTTTAATGTTTGATGCTTTATATATTCTATAAGTTGCCCAGAGTGGCTGGGGAAACCCAGCCAGATGGGCGGGGTATAAATAATAAAATAATAATAATAATTACTAGAAGCTGAATGTTGGAAGATTCAGGACAGATAAAAGAAACTACTTGTTCACAAGGCGCCTGGTTAAAACTATGGAACTCACTGCCACAGGAGGCAGTGATGGCCACCAACTTGGATGGCTTCAAAAGAGGATTAGACAAATTAATGGAGGATAAGGTCATCAGTGACTGCTAACCCTGATGACTATGTTCTATTTGCTAGGAATTTTAGTTGGGGAGTGTGCTGTCATGCTCCCATTCTGCTTCCAGGCTATCCTTGGATATCTCATTGGCTGCTTATGAGGACAGTCCTGGACTAGATGGGCCATTGACCTAATTGAGTAGGGCTTCTTACACAGAACTCTTTATCAGACTGCATGTTTTAATTTTTTGTAAAGGAGGGGGAAAACACTTTGTTGGGGCCAAACAAGATTCATGCTAGTAAGTAAAGAACCATGCTTTATTTCACTTTAAAAAACAAAGCAAAGCTGATTGTTGGAATCTAGCTTGAAGAAGAGTTCTGTAGAACTTTAAAACTCCCACATGTCTCCCATATGATGTGAAGTTCACTGGGTATGTAGATGACAGGGCAGCCACTGAGGCCCATTGCAAAAGAACATCAGTCACATAAATATTTAGTTTATTTGCAACTCTTTTGGGGGGCAGAAATCATGTTGCTTATTTACTGTTGTACATTTTAACATCTATATAATGTCCAATATGTGTTTAATGGAGTTTCTGCATACTGCACAGCAACCACTATTTTCCTGTGGAAATCTCACGCCATTAACAATAAATTGTGCAGACCAGAATATTTTGCTTCTGGTAGCTGAGTTGTCAAAGAACTTGACTTTCATGGGGAGGGGTGAAGTCACTAAAGGAGTGTGCAAAAGATACTTTGAACATATATTTCTGCCCTACCTAGAGTCAGATAACTGATTCATTGGTCCATCATTGTCTGTTCTGATTGGCATCAGGTTTCCCAGATCTCAAACTGGGGTTATTTCAAGCCCTGCAGGCTGAGATTGTTTAACTGGAGATAATAGCAATTGCAAAGCATATGCCTAACCCCTGAATTGTGGGGTCTTCCAATTTGGATCAGTGGAATTTAGGAACAGGGATTAGGACCAGGCAATAATAGATATGAGGAACTAGCAAAGGGTTTGTGTGTACGTGGGTGGGAAGTAATATCAAAGGGTATTCTTTCGCTGCTCAGTGGAAATTCAGTCTCATCATCTGACTTTTACTAGATACTTTTCTTTTCATGCTTTTCTGCATGTTTAAGGACTAGAAACTTGCTATCTTAATCATTCAATGGAACACAAGAAGACACAGAAGGGTAGAAATTTGGTGTACAGTGGTACCTCTGGTTACGTACTTAATTTGTTCCAGAGGTCCGTTCTTAACCTGAAACTGTTCTTAACCTGAAGCACCACTTTAGCTAATGGGGCCTCCCGCTGCTGCCGCGCCGCTGTTGCAAAATTTCTGTTCCCATCCTGAAGCAAAGTTCTTAACCCGAGGTAGTATTTCTGGGTTAGCGGAGTCTATAACCTGAAGCATATGTAACCCGAGGTACCACTGTACTCTGACTTGGGCAACTTGTTGAAAAGGCACCATTAAAAAAAACCTTTATGGACAACCTCAGGGTAGTCTCTGTTAGGATCTCCTGCATTAAGCAAGGTTGGTGATCAGTAGAGTATGTGTGTGGAATATTTCTGAGAGATAGAAGATTGATTTGGGAAAGAGCAGACTTACGTTGCAAGGTATGAATATAGCTTTTAGTGAAAACTGTCTTCTCAGAATTTAAGAGAAAAAAGCAGGCCAATAGGGTGTCAGCTTTTGAGTAATACAGAACACTATGAAGCACTTTCAATGGCTGTGATTGTTTCTCTCCCCGCCCTGACACCTGCGTGTCAAAGGTATACACTAAAATGTAAAGCGCTCCTAAATCTTGATAAAAGAGATAAGGGTTTAGTCATTTTCAACAGGTGCCTAATTAAAACTTTGCTCTAGAGTTATGTGTAACTCAAAATTTTGCACAGGGCTACAGGCCAACAGAAGGCAGGCCCATCAAAGGCTGCTGTTATGTTACCTAGTTTGGCTGGTCATTCGTGCATTTCAGGGACAAGGGGGTGGGGCAGAGCTGGGCCTTCCTCCCTTGAAACCCACCTGCTTTGCATTGCTAAGCTTGATGACTTTTATATCTACCCTCCATGACACCAATGCTGTCAAGCTCTGGCATAATCTGTGCAGGTGAAGACAGACGTCAGAACTTGTTTGTACAGAGACCTTTTGCATCTATGTTAGCTCAATTTAGACAATTTACAATGCAATATTCATTGTTTACATAGAATTATGCCCTGTTGAGTTCAGTGACGCTTACTCCTGGATCAGTTAAGTGTAAAAAGAATTGCAGCTTTAGTGACTAGTTTGGATTTTTTCCTATCTCTAAATCATAAACCTAGCCAATTTATCCAATTTATAGATAAACCTAATGCATGCCTCTTGCGTACTTCAGGTGTGTGAAATATTTTAATTGTTTTAAGATAATTTGTATCCTTCCTTACCATTTTTTTTAAACGGGGGAACCATGGCATGCTCTCCTCCCAGAACTGCAGCTGGCACCGACATCATTCAGTACTAGCTAAATACCTATCTCTTCATCTGGGCCAATTAGTGGCAATAGGGGTGAAATATTGAGGCCAGCAGGATATAAAATATATTTTAAAAGCATAGGAGGTGTTGAATAACTCTTTCATTAAAACAAGTAAAAAAACCTCCCAAAACAAGTGAAAGTAAAAAAGGTGTAAAAGGCAGCATGTCAGACTAAAAACCAGTCAGCATAATAGCTAGCATATAGGTGAGTGGAAAACTTGCTTAAATAGTCTAAACTAGGCAGCACAAAGTACAAAGATGTACAGCACAAAGTACAAAGGAGAGGCTCTTCTCTGTGTTCCAACACAGGCCAAGGTAAAATTCCTGGGGATGTTCAACAGGGCCTTTTCTGTGGCCATGCCACACTTAAGAAAACCATCAGTCTGGTTTCTGTGCCTGCAAAGTGGGCATGGCCACAGAAAAGGCCCTGTTGAACATCCCCAGGAATTTTACCTTGGCCTGTGTTGGAACACAGAGAAGAGCCTCTCCTTTGGAGTGTAGGAAGGATGTTACGGAAGGTGGCCATCTTTCATAGAACAGGGGTGACAATTCCCTACATGAGTTGGAAGGGACCATGAGGGTCATCTAGTCCAACCCCCTACAATGCAGTAAGCATCACCCAACATGGGGCTTGATTCTAGACCTTTCCCGGTTCTTTATCATGAAGACGATGCTATCGATGACTGATTTGTGAACTTTTGCCCTGCATCTTTTCATGCCCATGACTGAGAGAAGCCCTATGCGAATATGAAAACTGTCCTACTCTAGTAATGTTCTTCCAAACCAACATTTTTGAAATAGTGGCATGACAATGATTGCTATTAATGATGGCAAAATGCATCCTCCAGGTTCAGATGCTGCATACCTTCAAATTCCAGCTGCTGGAGAACAAGAGCAAGAGATAGCTGTGGCCAGCGTGTCCCTGCTGGAGGGCTTCCTGTAGGCATCTGGTTGGCCAATGTGGGAAATGGGATGCTGGGCTAGATAACTAGGTCTGATAAGTTGCCCATCTCATAAGGAAAGGACCCTGTTCACCCACTCCCTCCTTGCTTCAGCTCCTGTCCTGTTGCAAAGACTGTGATAGTTAATAACATCAGGGTTTTATTAAGGTGAAAGTTGCCCTAATGTGTGACTGTGGCCACAGCCATTGTGCATGCTGGTTTACGGTTTGTTTTCTCCCAGTCTGTCAGCTCTCTCTTTCCCCACGCCAATTTGGCTGGAAGGAAAGTGAGCTGATTGTGAGTCATCTGTCAACTTAGATCATTGCCTTAAGATTTAGTTTCCATTTCCCAGGAGAACCAGCTTTATGGGAGGAATAGGCTTGATGGTATAAGCCAATTTGCTGCTTGTTGTCTTGGAAACCAAACTCTTGCATTCAAAAAGGTTTGTGTTTAAGTCTCCGCTTTTCAGGCAACCTTTTCAAGTTGGGAGACAAGCAGGAACGGCCCTTTCAGAGTTCCTGGTGGGTGTCCCTCAATAGCAACTTTTGGATGAGAGTCCTTTTCAGAAACAATTAAGTGAACCAAAAAGGATAATGTTATTTTTCTCTGCAAAAATAGCCGTAGGCCTTGGGAAGTTCTGGATGTGGACTTGGTCTGTATGTCCTGACTTTGTGTATCCCACACATTGCAGGCATCAAGAACATAAGATTACTGCTGGATCAGACCAAAGGCCCATCTTTCCAGCATCCAGTTCTCACAGTTGCCAGCCAGATGGCTGTGGGCTCCCTGCAAGCAGAACCCTACACCAACAGGGCTGTCCCCTCCAGCCATTTCCAGGCTCCTCTTCTTATCCCTCTTGCTCTGAAATGCAGCTTATGGGGCACATGATTGTGTTTTCTCATCTGCAGCAGCCAGACGTTGGCACAGTGAATTCCAAGGACTTCGGTGCTCTTCATACATGAACACATTTGGACAGCAAGTGACAACTGTTTTGCTTGAACACACATTTCTGTGTGTATTGTTCATTTCTGTGCCATCTCTGTGCGTATTGTTTTGCTGCTGAGGTTGCTTCTTTGTTGTTGTTGTTGTTGTTGTTGTTGTTGTTGTTGTTGTTTTCCTGGTTTGTAAGTCATTCTGGGAACTCAATTTGGGTGGAAGATGCAGGGTAGCAATGGTTTCATAAATACAGAGAACATTAAATACAATTTTGGCTCAGTGAGGCATTGGATGCCTTCTTGAAAAAGCAAAAAATAAATTTAAAAAATGGCATTCCAGTGTAGTAGAGTGACTCATTTGTAGGAATGTGACAGATCTGTTGCTGTTCTTTAAGCCAGCTTTGCAAGGACTTGCTGAGGAAGCGATTCTCTCCCCCACCCCACCCCACCCCCCGCCACTCTTCTCCCTTCTCTTGCTGCCCTGCCCTGATTCGTCACCATTTGTCCTGGGCTCTCGGGCTGATAATTGCCAGCTCAGTATTTGAACACATATTGGTAGCAGTAATTGGAACACAGCAGCTCTCTTGTAAGGAAGTTCAGGTGTTCCAAGGGAGAGTGGCTGAGATCATTCTGCATAAAGCTCGTGTATGGCAGAAATGTGCACAGCCAGCCCAGAACTGTGGTTGTGAGCATTTGGACTCCAAACTTACCTCCTGTTCCTACAGTTTATCCCTGTTGTGGCCATGTGTGTTTTTTTTTTTTTGGGGGGGGGGGAGAAAGAGAACACTGTTAAGGAAGTCATAAGAGTATGGCATTTGTAGATAAGAGACTGATTCAAAAGCAATTCCTATCTGCCATAAGAAAGTACAGTGGTGCCCCGCAAGACGAATGCCTCGCAAGACGGAAAACTCGCTAGACGAAAGAGTTTTCCGTTTTGGAGGTGCTTTGCAAAACGAATTTCCTATGGGCTTGCTTCGCAAGACGAAAATGTCTTGCGAGTTCCTGCAGGGTTTTTTTCCTCCCCCCCACTTTTTCTAAGCCGCTTATCTGCTAAGCCGCTAAAAGCCGCTAAACCGCTAATAATGCTAATCCGCTAAGCCATCAATGGGCTTGCTTCGCAAGACGAAAAAACCGCTAGACGAAGAGACTCGCGGAACGGATTCTTTTCGTCTTGCGAGGCACCACTGTAGCAAATTACCAGAGTGCTTCATTCATGTCATTCAGGATGTGGTAGAGTCTGCATAAGCTTTTACCACAACACGCTCTTGCAATTTTTAAATAGCTCTGCAGGGAAGACATGATCTCTTCCCTGTGGTTGAGTTTTTACTCTGATTTTCATTAGCCTGAGACTTGACAATCCTTGGACTTTACGACAATAATACATATAGAAGGTTAGTAGTAATATGATATGTTACTGCCATCAGGAACTGGGCTTTGCAATTTTTTGATATGACGATTAAATTACAGCTTTATTACATATAATGTTATGTTACTTTACAGCCTTTTACATGTGTGCTGTGGTGTTATGAGCATTCATAAAAGCAATGAACAAATGCAGCTCCTGTCCTAGGGCAGCCTTCTGGGGGTTTTTGGGGCTTCGGTTGGGTTTTTTGTGTGTGTCCAGGGGTGTCCAGTTCTATTCTTAATATGCAAGGCAGGTTCTCTGGTGCAGACAAAAACAGGAGGAGGCTTCTAAATATAATCCTAGCTCAGAGCCTGAGAGTCCTTTTTTCTGTTCTCTGGCTTACAAAGCCCTCGAGCCTAAACTCCACCACCCTCAGTTGCCCCAAAGCTCCCTGCTTCGTTTAAACACTTTTGGTCCCCTGTCTGGGGCACCCTCCCAGAACACCATACATGGCATGACCTCTCACTCTTGTTTCCTGCCCCCTAGTTTCCATTACTGAATTTGCTTGAGTCCTCACCCCAATTTAATGTAATGGTATTTGTGTATTTGAAATGCTGGCCTTCTACCCAACAGCGGTATCTACTCACATAAGACTAAAAAACAATTAAAACACAAAGAGCGCAGTGCAAACCAAGCAGTGGAAGAAAAAAAAACACGTTCGTTTCATGTTACTTTTGCCGCTACCCCTCCCCTTTCTGCTCTGCTGTCATAGAATATAAGCTGCTTGGAGAAGTGATTCACCACCACTCTTGCTTATCTTCCGTTGTAAGATAGCTGTGGCCGTTTTTGGACCAAAATAATAATAATTTATTTATTTAAGGGTGTTTATTAACTGCTTATTAGGCGCACTTAAGTGGTTTACATAATATTCTTATCACAATCAGCAGATTTTTGTAAAAAGTTATGATAAGAGGAAAAGGCAATTACCGGTACTGTAGTTCGTTTTAGAAGATGCTACTGCTTCTCACTCCGCCCCCCCACCCAAGGCAAACATGGTCCTTGCGATGCTCCTGTAGTAGGAAGCCACTAGGAGAGCTGGATGGTGGTACACCTCCAAGCTTTTCCCCACTCCCCATAGCTTGGCCACTGTGGTCCTGGCACTGGTAACCTCTGGAATGATTTACTGCAGTGTGTTTTATGTGGGGCTTCCCTTGGGCTTAGTCCACAAGCTGGTGCAGACTGCAGCAGGTTGGTTGCTGCTTGGCCCACCCTGTTGACGCCACTCCTGCTGAGGGAACTGAAATGGCAGCCAATATGTTACTGGGCACAGTTCAGTGCTCTGCTTTTAGCATTTAAAGCCATAAATAACTTGGTGCCAGCTTGCTTGAGGGTCTGCCTCACCCTCTATTTCAGCAAGTGCACTTCTCACATGGGCACTGCTGAGAGTATCTCCTGCCATGGAGGTATACTTAGTAAGTATTGGAAAGAGGGCTTTTAGTGTTGCAGCTCCAGCCTTCTAGAATTGGTTGCCTACTGTGTTTAAGCAAGCATCTAGCACCTTGATATTTAGGCATTTATTGAAGACCTTTTTTTAAAAAAAATCTTTCCTTGAAGTGGGAGCCTGTCATTTTATGGAATCTTAACAGTACAAATAAGGAACTGGTTTTACTGTGTTCATTGAGTCTGTGTTAGTATTTTAATCTCTTTGTTATCTTGCTGTACACCACCTTTGTAGCTTTTGGCTATGAATCAGTTTATAGATCTGCAAATAAAATAAAAATCATCCTTTGTAAAGCACCATGTACACAGATGGTTATACGTAACCAGTAAATAATATAATAATCAAGTTCTTAAATGGCCTCTCTGTATTGCAGCTCTTGTATTATTATTTAAAAGTAAGATCCTCATCAGTTTTAGGATGCACTCGGTGAAATTTTCTCCCATGGTGGTTCTAAAGTTCTGATGAATGGGAACCAAAGATCCATCTTGCATTTCATTCATGTCTCCAGGAAATACAGAAACAGGTCATGAAGGCTTGGGCCTCCCTGCACAGCAGCAAGTATTCAGAGATAGACTGCCTCTGAACCTGAAGGTTCTGTTTAGCTATTACGGCTATTAGCCGTTGACAGCCCAAAGCTCTGTGAATCTGGCTACTTCCTCTTTAAAACTACTTGCCACTGCCACTTATGGGAGCGAATTCTATAAGTTAATTATGTGCTGTGTGAAGAAGTGCTTGTTTCTGACTCTCCTGAATCTCTTACCTGTCAATGGGTATGGGGATAGCTCAGTTGGTAGAGCATCTTTCGCCCAATGTGGGGCTCGAATCTCAGGGCTCTGGGTTTGAGCCCCACATTGGGTGAAAGATTCCTGCATTGCAAGGAATTGGACTAGATGATCCTCGTGACCCCTTCAAACTCTATGAATCTGTGTGAGAGACGTTGATGATTCTATCCTGCTCTACCTCCCAAAGGAATTTCTGTGTCTGCTTTTCTCTAGACCATGATAAGTTTATAATTCATAATTTACCCTTTTAAGCGTTCTTTCTTTAAAAAAGAAGAAATGCTGTTAAAGTGTGGCTGTCACAAGGGAAAATGCTTGGGAGGAAGCTCTCCTACCAGGACTGCAGCAGAGGAGCTGTCGCGCCATCTGTCCTGGCATAAGTAGTTGCATTGGAACAGCATGGATGGGGTTTCTGTTGAACTTGAACTGGTGACACCACATCCTGCTTATGTTACTGTTTTTCCACAATGATGACATTGTAAAGGGTCACAAAGCAGCGAGGAAATTTTGCCTGCGCAACAGAACTGATGGTCTGCATTTTTCAGGAAGGAGCACTGGAAGTTGCTGGGCAACCTGAAGACGACAGTGGAAGGTTTGGTGTCTATAAACAATCCCAACGTCTGGTCTAAGTATGGTGGCTTGGAGCGACTCTGCAGGGACATGCACAGCATTCTGTATCATGGGCTCATTCCAGACAAGGTAGGCTTTCTCGGTTTTCTCTGGAGTTTATGCTCTTATTTCTGCTTTAGCAGGTGGTTATCTGGACTGGTGTTCACCTGGGACAGCCATAAAACGGATCCCTTAATCATCTTGTCTAAAATCTGACCTAGATGTCATGTCTTGGACGAGAATAGATAAGAATGTTAGTAGTCGGGTTGCATCCACAGAACAAGATGCTAAGGAAGACGTGAGGCAAGACTGAGACCTGGGCCAACTAGTGTTTGTTTTTGTAAAAAAGAAAAAAAGGGGGGGGCAGGTATAGTAGAGCTGTGATCCAAGAGTTAGTTGGATCATATTTCCTTTCCTAGGTGACCTTAGGCAAGCCCTTTTGTCTCCCCATCTGCAGTCATTTTCAGTGTTCAGTCCTTCCTGTCTCCAGGGTGATAGCTCCTGCTTTTCCTGAAGAAATAGGTTGTCTCTGAACTGGAAGGTTTTGTTCTCTTCACACTGTTCATGATTTTACGAAGCTCCATCATGCCACCCCTGCACATTCATACACATTTTTTAGAGTAGTGGTACTTCTGAGCATGCACATAAGAACACCAGGCCAATGGTCCACCTAGTCCAGCATCCTGTTCTCACAGTGGCTGACCAGATGCCTGTGGGAAACCTGCAAGCAGGACATGAGCACAACGGCACTCTGCCCACCTGTGATTCCCAGCAGCTGCTAATCAAGGCATGTTGCCTCTCGTGGTGGAGGTGGAATATAGCCATTGTGGCATTGATAGCCTTGTCCTCTATGAATTGGTCTAGTCCTCTAGTCTAGACATCCAGTTCCCTAGCCGTGCTGCCATTAAATGTCGAACAGCATTAATACCTTCCCTCCTGCAACAACCAACAGTTTCTTCTGCCACTGTAGTTGCAAGAATAAATCATTAACTTGCCTTTATCATCTTGTGGAATGGAATATTGTCCTTTTGAGATCATAATTAGTAATAATCTGTTCTGTAGGGCTTTTGCAGTCCTCCAGAGATAAAATCAGGCTGTTGGTTGCAATACAGGCAACTACTCCCGTTTTGTGCGGGGTTTGCATTCCTGACCCTTGCACGCATTGGTGGAGCTTGTGTAAGTGCTCTCCTCCCTGTTACGCCCCTGCCCTGTTATGCCCCCGACCTGCCCCTTTTTCCGGGCACTTCTAGGTTGTGGCGATGCATATGTGCACAGTCGAACATATTTTGAACATGCACAGAACAATCATTGCTTGTAGTGGATAAGCTGTAACCAAAGTTACTAGTGAACAGTGCATTTTCTCCATAGAGAGAAGAAATCAACATCTTGGGAATTTTGGCACAGTTAAATAAGAGCACGAATGCAGACACCTTAAGGTTCCTACATCCATGCAAAATCTGGTATCTTGAAAGCCTTGGTATTGCCGCTTCAAAAATACACTGATTCTTATTTGGTTCAGTGTTATATTAATGTTGGCTGCTCTAGAAAACGTGTTCTTGTTTATAAAACTGTAGCTGTCAGGAGGTGTGGTGTGGTGTTTGCTTGGGCCTTCCTGTCTAACCTAATTTAGTTCCATTTGTATTTGCACCAGTCATTGTCTGCTCCATCCACACAGCTGCTCTTAAGGTATCTTAGCCCCCTTGATAATTTTAATCAGAAAGACAGGATATAACTGTTCCCGCTTTAAAAATA
Source organism: Podarcis cretensis (assembly GCF_951804945.1). Taxonomy (NCBI): domain Eukaryota; kingdom Metazoa; phylum Chordata; class Lepidosauria; order Squamata; family Lacertidae; genus Podarcis; species Podarcis cretensis. Next base: position 98,962,429 of record NC_137174.1, read on the forward strand.
TATAATTTGTTGCCTGGGAAAGGTTGAGCCATAACAATGTAATTAAGATGTTATATTCTTGGGCAAGGTTCTTGAGCAGGTAGTCACAGACCAGATCCAGACGCTGTTGGAGGAAGTGGGTATTTTTAGATCCATTTCAATCGGGTTTTAGGCCCGGTTTGGGCACAAAACTGCTTTGGTCACCCTGTATGACTTCTGTTAAGAGGAAAACAGGGGAAATGTGTACCCATTAATTCGCCTCAACCTCTCAGCGGCTTTCCATCATGGTGTCCTTCTGGAGTGACTGTCCAAGTTAGGGTAGGTGGCACTACTTTTTGGTATTTCCAGTCCTATTTAGACGGTCATTTCCGGAGGGTGATAACTGGGGAATGCTCTTCAGCCTTGTGGAGCTTTCAGTGTGGGGTTCCTCAGGGTTCAGTTTTATCCCATATGCTCAGTGAGGTCATCCAGAGTTTCTGAGTACATTGTCCGCAATATGCTGATGGCACAACAGTTACTCTTGCCTCAAGCCTTTGTAGTTTTGTGAGTGTTGGTGTGTATGTTTTCAAACAAACCATGGGTAAGGAAAACTATTGAATTTACACGTAATGTTAAGCTATGTTTAAAACAAGCCAAGTTTCATAAGCCAGCAAAAACCCATGACTTCAAATCATTGGTTTTTGGCAGAAAATAATAGGTAAGCTGCAGGGCAGGGTACACACATAACACTAAAGCATCGTTTGATAAACTATGATTTAGCATTATGTACCAACCAGGTGACTGATTTGCTAAACCTGAATGCAGCACGTTCCAGATATCAGGAAGGCATTGAATTCTTGACTCTGTTCTTGTCTCACTTTTTGCAACTGCTTGAGAGAAGGAAGATGCAAATTAAGCTGTAACAGAGATTATTTTAGAAGTAGCACTTAAGACCACCTGACATGTTTTGGTCCGTAGTTCATAATTGACAGCGGTAAAGGAGTTAATTTCCTTCCCCTTTCTAAGCCTGCCTCTTAATGAATCTGGTCTCTGAGCACATATTGAGCTGGCACTGCCAGGGGAATTTTAACTCTATGTATTTCCTGGGCAGGTGTGTTGCAGGCAGAGGGATTATTGGCAGTTTGTGAAGGACCTCCGCTGGCTGAGCCCACATGCTGCCCATCACATTGAAAAGGTGAGCTCATGTTTTGGGGAAAGAAGATCTTGGTTTTGCCAGGGGGTGGGGGACAAGTTTGTTGAGGTGAGAAGAAGTCACTTGCCTCTTTGTTGTTTTTAACCTTTACGGAAGGTCTGAAAGGCAAATCTTGCTGGGATTGTTTGCAGGAAGCCAGTATGTAACTCAAATAAAAAGTGCTGATGGCAGGTGGGAGGGAGCTGATGGGAAACTCCTACCTGCAGCCCAAGGTTGGTGAGGAAATGCAAGCAGCTTCAGACCTGAGGAAAGTTTAATAATAATAATAATAATAATAACAATAACAACTGAACTATAACTGAACTATAACTGAATTTCCATCAAGCTCCCTTTGTCTGCTGCAGCTCAAGTTCTGACACTGGATCAATGGCGAGAGTCGTGATATAAAACGGTGAAATTGGCGTGACTGTCGTGGAAAGCATATGTAGGTGTGTTGTATTGGGGCTGCTGCTACAGTCTCCATTTAGAGAATAATCAGGCAAGAAAATGGGGTCTGCTAAGGGCAGACAGCTTCCTCCTTCTCAAAGGGTTATAACACATCTCAGGCTTGCAAAGTGAGGCCATTATTTTCCCTGTTGTGCGAATGGGGAACTGATGCTGATACAGAGTGGCTTTCCGGCAGCCTAGGCTATGCTGCCTCTCATTTGTCAGCTGGTGCCTCAAGCAGCAGTCCCGCATACGCTTTCAGGGACAGTGGCAAATTGAGAGAGATTCTAAGAGGAGTATGTAATCAGGGCTCTTCTGGGACGCTGCTGTCCATTACCTGCTAGTCTCTGCCAGCTTTTCAGAGGAAGTACCATCTGTCTTCCAGTTTATCAACCTGTATGAGAACGGACAGCGGAACACCGACGGCGTCAGTGATCGAGCCATTGCAGAGGCGTGGCTCCAGCACAGCCTGCAGTTCCATTGCCTGTCAGCTCAGCTGAAGCCTCTGCTTGGGAACAAACAGTACACCAGGAAGTTCTACGCAGGTAAGATGAAACCCGTGCTCTTCCTCTTCTTTCTCGTGCCATTCTTCTTCTTTCTTGTACTCTGTGGTCAGCACTTGGCAGCCTACAAATAAAAGGCAGCTTTCAGACAGCCACAGGTGGCTTCTCTCTTCCTCCCCCATCCCCAAAATTGAGGTTAAAGTCCCAGGCTGGCCATGATGGAAAATATTGTTTAAAGGATGTGGAAAGGTCATGGCTCACTGGTAGGTTGTCTGCTTTGCATGTGGAAGATTGCAATTTCAATCCCCAGCATTTCTACATAGGCCTGAAACTCTGTAGAGCATGGATAGGCAAACTAAGGCCCGGGGCCCAGATCCGGCCCAATCGCATTCTAAATCCGGCCTGTGGACAGTCTGGGAATCAGCATGTTTTTTCATGAGTGGAATGTGTCCTTTTATTTAAAATGCATCTCTGTGTTATTTGTGGGGCATAGGAATTCATTCATTCACCCCCCCCAAAAAAAAATAGTCCATCCCCCCAGAAGGTCTGAGGGACAGTGGACCGGCCCCCTGCTGAAAAAGTTTGCTGACCCCTGCTGTAGAGCCACTGCTGGGCATTGTACTACAATACTACTATTGCCCCGGGATCTTTGGATAAAAGGGCAAAGGAAAAAGTCACGTCTGTTGCTCCTCAGAATTTTTTGCATGTGCTCCTCTGGAGGTTTCCCAGGAGGGAATGTGCCTCTTAGGCTGAAAAAGGTTTCTCATCCCTGGGGGGGAAAAACGAAGCAATGAGCTGTGCTGCCTCGTCTATTGTTTCGCATCATGTCTTTTGTAGCTGTTCTTTTGTATTGCTTTCACTTTATTAAAGCTGCTTCCTTATTTATTTGGCAGTTCATCAATTTTCATATCCTCTTTTTGTGTTTCATATTCATGTTTTTTTAAACATGGATGACCTGGCTAAATTTGTTTTACTGAAGTGCAAATCCTCCGCCTAATATTTTTGTTTGATGTCTCATTTCACTCTGTACATTATATATGTGCACATACAAATGCAAACTAATAAATATGTCTGGAAAAGTAAGCAATAAACATGGGAAAATGCCAAAATACTATAACTGGCCTAAAAATATATATATAAAGAGCTTAACCAGTGACTCAAAAGGTAGTCAAAGAGGATAAGGCAATTCATGGGTGGCAAGGCTGTGTTCTATCTCCCTTCTCGTAATCAATATGTTCTTAAAACCAGTTACTAGGATTCCCCAGTGGAAAGAGTGCTGTTGTGCTCATATCCTTTCTTGCCGTCTTCCCAAGAAGTATCAGGTTGCAGAACATTGGACTAGATGTGTTGCTAGCCTGATCTTGCTGGCTCTTCTTAGCTTCTCTGGCAGCCCATGGTATATCTGAATGTACGAACACACTGTGTGAACAATCCTGTAGTGACCTCTCATGATAGACACTTATGTGTTGTTCACTACTCTTGGGTACTTTGGTTGGTCTGATCCTGTGGCCTGCAGGGAGGTTGAAACAGATTCTCTTTCTTCACTGTCTGGGGTGTGCTGAGGTTCCTGGGGCGAGAGGAAAGGGAAGCAGTTTCCCAAGCTGTAGGGACAGTGTATTGTCTTGTGCTTTCAGCTGTTGAGCTGCAGTCAATGATAGCAGCACATTTAGGCAGCACATTGCCTAAAAAGAGCTAGTGTAATATGGATAAGAGCACGTAATATGGATAACACTGAAAGTCAAGTACAGGATAGACATGGAAACCTCAAACTCTGCGCTAAAGATAAACACTTTTAGGTAACTAAATTTCTTTAGAAAAAGGCCTGCATCTCAGTCAAGAAGGAAGTCTTCTCTGTTGGAGACCCAGGCTTAATTCTTGCTGAGCTGTAACTATTTGAGACCAAAAACCGAGCAAAAATCCGCATAGAATACTACAGCGTCAAAGACAAGGGTTCTAGTCTAGCCTTCTCCTGACATGTTGGTTTTCAGTGTGCAAGGGATATTCCCATTGCATGAGCCCTCATCTGCAGTCTGAAGTGGAGCAGGCTTACCACTTAAGTGAGAACTAGGCCTATGGGGCTCTGCTTTTATGGCAAAGAGTAGAAAGAATAAATGCCCAGGAACAAAGGAAACTGCCTTATACCACATCAGACTATTACTCCAGCTAGGCCAGAATTAGCTGCTCTGACTGGGAGCAGCTCTTGCAAGGCCATCTGGAAAAGTCTTTCCTTGCCCTACTATCTGAAATCCTTTTAACTGGGACTGAGCCTGGGACCTTCAGCATTCAAAGCATGTGATCTACTACTAAGTAATGGGCCCTTTCCTTTGGGCCTTATTCCTTAACTCCCAAACCCTTGCTGGTGCTTTTTTGTATCCTCAGCCCCCACATGCTTATGATCACAGCCTGTTGATACAAAGCCTTAAGTGTGTAGAGCTTGTACCATGAAGGCTGGGGAGGTGGGGGGTCCCTTGTCCTAATTGGCATGCCATGAAGGGAGACATTCAAGAGGCCTTTGTTGTTGTAACACAGCTGCAGAGTCCGTTTCTGCAATTCTTCTGTTGAGATGGAGTGTCCATGGGTGATGCAACTGTTCAGGAACATACTAGGGGACTGTTCCTGCAAAGGTGGCTTCTTCCATGGCTGTGTCTAATTGTAGGAACTCTCTGGTGACAGATGTGGCACGAGAATCATTTACACAGGAACCCATCCCTGTTGCACTGCAGTGCAAACTACTAAGTTGTGGAGAAGGCAAGCCTAGAATTCTCCTGCTTGACACGATAGGTTTCCACTGTGCAGGGAAGCTGTATCAGCAGGGTTTGGACTCTATGACACCTGGCCAACTCCCTGATTGTATGTCAACTGGGAAGTGCTAAGTGAGTGAAAAGCAGAGGATACTTGTCCCGACACCTTCATTTAGGTGGCTGTCTGATTTATAACTTGCAAGACGTTTCTGAAGACTGCTGTGCAACCATAGAAATCTTTTCCCTGTGAATTCATTGGGCATTGAATGCTTTCTGAGAAGGACTGTAAGACAGTCAAGTTTGAGTTTTAGTAGTTCAGGGCTACTTTTTTTTTATAAAAGTCTTCAGTAGCATACTGTATGCTTCACCATGTAAAGGAACAATAAGCCAATACTATTGTATTTTAATATTCTGTTGGAAGCTACCCAGAATGGCTGGGGAAACCCAGCCAGATGGGTGGGGTAATAATAATAATAATAATAATAATAATAATAATAATAATAATATCAGCCTGAGTTTCCTTTTTCCTTTTTTTCCTTTTTGCAGACTCAGCATTCCTGCTCAGTGATGCTCATGTGACAGCCATGTTACAGTGCTTGGAGGCTGTCGAACAGAACAACCCCCGGCTGCTAGCTCAGATAGATGCATCTATGGTGAGAAGGGTCCTCCTTGCTTCTTGTTTGTGTCCCCTCCCCTTTTGCTCATTGCTTCCCTCCTCCCAGATGCTGCTCTGCTGCTGTCCTGCACACAATATCTCATTCAGGAGCAAGCAGGGGACTCTTGAAGAAGTACCTTGACTGCTTGACCCCAGAGGTAAATGCCCCAGAGCATTTGCTGTAGCTCTGCAAAATGGCTGGTCAGGAGGAAATTGCTCAGCCAGCTATATCTGCGAGAAGGCAGACTGCAGTGCTGGTTCAGAAGCATCTGTCAGGTAGACTGGACCCTGGGGGATTTTCTCCATTGCTTCAGGGTTTGTTATTAGTTGCTCCACTTAGCTTCCAGGCCTGCTTTCAGAAAGAGCCATTCCTGAAGCCACAGTGGATAAGACATGAGGAAATTACTGGGCTACTTCTAAAGAATAACTGTCAGTGAAATAGCTGCTGGGGAAGTTGTGGGTGACTCTTCTTTCTTGGAGGTTTGAAAAGAAGCTTGGCCCAGGGATCAGTGAATGTGCTTTAGCTATGTCACCTTGGAGCAGATGTTGGGTTTGATGAGTGGCTTTCCATGGTGCCAGAAGTCAAGTGAGAGTTCCTCAATAAGATGATCAGCAACGGTTCGCAAACTTCTCTGAAACGCTGCTTGCCCACCTTTCCCTGCAACACATAGCTTTCTTAGGGCAACACTTAACATGGGACAACAGTGTTGGTGACGCACAGCTGACATGTTAGTGCCCCTAGAATGTGCCCTCTGCAACACCCAGGGATTCCACGGCAGCTGATCTGGGGTTCACGGGCTGGCTAAATAAATAAATAAATAAATAAATGTGGACCCTGTTCCTTGAATATGGATTGATTCAGATAATCCACTGCATTCCTTCCATTTCTGGTTCTATAGCTCTACTTCCTTGTGTATTCCTTGTGCATTAACTAGGTCCTTCTTTCAGTTTGCCAGGAAGAGCGAGTCCTCTGTGCCTGTGACAAAGAGCCAAAGTCTCACAGCGCTTCCTGGATCCATATGTACCCCTCCAGCTGAATGCACGACCCACCGGTATTTTGGCTCCTTCTCAGGTCTTTACTCCGCCTCTGCCAGCATTCAAGGTGAAAGCTCTAGCACCTCAAAGTGCAGTAGTTTAGGTTGTGTTTTTCTGTTGCCATTTCTGTTTCTTAAAATACTCAAGTCCCTGCTTCCCCTTCTTTCCCCACCTCTTTCCAGACAGGAGACCTTCAAACACTTGGGTTTGCAGTGGCACCAGCCAGCCTCAGGAAAACTCCCAGTGTGCCTCATCTCATTGGCAGCCGGAGGGCAGGTCCCCCCAGTGGCAAGCCCCTCCTCTCCCACACCTCACCGTCTCCCCCCCAAAAGATGCCTCCCTTCCTGGCGAGATGAGTGCCAGCACCTCAGCCAATGATGACTCGTGGGCAGCCAGCCAGGATGACACAGACGGGCCAGAATACCTGGCGATTGGGAACCTGGGCCGGCAGAGTCGGGCTTGTGGTAGCCCAGCCCAGTCCGGCACTTCCACTAGCAACAGTGCTGAGAGCAGCACCTCCAACCTGTTTTCGTCCAGCAGTTCCCAAAAGCAGGAGTCCGTTTCCTCCTTGGGAGAGCAGGGAGCAAGTGGTGGTAGCAGCAGCAGCAGCCGAGGGATGAGCCTCTTCCGTAGGTCCAGCTTCTCAGAGGGTCAGACGGCAGCTTCCTATGGGGGGCTCAAGAGGAGCCATGTACGCTCCCATTCAGACACCAACGTGGCCTCTGGGAAAACTCACGGTAAGGTGTGGGCAAAAGAGTTGGATATCTTACGACTGCTGCTGTTGAGCACAGACTCAGCTGCCTCTGGGAAAACTTTCAACTTCTGTAATGGTCCCTGCCCACTTAACAGAAAAGACAGGATTTGCATGAAAGGTGTTACAATGAATGAATAGCACCTACCTTCCCACCCATACTTGCTATAGCTCAGCCTTTTGCAGTGGTGGTGGGGGGGGGGGAGATCTCTTTGGTTGGTTCCATGGGCCAGGTCCTTATCAGAATCTGCTTTGTGGGCCAAATTTGATGGGTGTTCAGAACCACCCACCCGTCAAAATCCCTCGCAGGATTTTGCTCTAGCTCCGAAGAGCAAAAGGCTAAGCTGATCAGTGAAGATTAAATCCTGCTTCCTTGGCTGCAGGATCCTGTTCCCTACTTGGAACAGGGTGTGCAGCCAACGTAGCATCAAACCCTGTTCTCCTGCCCATCAGCTGACATCATCAGGGGTGTCAGCTGATGGGCAGAGGTGCGTGGCTTGAGGGAAAATGGTTTTGTGAGCCAAACTGGATTGATCTATGTTGTGGGTGGACCATAGGAAGCCCTTTTCATGGGAACAGAGGAAGTTGCCTTACATTGACTCAGACTGTTGGTCCATCCAGCTCAGTAATGTCTACATACTGACTGACAGCTCTCCAGGGTTTCTTATGGGGGTTTCTCCAAGCCCTACATCTGCATGCAAAGCAGAGGTTGTACCACTGAACTGGTGCCCTTCCTATGGTGTTGTATTAAAGACTAACTCTGAACTGAGTTTTGAAAGGCTTTGTTAAAGAAGCAGGTCTTGAGGGGAAAGCTAGAAATTTGGTGAACAGAAAGTTGCAGCTGTGTGGCACTTCTCAATACCTTTTAAACCCCCCCCCCCTAAAATGCCCCCGTCAGTCAACCTAGCTCACCTTTCCCTTTGATTTGTGACATACTTCATAGATGGTCTTAGGGGAGCAGGTAGAAGGAGATCAAGCTGGGAAGATGAGCTGTTATAATTATCTATCAGAGAAAAGCAGACAGGGAGCTCCCAAAGCAAGTGCTCAAAATTCATGGCTGAATAATCCATATTTCATGAACCCACTGTTGCCCATGTCTGCCAGTCACCCTCATCTCCTGTGATGCCCCTTCTCAAATGCTTTCCTTGGCTGCCTTCCCATCCCCTTTCATTTCCAGCAGAAATACCTTGGCTCTCCTGCCTCTAAAGCAGGAGCCTTACTATTCCCTTGGTTTCCTTTACAGAGCTGTCTGTGACTTTGGTCTTCTAACCACAGCTGTGTGATGATCTTCCAACACAACTTTGCCTGTTCTCCTTTCCCGCCCTTCAGTTAGAATAATAGAATCATAGAATTGTAGAGCTGGAATGGACCCTGAGGATCATCTAGTCCAACCACCTGTAATGCAGGAATATGCAGCTGTCCCATATGGGGATCGAACCTGCAACCTTGGCATTATCAGCACCATGCTCTAACCAGCTGAGCCATCCAATTGTGGAAGTCCCTCTCTGGACAACTACAAGATGCCATCTCTCTCCCTTCTTTCACATCCCCCCTGTGCAACATTTGTTTTAACCTTTTAATCCCTGGCCTCAGTTGCAACTACACCTGAGTACAGGTAATTGCACTTGGTCACATTTGCTTGCTGCTCTTCTCTCTCCCTCTCTTGACTTTCTGGCCGGCATTTGGATTATAGGCTCCTTGGAGACAGAGCCCCTCTTACTTGCTCAGGAAATCCTGCTAAGTGCTATGTACACTTAGGCTGCAGAAATAACAAATTGTATGTCAAACTTCCTTCTCCGCACAGCATTCATATAGCTGCTGATGTAGCCATGGAGATGCAGAGTCACATTGGTAGCCTTTTGTTGAGCTGCTGACCCCTCCCCAGAAATCTATCATACTACACAAAACACCATTATTCTTTTCCCCACTCAGCCAGTAGTATGTTAACTTTGCCCACATCTACAAGTGCACTTCTTGAGACAGTGAATATCATGCTGAGAAAGGGATTGTAAAGCTTCCTGCTACAAGTAGCAAGACGCATTCATAGGCATGGTACCCTCAGTTAATTTACACACACGATAGCAGCCCAATTCCTTGACCCCTGCTCTGTGACCGTTGGAAATAAATAAAATCATACCAGCAAATAGCAGAAGAGAGCTGGAGAGTCCTTGTGGCTTGTGAGGGGACCCTCCCCAGAGCCTGAAGAGGATGTCAATAAGGGCAGAGGAAGCCCTGAAGAGACCTGAGGTGCAGCAGGGCTTTGTTTAGGCTGCTCAGCCTCCCCGCTTAATAGCTGACATGTGGGGTAGCGCAGCAGCAGCAGCTGCTTCTGCTTTCTTGTGCATCCTCCGTCCAGCCCCAGAGCTTTAATTCTAGATATTTTGGTCTGGATTGGAGAAAGAGCAGTAGACCAGGGGGAACTAGGCATTTAGAAGCTTTTTAGAGGGTGCTGTCCAATTTACGCGATTTCACTTATGCGCACAGGGGCCTGGAACTATGTACAGGGGGACGCCTGTACTATGCTTAGCATTGGTGTTAATCCCACACTAGTTAGCTGCTCCTTTGCTCAAAATTCTGCAAGATGGACCCACAGAGCCTGACTTGCCACCCTAGAGGCCACCACCAGTGTCATGCACCCGATTCCTGCAGTGGCTGCAAGATCACCAGTCTTGGTCACCGTGCTTCTTTATAGTATTCTACATGAGCATATTGGTGAGATTGTGAGGGGCTGCTGGAAAAAGGATAATTCTGAGGCCAACAGCAGCCACAGCAAGCGGCAAAGAAAAAGGGAATTACAATTGGGCAGAAGAACTTGGTGAACCTGAAATGACTGAAAGGCTCCGTGTGTGTGTGTGTGTGTGTGTGTGTGTGTGTGTGTGAAGAAAATGACTCTAAAGTTGGGGGTCCCAAACAAGGCACTCCTTAGCACCATGGCTCCCTGGATTTAATTGTTGTTTTTGCTTTTTGTTTTAAATGGTGCTTTGGACAGTTGCCTTTTTTGCAGGGGTGGGGGAGTTTGCTTTTTGGGGGGTATAGGTGTTTTGCCTGGTTTTGGTTGGGGAGGGATTCAGGTACCCACAACAGTTTCTTAGATTCTCAAGTGTGCCCCTGGGCCCCCCAAATTTGGGGCCTTGTTTTGGGATCTCTACTCTGTTGTATTGTTCATGGTATGGGCAATGGCAGAACCTTTGGAGGTCTTTAAAGGGAGAACAAATACAACGTCTCCAAAGTGTGGCAGACAGGATTCTGCCTTGGTAAGTAACTTTCCTCTCTCTTTTCCTCTCTCTTCCTTCACGCTCCCTTTTCTGCTTTGCTGCCTGTCCTTAGGGGGGCACAGAGATATCAGCATTATAATAGAAGATCCTGTTGCAGGTTTGGGAGCCAGCACATTGCAAACCCCTTCATCAGCATCTTCTGCACTGACTGCAAGGTCTTTGTAAAATAGAAACCCCCTGGTGTCAACCTCAAGAAGCCTCCAACAACTTGAGCATTTTGATTTGTAACATTTCTTTTCATCCCATAATGAAGGTTCTTTGGGTGACAAAAGAGTTGTTTTTTTAAACTATTCTTGTTGGCCCATTGTTGGTTACTGGGCTGAAAGGTGAGGAAGCTCAGAGGTCTACCTGCCTAGTTTTTAAGGTGTGGTAGGAAGGAGATTCATTCCTGGTGGCTTTTGGCCTGAATTCAGGGCACTATGTACATACAGGCCTTCCTTATTTGAAGCTACCTGGTGCTACTCAATGTGTGGGTTCTTGTGAAAGGGTCTTGGGGGAGTGTTTTGTGTCCTGCAGAGTTTGCAGTTCACCATTTTGACCCAAGAAGCCACCATTGCTCAGTTTTTTGGCATGCTCTGAGATGTCCAAGTGCAAAGATCATGGCTTTCCTCTTCTTGGTGCAACCCATATGGCAAAACTTTTTGATAAAGAGATTTTGGTCTGCATTCGGAGCTTTGTCAAAATTGGTTATGATGCCAAAAGTGTCAATTTATAGAGTGGTTCTATCCAGTCTAAACAGCTCTGCAAGGACTGCCTCATTTGTTGTATTTTTCCTAGATGAGGAAGACTTCCCTGTAGCTTATATTGGGCAGTGATATTTCACATTGCATAGCTGTCACATGCGGGTTCTGCATTGCTTCCTACATGGAAGTGCATTTCATATTGAGGGCTGGGCGGGCAGGAATATAACCTATGAAGTGGCCCTAAATTGGGCCTGATCTTCTGAGCTATTGAAGTTGACACCAGTGTCTCCCTTGCCTTGTTCAACCCTCTCCTTTGCCATTGCATGTTCTGGATGTACACACTCTCAAATGTTGATTTCCCTCCATCACCTTCTTTCCATGCCATTATCAGCTGGGATAAAGCACTAAAACCAGCTGCCGTCCCGTTCAGCCTTTGTTGCCCCTGGAACTTCAGTTGTTGGGGGAGGTCAAGCCCACGCTCTGGCCCAAGTGATGCAAGCCTTTCCCTATAGTAGCTGTTTCTCAGAGGTTGCCTTGTTCCTAAACTTGAAATCTAGGTCAGGACAGACTTCTGTGTGTGGTCAGGAAGCTGGAGAACGGCCGCTGTGGACAAGGCCTTGTGACCTGGTCCAGAGTTTCAGCAGTGACTTCATAGGAATGTTTCAAGAAGGGATAACCACCATAGTATGTAAGTTGATTTTATAGTGGTGCAACAGTCTAAGAAACAAGGATAGTTACATTAAAAAAACCAAAAAAACTGAATTATCCAGGTGAAATGTAACTGATGGTCACGCTTCTCTTTCTGTATTGGCATAACCCTCCTCCTCAATGCCAAGGCTAGATAAAAAGATCTTGAGCTTTTGAGCTGTGCTTTGCCTTTGAGTCTCCAAGGGTAGCAAGAGGCGGGAATTACTGGTAGGCACTGGTGATCCCCAGGAACATTTAGTTTCAGAAATGGTAATGTGACGTGGCCATGTGGGTGAAGGTGGTCCCTGGTAGTTGAGCTCAAACCATTCAGCACTTTATAGATGTAAAACAGCATAGTTTAATTGTTCGCCAAGGATTCAGTGCATATTTTGGAGCAGCCTTCATAGTACTGTAAGTAGCTGAAGCTTCTGGAGAATCATCAAGCCAAGCTTTGCAACAGAGTGCTTTACGGTGGTCTCACAGAAAAGCTTTTATTATGGCACTCAGTAGACAACAACTTGCCTATGTTTGCCTCGGGGAGGGATGGGGAACCTGTCAGGTGCTGCTGAACTCCCAACATCCCTAATCATGGATCAGGCTAGCAGAGGCTGATGGAAGCTGGTCTCCTAAATACACTGGAGGGCCACAGGTTAAATTGGGATACTGAACCTGACTCTCTCCAAGATCCAATCCTGATATCTATTGGCACCAGTTGTGAAGACAGATCTAGACTAGCTTGTTAGAATACCCCCCTGCTTGAACACATGCATGATTTCTGCTACTGTCCATGAAAGTTCACCCCTCAGCCTGCCTGCCTTCAATGGTTCCTTCTGGGCTCCTGTTTGCCCAAATGTTCCCGCACCTTCCATCTTGTTGACTTTATTTTTTTCATGTATTTCACGATGTATCACTTTGTCCCATTTAATTCTGTTCATGCCCTGCCCTGTGGCTCGTTCTGATCATGGCGATTGACTCCATCTTTCTTTATATTATCCCTAGAGTCCAGTGGAGACATTTCCAGGTTTCAAGGCAGCATGTCCCGCTCAATGCAGAGCAGCCAGATGAGCACCCCTGGATCTGTTTACATGGAATACGGTGAGCACTGTAGGGCTTTCGTTGGGTTATTTTTTGCCTGTTGGAGTTGGGCATCAGCATGGTGTGTGAGCCTTTTCCGGTTTTTGATGCAGGTTTTTGCTAAGAGCTGTGCCCCTCCAGCTTCAAATGGCCTTCAGCAGGGGTAGCCAATGTGGTGCACCCCCCATTTGTCATTAGACTACAACTCCCATCACCCCTGGCCATTTGCCATGCTGGCTGGAGCTGATGGAAGTTGGAGTCCAACAAAATCTGGAAGGTACCACATTGGCTACCCAAGGCCTGTTGACGACAGAGAAGCAGGAGCTAGAGCCAGCACAGACCTTGCGAGGTTTTCCAAATGACTTTGCATCTTCCACCGTTCCCAAAGGATTCTGACTGCCCTAGTCCTGCGTGAGCCACCCCTTGACAAAGTTCATAGGAATGGAACAGTAATTTTCCTTTAACTTTTCTTTCTCCATCAGATACCGGGCAGTATCTAAGCTCTGGGGAAGGGATGTTCCGGAGGCCCTCAGAAGGCCAGTCCCTGATAAGTTACTTGTCAGAGCAAGATTTTGGCAGCTGTGCAGACTTGGAAAAGGTAGGCAATAGGAGAAGTGAAATGTGAGATTAGCAGGGAGCTTGCATGAAATAGTGAGAGAAAAAACACAGAGAGCAGTGACTCCCAGGTTATATGGCCAGTGCCTGGGCGGGTGTGTAGCTGCCTGGGAACCATATATATGCTTGGGGTCTCTTGCTTGTCTAAGATGACAGGAATGTCTTTGGCACTCAATTATTTCAGGCAGTATCAATTCCTTACACCTCATAAGATTCCTGAGAGGGTGAGGAAGGGCTGCAGACCATCTCGGTCATCTGATCCCCAAGGCCTTTCTATTCCTGTTAGGTCGATAAGCGGGCTGAGGTCCAGCAGTATTGAAATGTAAGCTAGAGAGAGAGGATAGTGATCACTTTCTTTGTGGTCCAAAGTATCTATTTATGTGATACAGGCAATTAAGCGAAGGGCTGACAATAAAATAATCAACACTAGCCCCCAAGTTAGCAGTGTTTTAAACATGCGCTCTTTTTAAGGATCCTCGTGAAAAATATTTCTCAGAGTTTAATGTCGGGAATAATTTTATTTCTGTTGGTTTGTTTTCTGAGAACTATGTGATCTGTGTGTTTCCTAATTTGCATTGGCAGACAGGAAACTTAACTTTGTGGCTCACTTTTGATTGTTCCATTTGTTTTTGTTATGACATTGAGCTAAACAGCAAAATGATTACTAATGCGGTTGATAGACAAGTTCTGGCCTTGGCAATTTTTTTTAATGCAACATTTAAAAACTCGCTCCCCCAACCATAAGGGCTAAAAAAATATTTGCTTGCTGCATTTCCACCAACCCACAGATTTCTGTGCGCATCCATATTCTACAACAGTGTAGATTTTGCACACGGCTGCCAAAGTTTTTTTTTTTTTTTTTTTTTTTTACCGGGCTTGAGTATTGAAAGATATTTAGACTGTCATGCTACCTGCCCCCCCCCACCCCCCTCAAACCCATTGTCTCTTTCTCGAGAGAACTTCTCCCTCCTTTTGAGTCTTGTGCAAAACTTAACGCTGCTGCTTCTCCTCTTCCCTTCACCCCAGGAAAATGCTCACTTCAGCATCTGCGAGTCGCTCATTGCTGCCATTGAGCTGATGAAGTGCAACATGACGAACAGGCAGCTGGAAGAGGAGGAGGAGGACAGTGACAAGGAGATCCAGGAGCTCAAACAGAAAATCCGCATCCGCCGACAACAGATCAGGACGCGGCACCTGCACCCAGCATACCCGGAGATCAGCTCAGACAGTGGGTGCTTCCTTCCAGCTCTTCCTTTTGCTGTGTTGAAAGCTTCTTTGGGGATTTAAGTGACTGTGGATCCCTGAGGCTATTTCCGAGGGTGCAGATCCCGGATAGTGCCACAGCTTGATATCCTCTTGCCAAAGAAACCTTTATTCTTGTGCCAATTCAGCAAGATTAATGAATGGCCTTCTGCTTCTTATCATGTCAGAGCATGAATGAATTGCACTGAAGCTTTCCTTCCTGACCCCCTGGAAGTGCGGTTCAATCCGGGTGTTGTTTTTCAGGATCTATCCTTGGTAGAAGCTGGCAACGAAAAGGAGATAGAAATGAGACTCCTGGGGCGAGGGGGGGGGGCGACTAATGTCTATGTTCCATACCAAATTCCACCCTAGTGTAGTGCAGATTACGGCTTTGTTTGTGTGTGCAGCATCTGAGGATCACAAAACACCTAGAGGGTTTTAGCCTTGTCTTTTAGTTTTGTCATAGGAGTCAATGGCTGGAGCAGGAAGTGGCTGGAGGAGGAAGTGGACTGCTGGAAATCTAACTCTCCCCCACTCAGGGCATCCTTGCTTCCTTCATCTCCTTTTTAAAGAAGTCAGCAAGGAGGCTCATGGTAACAGATTCATGTGAATGAGGACGAAAGGAGGCAGTCTGATAAGATGGAAAAAGCTTTATGTGCATTTCAGGCAGAAAGAGGAACTTTTTTCTCTGGGACTTACTCAGAAGGGACTGGTCAACCCAAGCAAGCAAGAAGACCTATACATGGGCCATGCTGATCTTGTACTCTGCAAGTTTATCCCTACACTCAGCTGGCACTTAAGTTGAGCTCTGTCCTGTTGCAATAGAAATAAACATTGGGTCCCTCCTGGATGCTGGATTTGAGAATAGTTTCCTTAGTTCTGTGGTTTATTTAAAAGGTGGTTTCGCACTTGGGTAACAAACAAAGTGGTGTAGAAGTGAATTCTTACCACATGTGTATCCTGGATTACCCCCAGAAGGAGCTGTTTTGGATAATAATAATAATACATTATTTATACCCCGCCCATCTGGCTGAGTTTCCCCAGCCACTCTAGGCAGCTTCCAATCGAGTGTTAAAAACAAAATAGCATTAAATATTAAAAACTACCCTAAACAGGGCTGCCTTCAGATGTCTTTTAAAGAGAAGATAGCTGCTTATTTCCTTCACATCTGAAGGGATGGAGTTCCACAGGGCGGGTGCCACTACAGAGAAGGCCCTCTGTCTGGTTCCCTGTAACCTCACTTCTCGCAATGAGGGGACCGCCAGAAGGCCCTCGGCGCTGGATCTCAGTGTCCGGGCTGAACGATGGGGGTGGAGACGCTCCTTCAGGTATACAGGACCAAGGTATACAGGATCCAAACCAATAGAGCTTATGTGGTTGTCTAAGGGTGTGTGTCGGGACGCGGGTGGCGCTGTGGGTTAAAGCCTCAGCGCCTAGGACTTGCCGATCGAAAGGTCGGCGGTTCGAATCCCTGCGGCGGGGTGCGCTCCCGCTGCTCGGTCCCAGCGCCTGCCAACCTAGCAGTTCGAAAGCACCTCCGGGTGCAAGTAGATAAATAGGGACCGCTTACCAGCGGGAAGGTAAACGGCGTTTCCGTGTGCGGCTCTGGCTCGCCAGAGCAGCGATGTCACGCTGGCCACGTGACCCGGAAGTGTCTCCGGACAGCGCTGGCCCCTGGCCTCTTAAGTGAGATGGGCGCACAACCCCAGAGTCTGTCAAGACTGGCCCGTACGGGCAGGGGTACCTTTACCTTTACCTTTAAGGGTGTGTGTGTATTTAGTTTGGCTTATTGTCTTGAGGGCTGCCTGATTATTAGGATGTGTATCAGTTGTGAAATGGGCAAGTGTCAAATCATTAGCATACTTCATTAACATGCAGGTATTTATTAAAAAGATGGCCCTAAGTTTTTGTGCTTCTGGTTTATCTGTATTTATAGTCTCAGCATAAGAGGTTCTGTGAATTATTTGAGAGCTCCTAGTTAACCCACAGGCACTTCCTTTCCTTTTGATCACGCAAAACTCATCAATGAGGTGACTTGAGTGAAGAGAGAGAACTTTCTCCTGCAACTTCTATGATTCCTTTTTAAAACACCTACATCTTTACTGAGCATTGTGCACAGATTTTAAAAGAAGGCAGTCCTTGCCTACAGGAACTAATAGACATGGTACAAGAGGCAAAAGGGACGGAGAAGGAAATAAGTGAAGTCATGTACTGCTGCTTACTGTGCTTAATGGCCAGCTTGAATTAATGTACTGGCCAGGGGTGATGGGAAATGTAGTCCAAAGCATGGAGGGTGCCAGGCTGGCCAAGGCTGAACCAGACAGATTCTGATGTGCACTGCAGTCTTTCTTTTTCTACCACTGTTCTCCCAGGTCTTATGGCAACAGACAGTGGATCCCACTTCAGCTCCCGGGACTCGACACACTTGTCTGACTCAGGTTCAGCAGAAGAGGTTGACGAGTATGAGATTAGAGGTAAGATGTAATTGGTATAATGAGCCTTATGCATACGAAGCTCCCTTATACTGGGACAGTTGGTCCATCTGACCCAAGATTGTTTGCCCAAGTTGACAGTAGCTCTCCAAGGTCCTTGGCAAAAATGCTTCCAGGCACAAGTCCGAGATCCTTTTTAACTGCAGATTTCAGGGACCGAACCTGGCACCTTCTCAGCAGGACTCTGTGTGCGACTCTGAAGACAATAATCTTTGCCTGCATTGTCCAGCTCTTAAAATGGGAGTGACACAGTTCTCTAGTATCAGAACAGTGGGCCCAACAGGAATGGAAAAGCACACACTATGGGCCTTGGGAGGATAATTGTGATTATCATTTGCTAGTCTGTCAGCTTGAAACTGTCCTTGCTGATCGGTCCTTCCAGTGAAAATGCAAATTTGAAGGCTGTTGTTACAGTGGGGGGAGACTTGCCCATGCTTGCTTATTCCAACATGAAACTTACTGTTTGAACCCCCTCCAAAGGCATGTTCACATGGCAGAATCGGGCTGGCTTTTGAAAGGAAGGATCAGTTCCGAATTTTAAAAATGGGAAGTGTAGAGGAGGTACTTGCACTTGGAACAGCCAAAGCTAGTTGTGCAGAGTGCAGGATCAGTCCCAGTGCACATATTACCAGGGCTGGAGACCACAGTGTGTGTGGAGTTTGGCCATTAGGGAAGTGAGGCAATCCTTATTCTGTCTGTACATGATTACCCTGCTCCTGCCAAAGAAGAGCATGGCAGAGAAACCAGCCCAGCAAACAGCCTTACAAAAGTTGACTAGAGTAGCCTGGGTGATGCTCCCTAACCCCTGTGGAAGCTTCCTAGTCAAGTTTGTTCCCCGTCAAACTTTTTAAGAGAGATCAGAGAAACAAAAGTAAATATCTACCTTTTTTGGGGCATCAGCCACAAAACATTGCTGGTTTGAAACTTGGAAACTCACTTTGAAGCAAGGAATAGCTAAGCAGCCAAGACCCAGAGGAGCAGTTGTGCGGGTGGCCTGGCTGTGCTTGGAATACTGTGTGTTGGGGTGAGGGAGGAGGGGAAAGGATCAAGAGCTCAGAGTTGGTGGGATCTTCTGAACCCCATAATTCAGTGATTTTCAAACTCTATCCTGTGGAATTCTGGGACTCCCCAGAAGCCTCTTAGAGGCTCCCCAATGAAGTCAGCTTGCACCAGCAAGGAGGGGGTGTCAATTGCATTATCTGGTGCATTTTGGATTACAGTGGGGGCCTGGCCAGTACCCTATGTGTGTGTGTGTGCGCACACAGCTATGCTCCAGAATAATTTGTGATGTGCAAGGGTTACTTGGCAGACAAATTTGACATGGAAAGAATTCCCTCAGGGTAGAAAATTTGAAAGCCACTGGTCTGGTTTGAAGGGCCCTGTGCTATTGGGAGTCTCTCCTATCCTTGCTCTGGTTGTGCTTACACCCTCTTTCCCCCCTTCTTCCGCTGACATGCAATATTTTGTCATCACCGTATAATGCAGATGGTAACGATGGATCTAACCTGACTCAAATATCCAAGAACGGCCTGTCTGTCTCAATGGCTTCCTTGTTTTCAGGTAGTAACTTCGCTCTGTGTGTGTCCGTCTGTCTGTGTCACGTGGGCACAACTAGTTAGATCACCCTTGGGGTGTATTGCATGTCATGCCTTAGGTGCTGACCTGTAGTGTTTGCATGTTACAGAATTCCCTCCCTCCCTTCTATAAAAGGTAAAGGTACCCCTGCCCGTACGGGCCAGTCTTGACAGACTCTGGGGTTGTGCGCCCATCTCACTTAAGAGGCCAGGGGCCAGCGCTGTCCGGAGACACTTCCGGGTGATGTGGCCAGCGTGACATCGCTGCTCTGGCAAGCCAGAGCCGCACACGGAAACGCCGTTTACCTTCCCGCTGGTAAGCGGTCCCTATTTATCTACTTGCACCCGGAGGTGCTTTCGAACTGCTAGGTTGGCAGGCGCTGGGACCGAGCAGCGGGAGCGCACCCCGCCACAGGGATTCGAACCGCCGACCTTTCGATCGGCAAGCCCTAGGCGCTGAGGCTTTAACCCACAGCGCCACCTGCGTCCCTTTCCTCCCTTCTATAGTCAATGTATATTTCCACCTTTTGGTGCTAAGAATATAAACAGAGGTGAGAGCAAAACAAAGCAAAATCCATATGGGCCAAAGTCTGGTCTAAACCAGGCGGTTTTGACAAAGCAGCAAAAACCTATCAGTTGTACAACATCCATGGCCCCACTGTGGGAGGGACATTTCTGTTACAATCTATCTAGGACTTCCTGAGCCCTTTCTTTTGCAGTCCACTGAAGGCTACAAAAGCAGGGATATCAAATGCAAACTGTCATATTTTGACTGGCATAGTGACCAGTTTGAACTGTGTTCTCTCTCTCTCTCTCTCTCTCTCTCATACACACACACACACACACACACACATTCTTGAGTGACTAACACATCATAACCAACTTATTTCCCTGTGTGTGTGTTTTGTCGGGTAAGGTAAACAGCTAGCAGCTCCTTCCCTGCATGGCTTATAAGCTTTCCATTTTACCCCACGGTAGTCTTGTTCACTTCCTACGGTTCTCGCTCTCTTAGCTGCTTGCTAGTGTTGATAGAAGGATTAGGCCAGTGTGAGCAACTGTGGCTAGCAAAACTTTTAGGGGACCTTTTAAGAATTGACAGACCAGGTTGGATTGATGGCCTTTCTGCCAATGGTGGACAACTAGGTGCCCTGTGGAAGTTTACAAGCAGGGCCTGATTGTGATCTTCCACATCATAGATAAATAACCCACAATATCTAGCAGTCTGTAACTCCTCCTCTCTGAAATGGGGGCCGTCAATAGCCACTGCCTTTTAGTTATATAAAGTGTAGTTGCTTTTTAAAGCCATTCGTTATAACAGCCCCCCACAGAATTCTGTCAAAATGGGGTGGTAGATGATGTTAGGTGAGGGAATATGTGGCTTAAACTGGGGAGCAACCTACTCATGTTCTGATGGGAGAACCCACCTATCAAGTCATGCCTTGGGAGTTTTGTGTGAACAAAGCGTCTCTTCCTTCCTGGTATGTGCCAACAGGCTCAGGAACTGAGGCCACCTTGGAGGTCTCTGTAGCCGTCTCTCTTCCTAATGGGAAGGATGCAAACAGCTACGAACCAATGCCTCATGTTTCCAACCAGGCACAAATTGGGGTGGAGAGGATCAGATAAAATTGGGTTAGATGCCAGATGTGGCTTGTGTTTACTTTAGTCTTAGAAACCTCGAACGCAGGCTCTGACACCCTTCTTGACGTGCTTTCTGTGGATGGTGCAGAAAGTGGGCAGACTTTGAAGTGGTCCATTGTGAGAAGGCCTTGGCCCATAGGTGAATTTGCCCATCTCTGCTGTAGATGAGTTCCTTGTTGTAAAATTGCGATATGTGTTAACCCATCCAGAATCTGTTCGGCATGGCCTTTGCCACGTCTAACCTTCCCCCGCTTCATTTGTGCTGTGATTTAGATGCAGACATCAAGAGGAGTGCAGCTCCCAGCAAGAAGTCCTTCCACTCCTCAGGCTCCACGTATGTATCTCTGATGTAGCATAAGAACACCATGATGGCTCAGTGAAACACTGGGAAGATTTAGGCTGAAAGGTTGAAGAAGGGACAATTGGGCGACAAATTTAAGAAAGCTCTAAACAGGCTTCTTCTCTTAGTAATATATCTGAAGTAGAATCTGTGCCATTTGGGAGCCATTTCTGGTAGTATCAGGGCCAAGAAATGACAAGGATTTAAAGCTCTGCATCTGGGTTGGCTTTCCAGTGTGAAGGAATGGTTGAGGACCAGATTGCAGGTCACTGAGGTTCTGGCTAGGCTGAGTCTCGCGGATGGTGGCAGCATACTGCCTCCAGGGGCAGGTTCCAAGTAGATAAAAGCAACTAGGTTCGAGCCAGAAATGGTGGTTTATTGCTTCTGTGCCAAGAGAGGTGTCAAAAGGTGCCAGCTTGGGTCTTCAGTGGAGACTAACCAAGAGGCTGCTTCCACAGGCAGAGGCACGACTGATAGGAGCATCTGTTTTAGCTCCTCCAACTGGCCGTGTCTATATTTTGGTTGGGACATGGGCAGAAATAACAAATGAGGGCTAGATGTGAGAAAGTGCAGTAAAGTGTCCTTAGGACACTTTTAAGTGAGGCAGAAACAGGGGGAGCCAGATCTTCACTCTGCAGACGTTGCTGGATGACAATTTCCACTGCTCCTGGGCCAGTTGGGCATGCTGACTGGGGCTGAAGGGATTGGGGAGTTGAGCAATTTCTGGAGCCACGGGTTTCCTGTCCCTGCAGTAAGAGACGAAGAGTGAGGAATTAAGCACAGGGCTTTGTGGGACCTGTAGGGTTTCAAGATGAACGTTAAGGGGGGATGTACAGGAGAGACCTCCTTTCCTGCTGCTTTGTATCTGTGCTAATCTCCGCTGCTTTGTCCAACAGCTTCCACTCTTTCCTCAACTCCAACTCGGCGGAGGCTGTGGCCATGGGCCTGCTGAAGCAGTTTGAAGGGATGCAGCTCCCCGCAGCTTCCGAACTGGAATGGCTTGTGCCGGAGCAAGACGCCCCGCAGAAGGTAGGCTTCCTGAGTTCAGCACCCGCCTACCCTGGGCCAGAACAGCACAGTCATTTTGTGCTGTGCCCCCCCCCCTTCCCCTCTCTAGTGGTGGTTTAAACTTAGCCACTTTATGGCGGTGGGCAGCAAACACTTAATGTGCTGGATGTGGTGGCTTTTAAGCATGGTCACAACCACTCTAGATTAAAAGGGCAAAGGCCAGGTGATGTGGCCAGCCCATCCAGCGGCTCAGGTGGCAAGGGCAACAAGACCTACGTTTGCACAACACAGTGGGAGATACTACTGACACTGGGATCGGTAGGGAGCAGGAACCAACGTGGCCAAGGGACTGATGGGAGTTGTAATCCGAAACTTCTGGATGAAGGAGGCTGGGAATTGGTGTTTTGCCCTTTCTATCATGTGCATTGACCACTGACCAGGGCTGTGGCTGATAAAAGTGAGCTATGTGGTCTGTGAAATTTAGCTGTGGCATAGGGACAGGTTGCTCTGCAGCCAACGCAGAGAAAAGGAGCAAAAGATCAGATGTTTCAATAGGAGGAGCGTGGCAATCTGAAGTGCCTCCAAAAGCTTTCACCAGGCCCACCTCTGTTCCTGCTTCTCTTCCCAGGAGCAGGGAAGACTTGTTCAGGGAGCGACCTTGATAGATCATTTGCTGTTGGTTTTCAGGGCCCAAGACTGTGTCTTAAAAGGCTTCTTAAGCGGCCCAAGTGGTATAAGAAAAGACAGCTTTGCAAAAAGTTGCTGCTGGTATGTCCCGAATGGGAAGTGTGCCCAGGGAGTGTCGTGTTTACTGCGTGCTCTAACAGCCTTTATGAATGGCCCGTCTGAAGGGGCCCAGGGTGTGTGAGTGTTGTGGCTGCGCTCTCTGCATGGAAGGCTTTGGTTTAGAGTGGTTTGTTGTGGCTGCTCAGTAGAAAATCAGGTTTATAATCAGGGCTGGCCACACCTGAAGCCAAAAGACTGCAAATACAAGCCAGCTCAGTGTGACTGGCACCAATCAGTAGCCACCTAAACGTGTGGGTCCAGGCTGCATGCCTCAGCCTCCACCTCAGCTGTGATTTTGCTGACATTTGACAGCTTCTTGATTTGTGGGAATTCAATGGCCAGAGGAAGAAAGGTGTCTTAGGCATGCTTACAGTCCTACAGCACTGGGGCACAGCAGGGCATTTTGATGCAGAATTCAGCACCCTGAGAATCTTGGTATGTTTTAAAAGCAAAAAGCCTCCAGCCCTTAAAGCTGCCATAAAGAACTTGAGTAGACATGGGCTGTGCTGGTTGAAATCCCAGAATCTAAACCAAGGCTGTGCAGGAGTGTGTGGTCAGGGTGTGGAACGTCGGAGCTCTGCATCGCTCCTTAAACAAGTTCTGTGTGCTCTTCTAATTTTGTCTATTTCAAACCACAGGCTTTGCTTGTATGTGAGAGCGTGAGGCCTTTTAGGGAGGCAGCAGTCATGCAAGTCACACCGGGAGGAATTCCAGCAAGCGTAATGGCCCTGTTTATATACTTCAGTGGGGTGTAAGGGCCCACCCAGCGCTGATACTCTGTGCTGGAGACAGTGAAGCATTTCTGCTCCTTGGTCGCCTTGCAGTTCAGTTCTGCGTTGGCTTTACAAAGGCGCTTCAGTGGTGACCTGCGGTTCTGCTCCGAAGTTGCTCTGCGAGATGCTGCTTTCTTCCGTTTGCCGTAGTTTTGGGGCTGTTGTTGCTCTCCACCCACTCCCCACTTCACACTCTCAGTTCGACAGTGGGCTCTGTTCACAAGGGATCACTGATTGTCGACTTCCTCTTGGGTAATGGCAAAAGGAAGCTCTTCTTTCAGCAGTCAGGAATTCCAAAGTGCCCTCTTGTTAAGGTTGTGTGCACTCTGGGATTACAAAGTTTCACGTACGCGTGAAATATGAAAAGCGAGGGTGGTGGGCAGGGAGGGGACCGTGACGTGAGATTCTGCACTTGTGCAACAGAAATAACATGGAGGACGCCGTCACACGTAGCAGTTTACCACTGGATTGTGGAATAGCCACGGGATTGCTATAGCAGCATTGACTTAGTGCTTAAATTATTTCCAGAAGATTCTGCAGTAACCAGATCTTGCCTACTTGCTTGTTGGCTAACCATGGAAGCTCTGTGCCCAGACCCAGGTGCATGTTTGCATTGTGAGTCTTGTTCTCCTCCTGCAGCTCTTGCCAATTCCCGATTCTGTGCCCATCTCTCCCGACGATGGGGAACACGCGGACATCTATAAACTCCGTATCCGGGTCCGAGGGAACTTGGAGTGGGCGCCTCCCCGGCCACAGATAATCTTCAATATCCACCCAGCACCAACGTAAGGAGACAGGTGGTTTTCAAGCCTGCAGTGTCCTCTGTCTTTCCCTTCCTCTTTCCTAATATGCCCATTCATGCCCTTGCTAGAATCTGCCAACAGCAGCAAGAGGATTTTTCCCCTCTTCATAAAAACTTAGAAGTTGTCTTTAAGAATGGAAGCCTTACTCACAAAGGAAGCTGCCTTATGCTGAGTCAGACTGTTGCACCATCTACTAGAGGATGAGAAAGCGTCTGGGAGGTGGCTTTCTCATGAGTTGCTTGATGACCAGCCAAAATAGAGCGACTGGTGAGAGTGTCCTCTCCGTGGCCTCTTCCCTAGCTCATGTCTGGTGGGTGGTGGCATTCTGCAAGCACAGGCCTTTTCTCAGAAATCTAGTGGTCCTTGTGGTTTAAGAACAGGCTTGGAAATGGACAAGTGTCTTTTGTCCTTTATAATAACATTGCATGGCCATGTAGAGGGTTTTTTTAATTGCATATTCAAATGCTGCATGTTAAATCCTCATAACATTTTCCTTAGCAGCCCACTCCCTGCCCCCAAGATAGGAGGCTGAGATCTATCTATCCTCTGTCTGCACACATACATAGCACGTGTTTTGTGTGTCTGCAGGAGAAAGGTGGCAGTGGCCAAGCAGAACTATCGCTGTGCCGGATGTGGCATCAGGACAGACCCTGGTGAGTGCTGGATTTGGCAGAGTTCTTGAGGCCCTGTTTATGTTATTTTATGTTACTTGGTTTTTAAAAAAGCACTTTATAGATAGCTTAATATTTTAGAAATCTCTTAAGCAGTGTACAAGATTTTTAAAATTAAAAATACAGTTTAAAACTAATAAAACAACTATATGGGGGCATATAAAACAGGAATTGTAGGATTCAAAGCATTTCATGCAGGATCTGAACTTGCAGGTTGGGGAAGCCCAGGTGAAAGGTAAATCTTCACAAGACATCTGAAGCAACTGATAGCTGCTGTTTCACATATGACAGAGGGAAGGGCATTCCAAAATAAGGGACAATAGCAAAAAATGCTTATTTTCAGGTCAGCACCCTCAGATTTTCTGCAGGGTGCAATGGCGTGTGTAGAATTTTCCCAGATGGCCTGAATTGATATTATAACTGAATGCAGGAGGAGGCAGTCTCTCACATAATAAGAAGTCATTGGACATAGCCCAGTAGCTGTTTGGCAACTAGTGCAGTTTCTTCAACACTGCCTGAACCTTGAAAGATTTTGTCTTAAAAGGTGGGTGGTATTAATCTGATTTGAGTGGGGCGCCTGTGTATTAATTACTGTTGGCCACTTTGTTCTGAACAGAAAAGCAAAATATAATCAACCAACTTTGTGGTTCAAAGCATGAACTGGTAGGGACGAAATTCACATTCCATATATTTATGTACACATGCCCTACACTGGGGGTGTTGAAACTGGCACCTTGGGCAAGATACCTTCCTTTTGTTCTCGGGATGACTTGTGGATAGGCTCAGCCCCTTTTCCCAGGAGGAGTCTGAACACATTCATTCATTCATTCATTCATTCATTCATTCATTCTCTCTCTCTCTCTCTCTTTCTTTCTCTTTCTGTCTCCCTCTCCACAACCCCTGTCCCTTCAGACTACATCAAGCGCATGCGCTATTGTGAGTACCTGGGTAAATACTTCTGCCAGTGTTGCCATGAAAACGCTCAGATGCTCATCCCCAGCCGCATTCTGCGCAAGTGGGACTTCAGCAAATATTGCATCAGCAATTTCTCCAAGGACCTGCTAAGCAAGATCTGGAGCGACCCCCTCTTCAATGTGCAGGACATCAACACTGCCCTCTACCGCAAGGTCAAGCCGCTCAACCAAGTCAGGGTAAGGCAGACGGAGTGTGAGGTGCCCCGTGAGGCCATCCCTACCCTGCAAGTGTAGCTTTTATACCTGCTTTTAAGTGTCAGGGCTCCTGCCAAAGCTGTCTCGGGAACTGTAGATTTGTGAGAAAGCTTGGGGATCCTGTAACAAAGAACAAGTAGAACAACGTTCTGCAACCCGGTGTGACTTTATAGCTTATATTTCAAACGAGGACCTGCAAAGTTCCTTGCCTGCACCTAAGAAAGAAACATGGTTCTTCTAAATAGTTTAATATGCATATATTGAATTGTATTTGTCATTATTGCATAAGCATCTTTTCACTTTCTGTGCCTGCGTGCAATGGGAAAGAATTCTGTTACATATCCCTATTCAGAACTGCAAATCCCACAGTTCCCTGGGTTCCAATATGTGTGGGAAAGGAGCAGATACATGTTCTTAGGGTACGTCCCACTCCCCACCACCCATATCTGGAAATACGTCATTCTCTTCTACATGCAGGGGCCAATTTGCACCCACCCACCCTTTTTTTTTTGAGAGAGAAAATTACTGTTTGAATCTGAGCCAAGCGTGCAAACCTCTAGGTCCATCTTTTCCATTTTTTTGAGCCGAGCCTGCGCCTCTGTCACTCACTTCAACCTTATGCATAGAAATCCTGCCTCAAGCACATTTGCAGAGGCCCTTCATTTTCATTTTATTTCTTTAAACCTCTGCTCAAAATCTTCCATTCGTGTAAATTGCTTTTTTATAGTAGCTTTTCCCACCCCTGGAACTGTGTGTGTGCAGCAACTGTTACTGAGCACAGGATTCAGCATCCTCAGAATCTCAGTGCTTTTTTACATTTATATAAAGTTTCTAACCCTTAAGGCTGTGCAGATCACCTTGAAAGTGTGTGGTTGAAACCTGGTGAAATCTCAGAGCAACAGAAAGGACAGGATTTCTGGGGCGTGGAGCTACAGCGCCCTGCAGAATACTCTGCTCCACCCCAGAACTACAGAAATGAGTAACCTAAGCCAAAACTGTCAGATGCAGCGAATTTGCATGCCACTTACACAGACTGGCGTTTCTAAAGCAACAAAGCATACCCAAACCTGCCTGGGGCAAGTTTTATTGTTATTTCTTCTAGCTCTTGCACCTGGTTGTTGTTTTTTAATTTCCCTTTTTCATTTCCCCCTTCCTCTTTAACCATGCATCCCACTGGGTTGGGGAAACACGACAGTCCCTTTTGAGGCAGGGCCAAGTCCTGGGTTTCTGTTCAACTCCTTGCTGTGACACACATACCTAATACTTCTAAAATGAAAGAAGCCTTCCAACCTGAGGTTTTCTATTCCACTTGGTCTTTTTTTTAAAAAAAAAAATTATTAAGAGTTTAAAGATTACCAAAAGAAAGAAAAAGAATTAAACATGACAATATAATAAAATACAAAAAACAAAAACAAAAACACTACATGAAACATTGAATTAACAAAACAAAACAAAGACAATTAAAAACACTTCCAATATTTTCAATCTTAACTTTCAATCACTTGTTTCATTGACTTCCTCACGCCTCCCTTTTTGTATTCCACTTCAATTAACTGTTTCAGCAATTCCTTTCCATCTTCCTCTGTTTTCTGTCCTGTAATTAACATATTCTAAGCTTATTTTTTCCCTTTAATACATCAACAATCTAACTGTACCTAGTTCCTTATAACATTTCTGCCAAAGCCATGTAACTTCACTCCACCACTATTTCACTTGGTCTTTTCCAGCTGCTGAGAATCCAGCTGTACCACATGAAGAACATGTTCAAGACCTGCCGCCTAGCAAAAGCGTAAGTGCTGTGGGATGCAAGCAAAACGACAGAAGCCCAGCAATGGGGTGGGGGTGGGGGTGGGGCGCAGAAACAGTAGTGGACTCCTCCCAGTGCACTCCTCCCAGATAGCTGCATCTCCTCCTACAGAACGTCTATAGGACATGCTCTTGAACCACAAGGAACCTGGGCTGCCACCACCAGCATATGAACTTCTGTACCTCACTTTTAGTCTTTCAGGCACCTCCACCCTCCCTTTGTTGAGCAGAAGACGCATTCTTCTGCTTCTTGCTAACCTCTAGGCCTGGGCTTAAGCAAGACAAGATGTCTGTTGCAACTGTCCCCCGACTCCACCTGGTCAGTGGGATCATTTCCTCTGCTTCTGTGCATAGGGGTGCGCACTGTGTACCAGTGCCTGCTTGTCACGTGTGAAGATTGCACAGCTGTCTATATTTGCCAGTTGGAAAGCTGCGAGCGGCAGCAGATTCCCTGCAAGTGTTCAGCTGCCCAAACTGTCATGCGTGACATTCACACAAGGGTCTAACTATGTGAATGTACACCCCCCCACACACACACACTGCATCAGAGATGCATAGACCTTGCTGGGTTGTTGGAATGAACCTTAGCAACAACAGCAGCAGCACCAGCAATTTTATTATTTATATGCCACACATCTCGGTTGCCCCAGCCACTCTGAGCGGCTCCTGACAAAATATTAAAATCAGTACAACATGTAAATGGAAAATAACCATTGCAAGGGAAAGGAGCAGTAGGGCAGTGAGATGTTAGGTGGGAAATGTGTAGGCTTGAGCTTTTGAAGAACTCTGCCAGCAGCCTTCACTTGCATCA
Organism: Podarcis cretensis; assembly: GCF_951804945.1. Taxonomy (NCBI): domain Eukaryota; kingdom Metazoa; phylum Chordata; class Lepidosauria; order Squamata; family Lacertidae; genus Podarcis; species Podarcis cretensis. The sequence continues at coordinate 98,991,158 of NC_137174.1, forward strand.
GCTGGTCTGGCTGCAATATTCACTAAGTGAGGGCAAGGAGCATTCAGAACAGAACAAGGCTGCTTTGTCATGGCGCTGATTTCTGACTTGGTCCTGCAGGCTCCTGGATGCCTTTGACACCGTGCCAGGTCATTTGACAGAGGACCTCCACCTCTATTCCTTGAATGACCTGAGTGCCACCAAGAAGGGGGAGCTTGTTCCTTGCTTGACAGAGCTCCTCAAGGCAGGTACCCAGCACGTTGAGAAATGCATGGTGGGTAATCTTTTTACTTTCCCCCCCTTTCAGCCCCTTCCCGTCCTCCCAATTTGTATTGTATTTGTTTCTCCCCTGGGTCAAGTTTCGCACAAAAGCCATGCAGGGAGACCTGGATTTTCCCAGGCAGTGCTCTGGCTGTATGTCTGGGTGCCAGGGAGGCTGATCTTAACCCTTCCTAGTGAGGCAGCTTGAGCTGCAATCTCTATGGGAACATCGGTGGAGGAACTTAGGATCGCTCTTGAACACAAAGGAGAGGTTAACTTTGGTAGACTTCTTGTAACAGAGAACCACCTGCACTGCTAAATTGAAGCTGGGATGAAGTTCATTTGAAACACAGTACCTGTTCTGGCTTCTCCCACATCTCCCCTCACCCCCACAAGAACCATGGGAGTGTTGGCATGGGGACCCTGCCGAACAGTAGGGTGTGGAGGACTGTAATAGGTATGGGACAACTGGTGAGGATTGGGGGCCCTGCATTGCATAAGCAGAGATGCTTCCTGCCAGTGTTACGATGGGGAGAGGTGACCCTCTTCAGTTCCATCACCCTCAGAATTTTTTTGGGGGGTGGCCCAGGAGAAGTCATTCTCTACGGCATTGGAATTCCCTCCCCACAGAGGTGTGTTGGGCACCTTCGTTCTATGGTTTCTGTGGCATTCTGAAGGTGCTCCTCTTTATCCTAGCTCCTGACACATGGGAAGTATTTTCAGGATCCACCCTGTTCCTGGGACTGGAATTTGTTTCAGCTGTTGTAAATACTGAATTATAAATTGTTGTGACCAGCCTTGGACCCTGGGTAGTGAATTGAAATTATAATTTAATTGATTGATTGCAACAACAGCAAATCCTAGTGCAGTGCCATTGTTGGATAAAACAGTATGTAATCACATACACAGTCTTGCTGTAATCCAACCTTCACGACCTGTAACCCTTAGATAAGGGCACACACAACAACTGGTTAAGATGCGGCAGAATTATTTCTGTGCTGCAGATTGGGTGGCCAAAGTTGCTTGCCTAAAGCCCTCAATGGCTGAGGCAAGATTTTCACTGGGGAGTTTGTGATTCCTTGGCGATGGTAGTTAATGAGCTGGCAGGTAGCCTTGTTAGAGATCACTTGCCACTTTTGTGGAGCTACCGTGCCCAGCGCTAAACAGATGCCCGTGGAGGTTGCTTGAGGGTGAGGCAAGGACTCCTTGGCAGGGCGTTTGTGTCTCTCTGTGTGTGCACATGCTACAGATCCAGGGCTTCTCTGTCCCTTCAGAAGTGGGGATGCAGCTTCTGCTGGGCTGTTCTCCTTCACTCCCCTCCGCTTCTTCCTTTTCTCCCCCTCAGCTGTGCCAGGCCAAGGGCTTCATCTGCGAGTTCTGCCAGAACGAAGAGGACATCCTCTTCCCCTTTGAGCTCAACAAGTGCAGGACGTGTGAAGGTGAGAACGGGAGCCACATCCCCTGCGGCTGGGGGTTTGAGACGCTGATTTTGCTAGTTGCTCATTTCCCTCTCCCCTTGCAGAATGCAGAGCCTGCTACCACAAGGTGTGTTTCCGCTCAGGACCCTGCCCCAAATGCGAGCGGCTGCAAGCGCGGAGGGAGCTGCTGGCCAAGCAGAGCATGGAGGCTGACATCTCGGACTACGAGGAGGAGCAGGAGCAGGAGGCGGCCGTTGAAGGAGCAGCCACGTGACAGATGAGAGACTGTGGCTTGGTGCGTGGCCTCTGCCTCCAGGGACTGAACTGACAGACTGACTCTTCCACAGCTAATAAGCCAACGTGATGGGAGCCTTGGGGGGGGGGGGAGTCCCTCAAAGGGTTATTTTGCACTTGCCTCTGGAGGTTTTGGTGCTTCCCTTCTGTCTGAGCCACAGGACGAGGGAGAGAGAGACTTGCTTTCTGTTTCCGCCACCAACTTTGATGCACTGCGGAGCCCAGCTTTGCTGCCACCGCAAAGAAAGTAGCAGCTGGCTTTGCCTTGAGCGCCTGAACCTCTCTCCACATGCCACTTGGGAGAAGCTGGTGGGTGATGCTGGTGGGCTTATGTGGCTGAGCTCCTGGCCAAGTTCCAAAACACTCCTAAAGGGAAAACGGCCCACGTGGAAACTTGTTATTTGCTGTATTGGCTGCTGTGTGCCAGAAGAGGCAGCTTTTTATGTTTTTCTTTTGCCAAAACCACTGCCTATAACTCTGTATACTTTGCTGCTGAATGTCATTTATCTGGCCCTAATTTTTTGTGCCTGAAGGAAGCCAGAGAACCGAAAGGGGCATTCAACCTGCCCTTTTATTTCGTCGGGAGCTGCCTAGCTACAATAGATACTGGGGGTGTAGAAAATCTGCTGGTACCTAGCGGGAGAAGCTGAGGAGGGTGGGGCGATAGTTGGCAAACCCAAGGTTTCCACAACTCTTCTCAGAATAATCTGCCCCCACACCCCAACACCCTATTAGAGAGGACCTAGCTCCTGCTTCCTTCCCTACCACCGTTTCTTCCAATTTGCCTAAAAAGTCTTTTTCCTTGCAAGGGAAATGTGGGTTGGCAGCTTGCAGAAGTAACTGTACCCTTCCAGGATGCTGGATTTGGGAAGGATTCCAGTTTAAAGCCTACATAGGACTTTCCTATTGTGGGAGTTAACCTCTGGGCTCTTTCTTAGATCAGAGAAGATTTCTGACACTTTTGCAGCGATGCATTTGCTTCTCCTGCTGATATTTCTGCTGTTTCTGTCTTGACACCTAACCTCTAGGACTTACCTGGCTTTGATGGTAAATTGGTAGGTGCCTTTTGTTGTTTAGGGTACAGGAGATTTCCTATTACTGGTCATGTTTCATGATCAAGCAGACCATGAGGCTGGAAAGGGGCAACTATTTAGTAGGATGAGGGGCAGAAAATGGTGCTGAAGATTGCAGTTCATCTCCTCATTCTTGCAGAAGCATGGCAGGGTCTCAAGGAGCAGAGCTTAAAGCAGCCTTCCTCCTCCTGATGTTTAGGCTCAATGGGAGCTGCAGTCCTGGAAGGGGTTCTAAACTGGAGAAGACAGGCTTCCGGCATGCTGGTGAGGTGGTGCTCTCTTGTTAACCACCAGCCATTCTACCAGAATTAGGGGCTGAAGGGGAGTTAGCTGTCCTGTTGCACTGAATATGGCTTGGGTTCATTCAGAAACAAACAAAACTTCCTTTCCTCATATTAATAGGTGAGCCTCTTTGTCAGATTCCTTTAATTTGGTACTTGAAATGTGGCTGTGCTTTATAATCAGGTAGGGTTCTTCCACACCAACTAGTCTTTATAGTCTCTTCCCTGCTCCTGTTTTGCAACGCTTTCTCCTAGCACCTTCTTGCCCAACTTTGCTTCCCGCACCTTGTTCCTCAGCAGAGAGATGTTCATCAGCCCTGCTTAATCTCCAAGAGTCTACCTTGTCTCTTAATCTCCAGGCTTTTTCATTGGGGAATCTCTGGCCTGTGGGGCTTGCTGGCAGCAAGTCCTGCAGGATCCAGAACTCTGCAGTGCAGCCAATCCCTGCTTTTGGCACAGATCTTTCCTTTGCAGTCTGGCTTTTGGTATAAAGCCAGGCTGCAGAGGAAGAAACAATTGAGAGCGCTTAAAAGAACCCTTTCAACATTGGGTCATCTTGTCAAAATGGCCTGCAGGGTTGGAGAAACTTGGGATCTGGCCTGTGCTGTGTGGTGGCGGGATTATTTTACGCTACAGCTGATGCTGGTATTCCTCTTATGGTGAAAGCACTTCACACCCTTATTGACTAGGTGTGTGCTCACAAACTTCTCCCAGACTCCTTTATGTGGGAGTTCCTGTGCAGGGGGAGAACAAAATGGGAGGGCCTCTGATGGCTGTGAGAGCAGCCTTCTCCTATCCTATGCTACTGTATGGCAGTATACCCAATTCTGTATATGGTGCTGTTCCGTAACAACCTCCTAGCAGAGCACATTGTGTGGTGTGGTCCTTCAGAGTACTTTCCTGTGTTGCTGCCTAGAAGCTGGAGATTGTATTCCTTGCAATATGACCAGACTTTCAAAGTCAGCTGGTTCTTGGACATTTGAAGTGGCCCAGTCTGAAAGGACAGTTGGTTTGTGGATGTTAGTGAGGGTCAGTGTGGTCTGTAGGTAGAAATGGCATGATGTCCTGAGGAAGGAGGAGGTGGCATTTTTGGCACAGGTCACTCAGCTAGCACACAGCAGAATCTCCTGCAGGAGGCAGCATATGTCCTTTTGTGCTGGCCTAGACTGCAAGACCCATTTTCTAAAGATGGATAGCAGTGTCATTTTAGCTACTGTATTTTTTTAGCTATACATAACACACTAGAAAAACCCTGACCGAGATAAGCAGGACATACAGTTGACATGCGTGTAAAAGAACACGGTGATGCTCTGTGAAGATTTACTTAAAGAATGCTATATAAAGGTAGACTTCCTTCTACCTGCTTTTTCTAAGAACAAGATTTGAGTGCTTGCAGTGTCAGGAAGTTGCCCACTTCTGCTCAGACACGGCCTTGGAAGGTGTAGCTCTGTGGCTTCCACTTGCTTAATTCAGTGGCACCCTCCGGCTTAGAGCCTCAGCCTTTTGCTGCTGCTTTTGGCAAGGCTGAAATATCTCTGTGTTGTTTTTTTAGCTCCACGTGTAGTTTGCTCAGAATATGCCCACGTCCATAATTTATAAAGGAAATGTTGAAATAATTGACTTCGGGTATGTTCAGAAAAAGTTGGTGGTTTGGTGAACTAGCAGTCTGGAATATGAGCGATTGAACCAGCTGAAGTGAAGGAACAAGGAGCCGGGAACACAGGTTACCTCTCTCAGCAGGGTGGATGCTTGCGAGATGGAGATGGGGGCACACCACAAGCACCCTGTTGACTGAACGCCTTGGGTGTTTGTGGGTTGGGTATTATCGTGAGAGGGTTCTTGGTGTTTGATGGCAGTGGGGCGGTCCATCCACCTCACCCCACCCCCAAAGACAGGATTTGCTCTGTCTCAAAGAAAACTGCGGGACCACTCCTCCCATTTCCTGTGCCTTCACAATTCCTACAGTAGCCTGTTACCATCAGAACTCTACAGAAAGTGCTTCCCAAATAATTCCTGATCTAAGATTTTTAAAAAACAACAGCGACAGGTTTGCAGCAGCATAGAGTATTTCATGCATTCTGAAGCCCTCACTTCAGTTAAGAGCCTCTCCCATAGATAACTGTTGAAGAACAACATCTTTTATCTTGATTACATACATCAGTTCCCTTGACTGCCAAAAAACAGTACACAGCTCTGTTTTATGGATTGGAGCTCCCCCTTGCTATCCTCGCTGCCTTTCAAAAATTGTTTTTACTTATTCCAGGGCCCAACTACACTTGCTGCTAATCATGTGCTTAAAGAAGCATGTTTTTAGGGCTCCAGTCTGAAATACACGTCCAACCCAGATCAGTGCCCACCCAGCCTTTGGACATTTGTCTTCTCTATTGAATATCACACCCTCCTGACTATTTGCCCCCAAATGTGCCATGAACAGAAAAGTCATATGGAATCCTGGTGATTTTTTCCCTCTCTCAAACGGTGGCAGCCTGGCTAAGTGTCTTTTTCTTATTTTAAATGTGACCATCGTCAAACGAAGGTGAGCGAGCCCTCAACCTTGTGTCACGAACAGTCTCAAAAGATTGTAAATCCACACTGCAATCCTTTACAGTTAAGAAGAAATTTTGTGGTTTTATATATATATATATATATATATATATATATATATATATATATATATATATATCAATCATTGTCAGCACTTCCGTTGATGACATTTCTTGTATTTGTCAGTAAGGCCCTCTTTAAAAAAGTTATTTTCCAGGACAGACTTTTGCCAGCCTGGTGCTCTCCATCTAGCTATGGGGCTACAATTTCCATCAGCCACAGGCAGCGCAGTTCTGCTGCCTGGGAGCTGATGAGGAAAGACTAGCTCAAAACATCTTGAAGGCACCAGTTGGCAAAAGCTGTTCTAGATGCACTGATCTAAGTTCCAAAAGGAGGGTGGCAGGTTGTGGAGTTTTTTTCCCCTTTTACGTGATAATTGTGCAGTCTCCTTTCTGCAGTGCCTGGAAAGCACACAAAGGGAGAATGTAATGCACAGCGGAATGGTTAGGAAGCCAAATGGCCAGCCCTGATGAAGCTGTGATAGATTTCTGGTATGCCCACGGTTTTGCAGAATGACTGCTGTCCATATTGTAAATGCTATGTGAAAGTTCTTTATAAAGAGTTAATGGTGGAGTTGAAACCAGATATCCACCTGCTGTTAACCACAGAAATGCCGTCCATAATAAACTACACTAATAAGCATGCTGTTTTTGCAGTCTCTGTTTCTGTCGAACGTGAAACGCCTCCTCATTCGTAGGTTCCAGGCTCTGGCTTTGCTGGGCTACCATCTCCTCCTGCTACTGCCCACCATTCTGCCACGCAGAAACATGGTAAAAACCTGTCTGCTGTGTGGCACGCGGCTTTGGGATTGCATAGCAGGTAGAGAGCGGGGCTTCAGGAACGCAGCTTGACCTACTGTTGCTTCTTGTTCCGCACCATCTTAAAAGGGTGAGCAAAACCTGCCTTTTTGCACTACAGCCGTTGTGTAACGTTAGGCTGGCCTCAGCCGCTGTGAAAAAGGCAACGTCAAGTCTTGCCGTTTAGCCACTTGAGGATTACTTGGAGAACTTTTGAGGGCTGTACTTGCGCTCAAACTGGTCCACGTCAAACTTCCTCTTGCAGCCAGCATAGTTCATGTAGCGGATCTTGCCAAACACAGCCCGCTCTGCCCAGCCTTGGTCGTGGATCCCACAGATAGACCACATACAGCCTGATGGGAGGAAAAAAGAACAAACGGGTCTCTGCTTTTGCATTCTTCCTCCCTCCTTTCTCTGCAGAAACAGACACAGACACAGGTCTGGTGTTTCCAGCTCCGCAGGGGGTTGGACTAGATTGGCTCTTGGGGCCCGTTGCAACCCTATGACTCTATGATACAACCACCCAGCCTCTTCCCATGACTGACCTACGTATCCATTGGGGTCCCTGCCATCCAGTTCATAGCGGTCATTAAGGTAGATGGAGAATTTCAGGGCCTCTTCTGGCGAAGTGGTCCACTCCAATATTTTCTTGGCCCAATACATCCTCAGGAAGCCGTGCATCTTCCCTTCATGAACCATCTGGAGCTGAAGCACAGGGATGGAAAGGTGGATGAGCTACGGATGAGGCCTTCTTGGGAAGTGCCACCCGCCCTGCGGAATGCCATCCCATCAGATGTCAAAGAGATAAACCATCATATGACTTCCTGTATCAGGAAGCTTTTGATGTTTTGGTGTGTTCTTGGAAGCCACCCAGAGTGGCTGGGAATGTGTTTATGGAACCAAAGGGGTGGTGGCCCAAAAAACTGGGGCGCACTGGTTTAGATAAAAGGTGAGTAAAGGGGGGACTCTATGGGTATCCCATAGGGGCAGCTGGTTGGCCATGGTGAGAAGGAAGTTCTTCATCACCTCTTTCTGCTCCATCACTATTGTTCACACACCCTTCAATAGCAGTTTCCAGAGTGGGATACAACAGTTTTAAATTCAGAATCAAAAAGAGTTAAAACTCATGACAGTCACAGGAATGAAGTGGGGCCCTATGCTCTTAACCCCACAAGCAGGAAATAAAAACAACTGTACACATTCAGAAATGGCCCTTCAGAAGGTAGCCTGCCACTGAACGTTTAGTTAGTATGGTTAAACAGACATTTTTTCAATCCCCCTTTATTTTTATTTATATATATATAATTTTTTATTAAATTTTCTGTTTCAGAATTTAAAATACTCATTTAAACATCCTTAAAATATCAACGACATCCCTTCTTCTCTTTCCATGGTTCATTTTACATATCATAAATCCCTTCAGTATTCCATTATTACACCCGTCAAAACTTATTTACACTGCTGAATTTATATTAATGCTGCCAACGTTTTCAAGTGTACACAATTATTTCCCATATATTCACTAAACGTTTTCCAATCTTCTCTAAGCGTATGTTCTTCTTGTTCTCTTATTCTGTGTGTAAAATCTGCAAGCTGCGCATGTTCTGTCAACTTTAGTTGCCATTCTTCTTTAGTTGGGACCTTGCTAGTTTTCCATTTTGGGGCTAACGAAACACGCGCCACAGTAGTGGCACACATAAGTAACTTTTTTTGACACCTGGGAATTTCCATCCCTAATCCCCCTTTAAAGCCATCTAATCCAGTGGCCATCACAACATCCGGTGGCAGAGATTTGTACCACTTAACAAGGTAGCATGTAACTTTTCCATTCCGATCGAGCTGCTGCTCCAAAGAGTTTTAGCATTATTGGAGAGGGAGATGCAGATCTCCAAGCACGCGACAGACACGTGCTCGGAAGCCAGCACATGCCCATCCAAAAACAGGTCCTCACACACCTTTGGAGTTTAGGTTTACCTGCGCAGCATTCCAGAGAGGGTCGTGCGTCTTTCCTGCCTCCAGCTGTTCCATTGTGTATAGGTAAGGTCGCTTGTCTTTGGCATGCAGCTTCAGCGTAGTCTTGGCCCAGTCGTAAGCCCCTTTGGATGGTATAAGGCATAAAAGATTATGGTTAAAAAGTAATTGAGCCCTATTAAAATGCAGTATTATCATAAAGGTAAAAAGGTACAGGACCCCTGGACGGTTAAGTCCAGTCAAAGGCAGCTATGGGGTTGCAGCACTCATCTTGCTTTCAGGCCAAGGGAGCCGGCGTTTGTCCACAGACAGCTTTCTGAATCATGTGGCCAGCAGGACTAAACCGCTTCTGGTGCAACAGGACACCGTGATGGAAGCCAGAGCACACAGAAACGCCGTTTACCTTCCCACCGCAGCGGTACCTGTTTATCTACTTGCACTGACGTGCTTTTGAACTGGCAGAAGCTGGGACAGAGGAACGGGAGCTCACCCCATTGCGCGGATTCAAACCACCGACCTTCTGATCAGCAAGCCCAAGATGCTCAGTGGTTTAGACCACAGCGCCACCTGTGTCCCTGCATTATCATATCACACATAAAGGCAAGCGTCGCAGAAGAGGTGTCTTTGCAGAGCAGAGAAAGGCGAAACAGGTGTTAAAGACAATTATGAAAAATGTTGGTCTGAAATTAAAAGGGATCTAGATGTTTGGTCAAGATTGAAACTTTCCTTGACAGGACGTATTGCTGCTATTAAGATGAATGTATTGCCAAAAATGTTGTTTTTGTTTCAAACTTTGCAGATTGTGGACAAAATGGAGTGTTTTGGGAGGTGGCAGAGAGATATTTCAAAATTTGTCTGGCAGGGCAAAAAGCCCAGAATTAAGTTTAAGATATTAACTGATGCTAAAGAAAGAGGGGGCTTTGCCCTGCCAGACCTAAAGTTGTATTATGAATCAGCAGCTTTCTGCTGGTTGAAAGACTGGCTACTTCTTGAGAACACTGATGTTTTAGATTTGGAAGGATTCAACAATGCGTTTGGTTGGCATGCATATCTGTGGTATGACAAGGCTAAAATACATAAGACTTTCAAGAACCATGTTGTCAGAAAAGCAGTATTTAATGTCTGGCTGAAATATAAAGACTTATTGGAAAACAAGACCCCAAGGTGGTTATCACCAATGGAGGCTAAGGCCCTGAAAAAACTCAATATGGAGGCCAAATGGCCAAAATATTGGGAAATAATAGAAAAAGATGGAGATAACTGGAGGTTGCAGAGTATGGAGAAAATAAAAGATAAAGTGCGAGATTGGCTACATTATGCTCAGATTAAAGAAGTTTTTAAGTTGGACAAAAAGATAGGATTCCAGGTGGAAAAATCAAAGTTAGAAACAGAACTGTTAGAACCCAGCTCTAAGATACTTTCAAGAATGTATAACTTGCTGTTAAAATGGAATACACAGGATGAAACGGTCAAATCAGCCATGATAAAATGGGCACAGGACATAGGGTACAACATCATGTTTGCTGACTGGGAAAAGTTATGGACCACAGGTTTGAGATTTACGGCATGTAATGCCTTGAAAGAAAATATTATGAAAATGATATACAGGTGGTACATGACTCCAGTCAAGCTTGCAAAGATATACCATGTGTCTGATAATAAATGTTGGAAGTGTAAAGAAGCTGAAGGAACATTCTTTCACCTCTGGTGGACTTGCCCTAGAGTGAAGGTTTTCTGGGAAATGATTTATAATGAACTGAAAAAGGTATTTAAGTATACCTTCCTTAAGAAACCAGAGGCCTTTCTCTTAGGCATTGTTGGTCAGAGCGTGCAAAAGAAGGATCGAACCTTTTTTATGTATGCTACAACAGCAGCAAGGATACTCATCGCTAAAAGCTGGAAAACTCAAGAATTACCCACACTGGAAGAATGGCAGATGCAACTGATAGACTATATGGAACTGGCGGAGATGACTGGCAGAATCCGAGACCTGGGAGAAGAACTGGTGGAGGAAGACTGGAAGAAATTTAAGGATTATCTACAAAAATATTGTAAATTGTATGAATGTTAAGAAAGATGTAAGATTAGCAAAAACATGGCTTCAACAAACTAGTTATAAAGAATATAAATTTAAATTTAATTGGAAGATGAAAAGATAAATTTTGGATAAGTAATATTTTATGATTAAGTTTCAATAAGAGTATGTTAAACCCCAAAATTTGAGATATTAATATTGGAAAATTATATTATATGAATTAAACCAAGTTAATAATTTGCTGGTAAAATTTATGAGTTTAGAAAGCAGGAACAAGGGTTGTGAGGAAGTCCAAAGATGAGTATGAAATGTGGATATTGGAAAAGATTGTGTTATTATCTATGTATTTTATTGTTAAACTAAAATTTAATAAATATTTTTTTTTTAAAAAAAAGAAAGGCGAAACAGGTGAGCCCATTTACCTTCCACCTTGTCATAGTTTGGGTTGTAGTAGCAGAAATTGTCCGCCAGCTCCCTCCGCACCACGGCCTCTTCAATGAAGGCTTCTGCCGATTCCTTGTACCGGCTACGGAGCTTGCGAACCTCCAGGATCGCTCTCTGTACAGAGATCTGACCTGTGGGAGGGCAGTTACTGTTCAGTGGGCTTCAGAGATCTTTGGAACTTGCAAGAGAGACTCTACTGCAGGCCACAGCAATCTTCTGGGGGTTCCCTCCCTGCGAGAAGTGAGGTTGCAGGGAACCAGAGAGAGGGCCTTCTCGGTAGTGATGCCTGCCCTGTGAAATGCCCTCCCATCAGATGTCAAGGAAATAAACAACTATCTGACTTTCAGAAGACATTTGAAGGCAGCCCTGTTTAGGGAAGTTTTTAATGCTTGATGTTTTATCGTGTTTTTAATTTTCTGTTGGGAGCCGCCCAGAGTGGCTGGGGAAACCCAGCCAGATGGGCGGGGTATAAATAAATTCATTATTCTTATTCTATTTATTAATTACTAGGTGCCTAAGGGGTCTCTCTCAAGTAACCTGGTCTTGAGCTGTACAATTGCCATCTTCGTAGTCAAGATAATGCCACTATTAATTGGTAGTTGTAACGACGAGCTCATATATGCTTATATTCATGTGCATTGATATAAGCTAATTGGCTTGCTTTTAAAGTTCTGCTTATCTGTGGGGTTTGGGGTGCTGGGCTCTGAGCCCAGAAAGGAGAATTATCTGTAAGATTTGGGTACCTGCCACCTGTGCCCTCATGTGGGCAGGTGAAGCGATGGGAAGGCCTGGCCAAAGGGACGTATTCTGCTTGGTGTATAAAGAATGAATGAAGGGTTCCTTAGGTATGGACAAGCCATCTCCTTGCTACCATGTCCGTTCTATGTCTGCAAAGGCTGGGATAACGGGCAGGCTGGCTTGCTCTAACGGATCACTCTGGCATCTTTGACATCCTTCTTTGGTACCCCTGCTCCCAAATACTCCCACAATACTCCCTCCTTTGGGGCAGCAAACCAGGGCAACAGGGCCACAGATGTTGGTACCCAAACCTTGAATTTGCCCAGTAGCAAACTGGCAGCCAGAATAGAACTAGCAAGCAAGGTGTTACATGCTGGCGGTGGTTTGCCCCACAGCCAACCTAGCAGCCTCCGTATCATAGCCCAAGGGTAGCCCCACATGGAGCACACTGCAGTAATCAAAACATCTAGAAGGCCACAACCCTAAATAGTTTTGCAGTCCCCCTCTGCTCCTCCCGTCACAGCACAATTTCTAATACCAACGCAGATCTCTTTCAGATTCCACTGCTTCTTCTAAAGGCTGCTACCAACCCTGAACGTTTTTGGGCAGAGTGGACAGCTGATTGGGAACCCACTCAGGGTTTGGCCACCCCTGAACCCCCCAAGGGTTTGACCCAGGCCTTGCAGAGGACCAGCTCCCCACTCACCAAAGTGGAACCAGGGCGAGAGGTTGCTCAGAGCCGCCCGGTTGGGATTGTTCCTGTCTGTGCCAAAGAACTTCAGGCGGTCCTCGATGAACTCTTCCAGCACCGCCAGGCCGGCAGCTGTCCCTGGCTGCGCCCAGGTCACCTCCTTCACGGAGCGGTCGACCTGCAGGCTGGCATAGCAGGCGTCCCAGTCAACAGGCTGCAGAGTCAGAAAAGGAAGAGGGGTAAAAGCCGGCAGCAAGGAGCAGCAATCCAGGCCAAGGACGTTCCAGCAATCCTTAACATCCCAGAGCTCACGGGAGCGTGGGCATCATTCGGCTTTTCATTTATCTTATTTTTATTTCATTTCTTAAATTCATGCACCGCTTTAATGTTATAGGCCTCGAAGCAGTCTACAAAGAATAAAATAATAAAAATGACCAGACATGCTTACCCAAACACATAGAGTTTACTGCTGATTTTAATCCTTTGAATGTTTTAAATAGTTTTTAACTGTTGTTGCCTATAATTTTATTGTTCTTTTGTAAACTGCTTTGAGGATTGATTGATTGATTGACTGACTGATTGATTGATTTTTAACAAGCAGCGCGTAAATTTTATGGAATAAAAATAATACATACTATTATTCAGGGCTTTTTTTTGCTATTCTAAAAGAACAAGGGAGCAGTCCATTGATGAGCTCTGGCGTCTCTTTTTCTCCAGGACTCGAGGCAGCTTACAAAAATACAAGAAAGCTAAACATATATATAAGACAATAGTATGCAATTAAACTTCAACAGGGTTAAAACAATATAAAAGCAAATCTATTAAAATACAGATGGTAAAAAATAAAAACGCATTTGTGGGGTGAGTATTGCATACCTGTGGCCTTCTGTAAATGTCAAAGGAGCATAGAAGAAGAAGAAGAAAAAGAGGAGGAGGAGTTTGGACTAGATACCCCACCTTTCTCTCCTCTTAAGGAGTCTCAAAATGGCTAACATTCTCCTTTCCCTTCCTCCCCCACAACAAACACTCTGTGAGGTGAGTGGGGCTGAGAGACTTCAGAGAAGTGTGACTGGCCCAAGGTCACCCAGCAGCTGCAGGTGGAGGAGCGGAGACGCGAACCCAGTTCCCCAGATTACGAGACTACTGCTCTTAACCACTACACCACACTGGCTCCCTTACACCATAAGATGCTCCCTTACCCCGAGTCAGACCATTGGTCCATATAGCTCACTACTGTCCACACTGACTGCCAGCAGCTCTCCAGGGTTTCAGACAGGGTGTCTCTCTCAGCGCTTCCTGGAGATGTCTGGATTTGAACCTGGCACCCTCTGCATGCCGACCAGATGCTCTACTGCTGAGCTACAGGCTTTCCCCAGCTTTTCTGTCCCAAGTTTGCCCCAGCTGCAGTGAAGGGCTAAGGGAGACCTGCTGGAATGTCTGCAGCAGTTTGCCAATAATTACATATGTAAAAAAAAGAAGCCCATAAAAAACAACCCAGATCCCTGCTCCCAATATCAACTGCTACCTCTGCTTGGAACTCCGTGGGATAAGGGTGCCTGATGACAGGTGGGAATTCGGTGAGAAACTCAGCCAGCCGGTCGTGGATTTTCCGGCGGATAGTTCTGGCCCCGTACTCCTGCTTGTCGGAGGCCACCCAGCAGGGCACAATGTTGTGAGCATCGACCTGGAGAAGCAAAGCAAGAGAAACTGCAATTGCACACAGCTCCCACTATCCTAACACTCGCTATACAAAAATTCACTTATCCAAACCCAAGGAATTAATACCCAAGCCTCCTAGAATTGCTATGTACACCGCAGATTCAGATATCCAACAGCCAGACCTGCATGTAGCGCTGTAAACGAATTAGCAGCCTTAAACAAACCTTACTTTTTGTGTTTTCCTGCTTCATGGCAGCCATTTTGCCAAAAACCATGATACGAGGGAGGGAGGGAGCTGGAGAGATCAGACAAATAAGACAGCGTTTTCCTTCTTTATTTGCCTTTTGCAAAGTTTCAGAGGGTTTTCCTGGGTTTTCTTGTCATTTGGGGGTAAAATTCCGTGGTTGGGAACGGATTAGAAATTTCCCCATAGGAATCAATGGAAACGATTGACTCATTATGCAAACATCTGCCTAACAAATGATTTCCTGAGAATGCATTGTATTTGAATAGCGAGACCTTTGTGTTAACGTGTAGAGACAGGGGAAAGAAGGATCCTAGGAACTTCTACAGCAGTCCTTGCCCATCTGGTGCCCTCTAGATGCTGTTGGTCCATAGCTTCTCTTAACAGCCACCAATTAATTGTGGCATCAGCTTTTCTGGGATGAAGCTGCTTCTTCTACCATCTGTGACTGGATTAAAGACTTTTTGAGGGATCGGAGACAAACAGTGAGGATTGGGACTGTTACATCTACCTCCCTGAAGCTTAGCACTGGCACCCCACAGGGATGTGTGCTAAGTCCCTACCTGTACTCATTGTACACATATCATCTGATCCATCCACAGTAATTATTAAGTTTGCAGATGATACTACCATAATAGGTCTAATTGCAGGCGGAGATGAAACAATGTACAGGGGGGAGGTTCAAAAAGTATCTACATGGTGCTTAGAGAGTAACTTGCAACTAAATATTAGTAAGACAAAGGAGATGGTGCTGGACTTTTGGAGGAAGAGAGGGGAACCTGCCCCATTGTATATTGGGGGCGTTGTGTGAAGAAAATTCCTGGGAGTTTACCTTAGTGAGGACTTCATTTGGAAAATCAACAAAACTCAGGTGATCAGAAAGGCCCAACAAAGATACTATTTCATCAGGGTCTTACGAAAGAATAATGTTAAACAACAACTGATGAAATCCTTTGACGGTCCACAATAGAAAGTGTCCTTTCATATTGTATCACAGCGTAGTATGCTGGCCTGACAACCACGGACAGAAAGTCTCTACAGAGGGTGGTGAACACAGCACATGATATCATGGGCTCTCTCTTGAGTCCGCTAGATGACATCGCAAGGGATCCTTGCCTTAGGAGAGCAAGAAATATTCTCAGGGATGACTCACACCCCGGCCAGAACCTTTTTAATCTTCTACCCTTGGGCAGGAGATATAGAAGTATAATCAGCCGTACCAACAGGCTAAAAATTAGCTTCTATCTGTGGGCTGTTAGGCTGTTGAATGGAAAATAACATAGCAAAATTGACTTTGCGAGGTGGTGTGTTGTGCGATAAGCACACAGAGTGCAATGAAATTGAGTGTTTGGGTGAGCGCGGAGAGAGGCTCAGTTAGGATCCATTAATTTCATTGTACACAGGTTGTACACTGACAATAAAAGTATTATTATTAAGCTTCCTTTGTCAGATTCAGTGAACGTGACGGAGGTTATGAACTCAGGAATCCAGGCAAGATGGTGGAATGCTCCTAGGAGGGAACCACGACATCTGTGTCACCATGGAGACACCCCCCACTGCCCTGCAGCTCTGCCCAGATCACACCCCAGCTGCCAGACTCCAGGCCTCCCTACCTGGACAAAGGGCACATCAGGTGGCAGCCTCGCCTGGACATCTTGCACCCACTGCATGGGGACGCGGAGGGGGGCGAAGTCCGTCACCACCCCGCCAATGCCGTGGGTCGTCACAAAGGGGGGCAGCACGTCCTTTGCGAAGCCGATGAGCAGGTGGAACGGGATGCTTAGTTCCCTGCATTCCTAGGAGAGACGAAAAGGAAGCAGAGAATATTTGGTCACACAGAAAGCTCGTGATATCGACTCATAGATTACCAGTTAGTCTAACTCAGTATTTACCACACTGGCTGGCAGCAGCTCTCCAAGGTTTCAGGTAGGGGACACCTCCTGGGCCTACCTGGAGAGGCCGGGGGCTGAACCTGGAACCTTCTGCATGCAACGCATATGCTCCCCCACTGAGTATCTAAAAGATACAAGTTTCTAATCCTCATTGTTTTGAACGAAGGGTGAATTTGAATAGGAAGCCGGTTACATTATAAGCTGCCTTATACTAGACCAGTGGTCCCTCTTGTCGAGTATTGTCAACACTGACTGGCAGTGACTCTCTAGGTTTTCAAACAGGGGTCATTCCCAACTCTACCTGGAGATACCAGGGTTTGAATCTGGGACCTTCTGCATCCCAAGCACATGCTCTTCCACTGACTATGGTGTCCATCAAAAAGGAACAAAGTTCCAGCAGGTACAGATTTTTAGTTGCACACATAAATACAAGCCTGTGTCATATCTTGGCTATGAGTGCAACTATTCAGGTACCAATTGTTTCTTTTAAGTCTGTCTCACTGCCGCAGTCATGCACCGGCCCAGCAACACAAGTAAAGGTAAAGGAAAAGGGACCCCTGATCATCAGGTCCAGTCGTGACCGACTCTGGGGTTGCGGTGCTCATCTCGCTTTATTGGCCGAGGGAGCCGGCATACAGCTTCCGGGTCATGTGGCCAGCAGGACTAAGCCACTTCTGGCAAACCAGAGCAGCGCAAGGAAAAGCCGTTTACCTTCCCGCCGGAACGGTACCTATTTATCTACTTGCACTTTGATGGGCTTTTGAACTGCTAGGTTGGCAGGAGCAGGGACCGAGCAATGGGAGCTCACCCCGTTGCAGGGATCTGAACCGCTGACCTTCTGATCGGCAAGTCCTAGGCTCAGTGGTTTAACCCACAGCGCCACCCCCCCACCCCCCGAATAAAACCCCAGCTTTTCCAAAGCTCTCCTAGGTTTCCCAGATGGAAAGTGTAAGTCATCCCCCCCGCCCCATCAAAAAAGTGAAGTTGGCACACTTCACCAACACCCACCAAAAGGCTGACTTAGCGTGCAAAAGAATAAGAGCACAGAAATATTTCTGCTGCAAGAGGAGTCCCACCCGTGCGCTTCTGCACAAGTCTCTGTTCTGAGTACTCCCCTCGACCGGAAAGACGAAAACCCAGAGTGCTGCCTCTTTCACTGACCCAAAAATCAATTTTCTTTGGAGAATGGGTTGCTCTGCCGGGTAAGTGAACGATCCAGTCACACCTGACGCAGAGACCCAAGACAAAAGGCCAGAGCAGTTCATCATGCAGAGCTGTTGTGGGAAGACTCCTCTGCCTACAGCTGCTTTGGGCTCGCAGGCTATTTACAGCATCCAGTAATATCCAAGGCAACACGATGACCAAGTACAACAATGCAATATCAATATAAACTCTTTATATAATCTATACGGAACATTGAATGATATGAAAAACCAAATAAACAGAAATCTTATAAATCTCTGAAAGTCACAAAATGGATTCTCCTGAAAACATAGGACCAAATAAACATACCGGTAAGTCTTATAAGTCTCTGAAAGTCTTTGTAGACTATGCAAGGCTCTGAGAGAAGCAAGGGGCCAGATTCTTATCTGATGAAAACAAGCCATAAAGCTTTGTTTTATGACGTTTAATGCTGCCGAAGTGGTCCGCAAACAGACGTAGTGAACAGTGATTCCGGATATACCCACTGTTTCATAGAATTCTTCTTTAGCACAGCAGAAGGATACAGAAATGCTTCATAAACCCATCTATATGGTGAATGTATAGTTAAAGCTATGGTTAAACCCATCTATATGGTGAATGTATAGTTAAAGCTATGGTTTTCCCAGTAGTGATGTATGAAAGTGAGAGCTGGACCATAAAGAAGGCTGATCGCCAAAGAGTGGATGCTTTTGAATTATGGTGCTGGAGGAGACTTGAGAGTCCCATGGACTGCAAGAAGATCAAACCTCTCCATTCTTAAGGAAATCAGCCCTGAGTGCTCACTGGAAGGACAGATCCTGAAGCTGAGGCTCCAATACTTTGTCCACCTCATGAGAAGAGAAGACTCCCTGGAAAAGACCCTGATGTTGGGGAAGATGGAGGGCACAAGGAGAAGGGGACGACAGAGGACGAGATGGTTGGACAGTGTTCTGGAAGCTACCAGCATGAGTTTGACCAAACTGCGGGAGGCAGTGGAAGACAGAAGTGCCTGGCGTGCTCTGGTCCAGGGGGTCACGAAGAGTCGGACAGGACTAAATGACTAAACAACAATAACAACAACATGGTGAATGGAATTGTATAACAACAATATCTATGGAGCAGTGGTCATAAAGTTATGATATTAGATTGTTGTACTTGGTCATCGTGTTCCCTTGGATATTACTGATAATTGTTTGCAACATAGGGGTTTAATTGTTTGGTTACTATTTACAGCATCCGGCACGCAGCTGCGAATCTATGACAGCTGGCAGCAGCCTGGTGCCCTCAGGATATTTTGGATAAAGACTCCCATCAACCTTGCCCACAGGGCATGCTGTCTGCAGTTGATGGGCATTTGGGAAAAAGCTGGTGCGGCAAGGCTGCTGTGCCCAAATTCATGCTGCAGGTGGCTTGCCCACTAGAACCTCTCCCGGGTCCACAACCACTTCTGACACCGATGCAACACCTTCCCGACACAACGCCGGTACCTCGGCCACTTCCTTGAGGCCTCTGATCAGGAAACCGAAATGGCGGATGGTAGCCTCCAGGAACTTGGGCACCAGGCAGAAGCAGACATGAAGTGGCAACTTCTGCTTCAGGGCCAGTCGCTGGGCATAGAGAAAGGCCCAATTATCTGGGGAGAAAAAGAGCAGGAAAAAGCTTAAAAGAACAGCTCTGCAGCAGATGGTCAGTGGCTGGGAGTGTAGGGGGCACAAGAGACATGCAGCGTTTGGGCTTCCCCAAGCCTCTGTGCCAGCTTGATGGGCGCAAGTGCCCCAGTTCTGAAGGCAAGGCAGGGCACCTGGTGGTATACAGTGTGGCTCAGGACTGCAATACCTCAAGGAGCGCCGCTTTCTATATGAACCTCCCCGGACCCTGAGAACATCTTCTGAGGCCCCCCCTCCTCCTCGAGAGGTCCGGAGGGTGGCAGCACGAGAGCGGGGCCTTCTCTGCAGTGGCTCCTCGTCTGTGGAATGCTTTCACCAGGGAGGTTCGCCTGGCACCTTCATTATACAATCGTACCTCGGGTTACAGTTGCTTTAGGTTGCGTTTCTTCGGGTTAAAGACGCGCCAAAACCCGGAAGTACTGGAACGGGTTACTTCTGGGTTTTGGCGGTTGCGCATGTGCAGAAGCACCGAATCGCAACCTGCGCGTGCACAGACGTGCTGCTGCGGGTTACGAACATGCCTCCCACATGGATCACGTTCGCAACCCGAGCGTCGACTGTACATCTTTAGGCGCCAGGCAAAAACGTTCTGTTTAACCAGGCCTTTGGCAGACCTGATCAACACCCTATAGCCTTTTAAAATGTGGCTCTTTTGGGGGGTTGTTATTAGGTTATTGTTTTTATTTTGATTTTATGTACTGTGATCTTTTTTGTGAACTGCCCTGATACTTCCGGGTATAGGGCGGTATATAAATTCAACACATAAATAAATAAAAATACAGATTCCCTTCCTCCCCAGGTGGCTGGAGACCTGTTGCTATTTCTACAGCAGGGTCTCAGAGGGTCCCTATCTCCAGCATTCTAGGGCTGCCCAATCAGCATAAATGGGGGATATTTTTAGTCACCATACAATACGATATCTCTATTGTCACTGTCCCATACAGAACAACGAAATTGAAAAAATCTACACCAGACATTCAAAAACCAACCAGCCTTCTATCCCAGCTATCCCAGCCTGGTTAGCCCCCTAAAAACTCTGATACCCCATAATTAAATACAATATACTCCAACAGAGACTCTTTACACTGCATTTAAAACCAAAACCGCATTTGGGTAGAAACTGTTTCTCAGGCGGCTAGTCCTAGTCTTTATAACCCTGGACCTTCTTCCAGAAGGCAGAAGCTGAAAGAGATCATTTCCGGGGTGCGCACTATCCTGCACTATCTCTGCAGATTTCTTATGGCACCTGGAAGCGTAGATTTGATCCAAGGTGGGAAGAGTGCACCCAATTATTCTCTCCGCAGTCTTTACAACCCTGGACAACACTATTTTCTCCCTGACCGTGCAGCTCCAAAACCACACACACAGACCATAAGTTATGCTCCCAATCTAAACACTGAAAGCGAAGGGTGCTTCAGCTTCAAAGGAATTCTGTGCAACGTCCGCTCTATACAAGGGAACTTCATAGGAAAGTCACCCAGAAAGCAAGAAATACCGCCAGGCTCCCTTGAATCAGCTGCCCCTGATAATCTGTTGTTCTCTTGTGTTTCATACGCATTATAAAACAAAACAAATAAATAAACAAACAAACTTTACAAAAAAAGACACAGTTTGCACACACACAAAAATTAGATCTAGCCGAAAGGCAACACAGAGAGACCTGCATTAATTACTGCAATGCACCCCTATAATGGTCATTAATGTATAATTGCATAATTATAAAATTATTGTGTAACTTGGGAAGGTTGTATAATCTTAGAAGGGGTGTGGCTGTATCAGGAAGCGAGACGGCACTTCTGAATTTGCCACAATGCAATTGCTTTATACATAGCAAGGATGCTTTTTCCCAGTGTTTTGCCAGCCTTCACCCCCAGCCACTCCATCCCACCAATTACACAGAGGGGAAGAGGAGGCTGGGGCTGGGGGTGGGGGAAAGGTAAAGGTAAAGGGACCCCTGACCATTAGGTCCAGTCGTGACCGACTCTGGGGTTGCAGCGCTCATCTCACTTTACTGGCCGAGGAAGCCAGCGTACAGCTTCCGGGTCATGCGGCCAGCATGACTAAGCTGCTTCTGGCGAACCAGAGCAGCGCACGGAAATGCCATCTACCTTCCCACCAGAACGGTACCTATTTATCTACTTGCACTTTGACATGCTTTCGAACTGCTAGGTTGGCAGGAGCAGGGACCGAGCAATGGGAGCTCACCCCGTTGCGGGGATTCGAACCACCGACCTTCTGATCGGCAAGTCCTAGGCTCTGCATAATAATAATAATAATAATAATAATAATAATAATAATAATAATTTATTTGTAACCTACCCATCTGGCCGGATTTCCCCAGCCGCTCTGGGTGGCTTCCAACGAAATATTAAAAATACAATAAAGCATCAAACATTAAAAGCTTCCCTAAACAGGGCTGCCTTCAGATGGCTTCTAAATGTCAGATAGTTGTTTATTGCCTTGACATCTGCTGGGAGGGCGTTCCACAGGGCGGGTGCCACCACCGAGAAGGCCCTCTGCCTGGTTCCCTGTAACTTCGCTTCTCGCAGGGAGGGAACCACCAGAAGGCCCTCGGAGCTGGACCTCAGTGTCTAACCAACTACAAGTAGTGAACTGTTGGTGCTCTAATTTTACTGCAAATATCAATACAAAATAAAAAAAATTCCTTCCAGTAGCACCTTAAGGACCAACTAAGGTGAGGTTGATGGACTTCCATTTCATGCGGCTCAGTGTGGTGCCTTCCATAGTTCCAGTTACAGATAGGATGGATGGCGGCTAACAGATTGAGGTTGAATCCTGACAAGACAGAAGTACTGTTTTTGGGGGACAGGAGGCGGGCAGGTGTGGAGGATTCCCTGATCCTGAATGGGGTAACTGTGCCCCTGAAGGACCAGGTGCGCAGCCTGGGAGTCATTTTGGACTCACAGCTGTCCATGGAGGCACAGGTCAAATCTGTGTCCAGGGCAGCTGTTTACCAGCTCCATCTGGTACGTAGGCTGAGACCCTACCTGCCTGCAGACTGTCTCACCAGAGTGGTGCATGCTCTGGTTATCTCCCGCTTGGACTACTGCAATGCACTCTACGTGGGGCTACCTTTGAAGGTGACCCGGAAACTACAACTAATCCAGAATGCGGCAGCTAGACTGGTGACTGGGAGCGGCCACTAAGACCACATAACACCAGTCTTGAAATACCTACATTGGCTCCCAGTACGTTTCTGAGCACAATTCAAAGTGTTGGTGCTGACCTTTAAAGCCCTAAATGGCCTCGGTCCAGTATACCTGAAGGAGCGTCTCCTCCCCATCGTTCTGCCCGGACACTGAGGTCCAGCTCCGAGGGCCTTCTGGCGGTTCCCTCACTGCGAGAGGTCAAGTTACAGGGAACCAGGCAGAGGGCCTTCTCGGTAGTGGCGCCCACCCTGTGGAATGCCCTCCCATCAGATGTCAAAGCAATAAACAACTACCTGACATTCAGAAGACATCTGAAGGCAGCCCTGTTCAGGGAAGTTTTTAATATGTGACATTTTAGTGTATTTTTCATCCTTGTTGGAAGCCGCCCAGAGTGGCTGGGGAAACCCAGCCAGATGGGCGGGGTACAAATAATAAATTATTATTATTATTATTATTATTATTATTATTATTATTATTATTATTATAGGTAGCCATGTTGGTCTGCCATAGTCAAAACAAAGGTGCTACTGGAAGGATTTTTTTTTATTTTGTTTTGACTATGGCAGACCAACACGGCTACTTATCTGTAACTGCAAATATCAATGCACCTCTTGTAGTTTGGTTTTCCCACCCAAAAATAAGCCAGGACAGATTGTGGATCCCAAGCACCAGCCAAGCTCTCACCTTGCACTCTCTGATCTCGTGACATCCAGTAGAGGATGCCCCGAGCATCTTCCTTGAGATCGGGATCTTGCGAGATGAGACGGACGCGCTTCTTATTGTACTTGAACTCTGCGACGGAGGGCGCCGCGTCCAGGCGGGCTCGCTTGACGGCCTCGGCCAGGGCGGCAGAGCCTCTGCTGCCCACATCCCCTTCCCCAGCCGCCTTCTTAGTGCCAGGCGGTGCCCCAGATGCCAACCTCCCGTTGTTCTCCAACCCATCAGGGAATAGCGCTCCCTCTTCTGCCCCTTCCTGCTTAGACTCGGCTGAATTCCGCTTTCTCCTCTTCTGTGACATGGCTGGCCGCGCCCCGGGGACCGCAGAGAGGTTGCGCACCAACCACGAGACCCAGGCGGGGCCGGAATGGGGAGAGACGCAAGTGATGACCCGTCTGGGGAGCAGGTTGGAAGGAAGAAGCAGCCTGCAAGCAAGCACATAAGAACATCATTAGTGAGCTTCTGGGAGATGATATATAATGAGATGAAAAAAATGTTGAAATACACATTTATAAAGAAACCAGAAGCATTTTTATTGGGCATTGTGGGGAGTGATGTAAACAGAAAGGAATGCAAGCTTTTTTTATATGCAACAACAGCAGCTAGAATATTATTGGCCCAAAAATGGAAACAAGAAGAATTACCGACGATCGAAGAATGGAGGATGAAGTTAATGGATTATGCAGAATTAGATAAATTAACAGGAAGGATTCGAAACCGGCGGGACCAGAAATTCACGGAAGACTGGAGTAAATTTATGGAATATTTGAAAAGTATTTGTGAAGATCTGACGACGTTTGTAGGGTTGCAAAAAGTTTTGTGAGGAGTATTATTGGAATTATTACAAAAATGGATAAAGGGGAGGATGATTTGTTAAGAGATTTAAAGGTAATATAAAATGCAGAAGTGATTACAACGGTGGATTTTCAGAGGTGTTGATGGAAGTCTAAAAAGATTGTATAAGTGATAAAGTTGTGTGGTACATTTTATAATTTATATGTTAAAATCAATAAAAATTATATTAAAAAAAAAAGAACATCATTGGTGGATCAGGCTATGGGGGCCTCCATTCCAGCCGTCTCCAACTAGAGTCCATATTGGTGTGGCGGTTAAGAGTGCCGACTACGACCTGGGAGAGACCTGGGTTCAAATTCCCACTCGGCCACGAAGATCGTTTCCTCTCAGCCTGACCCACCTCACAGAGATTTGAAAAAGAAAACTCAGAACCCTGTGCAGCACCTGGAGCTCCTAGGGGGAAAATGTGGGATAGAAATGCAGCAATAAAATAAATAAATTCCTGGCCCTTCAGGTATTTGAGACAACAACTCCAGAACTTCTGGAGGGTACCAGGACGCTGTAATCCCATTTACTCCCCCCCCCCTGCAGTGAACGATTACCGTATTTTTCACTCTATAGGACGCACTTTTTCCCCTCCAAAAATTAATGGGGAATGTGTGTGCGTCCTATGGAGCGAATGCAGGCTCCTTGGCTTCAGCGAAAGCAACACAAAGCCTCTGAAGCGCAGAGGGAGTGCTCCCTCCACGCTCCAGAGGCTTCGTGTTGAATCATAGAATCCTAGAGTTGGAAGAGACCACAAGGGCCATCGAGTCCAACCCCCTGCCAAGCAGGAAACACCATCAGAGCACTCCTGACATATGGTTGTCAAGCCTCTGCTTAAAGACCTCCAAAGAAGGAGACTCCACCACACTCCTTGGCAGCAAATTCCACTGTCAAACAGCTCTTACTGTCAGGAAGTTCTTCCTAATGTTTAGGTGGAATCTTCTTTCTTGTAGTTTGGAACCATTGCTCCGTGTCCGCTTCTCAGTGTTGCTTTCGCTGAAGCCTGGAGAGCGAGAGGCGTCGGTGCGCACTGACCCCTCTCGCTCTCCAGGCTTCAGGGATAGCCCCCTTAAGCCTTCGGAGCGCAGCACGAGTTCCCGCTGCGTTCTGGAGGCTTCAGGTTCCTTTCGCTGATGCCAGGAGTGTCTGGCTCTCCTGGCTTCAGAAAAAGGAACCCGAAGCCTGAGGAGAGCAGCGGGAACTTGCGCTGCGCTCGGAAGGCTTCAGGGATAGCTGGTTTTGTCCAGCATGCGGCCTCCCAGCTTCTGCCTACAACTCCCATCAGCCCCTGCCAGCATGGCCAAAGGGTAGGGATCATGGGAGTTGTAGTTCAGCAACATCTGGAAAGCCAGAAATTCTCCAAGCCGAAGTGAACTTTGGAAAGATGGTGCCTTGAGTGGAGAGAAGATTTGGCACCCCCCTCCCTCAATATTCCTTATTTTCACAATCATTCTTTTTGGTACAGTTGCTTTTAATAGATCTTCTTAACAGGCGCACTGAAACTTCGCATTATTACAAAAAACAGAAATTATGTTGTTGTTGTTTAGTGCCCTCTGAGCTTGGCACCCTGTGTTCGGGAACCACAGGATCCTAAATCCAGCCCTGTCTAAGCTCTTTGGTGGCTGGTAGCTAGCTAGGTGGTCATCTATGTTTTGCACATAGAATCCTGGCTTTAAAAAAGAGAGAGAGATACACAGGTAGCTGGCCTAGAAACCACCTTCACAGTTGCTGCCAGTCTGAGTGGGCAATACTGGGCACTTAAGGCAGCTCCTGTGTTCAAACCTTAAAGCACCAGTTTGGTGAAGGTTGCTCTAGAGCAGAGTGCAAAAACGCGGCACTCAGCCACTTCGCGGGACTGCTGTGCTCAGGCTCATTCTAGAGCAGAGCTAGACCAGGTCTGTGCAATGAATTAGAGAGATAGAGAACTGGGAAACCCGAATGATTTGTGCAGGCTGACCCATGGACCAGACTTCTGAAAAAGGAGAAGAAACAAAGGATTTTTAACTCTTGTTATCACCCCATCCTTTGCAAGGCGCCTCTGTTTTCTTCCTGTCTTTTTCTCTCGCCTGCTCCCTGCCTCTGTCCCCTTCAATTCATAGCTGTCAACCTTCCCTTTTTTTGCGGGAAATTCCCTTATTCCAGCGTTGTTTCCCGCTGCTATCCCGGATTGTTAGATATCCCGTGGACTGTCCCCGGGACAGGAGAGGCTGCTGGTCCCTTATTTTCGAGGCTGCTGATCCCTTATTTTCAAATCTGAAAGTTGACAGCTATGCTTCAGTTCCTCCTTTGCTATGTCATTTTTCCTCAATATTTTTTTTTTTTTTTTTTTGCCTGTAAGATTTGACGGGGGTGGGGGGAGTTCCCTGGATTTGAGGCTGGGGGAGAAAGGGGAGAATGCTAAGCCCCTATTATCCTGACCACACTTTATTTTTTTTTTGGGGGGGGGGGGTAACAGAACAAGCCTTCCTTGCCCCCTTCATTGGCACAACGGCCCGGCAAGGTAGTGTCACAACAGGACAAGTTATGTTGTGCGGCCAGGGAAGGGCGCGCAAGGGATGGGGGCACGGGCAGGGGCTGCGATCGGCCCCCCCTCTCTGGCACTCACCGGGCGCCGAGCTCTCCGCGTGGGCTTCCTCCGCTGGCGCGCCAGGCCCCGCTTACACAACGCGGCGGCGGAGGAGGAGGCTGGGCAGGGAGAGAGGCGGGCTGGGCTCCGGGAAGCCCCTCCCGCGGCCGCTTCTCCTCCTCCTCCTCCTCCTCCTCCCAGCATCGGGGAAGCGGAAGCCCGCCAGGGGCCGCCGCAGCCTCGCTTTCCCGGCTCGGGGCGGCAGACTCACTTTTTTGTGAATGAATCGCCCAGCGGATTCATGCGAAAGGCTGGGCTGGATGAATCCGAAGCCGGAATTAAGATTGCCGGAAGAAATATCAACAACCTCAGATATGCAGATGACACAACCTTGATGGCAGAAAGTGAGGAGGAATTAAAGAACCTTTTATTGAGGGTGAAAGAGGAGAGTGCAAAATATGGTCTGAAGCTCAACATCAAAAAAACGAAGATCATGGCTACTGGTCCCATCACCTCCTGGCAAATAGAAGGGGAAGAAATGGAGGCAGTGAGAGATTTTACTTTCTTGGGCTCCATGATCACTGCAGATGGTGACAGCAGCCACGAAATTAAAAGACGCCTGCTTCTTGGGAGAAGGGCAATGACAGGCCTAGACAGCATCTTGAGAAGTAGAGACATCACCTTGCCAACAAAGGCCCACATAGTAAAAGCTATGGTTTTCCCAGTAGTGATGTATGGAAGTGAGAGCTGGACCATAAAGAAGGCTGATCGCCGAAGAATGGATGCTTTTGAATTATGGTGCTGGAGGAGACTCTTGAGAGTCCCATGGACTGCAAGAAGATCAAACCTCTCCATTCTGAAGGAAATCAGCCCTGAGTGCTCACTGGAAGGACAGATTGTGAAGCTGAGGCTCCAAGACTTTGGCCACCTCATGAGAAGAGAAGACTCCTTGGAGAAGACCCTGATGTTGGGAAAGATGGAGGGCACAAGGAGAAGGGGACGACAGAGGACGAGATGGTTGGATAGTGTTTTCGAGGTTACCAGCATGAGTCTGACCAAGCTGCGGGGGGCAGTGGAGGACAGGAGTGCCTGGCGTGCTCTGGTCCAGGGGGTCACGAAGAGTCGGACACGACTAAACGACTAAACAACAACAACGCCCAGCGGATGGAACGTTGCAACATTTTACACTCGCGGGCCTCTGACGTCACGCGCTGTTGCCCGAAGCACGTGGCGGGGCGGGAGGGCGCCGGAATCTCGCTTGCTTTTCCTCCAAATGAAGGGTGCATCTCGCAGGAGGGGGGCGCCACTCCAGCTCCCCCCCCCAAAAAAAAAGAAAGAGGGTGCCTTATGGTTAGTCTGCAGCGGGTTGATGGTCCTTGGCCGCCGGGGCTTGTCGCCACCCCCCTCCATTCATCCCCCCCCCGGCATGGGCGGGGGCAAGGGGGCAGTTGCCCCCCCAATCAAGTAAATAAAAATACTTAAGTAAAATTAAAAATTGTAGGAAGATTTTGACAGGTTTTTCTGAGCACTTGGGGTCAAAAGAAAGTAATTTGAAACAGCTGTTGTTGTGTTGTGCTGTAAACAAAAAATTGCCCCTTTCCCTTATGGGGTATCCAAGAGCCCATATAGAGTCCTTACATAGGTTCCCTATTGGTAGGAGAGAACACCAGAGGCCAACCAGAGAGTATTGAGAAGCAAAGCAGATAGTAAGCTTGATCTTTATTGATCTGTTGCAACAGGGTCTCCCCTCACCCGCAGGAGAGGAGGAGGAACCCCGAAAAATGGTGCGCAAGGCCTTATAAAGACTTTTGAAATTGCCCCCCTGTAGATCAAGACCACCCCCAGAAACATCATACATACATCATAGAAGGGGTGTAACCTAAGACCACCCCTCAGATACATCATACCTACATCACAAAAAAAGGCGGTCTAAAACAGAAATTTTGAACGTTGTTTTTCTCCTCCTCGTCGTTTATCTCCTGTCTGGCAGGTTACTTGATTGGATTGCCTGGGGAGCCTGGCCAGTCTTTTGTAATGATAAATACAGTGGTACCTCAGGTTACATACGCTTCAGGTTACAGACTCCGCTAACCCAGAAATAGTGCTTCAGGTTAAGAACTTTGCTTCAGGATAAGAACAGAAATCGTGCTCCGGCGGCACGGCAGCAGCGGGAGGCCCCATTATCTAAAGTGGTGCTTCATGTTAAGAACAGTTTCAGATTAAGTACGGACCTCCGGAACGAATTAAGTACTTAACCCGAGGTACCACTGTACTTAGTTCCTGGGCCAGGTCACAGGCTCACACCCTATTCATATCTTAAATGTGCCCTTAAGACAGGATTTGTGAAGAAAGAGACAATGGAAGGTTTCCCACTTTGACCTTGCAGAGAAAACATTTGCTCAGTTTAGGAATCAAAATGGTTCCAGGTCTGTCTTCCTGTGCTGATCTATGTAGGTGCTTGGTTGGTACACTTATGAACATTACCATATATCTAAGACCTCAAAATTCCTATCACAGGCGCGTCTCGCAGGAGGGGGGCGCCACTCCAGCTCCCCCCCAAAAAAGAAAGAGGGCGTCCTTATGGTTAGTCAGCAGCGGGTTGATGGTCCTTGGCTGCCGGGGCTTGTGGCCCCCCCCCTCCATTCACCACCCCACCCCCTGCATGGGCAGGGGCAGCTGCCCCCCCCATCAAGTAAATAAATAAAAATACTTAAGTAAAATTAAAAATTGTAGAAAGATTTTGACAGATTTTTCTGAGCACTTGGGGTCAAAAGAAAGTAATTTAAAACAGCTGTTGTTGTGTTGAGACATTTCATTCCGAATCTGCTGCGCAGAGCAAGACAGAGGATGGCGTCAGGTGGGTGTCCTGCCAACCCCCCCCAACATAAATCACCCATGCCCCCAGGCAGTAGGCCCGTGACTACCGGTAGCAGTGAGGGGGCAAATGTCCACCTGGGACGGTAGCCCACAGAAAACGCGCAGGGCATCTTCAGGAACAAAAGGCTAAGGGGTAGACTACACCAGTGTTTCTCAACCGGGGGCCACGTGGCCCCCTGCCCTTCCCCAGCTATTCCCAGGGGGGCACAGGTAAAATTATATAATTTATATTGTAATAAACAAAATCTGCCCTTATTCCCTTACGGGGTACACAAGAGCCCTTGTAGAGTCCTTTGTATGTTCTCCATTGGTTGGAGAAAATAACAGAGGCCAACCAGAGAATACTGAGAAGCAAAGCAGCTCGTAAGCTTGATCTTTATTGATCTGTTGCAACAGGGTGCTCCCCCCACACGCAGGAAAGGAGGAGGAACCTAGAACCCAGGTGTGTTCGCCCTTATATAGACATTTTAAATTCCCTACCCTGGAGCTCAAGACCACACCCAGAAACAACATACATACATCACAGAAAGGGTGGTCTACAACAGAAATCTGAGTGCGTTGTTTATCTCCTGTCTGGCAGGTTACCTGTTAATGGTCACTTGATTGGATACCCTGGGGAGCCTGGCCAGTCCTTTGTAATTACAAACACTTAGTTCCTGAGCCAGGTCACAGGCTCACCCTATTCATACACAGACATACCCTTAAGACAGGTTTTGTGAAGGAAAAGACAATGGGGAGGCTTTTCCACTTTCCTTTGACCTGGCAAAGAAAACATTTGGTCAGTTTGGGAGCCAAAATGGCTCCAGGACTGCCGTTCTGTGCTGCCTCAAACATGTGGCCCATACATTTATGTATGTGTTTGCCTGGCAAATCCATGAACATTTATTATATATATAAGACCTTATTTTTTTATTTTAACCAAGTTGCCACCCCATATCTCGTTGTCTGGAATATTGGTGTTTGTGGGAGAGTGGCAACCATGGGCGCGCGCACACACACACACACACACACACACACTGTGTAGTCAGAGGCTAACCATGCTAAGATAAACAATTAAACAGCCACCACATGGCGTACAATTGCGTGAGTTCGAAGGTTGGACATTGTATCAGTTGATTATTCTACAGATCTGCTGATCCCCTGTGATAAATAAGTATTGTAAACAGGCTGTCTGGCAAGGAGATGGATATTCAGCCATGCCTCCCATCTTTGGAATGAGGAACCTGGCATAGGGGCACGATTTACAGTAAAGGTTGGCCTTTTGTGCATGAACTGGAACGGAGGAGGGAGTGTGGGGAGGAAGTGAGGTCTCTAAAAATAAACTCCATAGAGGGGAAATCCCAGCCGTGCAGGTTTTGCTCATTAGTCTAACAGCCGAGGTCTTGCTGAGAACACAGTGTAACCTGGATGGCCATTTTGAAATTGGGAACTGGTACATGAGCAGAGACACACAGAGAGATAACAGGAGCCAACTCCTGGGCCTGAGGTCCCTGTGCCCCCCCCCATAAAATATTTGAAGGGGCCAGTCCCCCCAAGTTGATGGGCATTGCCATTCAAAGTGTGTGCTTGCACCACATCTTGTGACAGATCATGCAGGTCCCCCCTGCCCCCCATATTTTATTCAAGGTGGCACCCTTGCATAGAAAGGGCCTTCCTGTTTGGGTCTGCTTGGGAAAGTTTTTTGGGGGAAGCCGTTTCCCCAAAGATGAGCAAATCCACTTGGGACATTGTGGCTTGTAATATCTGCTTGTTTTACTCTGGTGTTTCGGTCAGTTTTGTTCTGCATTTAAACCATAAATAACAGACCGACTAAGGACCTGCAGAAATTCACAGGATAGTATGCAACTGGGTTTTACTCAGAGTAAAGGTAAAGGTAAAGGGACCCCTGACCATTGGGTCCAGTCGTGACTGACTCTGTGGTTGCGGCACTCATCTCGCTTTACTGGCTGAGGGAGCCAGTGTACAGCTTCCGGGTCATGTGGCCAGCATGACTAAGCCGCATCTGGCGAACCAAAGCAGTGCACGGAAATGCCGTTTACCTTCCCGCTGGAGCAGTACCTATTTATCTGCTTGCACTTTGACATGCTTTTGAACTGCTAGGTTGGCAGGAGCAGGGACCAAGCAATGGGAGCTCACCCCGTCACGGGGATTCAAACCGCCGACCTTCTGATTGGCAAGTCCTAGGCTCTGTGGTTTTACCCACAGCCCCACCTGTGTCCCTTTACTCAGAGTAGTCCCATGTAAATTAATAAATATGACTAAGTTGGGCCCATTCATTTTCATGGCTCGTTTCTGAGTAGCACATAGTTGTATCTATTGGCCATTAAGTATCTTACCTAAACCTCATCTCGTCCTAGAATCGTAACATACATCCTTTCATATCACTAATACCTGACTACTGATCCTCTGCTAAACGTAGCCGACATTCATGATGCACAGAGTTTCTTTAAAGCCACAAAGCCCATCCAATTGGAGAACAGCCTTTCCCAAAGGTGTCATGGGCTTTGAAGACACCTGAACTCAGAACACAAGGGAGAAATGTGCTAAGAGGAAGGCATGCTTGGCAAATCCACACCATGATCAACTCTTGCTTGGAAACCTATGTCCCCACTGTGGAAGGACGTGGGGATCCAGAATTGGCCTCCACAGTCACTTACGGACTCATTGTTAAAACTGTGTTTATGGAAGACAAGGCTGATCGCTGAAGAATTGATCCTTTTGAATTCTGGTGCTGGAGGAGACTCTTGAGAGTCCCATGGACTGCAAGAAGATCCAACCTATCCATTCTGAAGGAAATCAGCCCTGAGTGCTCACTGGAAGGACAGATCGTGAAGCTGAGGCTCCAAGACTTTGGCCACCTCATGAGAAGAGAAGACTCCCTGGAAAAGACCCTGATGTTGGGGAAGATGGAGGGCACAAGGAGAAGGGGGTGACAGAGGACGAGATGTTGGGACAGTGTTCTCGAAGCTACCAGCATGAGTTTGACCAAACTGCGGGGGGCAGTGGAAGACAGGAGTGCCTGGAGTGCTCTGGTCCAGGGGGTCACGAAGAGTCGGACACGGCTAAACAACAACAACAACATCTTCTCTCCTCTCCTTCCTGGCACCAGCCCCATATGTCCCATCTGTATTGACAATTTCCCCCCTTATACTTCTGAGAATTTAGAATGTCCATGAACATATCTCCTCACCAGCTGAGTCAATGGCAGCAACCAAGTAAACCTGGCACTCTCTCAGGTAATAGCTAGAAAGACTTACGACAAAACAGCCTCTGTTTTCCAGAGGCTTTTGGTCTGCTTTTACCTGCCAATTTGACAAAAGAGGGTGGGGCTGAGGATTTGCATGGTCTGGGTCTGATCCAGTACTGGGGCTTTTCCTTCTATGCACACCACAACCCACTCCCTCTTCTGAACCAAAACTCCAGTTCCTCCTATCGACAACTTAGTGAGGAATTTTGTCCCTGGAGACCTGGTTAGATTTCAAGAGATTTGTCTGCTGTCAGGCCAGCTCAGGAGATTCATCACTGCTAATCTCTCTGCTCTAATCAAAAAGGACTTGGGTTCCGTTTTTGAGTGACAGGCAGACATGTGAAGAATTAATCTCCTGAAACTCGGAGCTTAAGATCAGCTGAGCCTGCTAAATGGCAAAGAGGGTCCCAGCAGAGGAAGGGCCGATGTATCTGTCGGCAGAAGACGCAAGTCTGAGCTCTGGATTTGGACAATACGCCTTATAGCATTTATGTTTTCTCATTTTTCCAATCTCCAGTTCTCCACATTTCGACATCAGTTAAAAGAAAGAAAAAATCCTCATGCAAATTAATCAGCATTGGAGTGCTATTTTCTCATATACACATTTTTGAATGCGCTTTTGCCTAATACAGTGGTACCTCGGGTTACATACACTTCAGGTAACATACGCTTCAGGTTACAGACTCTGCTAACCCAGAAATAGTGCTTCAGGTTAAGAACTTTGCTACAGGATGAGAGCAGAAATCGTGCAGCAGTGGGAGGCCCCATTAGCTAAAGTGGTGCTTCAGGTTAAGAACAGTTTCAGGTTAAGAACGGACCTCCGGAATGAATTAAGTACTTAACCTGAGGTACCACTGTACATATTTTTTTGCAGTATGATTTACCCTAATACAGTGGTTGTGAAATGGAGTATGCATTCAATGAAAAAAAAAAACTTAATAAAACGGTAAACGCCACCCCTGCTTGTGTGAGCAATTCTATAAGATTTTGCCCTTAAACGGGAAAAACAATGCAAAGTGGCTTCTAAGCGTGGTTTTCAATGATTTCCTCTCAGCACCAAGCAACCACTGCTGCTAATGCCTTTTAAGTTGTGGGTGAACATATCAGACGACAAAGCGATTCTTCAAACAGCTCTTGTTTATTCACAGGCCAGAACAGAACTGAACTGAAGGGTTCAGCCATCCTGCTTATATAGAGCTCCACTAGAACGCAACAGTAACCACTTTCTGTAACTATCCAATCACTGAATGTCACTTTCGATCCCTTATTTGCATATATGGACCTGAGTGAAAACTATCTACAGTATCCCCCTGCTGGCCCAGGGTGAGAACTTCAGTACATAATAATGCCCCTCCACACAGATCTGGATTTAGGGGACTGGCTTCCAGTGAGATGA